>NC_056757.1:29853214-30520357 GCF_018687715.1 Carya illinoinensis
GTCATGTGAATTGGGATTTCTTATTATATCTGCTTGGAAGGTGTGGATTTGGTGAGAGGTGGATCTCATGGATGAGGCATTGTATATCTACTGCAAGGTTCTCAGTGCTTGTTAATGGCACACCTGTTGGTTTCTTTAGTAGCTCTCGGGGTCTGCGACAAGGAGATCCATTATCTCCTCTCTTGTTTGTTATAGTCATGGAGGCTTTTAGTAGGATGGTAAAGGCGGCAGTAGAGGGGGGTCTTTTATCTGGTTACCAGGTGGGTAATGGCACTGGCGAATCCATTACCATTTCCCATCTTTTATTTGCAGATGACAATTCTTTTTTGTGATGCGGATACTAGCCAGATTCAAACTTTACGGGCACTCTTACGTTGTTTTGAGGCTGCATCGGGACTCAAGGTGAATCTTGGTAAGTCTGAGATGGTTCCAGTGGGTGCGGTCTCTAATATTCACAGCTTAGCAAGCATGTTGGAGTGTAAGGTATCCTCTTTGCCAATGAAGTATCTGAGCCTACCATTGGGTGCAACTTTTAAAGCAAGAGCTATTTGAGATGGGGTGGTGGAGAAGATAGAGAAAAGGTTGGGTGGGTGGAAACGGATGTATTTATCCGAAGGGGAGTCGTCTCACTCTCATTAATAGTACACTCTAATCTCCCTACATATTTTTTATCCTTATTTCCCATGCCGGTAGGGGTGGTGAATAGGATCGAGAAGATATTTAGGGCGTTCTTATGGGGGGGTATGGGGGAGGAGGAGAAATTTCATTTGGTTAAATGGAAGACAGTGTGTGATCTTGTGGTACATGGGGGATTGAGAGTGTGTGATTTGAGAACTTTTAATAAAGCGTTATTGGGGAAATGGTTGTGGAGATATTTGCGGAGGGGGGATCTTTGTGGAAAGCAATTATCGACGCTAGATATGGGACAGCTTGGGGTGGGTGGTGCTATAATGAAGTGAGAGGGAGGTATGGAGTGGGCTTATGGAAGTTTATAAGGGGGGTGGCCATGTTTTGAAAACCAGGTTTGTTTTGTAGCAGGTGAGGGCAATTGCATCAGTTTTTGGCGGGACGTTTGGTGTGGAAACCATGCATTGAAAAGGGCATTTCCGGTTCTCTATAGTATTGCTGTGAATAAAGAGGTTTCTGTGGCAGACATGCATCTCTTCTTGAATGGTTCCCACCATTGGAATATTCTTTTTAGTAGGAACTTTCATGATTGGGAACTAACCATTGTTGCAGAGTTTTTCAGCCTACTATATTCCAGGGTGTTGCTTTTGACACAAAGGGATAGATTGAAGTGGAGGGCTAATAATAAGAAATGCACGGTTAAGGAATATTACAAAATCTTGACATCACAAGATCATGCTCTGTTCCCTTGGAAAAATATATGGAGGTCTAGGGTACCATTGAAAGTTGCTTTCTTTGTATGGAATGCGGCTCTTGGGAAGATCTTGACTTTGGATAATTTGAGGAAGAGGGGTTTTGTTGTGGTAGATTGGTGCTATATGTGCAAAAAGAATGGAGAAACTATGGACCATCTTCTACTGCATTGCAAGGTAGCAAGGGGGTTATGGGAGGAGACCTTTCGAAGGGTGGATGTTTCTTGGGTGATGCCCAAAAGAGTGGTGGATTTGTTGGGATGCTGGAGGAAGCTACAAGGTCGATCTCAACTGGCTGCGGTGTGTAAGATGATTCCGCTATGCATCATGTGGTGTATTTGGTCAGAAAGGAATGTGCGTTGTTTTGATGATGAGGAACGTACAAGGGAGGAACTGAAGAATTTTTTTCTCCACACTTTAATGCTTTGGTTTTCTTCTATTGTACTAAATGGGGACAACGTTCATGATTTTTTGTCTTTAATTCAGCATAGTTAGAATGTATTTAGGTCTTTTTCTGTATACTTCCGGTGTACACGGCTTTGGCCTATCTCATTCATATCAATAATATCTATCTTTTACTTATCAAAAAAAAAAATTAAAAAAAAAAAAAAAAGTTATACACAGCGACAATCCCTTTCTCATTGGTTCCACATCATGAAGCACTGAGATACTTTTCTCAATGGTTCCACAGAACCCTGTTCTTCGTTACAAGAACAAGTTCCTAGATTTCTCTCATTTGACTAGGTATGCGAAATCTCAAAGAAGTTCCTAGATTTCTAATGAACAAGTTCACAAGTTCAATGTGCATAAAATTATGTCCGGCATTTCAGGGACAGCCACCCAAACAGGAGAGAAGCTCTTGTTTAGGACCACATATTCAAAGTGAGAGAACTAGAATATGAAATTCAGCAGTGTATAATTCTATGCTTATGAGACTTGATAAGTGATCCAAAAAGACTCCAGCATAAAAACCAGCTACGACATTAATATAGTTTTCTATACTTTGGAATGCTTCTCTCTTTCCTTTTCTGTTGCAGTATTAGTGCTTCGCAAGAATCAGGAGATATGTTCAGCAAATATACCATGTTTCTCACTTACCTTCCAAATTGCGCAGCCCAATGAAGAGCAGTCCACCCTCTAATGTCACGGAAATTTATATTGATTCCACTGTTGAGAATAGGACTCATGGCCCACTCAAAGCCCAACCCAGCAATCATGTGTATTATCCCTTGCTCTTTCTTGGACAAGGAACAGCCTGTCTGGTCAGATCTCTCCTGGGATCTGGACGAAAGCCAATGTTGCAACTTGTCTTTAAGAAGCTCTTGAAAAACCCAATCAATGATGTCAAATGAAGTTCCACTGCCATCTAATAGAGCCTCTATGATACGGCTCCATGAATCATCATCAGCTTTGAACCTTCTCAATAAATCAACATCAGATTCTAAGCTCTCCTCTTTTTCCATTGATGAGTCAGACAGAAGCATCTGCACAAATCTAACAAGTAGCAACAACTCTTCTGGACTCTTGGTGGCTTCTGATTTCTGTGAATGACAGTGAGTACAAGTTCTAGTATTCATCCGATACTCAAATTCTCTGACCTCACTGCAGGATTCCCGATTACCAGAAGTCAGGCAGAGTGTCACCTTTCCAGGAAGGTGAGAAGGAGCTTCACAACGGATTACACCTTCCTGAATGATCTGAACAGGAACTTCAATGTCACCAAACATGCAAGCCCAGGCAGATTCTGATGGGTCACACAGGAAAGATCCAATAATGACAACCTGCATTGGATTTTAGAATTTAATCTCTACAAAACAACACCCTGCAACAACAAATTCAATTTATGCCAGAATATATCATATGATACAGAATCTGCATTAGGGGTGCATCTCAGACATTGGATCTTAACCAAACGTGACATGGCTAGATCAATATCCATTTAACAAAGGATTTGCAATTGGATGCCCACTTTAAGATAGATGTTCTACCCTGTTGAAGAAGTGATGAGGTCATTCAGGAATTTCTGAGGTGGAGGTTTAAGTCCATGGGCCTTAAGCTATCTCTCTCAAGAGAAACCATCCATTTGGATGAAATTAAAAGTGCTTAACCTCAGTAAAACCAGGTTTTTATTCAACAACGCCAATAGCAAATTAATATTGAAAAATTTGTCACTATTCCCTATACCAGTTGGCACAATACACTGCATTGAGAAGCTTCAAATGGATTTCTTGCTGGGGGGAGTTGGTGATGAGTTCAAGTTCCATCTATTTAGCTGGCCAAAGATTGCACTCTGTTTTCCTCATGCGGGTTGAGAGTTAGAAATCTGATGGTAGCTCTAATAAGAAATGGCTCCAGTGCTGCTTCCAAACAAATGTTGGTTTTGTGGTGATAGGTGGTGGAAGTACGATAGTATGCAGGGAGGGTGGTGCTCTATGATGTTAGCAGGTCTTATAGGCTGGGAGTGCAGAAAAACACAAGGGTGGCGGATTTCTCAAGTTTTATCAGATTTGATGTAGGTGATGGGTATAAGATCATATTTTGGCATGAGTTGTAGTGCGATGATCAACCCTGGAAGGTAGCCTTTTAGGAATTGTTCAGGATTTCCTCAATCAGGAGGCGTCAGTGCACGATTACTGGAAGCTCTCCAATGATACGAGACAGTGGAATCACTTTTATCAGATGCGCAGAATTAGGAAATGGAGTTGAGATGTGGGCTATGAGTCTAAGATCATATTTTGGCAAGAGTTTTGGTGCATTTATCAGCACTGAGGGTAGCCTTTTTGGAATTGTTCAGGATTTGCCTAAATCAGGAGGCCTCAGTGCAAGGTTATTAAAGCTCTCCGGTGATACAAGACAATGGAATATCACTTTTATCATACTAGCACAGAATTGGGAAGTGGAGTTGAATGTTTCATTCTTTAATCTTTTGTACTCCCTTAGGTTGGGAGGTGGTTGTGAGGATAAGATCCGGTGGGTCCCCTCCAAAAAAGGAAGTTTGAGGTCAGAACTTCTACTATACATTGTGTACAATGCATCCTCATTTTCCTTAAAAAGACATTTGGCGGAAAAAGACTATTGAGGGTGGCTTTGTTTGTGTGGACAGCTGCATTGGGGAAGATTTTAACTATGGATAATCTGAAAAAAAAAAAAAAAAAAAAAAAAAAAAGAAGAAGAAGAGAGAACCATAGTGATGGATTGGTGTTGCATGTATAAGAAGATAGTGGAACCATTTGCCATCTTTTGTTGCACTGCAAAGTGGCTAAATGTGAGCCTTAGACTTCCAACCAGAATGGGTGATGCCCCAAAGGGCAGTAGAATTGCTGGCTTGCTAGAGAAGTCAGAATGTAGGTCATTGCAGCATGGAAGTTTGGTCCGTGGTTCCTCTACGTTTAATGTGGTATCTTGAAGAACAAAATGCTTGGATCATTGAAGGTTGAGAGAACACTATGGTAGCGAAGCATCATAATGCTAAAACCTTGTGTCTGGACATTAGCACGAAGTAGTCTTGGCTTTTCCAATATTTTAGATGTTTTCTTTTCATTTTCCTTATTCTCCCTACTCGAATTATTTTCTTATATATATCGTGTACCTAAGTTGTGCCCTTTGTGCTTTTAATAAAGTTCATTATCAAAATATGTGTTTGTGTTTATACTTTATATATATATACCGATGTGTGGACCATCATTCAAAGCCAAGATGATTAGCAATGACGACCTGTAACGATTCCTAGGTTTTGTTTTGTTTTTTTTTTTTAATTTTTTACAAGTATGATTCCTAGGTTATGTTTCCATATAAAACTGAGTCTAGTAAAAGGATCAAACTAATCGTGCTTCATTCAACCAGGTAGAATAGTCTGGAAAACCTAGTTTAAAAAAATAGGAATATACCGTTGTTAGATACGGGTTCCATTAACCACTCGATAGATGCAGCCTGGTTTTAGATGTTCTAGACCAATTGTAGACCCCTTATACAAACCAGATATTCAGCCTTGAAAACAACACCACTGGACTAAAAGAAGCATAATAAATCTAAGCACAAACGACATCAAATGACATGATACATACCTTTGTGGCCACATTCTCATAACCCCATTCTGGGAATATTTCCCGAATGGTGAATTTTTGTTTTTCAGCAACAGTCAAACTTGAATCTGCTTCAAGAGGCATTCGTATTTGGTCTTGGTCAAAAAATGTCGTGTAGTAGTCAGAATTAGTTTCATGAGTTTCTCTGACTGAATGATATGTGGGAAATCTGAAGTTGTCAGCTTCTTTAAGAAGCAACAGAGAAGCTGGTAAAACATGATCGTTGTCAAAGCTTTATAAAATTCACTAGATGCTAAGTAAGGGTCAAATTAAAATCCAAAATAGAAGAAATCATACTGTTTTCAATATTATCTGAACTGGAATGTATCCAATGACTATGCTCCTCTTCTTTTGGTGCCTTCATTGAAAGGGAAAGAGGTTTTTCCTGTTGTAATGATGAAAAAGGTGTAAAAATGAAACAATTTGTAATAATCAAAGGATCATTTAACAAATGCTATATAGAGGTGGGGAGAGAGCATTAAGGCCTATTGTAAATGGTATGTGTTTTCGTAAGCATAAATATAGAGTCCCAAAAACAACTACTGCTACCAGGAATGAATTGGAGCATAGATGTTTTTTTAGTAATAAAGCTTTAATTGATCCATGCAAAAGGAGCATGTAAGTGCACAGGGTGTACACAAGAGAGTCACCTATATAGAAGTAGAAAAAAGATGGAAAAAAATCATGAAAAGTTAGCCCATTCTAGTCCATAGAGGCTGCCTAGATGAAAAAGAGTACTAAAAAATAAAACTTGAATCGTAGCATAGATTTAACGAGAGATTTTGTAACACCCCAAATTTAGTATTAGAGGGTGGTGATTCGTGAATGAGATCCCACATTGCCTGGGAGAGAAAAGTTCTTGCCATTTATGAGGATTAGAAGGGGCTTTATTTGTATAACATTAACTAATATTTTTGGAGTATGAGCACAAATTTAGCTTGGACTTTTCTTTTATGGATGCAAATGATATTAGAGTCAGTCACTGATATGTATGAGGAAGTCATTGATTTAAGGGGGGATTGTAATACTCCAGATTTATTATGAGAAGGTGGTAAATGGAATCTCACATTGCTCATGTACAAACTTACGGTTTATAATGATTTCAAGGGGTTCCAATTATGATATTGACTAGTACTTTCGGAATGTAAGCCCAAATGTAGCTTAGGCTTAAACAACAAGAACTTATCCTTCTCTAGATAATATGGGATCACATTCACTACACTCTCATACTAGATCCGAGGTACTTCATATTCCTTAGATGTGAACAAGGAGACATTGAGAGATTCTTCCTAATACTCACGTTTCCATCCAGCGTAAACAAATGTTTTCTCTGGGACTCAACACATGATGAAGTGTCAAATGACTCAAACATCTCTTCCCAAGATAAAGATCCGTTACTTCCATCCGCAAAATCTTGCCCAAATGATTGCTTGTGATGTTTACCGTTGTAACCTACAGAAAATGACTATCATCAGCACCTTCTTGGTTTCTTTCCCCTATTTTTTTTTTACAATAGTAAATAAAAGGGAAAACAGGGAAAGCAAAGTAAGCAAAAGCTTTGAGACAAAATTGGTGTGAAACTTTAAAAGTGCAAACTTGAGAACATTATGACATTTTTCAAGCTGGAAACTACTGCAAGCACACAAACCTTTGGGAGAAGGAGAAAGAAATAAGGAACACAATTCAATATTTGAGTTGACCAAATCATGAAGATAAACAGAAGAATCTGCCCTGGCAACTCTAGAAAGTCGATTTAATAAGCTCACAAGTATAACGTTTTTTCTTAAACAGGACAGATGCTTTGGAGACAAAGAACGTTCATTGGAAGAACTTAGGGATTTTTTTCTTTAGTAATTTGAGTTTGTGGGCTAAAACTTTTGCAATGGAAGATAATTTCTAGAATCTGTTTTAGTTTTCCTTTTGTTTTTGGAAAGTAGTAGGTATTTCCTTTGTATATGTCCTATGTACTTTGGCTTATGCCTATTTCTTGGGAATAAAATCTTTTATTACTTATTAAAAAAAAAAAAAAAAGATCACAGAGAAGTAATGCTAACTAACATATGAAAAAACAACACTGCAGCTCAATCGTGACCAAGAACTTGCACATGCTGATGATTCTATCAGATAACACATAAGAAGATAGAAGATCGCATTAGATTCAATAAAAAATATCATCGACGACACTCAAAAAAAAAAAAAAAATATCATCAACGTTGAGCAAGATGCCAGAAAGTACATCCACCATATCACTAGAACCAAACACAGCCAAGCAGAATGTAGTGTTAAGAATCTAGCAGATCTGATAAGCCTCACACAAATTCATCATAAACAATTCTAAGCACCGCATGTAAGACACAAAAAAGGAACCTGCATCATGAAGAATCTCAGGGTTGTTTGAGTTATCCTGAACTCCATCATGTCCCCTATAATATTGATCCTGCTTGGAGTTCTCCCTATCATATTCTGGAATATCTGAATCATTTGGACTTTCCTCTCGATTGCTAAATGGACCAACTTCTTTGAAGAGCTCTTTATCCAAACTTAACTGCTTCTCAAGCTTTCGCAAGAGAGCATGTCCCCTATAGCACTGATTAATATATTCAGGTCCATGCAGTAAAGCCGCAGATTGATCCTGCATTGAGTTCTCCCTTTCATATTTCGGAATATATGAATCATTCGAACTTTCATCTCGGTTACCAAACACGTTAATATCTTTAAAGCTCTCTTCATCCAAACTTAACTGCTCCTCTAGCCTTCGCAAAGCTTGAGTAACCGCAAGCTCAGAAGAACTCTCTCTCTGTCCCGTTCTACTCATCCTGTCCAGGTCATTCATGCCATAATTCTTTATGGCTATCTCAGAAGTAACTTCTGAGCTTGGACTAGATGAACTCTGGTAAGGTTCAAAGAAGTCACTCGGCATGGAGTTAGAGCCTGGATTTTGAGTAGTATAAGATGTAGGACTCTGACTGTAGGTAGAAGAGGATCCTGGAGATAACAGTACAACAGATCCAGAAGTATGCCTTCCCTACAACCCATAATGCAAGCTGTTATGCCAGTTTGAACTTGATCTCTCTCTCTATTTCAAACAATGAAAGTATTAACAACCAGTCAAGCAGAGAAGTGGCAATCAATGTTTTGCAAGAAAAACTACCCACATCTACGCTTCTTTATTGGGGCCCAACAGCCACCCCAGGGAGTGGGGGAGTCAGGATGCTAATTGGTTTCAATTTAAAACGAACTATATAAAATATATGCGATTAAAATAAAGTATATGGTTTCGTGGAAAGATCAGACAATTCGTACATACTTGGGACACTTGGATCACAAGAGATAATGACAGGGTCGACACCAGGCAGAGCACTGCCTACCCATTGAGAAGTTTAAAGCATCATCAACACATCCTGGTTTTATGATATCAAACTCATAGGTGATGATGGGCATGAAAGAATGGTTCTGCCCAGTTGGGCTTAAAACATTCATGGACATGCAAAACAGGTCCTTTAAAACGGGATAAAGGAACCACCAACTGAGAAGCATTGAAAACTAGGCAGATGAAATGAAGAATATAAACTGGGAAGGGAGATGCTTTGTATCCCGAGGATCCCTACCAAGAATGGGTCCCAAAATTTTATTTTCTTTTTACTTAGTGATTAAGAAAGTGTTTTTTAATGATGTAGTGAATTTTTTTTAAATGTTTAAGGATATAAAAAAAATGTATGGAAAAAAAAAAAAGGCATTTAGCCTCCTTAGGAGAATTTTTCGGGCTACACCCTTGGTGGGTATAGCATGAATCAACTGGGAAATGCAATTCATTGGTCAAAGCCATTATAATCAGCTCAGCGAAGGCCAACATAAGGTAATAACAAATGTTCGAGTATAGCTATAGTGAGATTGACCTAGGCTAAAATCAGGATTTAGGAAATCACCTCAGTTACTTGTCTGTAATGCACCAGAACAATGTGCTCGAATGCCCTGCCAAGGAAAATAACAGGCAAGGAAATATGACTGTCCAATACATTCAATTAATAACTGACATCTATTCATTTTCATGGCAAAACGGGAAATTGACACATTGCACATAATACGCACAAGAACACACACATTGGAGTTTTGAGACCTGCTTAAGATTTCCCTAACTCATGTCAGTATAAATAATTTTTCAAAGTAAAAACCAGAACTCAATGAAATGCAGAGGTAGAAGAAATATACAGACAGTCGTAATCAATAAACTCTACTCACGGATCCAGCATCCAATAGCTACGCCTCTGAAAATCCGGGTTCTGCTCTCCGTGCGCATAATAGCAATTTAATGCTTCAACATTTCCAACCTATCCATGAAGGTAAACGTCAACCTCAAACCAAAAAATCAATCACAAGAACTCCACTAACCTAAGAGCCTATTGTAATTGCACAAGTTATGTATTAAACTCAAAAACAAGACTTCTGTCAATAAAGACTTATTCAACCATCTGCAACCTTCTGAGTTTTTTCTTTTCTTTTTTTTTTTTTAAAAAAGAAAAAAGAAAAGAAAAGAAGAAAAGAAGCCATTAGGAATATCATTGAATGAAAATGAAATTATGATAACTATAATATAGCAGCCAAATTAAGAAGTTAAATATTACCGATCTCCAAAATAAACAAATAACAAGAAATTTGGCGATACCCTATAATTAAAAAGAGTCACTATAATCTGTACAACCCCCCATATCCACATAACAAAATTGAAGACAAGTCATGTGAGTAATGCATAAAAGGTTATATAAACAAATGATACTTAAATTAAAAAAACTAAATCTAAGAAAAAAGGCATCGATCTCTTCTCGAGAAAATTAGCTAGAAGAAAGATATAACACATCCATGTAACAAATGCGCCCTCATATGTAACAGACCTTAAGTCGTTCATGTGCTTCCCCAACAGTTCTTCCATCTCTCTTTTTCCGCCAATTATGACCATCTTTACGGAAGAACCTAAGGACCCGCTTGTTAAATAGAAATAATGATCCACCTGTCCACGAATCACCAATCAGTAATATTGACAGCCAAGAATATGAAGCAAGGCTTCAAAAAATAGATAGGTGTTGATAAATCGTCTAAACAAGTATACGAAGATTACTAGTTGGCTGTTGAGGGGACTCCTCGGTTAGCTGGTACTTCTCATGATTCTGTAAAATAAAAAGCACTTCTGCTGGCTTTAGCCACCGGGTTTGAGCTTCTCGAAAAAGATCTTTAATATCATATCCTGAGTTCACTCGGGGAAAAGCACCCACACAATGTTAATGAAATGACAGCGGGAAGGCAAAAATTTTGGCTAATGCAATATGAGATTTTGTAACACAAACACAGAAACAAAGAGAGAAATACTCGTCCGTATAAAGATTAGCGACTTGATTATCTAGTCAATTTTAACTATTTTGAGATCCAAGCGAGCCTAATCAATCATTACCAGGTAACAGATTTGATGCCATTTTTTCCCTGTATTTTTGTCTCGTTCTTTACCACCGAGAATCAAATTCTTCACCAAAAAAATGATGTTTACGAAGACAAAGAAATCCGGTGAGCAATCAAAGAAAAGCAATTTCACCAAAAATGTGGAATAGCAGAAAGCCGGATTGATAAATCGGAAAGTAACATAGAATGGAAAGAGGAAGAAGAAGAAGAAGCTCATGAGCCTTACCTGATTGCGTCATACTGAAATTCGAGAACAATCAAAGCTGGACGAATTGCAGAGAAAGCGGTTCACTAGTGATCATCTGAAGCAAACGTTTGCACGGTTGCAACAATAGCCGATTTCAATAGGAGATACTATTTTTGACCCGTACTCCACGAACATAGAAAGTCCAGGCCCGGTTCAACCCCGAAACTCCTAGAGACAGCAAAGCAAAGTGAACTCGAGAGGATTTTGGATTTTGGATTTTGGATTTTTGACTTCGCATGCCGACGCTACTGTTACACTGTACGGTCGCTTCAGGTGAGCTCGGAACATGTACAGCGAGGATAGCCGTGAGAGGTTCGTACGGATAAGCAAGGCAGCATCCGCTACATCGGGTGTAGCTAAGGCTTGCTTTTCTATGACGTGGGTATATTGGATTGGACACTCGTTCTACGAGTTTTTCCTGATTCCTCAGAAAGAAAAAGCTCAAATAGTTTGGAGCGCAGGTGATTATCGCTCCAATAAAATGTAGATATTTATATGAGCCGACCGGTTGACGGATCTCGTAAAAATCATCGAAATTTGGATTATTCTTAGTTTTTTTATTTTTTATTTTTTTTTCCCTCTAATTTTAGGATCTGAAATGAACAATATATATAGGAAAAATGCTTGAATTGTACCGATAATATTAAATAATTAATACATATTATGTAATCTATTTTATATATATTTTTTATTTTTTTGAATATTAATAATATTTTAGATAATTTATGAATAATAGTAAAATAATTTATAAATAAAAATAAATAATTTATAAATAATAGTAAAAATAATCTAAAAATAATTGAAAATAATTATATATATTTATTTTGTAAATCCTTTTGAATATCAAGAATATCTTAGATAATTTATGAATTGTAGTAAAATAATTTATAAATAATAATAAATATTTTATAAATAATAGTAAAAATAATCTAAAAATATTTAAAAATAATTATATTTACATAGATTTTTAATCAAGAATCTGAATATCTTAGATAAACTTTAATAAAAAAATATTAAAAGATGTATATCAAATTACAGGAGTGACCTCATCAGGTGTGCTGCTGAATGTTAACCTTTCGATGGAGGCTGACTGTAACCTGAGGTCTGCACCGTTGGATTGGGTCAAGTGGGAGCTGAATATTTATTTCAAGCTTCAATGCATGGAAAACCACGTGTTCCTCTTTAGAAAACACATTTAGATATGAAAGCATGAGAAACAGGTGCTGTGGCACCGAATATCCTCCTCTAAATCCAGATTTTACAATATATCAGGTTGAAGTTTTTAAATATTTTTGTTGAAGAAAAAATAAAGCTCAATGCATCCAATTCTGTGTCGTGATTCGTGAATCTGTCTCAGAGTTTGAAGGCAGAGTAGGCATATCTGTATAGAAAAATGCTCTTTTCACTCTTTAAAGTTTAAACTTACCGTTCAACGTTACTGTTTGAATTTTTTATTTTATTTTTTAATTTATATGTCTACTCTATATTTAGGTCCCGACTGATTACATAATATTAAAAATTTCATCTCATCTTATTTCAATTCATCATTATAATTTTTTCAAATATTTGTATAAAATATAATAAATAATTTAATTTTTTTAAATTATAATATAAAATTAATAATAAAAATTATATTATAATAATATTTTATTTATTACTATTTAAAATATCTTATCTGATCTCATATGTATAATCAAACCAGACCTTAAACTATGAGGCAGATTCACAAATCACGATATAGAGTTGGATGCATTGAGCCTTGTTTTTTCTTTAACAAAAATATTAAAAAACTTCAACTTTATATATTGTAAAATATGGATTTAGAGTTTATTTATTTATTTATTAATTCTATAAAAACTTTATAATTTAAGATGTTTTTGTGAAATTTATAATATTTGTTGAGTATTCAGTTTTATCATAAAAACTCTTCTATATAAAAAATGTCATACAATTCTTGTATTTATTTCAAACCTTAAAGTTAGATAAAAATTTTAAACCATAAAAAATTAAAGAGCTTCATTCGCAGAATTTATGTGTGTGTATATAAGACAAATGATATTTAAAATTATTGAATACGCAAGCATTGCACATTTGAATATAGGAATTCTAATCCTCACATTTAATGATTTAATTCAAGTCGAGTCATTTTACATAAAAGTCAGTGAGGATAACATACCGGCTAGATATCCACACCAGTAACGTAGCACATTTTGATTTGCAAGTTTCAAATATGCTGTGACATTTGAATGATCGCTTAGAGCAATCACTGCCCTTCTTAAAAGTTTAGCTTAGAGTTTTTAAAATAAAAATGCTATTTTCTATTTTAGCTATCCATCATTTCAAAATTCCATACATCTTATTCTCTACTATTTATATTTTTATTAAATATTCATTCATTTAACAATGTGCAATGATACATACAGTTGTAAAGTACGTAAATACAGTGCAGTTGTTTTGAGATATATTATTAAAAAATTAATTTTTTTTTTCATGTGAGTGGTCTTGTATTTATTCACTTTTTTCAAAATAATTACACGGTATTTATATACTTACGACTGCAACTATCATTTCTCTTAATAACAATATCAAATGACCTCATTTTATTAACCTCATACTTTGAAAAAAAAAGACTCATCCATTACCAGGCAACTTCGGTAGATTGCTTGGTCCCATTCATTTTAGTTGCAAAAGCACTCAGAAAATGATCAGTTTTTAAATAATTATTTGGTCCAAGTAATAATAGTTTCAAGATTAATGTTACGTATAGTAATTTTTTCATATTTTTTATATAATTTATTAATATAATTAGTTGTATTAATTTTTTTAAATACATAACTAATCATATTAATAAAGTGTGTAAAAAAATACACAAAAATCACTACATATCAAATTTTTATAATTTTAAAAGTTATCATTTCCTGACCGACATATTTAAAAAACTATAGTCTATGTATCCTTTCAAAAAGGCCATGTTTTCAAAATGCTCATTATTTTTTCTACATGGTCATAATCATTTGGTATTAAGAAGACCAATATATCATCTACCATAATTAGAATTAAGATTATTAAGTAACTATATAATGAAATAATAATAATATTTTTAATGTGCTAAAAAATCATAAAAATTATAATTTGCGTTGTCCGATGTTAAAACAAAACACAAAAATCCCAATATAGTGATTACTTGATAAATAATGTTAAATATAATTATAGATTGTGCAAGTTTTGTGTACTCTTTTAAAAAATGGTAGAGTTTATTATTAAAAAAATTAATTTTTTCATATGTATATCATATTTACTCATTTTTTCAAAATGAGTGTGTAATGTTTGCGTACTATGACTATAAATATTATTTCTCTTAATGATTCTTTTTATTAGTTTAGAAGAAAAAAGGAGAATAACAAAAGTAAAATATATGAGACATAGGAGTGAAAACTGAAGGTATCGGTACAGTTTCAGTTTTGGAAACCACATCGATAAGGAGAAACTGTGTAAATCTTGACCGAAGTCAGCCAGTGAAGAAGGAGAAAACTGTCGACATTGGTCTCGACATAAATCTGGTTAGGTGCGATGTGTGTGTGTGTGTGAGAGAGAGAGAGAGGAGAACGAGAAAGAAGATGGATTATGGATTAATTCAAACCCTAATTCCAAATGACACCGTTTGGTTTATTTGTTGTTTTGTTTTAAATCTTTTTTTTTTTTCTAAATTGTATGTTTAAAATGATGTCATTTCACTTAAGTGAAACAACATCATTTTACTTAAAATATATACAAAAATATATATATTATATCGATCGGACCGAATCAGTTGGCTTCAATTACATCAAATTCACACTGCTTGGCAACTAGTTCCGGCCGATTCCTAACTCCGGCAGTCGGTTTCCATTGGTGATGGCTGGTTCTACTAGTTCCTTCATACCCCTAATGAGATATGTTAAAGTAAGAAGTATAAAAGAATTATTTAATTGCTCTCCATTTTGGTCCTCATAAATAAAATAAATATATATGGTAAGAAATGAAGAGGGCAATCTTGTAATTTCATATCTTAAAAGACTGCTGCAAGTGCAGTAGTAGTGTTTGGGATTACACAATGAGAACACTGATGAAAAAGTGAAGGAAATTGCATCTCTACCACTACCGAGTTTCGTAAGTGATCGTCGCTTGCGGCACATATCAAGCAACAAAGGAAGCTTCGTGTGGACATCATGTGGGGCATTGATTTTTCTTGCCTTCTTTATAAGAAGATAATGTAATGACATCACTTAGTAATGACATCAAGTAGGTAAGTTTGGATGTTGAAAAGTGTTAATGAGAGTTATAAATAGTAATAAAAATAAGTGAAAAGTAATAATAAAATAATAAATAATAATAAAAAATAGATAAAAAATAAAGAATAGTAATAAAAATAGATGAAAAGTAATAATAAAGTAATGAATAGTAGTGAGAAGTAGTGAAAAATATTAAGATACATCAACACCCAAACACAACCCTAGCCGCACGGAAGGAAGAAGGTAGATGGGTATTGTTGTGTAGGGATCCATATGTTAAGGCAACTTGTATCTTGTCCCTTTCTTTTTTGTTTTGTTTTTAATCCTTTTTCTAATCAACAAATGTACTACCACGTAAAGGAATCGTTCTCTTAAAAAAGAAATAAAGAAGCCTAGCTATTAGCTAACGTGATGGACTGAAAATTGGACTGCATTATTGTGTCTTGATTGAGACATGCCTCACACTTCTATTAATCATTTGTTATTTTTCGATTAAAAAATAAAAATCATATTTATAATTATTTTTATGTATTTTATTAATATGATTAGTTAAAATAATTATTTTATATTAATTATACATAGTAAAACTCTTAAAAGAATGATCTATGCGGATCCTATATAATTTTAAAAAAAAAATAAGATTCATTTATTTTATTTATTATGGATTATATTTTATTTATATCTAACATTATTATTTTTAACACGATGTGGGTCAAAACTAGAAAAATGTGTCCTTTGAACAATGTCTCCTGCTTTAATGTATGTATATTAGTAGTCCTTCCAATAACGCGTTTGATAGATGAAGACGTGTTTAACAAAGACTTGGGAATTAAGACGGGGGAAGTGATTGGTGGTGAGGGTCAATGGACTTCCCTGTCTTGGTATTATATTTCAAGATAAAGGAATCCACCGGATGATACTTGATAGGTGTGTTCACAATTAACCCAGCTACCCACCTAGCGAGTGGCTCTCGTTTTATTAGGTTAAGAGGAGGAGAGGTTGAACGTTTCAAACAAAAAACTATTACAATCAACCTAATACATGAAAAAAAAAATGTCAATAGACTATTGGTTGAGTCCATGTTCGTCAATAGAGGTAGTGACCAAAGTGTTGTAAGATGAGGTTTGTTGATATAACGCCTCAATAAAAGGTTTAAATCACAAAACTTATACTTCAAAAAGACTAATTAATAATACAATTGGAGCTCCATTTGAACCTTATAAAGAGCAGAAACTTCTCACTTTCAAATAATGTGGTATCTCATATACTACTTATCCTCAATTTTATCATATGAGAGTATCACAATTTGTAACGCCTCAATAGAAGGTCTAAACTATATGACCTATACTCTAAAATGACTAATCAATTATACAATTTGAGTCTCATTATAATCTTATAAAGAGTAAGAGCTTCGTCTTCCCAAATACTGTGGGATCCTATACACAACTTACTTTCAATTTTATCATATGAAGATATCACGATTGATGTCTAATGAGTAAATAGAGTTGTGGTTGGAAGCCGTAGTTGATAAATGTTGACTATAATTAATTGCTTTTAAAAGTTGGGAAATGCTTAGTACATGGAAGAAGTGTATCGAAAAATATATCGATCAGTATATTTTTTAAGGTTAATGCTACTGTATCTCTCAATTAATCCTCAATTTGCTCACTTGGTGTGTTCTTTAGAGCAAATTACGCTTTTCTTATTTTTTTTGTTTTTTATTTTAAATATTTTTTAAACACGTTTAAACATTTAAAAAAATTAAAAAAATACTAATATACTAATATTCACTTCCTTAATTAGTAAGCAAAAGAAATATATTTTTAAAAATAAATAAATGAGCAGTCAAAATGAAGAAGTAAAATGAAAAAATATACTAGCATTATTATATTTTTTAGAGCATGTATGTTTTTTTAATACATTTTTTAAAAATAAAAACACATGTATTGCTTTTAAAAAAACATTTATCGATATACTTTTCGATATCGATCATCAGTGTCGACCTTTTAAAATTTTGATTTTGAATGAAATTTTCTTCTTTCTCGTATTTCTAGATCAGCAATGCTACATATAATCGTGAAATTGTAAATGTCGTGCAATCGCTTTGAAAAAGAGTGAAGTCCACGATTAAAAAGTTAGTTTTTTTTTTTTTTTCATGTAGGTCCCATATTAATTCATTTTTCTCAAAGCGACTACACTTCGCTTGCACAATAACGACTGCAAATATCATTTCTCTTTCTAGATACACACACAGGAAAAGACACTATTACACTTATCAAGGAAAGTCATCGAGTTTCTAAAGAATGTTTAGTTTTTTTTTTTTAAAACAAATTATACTCATCATTTTTAGATCATATATGATTTTTTTTTATTTTTTATTTTTTTAACAAGTATGCAGTATAAGAACGATGAGTAAAAAAATTTAAATAATTTAATAGGAATAAAAAATAAAAAAATAAAAAAAAATGGGATATGTGAGATGAGAATAACAAAACTCTTATTTTTAATATTTTTTTTGAACATTTTCTTAAAACCCTAAAACATTAAAAAAATCACAAAATTATTTAACAACTCACCCTTAACCATTAAATAAATAAAAACAACAACAATAGATGGATTTTGTCGGTGATATCTGGGTGGAAATATATCAATTTCCCTTACGGAAAAACAGTAACATAACATGATAGCTATAATCGAATTGGCTCATATTTATCTATTTCATGTGCTACTCGAGAATCCGAGACACTTGAACTATCAGAAACCTTTTAGTTGCGGTAGGTGCGTCCCTTAAAGAAAAATAGAATATTTTTTGACCTAAGAGCACAATTAAAAAAAAAAAATACATTAAATCTGACAAATCACATCAACTTATAAGATTATTTCTACCTAATTTATTTATAATTAGAGTATTTTCCTTTTATTAATGGCAGGTTTTACGATGACTTTTATTTTCCAACTTGATCTTACTTTTGTTCACACTAGACATGCACGCTCGGCTCACATATGTATCTGTATTTTGTTTGCGTAATCCAAAGGGAAAACGGACCTGGACTTGATTACCGACTGGGTCTTGTAGCAGTCCAACAACAATTTCTGCCCCTGCAACGCAAAGCCCACGCATTTTGTAACATTTGTTGGATGTTAGAGTAGACCATTTTTACGAACCTTAACCATTCATCAATTTGGCATCTAGACTATCTAGTAACTTTCCAATGCCCCCAACATCACTAACCTTTTCCTATTGAGAAATGTTACTTATAGTCGTGACTATACAAGTATCATGTAATTATTTTAAAATAAATGAATAAATATGAAATCTACATAAAAAGAAAATTAATTTTTTTAATAATAGATTTCATTCTTTTTTAAAATGACTGTATAATAGTTATACATTTTATGACTATATGCACCATTACTCTTGCTTATTATACGCAAAGTCAATCCAAAACTATAAGGAACATGATCTAATTCTGTGGATTTAATCAAATTTCTTAAGAAATAAATCAATTTGCAATCGTTTATTGACACATAACCCAATAACAACTCACGTAAGAAGGCCTTTCAAAACAATTTATATAAAAAAAAAGTATTAGCATTTTAATATTATTTATAATTGTAATAAATCTCACAACAACAAATGACTAGTAAAAAAATGTTTCTACATTCCATATTCTCTACAAAATAACTGCAATTATAATATATAGTTAAAAGCAAGCATCTTCTAATGGATAAAGATTCTTCGAAGTTTTTGACCGAACTTTGAGGCTTAAAGTGAGAAACAAATAGAAACATGAATGTGTTTATAATATTTATTGAACATTTAATATTGTATAAAAAATAAATATAAATTATAAATATAGATTTTGTAAAGTCTAATTAATATGTCTCTTTCTCTATGCCCTAATTAGACGTCAGAAAATTTGTATCGATGTTGCTATTCAGTTTCATGAATTTGTTTCCTCAAATTTACTACTAGTGTAATTACATTTTTTTCCTCATTTTCTTTTAAATATTCTTTTAAATAATTACTACTAGGGTAATTATTAATCCTTTTCTTTATTATTAAAAAAATAAAAATAAATAAAATACCCGAACCGTAATTTTGAGGAGGCAAACTCTGCATGTACCGAAAGTATCTTTTTCCAACCCAAATCCCTTACCAACACGTAACACGTTATTCCCAGTTGTCACGTGCACATAGAAGCTATAACAAGTGGGACGGCAGGATCGATCAGTGGATCCAAGTGACCAACTCCCCCAAGCCTCCGCCCCGACGGTAGTACTCTCTTCTTTATCTACGTACTTTTCTTCCCACCAAAGTTTTCCTTGTCTCTATACTTTCCCACTTCCTTAAATACCGTAAAAACACCTCCCCACCTCTCCAATTCTCTCGTTGTCTCCTTAACGCCAATAGAAGAGCTCCCTCATACATCGTATTAATTTCCACTTCCCGAAGGCTCGATCATAATCAAGGATGTCCGACTGGGGTCCAGTGTTTGTGGCTGTGGTGCTGTTTGTGCTGTTAACTCCGGGCCTGCTTTTCCAGGTGCCTGGGCACAGTCGGTATGTGGAGTTTGGCAACTTTCAGACCGGCGGTGCATCCATACTGGTCCATTCCCTCCTCTACTTTGCTCTCATTTGCGTCTTTTTGCTGGCCGTCAAGGTTCACTTGTACCTTGGTTAATTACTTCATCGATCCCCAACCCAAAAGAAAATGGGTGCATGCATGCTTTTCTTCACTTGTTACACGAGCTCAGTGTTCTAGCTACGTGTTTGTTTTAAGTTACCGAGTAATAATATTGAGATTGCGGGGCTCCTGATTTCCATGTTCTACATTATTTGAGTCCTCGATCCCTCATATGCAATATCTACCTGTTTTCTGTAATATGATTTATTCTTAAATGTTGCTTAATTAAGAAGTATAATTAAGCTGCAAATCCCATACTATTAATGTCTCTAAAATAATGTCTGCTAATTAGCATCTTCTGCCTTGCTACTCAAATTAATGTTTTGCTATAGCTAGCTCAAGAGCCAAGAGAAAGGACTTCCAAAACTCAAATTCATGTGAAATTGTCCAACTCCAACTAGACAAAATATGCTGGGAATTGGGACATTTATACCGTACGTGGCAATTGATTTCCTTTAGTCAGGGGATATTCTGACAGTTTATGTACTTTAGTCAGAGGATATTGATCTCGAAGTAAAAAAATATTTGCTTGCAACAAAGGGCAGTTGTCTGCTTCTAACGTACGGTTGCAGTTGAAAATATATAATATTGTTCATATCATGAAGTTACCATATATCTTGCTTCCATGAAGACCGATTATTGGTGATCACGCTTGTTGAGGATTCTCCAGAATCACCTCCAGATTCTTAGCCATCCTCCCTCACTTGTAGTAGCTGATCCTTAATCGTAGCAATGTAATCTTTTACATTTATGTTGTGATTCTTTCCTTCTTATATGCACAGCTATACATGTATACGATTTCTATATAAATGAAATACGGTCTCCACCTCAAGTGTGGTGGTTTTGCATAACGTTCACATGGTATCAGTTGACCAATAGGTTGAATTCCGAATTTTTTTTTTCCCTTCCTCCTCAAGGCCGAGCCTCTTTCCTTCAATACCATGGTTCACAGAAGTCGTTTGAAGGAGGATTTCATTTCTAATTAGATATTAAAAAGTTTGGGCGTCGTCTCGATCGTTTCCGTACGTAATGACCCTGCATAAGTATGGTAAGAGCTGATCGAGCAGCTGCTGCATGCAGTTGCTTCATTGCTTAAATGCCTTTTTCAGCAACATCGATCTGGGTGGGTCGTGACACTGCAATATGCATGGGATAATATTTTGCCTTATCTATTTCCTATTGGCTTCGCTTTATGAAGTGGCCTTGCTTTGCATGGCAACTTAAACAAAGATGCCCACAAAATGGACATGCTACACCATCAATTTGCTTTAATTAAAAAGACGTTGATTTTTGGTATGCATAAAGTTTTATTGATGAGAATTAATGCTTGGATCCTCATAATGGGTCTCGAGCATTTCTTTCGATGGTATATTTTTATTTTTTACTTAATGATTAAGGAAGTCTTGTTTAATGATATTGTGATTTCTTTTCTTTTTTTTTAAAAATTAAAGATATTTAAGAATACCAAAAGAATGAATGAAAACAAAAAAAAAAAAATAGAAAAACTTATTTTCGCCTTCTCGGGAGATCCACAGGCTACATCCCTCAGGGGATATTGTAGCACTGCTCTTTATTGATCGTGAATCAAATTAAAAGAGATGTTTGGAGAGTGACTGAATGGGGGCCATGACTGACGCGTTGGACCCCTAGTTATGAATAATTTTACGATTAGAAATACTTATTTTAGTTATAGAATGATTTTATAAAAGTGAAAACTTAAAAATTGATGTTCTTTAATGTAATATGTTAAATTATAAAATTATTTTTACTGTAAAACAGATTTAATGGATTACATGAAATTATATCAATTTATAAGTCTATTTTTGTAAAATTTCTATGACTGTAGCACTTTTTTTTTGTGATATATATACCAAAATATATACATTTGCATATATTCACAATTTGTTAACTTAATTAGGTATAATACCAATTTATAATAAGCTTAATTTCCAAAGGTAACTAATTGATACTCGATGCATCCATAGAGATCAGTAAAAAGGGAAAAAACAAGGAAAGAAAGAAGGAATTGAAGGGAATTATTTGTAAGATCGATGCACTTTGGAAGCATATATGCATCGGGGTGAATAATTTTTCTTGAAGTACTGTTTCGGGGGATCAAATGGTGATGGATCTAAAATTGTAAAAGTATAATAATAATAATAATAATAATAACAATTACAGACGTCGGTCCAGGCTCTAGCTAGCATAAACCAAAAATAAATAGTACACAACATATACATCCTTTCGATGGATGAAGTACCGTTTGATGATAAGCTTGCCCATGACGCACGCTAGCCATCACGATTCAATTAAAAGAAAAAAAGCTTCCGTGTATTAATATTTTTTAAGTTGTGCACACTTTAAAGTATCCAAGAACAACAACTACTAAATAAAAAATAAAAAAAGATTAATTTGTCGTCGTTACGGAAATGATAAGTGCCATTTAAAGAGCTCGAGTGACATGTAGACACGTGCATGTTGCCACGGTTTTGGCTTCTACTTGAAGGCACGCACCGACCGACCTTGCCTTGTCAAGGTGTAGCCACCAGCCAGAAGATCACATCTTCTTCTTTAGTGATATATACTCAGAACTCTACCTTTCTTTAATTTATTCCTTTCTTCTTTGCCAAATCAGTGTTATTATAGATAGATATATAGATTCACTCATTCATTCCTGCGTACCATCCTTATTCTCTTTTTCCTGAATGCGTACGGGTCAGAGAGAAAGAAAGAGAACTGCATATATTCAGAGATAAAAGAGAAAATGGCGGATTGGGGTCCGGTGTTGATCGCAGTGTTGCTGTTCGTGCTGTTAAGCCCAGGACTGTTGTTCCAGCTACCCGGGAAGAGCAGAGTAGTGGAGTTTGGGAACATGAAGACAAGTGGGTTTTCCATCCTTGTTCACACCATCATCTTCTTTGGCCTCATAACAATCTTTCTCATCGCCATTGGTGTCCACGTCTACACATGAGGATGACCTGCAATTCAATAATGAATTAATGATCAATACGTACCCTGCTCTCCTTTTACATTTATTTGTGCTCCCCATTCCTTCCCCCCCCCCCCCCCCCCCCCCTCCTCTTTTTTTCCCAAGTTGATTTTTGAGTACTTGAGAGCAATATTATGTTGTAATCTTCCGTTTCTTAATCTTTTTGCTGCTGTGTCTTAGGTTTTTTTTTTTTTCTTTTTAATTTTCCTGTTTCTTCTGTTTTGAATGGTGATATAAAGTTAAATTTTTCTGGGGTGTCTTTTTTCGTTGTGTTTTGTCGGCAGTGAAAGTTAAATGGAATTCATCATAGTTGTACTGTTTAAGTTGTGCATTTTGACTTTTGGTCCTTCTAAATCCTGTAAAGAGAGCCAAAAAAGAGAGTGATTCCATTTGTATATAGACACCTAGCAGTTCGATGGCATTCGCTTCTTCGACTGAACTACCAAATTGTCCTGTGTGACAAAGCGACGTACAATTAGATAAGGCCTGAACCCTTTAAAAAAAGAAAAAGAAGAGATAAGGCCTAAACTCAGTTTAATGTATTTTATTTTTAAACTATTTTGAATATGTAAATGCATAAATGAGTGCAGTTAAATTTAAATTCATTGATTGATACCCACGTAAATAGCGCTGGTAGTTAACGAAAGGGGCTTTATGCTTTTCTAGACATGAACTGGCAATTGATATGGGCTGAAAAACTCTGAATGTAAGCACGCCGCGTATCGATTCGCACGTTAATGCAGACGTGGAATAAATGAAACGGGACGTTTCATGTAATTAGTGTTTTGAGTTTAATCACGTAAATGATACGGTGCATTTCTTAAAAGCGGAAGAGATGAAATTTATAGATTTTGTCCATTTTATTCTTTTTCGATTAAGGTATGTATCGTGTGTCTCCTTTCCCTATCTATAATCTCTCGTCGAGATCTTCTCTGCCATCAATCTCCCCCCAAACTCAAGGTAGATTTCGATGCCTTCTTCATTAATTTCACCCCCGTGGTCTTAGTCTGCATACTCATCATTTTTAGCTCCTTTTCTCTTTTGTTAGTGCCTAAGATATTTCGAAGAACTTCAGATCTCGGTGAACTTTGATTATGGGCGATCTGCGTCAAAAATCGGAGATACTTGATCGAGACAAAGGTTGTTAGACACCGTTGGAGCTTCTGACCCCAGCATTACACGAGTCCAACCCCACGACAACCATGCGTAGAGAGAGAGAGAGAGAGAGAGAGAGAGAGAGAGAGAGAGAGAGAGACTTCAACTTTTTTCTTTTTCTTTGCACAATCAATGGCATTTCGTATAAGAAAAAATCGAACCCCTCGAGCTTATCCTCCAAGAAAGACTCCAAGAGATACCGGCAAAAGTAACCGGCTGCAACCCAAAAATCTTGAACCTGTTAAGGCTCAGAAAATAGATCTCTTGGGCAAAAATGTAGTCAACCAGCTGTAGATTTTCTTGGCCAAACAAATTCTTCTGAAATAAAACCAAAGCCCAAGAATCTGAAACGTACGATTTTTTTCAAGAACTTCAATCCTCTCTCTCTTTCTCTCTCTTCTTGTTCTGGAAAACTCGAGGAAGAAGAGCAAGGACAGAAAAATGAATGATTCCTACAAGAAGTTCCTCCTTTTTCTATTTTCTTTTTATTTTTTTTAATTGAACGCCACGTCAGCGTTTGTGCCCGAACCGTTCCACGGCGCGCTTGCATGTAGAAGGACTCGATATAGGCTGGACGGTAAATTTTAATTGCATTACTCCTTGATATGTAATGTTGGGCCTCACAACTCAAAGTCACAGTATGACATTTATTTCTTAGTCTTTGCGTCAGAATAAAGTGTAAAAATTTTGTTTTTTTTTTTAGTTTTCGTAGGTTTGTCACGTCGTGAGGGGACAATAATATTAGCAAAAATAGTAGATATTTATCATGGATTTTAATAATTTTATAATTTTTTATAAATATATTTAAATTTATCTTAATATTTAAATGTATTTTAAATTCATATTAAGTGGGTTTTATAAAATTTATTCAATCATCTTAATTTACTACTATTTATAAGAGTAATGTTATATATAATCATTTTTGTATACTTTCTATATACTCTATTAATATAATTGATTATATTAATTTTTTTAATATGCAATCAATCATATCAATAGAATATGTAAAATAATACATAAAAATGATTACACATAAAATTTTTGTATTTAGAAAGAACTCAAATAAATTCAATTAAACTTAACATCCAAACGTAGGTAAAAATATGCAATTTGGTAAATGGCCCTAGTAGATGATATTAATCTAATTTTTAAATTTAGATATAAATTATTTTTGGAGGTCAATAGTATTTGAACGAACACATTATAATAGGCTTCTTAGTAGAGGTTAAAAATATATATATTTTTCCATAATTTGTTATTGCTGAATTCCTTTTTGGCGAGATCGAAATTAAGAAAGTCCTTTTGTTTTCAATTAAAATATTGTCCGTCAGCCAAAAAAAAAAAAAAAAAAACCAAAAAAAAATGTAGTGAAGGGAGAAGGGGTCCGCATATATATATATATATATATACACATTAGAAAAAAATCATATTTTCCAGAATTTAAGGTAAAAAGAAAAGAAAAGAGACATTGTTTCTTTTTGAGTACTTGAGAGCAATGTTTCTTATAACATTGTTAATAGATTATACATATATATATAAGATAATTTTGATAAATTTAAGATAAATTTATATTTTGATTATCTATTTACATAAGTCTGTATATTGAAATATCTATTTTCTCATTATATAATAATAAAATAATATAAGATGAATTTGATTTTAGCTATTCATATTAAATCTCTACATTAGATTATCTATTTATTTATTATATAGTAATGAGTAATTAATAATTTTAAAAATATTTAATTTTCTAATTAATAATTTATTTTATTTATCATATTTTAATTATTAATTATTAATTTATTTTATTTTATCATATTTTACTATTTAAGTTAAAGAAACTTACGGAAGTTTATTAATATAAATGGAGAGAAGAGAGAGAATATTATAAAAAAATAAAAAAATATAAAATTGATATATACAATACCTATCAAATTTAGTTTTAATTTTAGATTTACTATACTTAAAAGTTAATGTGGCAAAGTTTTAGATAATCTAATGTGATGTTTTTTGTCTTATTATGTATTTGAAGATATTTTTTAAGATTTAACTATTTCATTAACAATGCTCTTAATCTTTTTGCGTATGTGTCGGGTTTTTTGGTTTTCCTTATGTTTTGAATAGTGATATATAGTTAAATTTCTTCTGGGGGTGTCTTTTTTTCATTGTCTTTTGTCGGCAGTAGTGAAAGTTAAATGGAATTAATTAATCAATTAAAGTTGTATTGTTTAAGTCGTGCATTTTGACTTTTGGTCCTCCTATAACGTCAGAGACCCACAAAAAGGAAACACCAGATAGTGATCCTTTGTCCGTTTGTATACGAGTAGAGATTATATAAAAATATTTTTATAAATTTACATGTTTTGACGTGATTCGCGAGATTGTTTTTTAATTAATAAAATAAGTTTATACTCTAATAAAAAAATTTAAAATTTTATATACAGTAACATTTACCTATCAAATTATATTAATTTATAAAATTATTTTTATAAAATTATTTTGTAACTAAATCTTTCGCTTTGTATATTGACACCTGGCAGTTGGATGGCATATTGGCATTCGCTCCTTTGACTAAACTACCCATTATTGTTCCGAGTGACTAAGCGACATGACAATTAGATTGAGATAATCGCAATGTGAAAATATTCAATTTGGTAAAATGTCCATAGTTGATGATGATCAAGAAGGTAAAAACATATTGCCAGTCAGGTAAATAAAAAAGTTAAGAAAGAAGGGTCCGTATATTATATATATATATTATGTGGAAGAATCTCTTCAAGGTAAGATCTTTTAGAAACTTATTCTTATAATATAAACTTTAATTCCGTACACCATATTCTCAAAAATTTTCTCATATGAAACTGATTAAATCGACTTTTAATTGAAGAGTGATCCTAAAAAATTGTTTACATTTATAAAATGTTAAACCTTAAACTTTAAAAAGTAATATCTCGCGATCAAGACTTTCACCAATTCAATCGACCCCTTAGGATTGTGTTTGGGTCCACATATTTGAAAAAAATTTGCAAAATTTAAGAAAAAAAAGAGGAAAAGAGACGTGAAAATACAATTTGTGGACCATTGTCAGAATGGGGAGTGTTCATCTCTTACCTATTTTCAAAAGAACAATTAATGTTACTCGGTAGTATGCCATAATCAATATTGTTACGCAGAGTTTAGCTACCAATAATAAGAAGGAAAAAGAATAATCTATTCCTCTGGACATGAAAATAACTCGGCCGTGATTCCTTTCTATGATCACCAATTGTGTCTACGATATATATACTTGTTGGAGATTTTCATTATATTCTTATTTCCAAAATATTCCACCGAAAAACGCAACCAAACTTGTGGTGAGTAAACATTACATGATTCCTAACAGCTCAAATTTTATATATATCCATAAAAATAGAGAAGAAAATCTACATAAACTTGTGGTAAAATGAAAGAGAATATGAGAACCAAACTGGGAATAGCTCCTACTTCTTCTCCCAACTTGAAAATGAGTAGGCAGTAGCAAAAGAAAACCTTTAACAATTCACCATATCTACCATTATTACCACATCCAGTAACATATTAATAAACAAATTATTCACAATTCCTGCATCAATACTTGAAGAGGCTCTCCGTAGTAATTGTCCCGATGTGTTGCTAGAAGAAGCAATATCCACAGGAACGTTGACTCTCCTCGGATCCTCCCCTAATAACTCAATTCTCTCTCAGAACCACCTTTTTCTATTCACAAAAGTTTCCAAGCTGCAGCAATTGCAAGCCATAGTGGGCAAAAAATATCAGAAATCTTCCGAAATGGCATTGTGGCCACTGCAGTCAATAGTACACAAAAATTTTGAGTAAAAGATTATTTATTCATCAAGCCACGAGTTAAAGCTCTTCAAGATTGGCTAAGTTTATATTTGAATGAGATCCAGAATTTAGGTCTGATTAACAAGCTCATTTGGAGAGAAGCAACGTACTCTTTTTACCCATTAAGACAACCATGCGTAAAGCAAAGTCTAATAACAATTCATTTTGATGTATCCCAAGTACTCACTGAGTGCCGAGCATAACATTCCTGAGCAGCACTTATAATACCAGGAAACTCTCTTGGATATTGTGTCTCATTGGTCATTCAAGGTTGTAAAATAGAAAAAACGTTTGGACAAGGCAGTTTCATTTATAATTTTTTTGAACATTTTAATATATATGTTAAGGGAAGGGGGGCAGGTGATCATAGCCTTTTGGTATTAGAATGAATACTGAAGACTGTCACGGGCCGATCATTTGTATGGGGAGCCAAAATAACATAATCAAACTGCCTAACAAAACATGAATACTTATATTGCAACAGCTAAAAGTATCAAAGAAATTGAAAATGAGAACTAAAAAGATAATCCAACCTTCATGCTTGTTAACTACTAACATAAAGTATCACACATCTCAGGCAAAATGAGTTATTAAAGATTCTTTGCAACCAATCTAAACCCTGAAGCAATCTCCAATCAATTTCTTCCATTCTTTTGTTTTTTCTTCACCCCTGTTTTGCTCTTACAAAAAATCAGTATCCAAGAAGAAGATACTACGCAGTAGTTGCTTGATAAGATATGCACATGGCAGCTAAACAACTAGTTTGTGGTTGATCAAGATGGGCCCATTGACAACTACGGCAACTTTTTGACCTATGCATAAGGGAGGAGGAAGGCAGGTAGGAAATAAGAGAGAAAATAAGACATATTGATGGGCCTTCCCAAACCCAAGCATACATAGACTTTGCTTCTCCACCACAACCCTCAGTCCACGTGATTTTTCATTTTTCTGTTTTGGCAAAGAAATGAAATCATATTATGAATACAAAAGAAAGTGTAAGGGCCCTTGGAAATCGAATTCCAGTGAAAAGAACAAAGCCATAGGAGAAGCAGCAGAAAGAAGTTAAAAGATTAGAGCTTGACAATGAACAAGGAGGGATGAACTGAGAGGTGGGAGGACAAAGAAGACTTCCTGAACCTTGTCCATGCCCGGTGTTAATGGTGCCTCTTAAGCCATGAAACCCAATAGGACTGGATGCTTGCAACCACCATTCACAAACAATTGACTGCATACGGTATTCAACTAATCGCTCCTACTCGCATAATTAGGTTCCTAAATCCCACCAGCCTAACACGACGTGAATAAAACATGAATCCAGCACAACACAGAAAGCCTAAATTAAATGGAAAGTAATTCACGCAACTTATTACTCTTTCTCGTGTGTTTCTAAGAAACAAACAAAACGCGCCTAACAGAATCTCCAACGCAGAGTAGAGTATGAAAGATCAAACCAATTCCTTGGCATCATTAGCAAGATACAAAGGCAACGAATTCGATCACATACAGACAAACAAACAATACTTTAAGACAAAACCAATACATGAATAGCCATGAAATTGAGAATATTTCTTACCAGGAATGTCCTTTCGCGGCGTGGGTGGAGCCGTGGCGTAACAGAGAAGGGAGCGACCCAACATCGAGAGGGTCGATAAGATTCCAGCCACGTAGAACACCATGACCAGACCGAGAATCCATGGCATCAATATAAACCCGATAAAGAAAGTGACCGATCCGCAGAGCATCAGGGCCAGTGAAATCCCAAGCATCAGGGAAGCGAAACCCGCCGGCGAGATCTGAGCCAAAGGAGAGGGCCGCCTGGAGGAGGAAGAAGACGACGGCGACGACGTCAAAGCCTGCGGCGGAGAGCTGTCGGATAAAGGGATCGGCGACGGCGGGGATCTGAGTATGTTGAGGACCAGAGCGGACAGCTCGTAGAAAATTCTAGATTGCTCGTCTTCATGCTGCCTTCTCATCATTTTCCTCTTTCCGGGAAATGTGATTTTTCGTCAAAATCTTAGGAACCAAAACCGAATGACGATAAATTCTAGAAGGATGATGGATTCTTTATTTTAAAAAAACTTGAGGAAAACGAGGCAAGTGGATAGGCTCGGAAACTTTATCTACAGCGGTTCTGTTGATTGGTGAGGCTTTAACGTAATTAATAACATGTGGAGAGTTGTTACAGGCAGGTTTGTTTGTTTCCCAGGAAATTCTTCCCACGAAGTCTAGAAGACGCAAGAGAGAAGGAAAGAGAAGCGGCGGTGGTATTCCGATCGCGGAGACAGCTCTGCGATTGTCCGGACGCTTTTCCCTTTCTCTCTGTTTTCAAAGACTTTTCTTTTTCCGTTTGGATATAGAGAAAATTTTATACGAGGGTTCGAGTGCGTGCTCCGATTTGGTTGGGGAGCTCCATCTTTTGTGTGGACTATGGATGAGATAAGGCCCGCGCGTAATCTGTGCGCGTGTAGAACACGATCCATGCTTGGAGTGGGTCTGAACAGTGAAGGCAGTGGCTATTAGGCAAAGGCCAACTGACGCGGAACCTTATCTTCAACGAATTTGTTTTTTGAGTCTTGGACATCCACATCCTCAGGTCTCCCGATTAAGCGCGTGGAGAAGCCTTGGATGATCATCCACACGGGATAATTTTATCAGTAGCTAATGATTTATTTAATAAAAAAAAATATAATTATAAGTATAATTATGTATTAATATGTGTATTAATATAATATAATTGGTAAAAAAATAAATTTTATTAAAAATAATATTAATTTAAATTTTAAATATAAATAAATTAATATTAATATGATTAGATAACAAAACTCATTTAATAATTACCGATTGGCTTTTCGGGTTATGGAAAAAATCCCTCCGTCCAACTGTAGGGTCCTGATCATCTGTCGGGAGAGAAGCCCATATGCTTGCCCACGATGGGCATTAAAAGAAGATAAAAGGAGGAGAGGGGGGATGCATGTTAATCATAAAATCTTGTAATCTAACATTAAAATTATTTAGAAAAATAAAATAGAGCTCGATTTGACCGACCACTGAAACTGAAAATAATATTAATAATTCATTTAATAACTAGACAACAAGTTTCTTTCGAGCACGAGGTACACAAGCTCAAATCGCAATAACGTGTCTTGTCTTTGCATGTCAGGTTAGTATTATTAATCGAAAGGACAGGCCAACTAGATGTCGTGCTTTTAAAAAAGGGCAAGTCTACTTGCAACCGACCTGAAATTCCCGTGTAACCGGGCGCTGCTTTTAATGAAATTTTTATTTTTTTAACATTTCTTCTCTCCATTTCGTTCACTCTCTCTCTTTATCAATCTTTTTCCACACTCTCTTCCTCTCATCCTCCCTCTCGATTTCTCCCCTCCCCCCCTCTCCCGTCCCAAGCACAGAGTTCTTCGTCTTAAAAAGTAATCCTGCAATAGGGCCAGCTGTTGTGGATATAAGTAGCACTGCAAAGCTTTCAACATTGCCCTCTTTCTCTAATTTCAAAAAGTTGTCTGAATAAATTCTCCCTCCCTTGAATTATTTTTGCCCCCAACTGTAGCTTTTCCTTCACAGTTTCTGAGAGCTTGGGCACCAATTTCACTGCGATTTCAAATAACACCAAGCACCATCCACTATCATCAATCTTAGTTTACCATACGAAAATTGAGGAGAAATTAAAGACCTTTCTTTCTTACGCTGGACACGAATCTTGCATACAAAGCTGTTATTTTTCTTCCCATGTTTTTTCCCTTATGTGATCCTCTTTATCTTGACTTTCCAGGAAAATTCAATCTCTTTATTGTATTTGGTTGGGGGAGAGAGAGAGAGAGAGTAGCTTACGGGGTTTGAACGAGAGAGCCATATGAGAAAGGTGGACTATGAAGCAAGCTGCTGGGTTCAAATAAATCAAAGTGCCTCCACGGCTTTGTGTCATAAATTCACCAACGGAATCAACAAATTGATCTGCATATGTATTCAGTTTTCAGAAGATTCCACTCTCAATATGAGTTGTTGCCTTTAGCCTTACGTCTTTCAAAAGAAACCAAGATAATGAAGAAGAGATAAGCTATTTAGAAGCTCTCTTTGAACTTACATCTTTGTACATCAGTGTTACTGTGTCATAATAATTACCTCCTCCATATATTCATGGAAAAGGAGGCCGTAGACCAATGAATTTTCTAAGACTCTTCTTCGTTTCATCAAAAGGCGTGCCGGTTCCGCGGGCATTTCCAGGCCGGTTGCAAGTAGACTTTCTCTTTAAAAAAAATAATTATATTTTTGTCATCTCCTTATCGTATTTATTGAAATCATAAAGTGATTATTCGTTCACATAATTAATATATAAAATTACTGAAAATGTGACATCTACTTGTATAATGAAGAATAATAAAATTTAATATGAATAATTACTTCGTTTTACTATCTTTTTTCCTCTCTCAGATGCTACGTCTGAGTAGAGGCTTTTTTCTGCATAAGTGTAGTTCTTTTCTTCTCCTCTTCTATTTTACTAGTGTTGACGCAATATGATAGATGATCAGATGATTTTGATGGTTTGTACAAACAATTATCTTTTACTAAACGGGAGGAAGCAGAAGTGGTTGTTGATGCAAGTGAGTTGAAAGATATTTCGTTGTGTAATGGAAAGGGTTTAGTTATGTCTTTGTTTACTGACAAACAACATAATCGTGAACCTTTTAAGCTAATAACGAAGAGAGCATGGCATCCGGTACGTGGAGTGCTTTTTCGTTCCGTGATCTTAATGTTAATCTCTTCCTTATTGAATTCAACGACTTATGCGATAAGGAGAGGGTGCTTAGGGAGGGTCCTTGGTTCTTTGACAATCATTTAGTGTTGATGAAGGAGGTTGATGGCAACAAGCAAGTGCATCAGATAAAGATCCAGGAGGTATTGTTTTGGGTAACGATTCATGACTTTCCTTTGAGGGCTCGAAATGAACTTGTGGGGGACCGTATTGGTAAGAAAATAGGGTGTGTTGTCAATGTGAATTTGGATAAGGGGGAGTTAGCATGGGGGGAGTTTCTGCACATAAGAGTAACTCTTGATGTCCTAAAACCTTCGTTAAAGGGTACTAAATTTTTCATGGGAGATGGTGAATCATGTTGGGTTAGGTTCTTGTTACCCAGATGACTAACATAAGAGGGGGGTGAATTGAGTTATATTTAAGAAAATAACAATTATAAATCAAATATATAATATAAAATATAAACAAAATACGAAACAGTAATAAATATAAAAAGTAAGGATAAGAGAGAAGCAAACTCAGTATGTTAACGAGGTTCGGCCCCACTGCCTACGTCCTCGCCTCAAGCTACCCCTTGAGAATTTTCAAATTTACTATTCAACCTCCTTCAGGTGGAGATAGAAACCTATTACACTTTTGAACAACACCGCTACAAAGGATCCGTGTAGAACACCCTCTATACTTGCAATCACCTTACACGTGGTGATTCAACTATTCCTCGTTTAGAACACTTTCTACACGCACAAGGGTTATACACACCCTTTTTCTGATACAAGAGCTGATAGTGGGTAGGTTATCAGAAAAATACTCCTCAATGAGTGAAATAAGAACAATACAGCACAAACTATATCTCTCAAAATGAATAAGGATTAAGGCTTAATGCTTAGAGAAGAGAGAATGAAAGCTTTGAATGAATGTTGTATGCTCTGGATGTTGTAAATGTGAAGCTACAACATCATTCATTTTTTCAAAAAATTCAAATAAAAGGTTTTTTTTTTTTCAATTGTCAAAAATAACATCATTCATTTTTCAAAAACTTCAAACCTAATCTTTTACTTTTGGCATATGACAAAATGAGCACACTTTATTTTTCAAAAAATTCAAATCTAATCTTTTACTTTTTGCATATGACAAAAGGAGCACACTTTACTTTTCAAAAAATTCAAACAAAATCATCTACTTTTTGTATAAGTCAAAAAAAGTATCAATTACTTTTGAAAATATTCAAATAAAACATGCACATGTGAAAGATAACAATCAATCATCTTTAATATTTTCAAAGTTCAACCCTTTAATCAAGGTATGCACATGTAAAAGATGACATTCAATCATCTTTCAAAATTTTCAAAATATTCATGCATATGTGGAAAATGTATTTTAATGCTTTATGATAAAATATTAATTTTGAGTTTTAATCCTAATTTCGAATTTTTAAGAGATTTACAACATTACTCTATCACTTTAATGTGAACTTGTTCCCTTCTTTCTCATACTTGTTTCATTGATGTGCTTAACTCTATTGTGTAAACAACTTGAGTTTGAAACTCATTTATTCTTTGAATTCATTTATTATCATCAAAATTCATGTGTAGATATATAATTACACAAAAATTGAAACCTTGGGTTCAACAATCTCTCACTTTTTGATAATGACAAATACTTGATAGAACCTGAAGTCTGTATTAATACTTAAGCTCCCCCTGAGAATGTGCGTTAATTTTTCAAGTAAAAGTATAAATATAATTACAAGCATATATAAGAAGTTTAACAATTCAAACAATGTTAATGTTCTAGTCTAACATTTCTCCATCTTTTGACATCACTAAAAAGGATCTGCAACAAGTAAATGTATTGAAAAAAATAGTACATTAGTATAAACTGTAGATAGTTGAAAAAAAAATTGGATCCGTCTGTGACCCGACAAGTGTGGCTGGAGATTTAAAAAAATCGCTTGATGTTGTTGACAAACAAGATTGAAGACTCCGAATTTCTAAAAAATGTCATTTTTCACCGATCGGGAAAAAAATCACATTACTCTTTGACTTGAATGATAGCTCGTCTAGTTCTTTATACTATCTCTATAAAATCAATCTTAAAGTTCATCTAATCTGCATCAAGTTTTCTTCTCATCTTTATAACTCATCTGCATTCTTTCAACATTCTCATTTTAAGCCTTCTATTCTATTCTCAATGGCTCATTCTTCTAACATTTCTCTAGATCCATCCATGAAGTATTCTGCACCTCAACCTCCTGTCCTTTCTGCAGCTGCCATTGGTGCCATGTTGCAGTAAGAAAATAATAATCTGACTAATAAGTCAGATTCTGATGCTATCTATGACTTGGTGAGTCTTGAGACTCGCTACTCTTCCTCTATTGTTATTTTTTCCAGTGGCTACAAGCCAGAAATCATGAAGTTGAAAAGGTCAAAGAACAAATTGTTGTACTTCAACGAATTGTTCAAGAATCTCACACAAGGGAATGAATCATTTGGCAAAAGAATAAAAGTTGAAATCTTTATTAGATTCTTGATTTCGCTTGCCAGTTCCTATGGATAAGAATGACATAATATTGTATGAAGAGAATGAGCGTCTCAAACATGAGGCTAAAAATCTCAAGTTTATGTAAAAGTATTTAAAAAATCTATCTCTATTTTTATTGACTCTGGTCTATCTTTTAAGAGATATTAATAGCATGCATCATACCTATCTCTCTTCCGATCATACATAATTTATCTTATGGTAAAGGTTTTGGGAAAATATCTGCTAACTGATCGTGTGTGTTTGTGAACTCTAATATTATATCGCCTTTCTGCACATGATCTCGAATAAAATGATATTTTATTTCAATATGCTTAGTTCTAGAATGTTGTATTGGATTCTTTGAAAGTGAAAATGCAGTGGTTCTACACAACACTACACCTAGAGGGGGGGGTGAATAGGTGTAATCTAATTTTTATGGCCTTTTGAAAATTAATCAAACAAGCAGATAATAAATGAAACAAATAACACAAATAATCAACACATGATTTTGTTCACGGAGTGGAAACTCATTTGAAGAACCTCTTCAAAATCTAAAACCACTCCGGGTGTAAGACACCACCTCAAATCCACTATAGAAACTTTAGTTTGTTACAACCAATTTAGAACACTCACAAAACCTTTGTAGTAGCTAAACTTGGCTTGCAACACCACGAGTGACCCACTCGATCTCTACACGCATGTAGTGTCGGAACTCCGACCTTCCTATAGCTTCCCACGAGAACCTCTCGATCTCTGCATCAACGGCAGCTCCGGACTCTTCCGGCCAACAGCAATGTCCACTTCAATGGACTCAAATAAGAGTTGATTTTGAATGTGTTATGATGGAGTAATATTTTTCCAAGAGAGAATCAACCAAATGGGGGAGAGGTTGCTCTAAGAAGTTCTTGGAGGCCCTTAGGGTTTTTGCTCTGATTCTCCACACCTAGAACAGAAGCTAACATGTTCTATTTATAGTTCCCATCAAATGAGGCGTTCAAAACCCTACATTGTAAGTGATCTGGAACATTGGCTCGAGCGAAGGGTCGAGCGAAGGTCGAGCGCCGAAATCTACCTGAGGTCGCTCGAGCGCCATGTCGAGCGAGTATCGAGCGGTCGACTCTGCCTGAGTTCGCTCGAGCTCAGTGTCGAGCGAGGGTCGAGCGACACACTCTGCCTGGGTTCGCTTGAGCTCAGTGTCGAGCGAGGGTCGAGCGGTTGAATCTGCCTGAGTTCGCTCGAGCCGTATGTCGAGCGAGGGTCGAGCGGTTGAATCTGCCTGAGTTCGCTCGAGCCGTATGTCGAGCGAGGGTCGAGCGGTTGAATCTGCCTGAGTTCGCTCGAGCGCTCTGTCGAGCGAGGGTCGAGCGAAGTCGCTTCTTTTGACCAATAATGAGTACACTTCCAGCCCACTTCAAGCCTTCCGCAACAACACTTGTTACAACACTATTTTACACAGGTTTTCACAAGAATATGCCAACACACTCATTTTTCCCTCAACAGAAAGATTTATAGCACTTGTATTATCACATTTGATTGGAATGTGATTATACATGAGTTTAAAATCTTCAAGTTGTTGCTTCATGTAGAAAATTTGAGCACAATAACTACCCGCAACAACATATTCTGCTTTAGTAGTAGATAGTGTAACAGAATTTTATTTTTTACTAAACCAGGAAACTAGTGCATGACCTAAGAAATGACATACTCCACTAGTGCTTTTCCGATCTATTTTACAGCCAACATAATTTGCATCTGTGTAGCTGATTAGATCGAAAGATGTGTGCTTAGGGTACCATAACCCTAGGTTAATTGTACTACTAAGATATCTAAGAATGCACTTAACTGCAATTAAATGTGATTCTTTTGAAAATTATTGAAAACGTGCACATAAGCACATACTAAACATAATATCTGGTTTACTAGCTATTAAATATAATAAGCTACCAATCATACCTCGATATATTTTCGAGTCAACTGGCTTACCGGATTCATCTTTATCAAGTTTAGTTGATGGGCTCATTGGTGTTCTAATTTTCTTAGCACTTTCCATCCCAAACTTCTTCAGTAATTCCTTAATATATTTTGATCGATTGATGAATGTCCCACTATTTACTTGCTTAATTTGCAATCCGAAAAAGAATGTAAGTTCTCACATCATGCTCATCTCAAATTCTTCTTGCATAGTCTTAGCAAAAACTTGACACATATTTTCATTAGTAGCACCGAATATTATATCATCAACATAAATCTGAATCAAAAGAATATCATCATTTTCATATGTAATGAAAAGAGTTGTGTCGATTTTTCCTCTTGAAAAATCTTTTTCAATCAAGAAACCACTGAGTCTCTTGTACCAATCTCTAGGAGCTTGTTTAAGTCCATATAGTGCTTTTGTGAGTTTGAAAACATGATTTGGAAAAATATGATTTTCAAAACCTGGAGATTGCTCAACATATACCTCTTCATTTATAAAACCATTTAAGAAATCGCTCCTAATATCCATTTGAAAAAGTTTGAAATCTTTATAACAAGTATATGCAAGTAGCATTCGAATAGCTTCTAATCTTGCAACTAGTGCATATGTCTCATCATAATCGATTCATTCTTCTTGATTAAAACCTTGAACTACAAGTTGAGCCTTATTTCTAGTAATGACTCCGAACTCATTTTTCTTGTTTCTAAAAACCCATTTTGTTCCAATAATAGTATGATTTTTAGGTCTTGGAACAAGTGTCCAAATATCATTTCTTTCAAATTGATTCAACTCTATTCATCAAGAAGTACGTCATTAATATTTTTGGATTCAATCTGAGATAGAAAAGCAGTATGATTGTAAATATTTCTAAAAGATGATCGAGTACTTACACCTTGTGAAGGTTCTCCCAAAATTTGTTCCACTGGATGATCTTTTACAAATTTTCACTGTTTGGTTGCATCTTGTATTAAATTTTGATGATCTTTCCTGATGGTTCCATGTTGAACTTCCTCTATTGTGTTCTCTTTGTTGAGATTGAGACTTTCCGTGTTATTTATACCTCCCGTTTCTTCATCAATAGATTTCTTGGAGAGTGGAGAATTAGATTCATCAAATACTACATGCATAGATTCTTGTACAGTTAAAGTGTTTTTATTGAATACTTTACAAACTTTACTATTAGTAGAATACTCGATAAAGATACCTTTATCAGATTTTGCATTAAACTTGCCTAAATTATCCTATCATTTAAAATAAAATATTTGCATCCAAATACATGAAAGTAACCAATGTTGGGCTTTTTCTCATTCCAAAGTTCATATGGGGTTTTATCTAATTTAGACCTTAGCATAATTCTATTTATAACATAACATGCAGTACTTATTGTTTCGGCCCAAAAATAATTAGGCAAGTTGTTCTCATTGAATATTGTTCTTGCCATCTCTTGAAGATATCTATTTTTCCTCTCTACTACCCCATTTTATTGAGGAGTTCGAGGAGCAGAAAAATTATACACAAAACCATTTTCATCACAAAATATTTCAATATTTTTATTAACAAACTTTTTTCCCCTATCACTTCGGATAGTTGAAATAGTATAGTCATTTTCATTTTGAATTCTCTTACATAACTTGGTAAATGTATTATGTGCCTCATCTTTATGAGCAAGAAAAATGAGTCAAGTATATCTAGATAAATCATCAACAATAACAAATGCATAATATTTTCCTCCTAGACTTGCAACTCTATTTGGTCCAAAAAGATCTATGTGTATCAGTTGTAATGGTCTAATAGTGAAAATATATTTTTTGGTTTTAAAAGAAGTTTTTGTTTGTTTACCAAGTTGGCATGCATCATAAATTTTGTCTTTAAGAAAATTTGTTTTTGGTACAAGATCATTTTTTGAAAGTTTAGAAATAAGTTCCATGTTGCATGACCTAATCTTTTATGTCATAGCCAACTAGTTTCATTTTGAGTTGAAAAGCAAATAGTATCTTGTGAGGTAATTTCTTCAAAATCGATTGTATAAATATTGTTACTTCTAAAAGCAATAAAACAAATATTACAATCAGTGGCGAAGCCACGTTGGGGCAGGGGGGCCATGGCCCCCCAGAAATTTGAACAAAAAAATTTATATGTTAATTTTTTTAATTTAATAAAATAATATGAATTTATTATGTGTTGGCCCCCTCTATAAAATTTAATCTAATATAAAAATAAAATAAATAAAACACATCTTATATAAAATAAAATACATATTTTTATTATAAATAAAATTGAAAAAAATTATAACTATATCTGGTAACATTTCTAATCCCTTTACATTATCAAAAGCATTTCAATCGATTATGGCAATCTGTCAAACATCTTACAGACTATATTTCATTCTCACACGGCACAATACCGTATTTTCACATCTCATCCTTCACTTTTGTTTTCTCTACTTTCCAACATCAAAACTCATTTCATCATTTACATTTTATTTTCACTACTTTTCAACATCAAAACAAAAAAAAAGGAAGGCAGGAAGCAGAAGATTTTACCTGTTGGCTGTTCTGCTGCTCGACTATGAGGCACTGAGGTGTAACCGGTAACCCGGCGACTGTCGACAGACCATTTCCAGTCGCTCTAGCTCTCGGCGTCCTCTCTCTCAGACTCTCAGTCGCTCTCGGTCTCGGCGTCTCTAGACTCTCCACGGACCACATACCCCACTCTTTATTTCATTCACGCTAAAAACCAAAAAGGTTAGACCTTTTTCACTTTTTGCTTTTGAAGGCTTGATTCGCTTGAAGCTTCCAGATGTCATCTTAGATTAACAAATAATGATGAGAATCTCGAGAGTAACTTTGTTTGTCAAATAGTCAAATAGTCAATGTCCCTTTGTAACTTTGTTTGTCTCCACACGATTTTTTGATTTTTTTAATTTATTTTTTTTTTCTAATATCTGGTTACTCAGTTTATAAAAAATTTCATAATATATTAATATTATTTATTTAATAGATTAATATTTTTATAGATTAATACTTTTATTTATTTAGTAGATTAATAATTTTTTTATATAGTAAACTAACATTTTATTTTTTAATAGATTAGTAGACGTATTTGATAGCCCATTCCAGACTGCCAGTTCTCGTCGCACAGTCTCGCAGGTATGTCTTTTTTTTATAAAAATTTTATATTGGTATTAATCATATTATATATATATATATATTACATATATTAATTGAGTATGGTTGTGTGTACTTATTTAAGTTGTTTTTTTTTTATAGTATTATGTGTATTAATAAATTGTTTGATTTTCAATTTTAAATTGTTTGATTTTAATTTATCAAAGTTTCTAACTTTATTTTATATGTTTCAATTTGATTTTAAATTTAGGTTCATGAATGATGTCTAAATTAAAAACTATCGACTCATTCTTCAAAAGAAAAGAAGTTGATCTTCCAGAAAATTCTTCTAAACTTCCGAGGATTGAACCTGAAGAAAACCCTGATCTTAACTCTCCAATTTTGGAATCTGAAAAAATTTATTTGATATCGTCAACACTTAATTCTAAAGATATTGATATATCTTCTCTACAACGAGATCCGGGATTACGTCCTCTTATATGAGATTATCCAGTTAATCAGCGTGATGAAATAAGAAGAGCTTATTTAAAAATGGGCCCATATCAAATACGTCTCTCAAAATATCCATTTTCTGGTTCAGAAAAACATCCTCGTCGCTTTCAAGCTTCATGGTTTGTACAATTTGGATATTGGTTAGAGTATTCTCCATCAAAGGATGCTGCATATTGTTTACCTTGTTATCTTTTTACAATGAAAGCATCTCAACGTTCTAGATGGGATGTATTTACTGTCATGGGATTTAAAAATTGGAAGAAGATTAAAAATGGAAAACATTGTGCCTTTTTGAATCATATTGGGGAGGATCCTTGCTCTTGTCATAATAATGCTGTGAAATATTGCGAGGATTTATTAAAACAATCACAGCATATTGATAAGGTAATGAATGCACAAAGCTCTGAACAAATTCTGAATAATCGACTCCGTGTAAAAACATCTATTGATGTTGTTCGATGGCTTGCATTTCAAGGATGTGCCTTTAGAGGTCATGATGAGACTCTTGATTCAAAAAATCGAGGTAATTTCTTGGAGATGCTTAAACTCTTGGCTTCCTATAATGATAAGGTTGGAAAACTTGTTTTGAAAAATGCTCCTAAATCTTCAAAGTATACTTCACCCCAAATTCAAAAAGAGATTTTGGAAGTTCTTGCAAAGAAAGTAAGAAATAAAATTCGTGAAGATGTTGAGGATTCTCGATTTTGCATTATTGTTGATGAGACACGAGATGAGTCTAAGAGGGAGCAAATGGCTATAATCTTGAGATTTGTTGATGTTGATGGTTTTATACAAGAACGATTTTTTGATCTTGTACATGTTAAAGATACATCGACATTGACTTTAAAAAATGAAATATCTGCAATTCTTTCTCGTCATTGTCTTGATATTCAGAATATTCGTGGGCAAGGATATGATGGTGCTAGTAATATGCATGGTGAATGGAACAGATTGCAAGCATTATTTCTTAAAGATTGCCCATATGCATACTATGTTCATTGTTTTGCTCACCGATTACAGTTAGCATTAGTTGCTGCATCTAGAGAGGTGGTTTCTGTTCATGAGTTTTTTTCAAATTTAAACTTTATTATCAATGTGGTGGGTGTTTCATGTAAACGCCATGATGAATTGCAAGCTGCTCAGGCAACACATATTACACATATGATAGCCATTGATGAACTTGAAAGTGGAAAAGGAGCTAATCAAATTGGCACTATCAAATGAGCCGGTGATTCTCGTTGGGGTTCTCATTTTTATTCTATTTGCAGTCTACTGCGAATGTTTGAAGCTACTTCCTCGGTGCTTGAAACCATAATAAAAGAAGGATCCACTTACTCTCAACGTGGAGATGCAAATGCTGTTTATAAAATGATTACTTCATTCCAATTCATATTTATTTTACATTTAATGAAGGAAATCATGGGTATTACTGATGTTCTTTGTCAAGTTTTGTAGCAAAAATCTCAAGATATTTTGAATGCCATGAATATAGTTTCTACTACAAAATAACTCATTCAAAAGTTGAGAAATGAAGGTTGGGAAAATCTGCTTGAGAATGTTGTCTCTTTTTCCAAGAAATTTAATATTGATATCTCAGAATTGGGCTCTCGTTATATACAAGGTCGTGGTCGTCATCAACGAGATTACATTACGATAGAGCATCATTATCATTTTGAAATATTTAATGCTGCTATAGATTTTCAAATGCAAGAGCTTGACAATGGGTTTGGTGAAGGAACGACAAAACTTTTAACCCTCAGCTCAGCTTTAGATCCAAAGGATGGGTATAAATTCTTTAATATTGATGATATATGTTGTCTTGCAGAAGAATATTATCCTCTTGATTTTTCTGAGAATGAGAAAATCAATTTAAGGTTTCAATTGAAGCATTTTGAAGTTGATGTGCTTAGCAATCCAAAGTTTCAAGATTTGAGATCTATTGCAGATTTATGTCGAAAATTGGTAGAGACAGAGAAATCAAAGATATACTATCTTATTGATAGATTGATTCGTCTAATTTTGACTCTTCCAGTGTCTACAGCAACCAGTGAACGGGCATTTTCAGCTATGAAGATTGTTAAAACAAGGCTTTGCAACAAGATTGAAGATGAATTCTTAGCAAATAATTTAGTTGTCTATATTAAAAGAGAAATAGCTAAGAATTTTGATTTAAATTCAATACTTGATGATTTTGTTTGTTTAAAAGAGCGCACTACAAAAAAAAGCAAAATTGGCGGCGTTTATATCTGTGGCGTTTGTTTATGCGCCGGTAGATATAAAATGTTACTGGCGCTTAATATTTCCGCCGGTAAATTATTGAGATTCCCGGCGTTTACATTTTTACGCCGGTAATAATGTATAGGTTTAGCGGCATTTATAACAACGCCGCCAAGATAGCAATTATGCGCCGGGAAATTAGTAGTTTCCCGGCATTTAGATTGTTACGCCGGTAATAATATATATTTTTGGTGGCGTTTACACAAACGTCATATTTTATTAATTATATAACACCGTTATATTAACCGTGTTTGCCGGCGTCTTTAATATACCGCCGGTAATAATATATAGCATCAGCGGCGTTTCACAAAACGCCGACAATTAATAAAGTTTACGCCGATAAAGTATTGAGTGTTTTGGTGTTTATTTCGTTTGAACAAATGCCGGCCATTGATTAATTTTACGCTGGTAAATAAGTAGTTTTTCAGCGTTTATATTGTTATGTAGGTAATAATTATATAGCATTGGTGGCGTTTACCAAATGCTGAAAATTGATCAATGAAATGCCGGTAATTGAGAAATGCGCCAAAGTATTTATTGTGACGCCAGTAATAATATATAGCGTCAGCGATGAAGGCTATTATAAATTTATTGATAGTAAAATAAATAATAAAAATAATAAAAAAACTTATTTAAATTATACGAAAATACCCACAAAATCTTAGTTTAATTTCTAGGATGCCCTACCTGTAAATGCCATATATCGCATTCCAGTTCTGGAGGGAGGGAGGTTAAATAGAATTAAAGAAGAGAGTTCACGCATCGAGATCTTAATGTGACGCCGTTTAATTTCTTTCTTTTAATATCTAATAAATAATGTATAATACAGTAATGTAAGTATTGTGCATTCATTTTACAAATTGTGCAAGTGTCGTACAATATTCCTTTTGAAAAAAATAGTCTACTATTAAAAATGTAATCTTTTAATATGGATCTCTTATTTATTCTAATTTTTTAAAAAAGAATGTGGCGTTTGCGAATTTTATGACAAAATATGTTAAACATCATACTAAGATTCACAACTTCCAAAAAGAGTAGTAAAACATATACATAATCTAGCAGTTATCCTTTTATAATCCATCCTAATTCCAACTTAGCAAAACAGAGCAAACGTCGATATATGGCATAACCATAAATTTAGTCTTAATTAATGAAAGTTGCAAATACCATTAAACAGAGCAAACGTCGATATATGACAAATACCATAAATATAGTCTCAAGTATAGTCTAACTTGTAATCCTGACCCTCAATCATTGTCTTCATCTTCCTCTTCCTGTTCTTCATCTTCCTCTTGATCTTCTTCCTCTTCAGCATTTTCCTCTTCTTCATCTTTCTCTTCCTCTTCATTCTCATTTTGATTTTGTCTTGAAGCCTTAATATAAATTCAAATTAGAGTCCAAAAATTCCAAAATAGGGTTAACTGATATCAACTAAACATATGTGGGGTGCTCACCTGTGCATGCATGAATGTGTTTACTAAGTTCCGCAATTCAGTTAATTCGTTCCGCATTTTATCAAACTCTTCCTTCGATATACCATCTTCTTGGTTTGAAGTTGGTAGTGAATGTTGAGAAGTTTGCCTTGTAGGGGTTGGCCCAAACCCCAAACCGCGCACATGTCCAGGCTGTTCTAGGCCCATAACTTTCGAATAAACATCATCTGATTTCCAAGTCATGGTTCCTCCAGATCCCATTTCTATAGGATTTGTGTCTTGTGTTAAAAGTTCCTCCATCTCAACCTGTAATAGACAATTGAAAAAACACATTATTCTCCATCTTATAAATCCATTAAAATTAAAAAGTAATAAATTTAAAAATAAACATACCACTTTCTTTCTCGTTTCATCATTGTAGTGTGTGCCATCCTTTTTCTTATGGGTCTTGACAAACAATTGGGCTCGACTTGGCAATGCCCCAGTTGATTTTTTCTGCTTCCAATCTTTTAGATTAAACACATATATCGAAAACAAAGAACTAACAAATATTCAACAATAAATAAATATTAATTAAATAAATACCACATCATGGGCATATCTTGCTAAACTTTTCGATCCTCCGCTGTGAACAATCACCTGCTTCTTACGACACTCCTTGTTTTTATTACATTTTGACTACAACATCACAAAGATTATGAGAATTATGAAAATAACTAGCTGGTTGACTTTATAAATATATAACAAAAATGTGCGCACTGTTACCATATATTCTGGATCAAACCAAAGATTGGCCAACTCTTCCAGTTGCTCTAAGTCCACTATATCGGGACTTGCCCTTGCCACAACTTGTGCTGCAGATGTGTCTTTTTCATTAAGTAACTTTTTCTTCAACTCATGCTTGTAGTCTTTCCATTTCTTCCCCAAGTCCTTTAGTATCCATTTTTTGAATACATCCAATTTGTCATCAGGAACTTTAAACTTGCCCTATAGTCAAAATAAATTTACAAAAGTGTGTCAGTAGCTTTCTAAAAACAAATTTCAAAATATACCTATTAATTATTAATAATGTTTTAATATGATGTTATAAAAAACCATACATTTATAAGACCCCACGCTTCCTCCTTCACGGTATTAGGCACTGATCTCCAATCTTTGTAAATTATTGGAACCAACTTATTACTTCTCGCTATCAGACCACCAAACCTTACCACCTTTGAGTCTTGCTTTTTTATAGGTTGACCAAGAAGATTGAGCTCTATTTCAATGCGCTCCCCTTCTGGAAGATGCCAAATGTCAGGAATCGAGTGCAATGGTCTCTTTACTCGATCGCCATTACTATCTGCAAAAATGGATTTAGTTACGTTGTTAGTATTTTGTAAATCTTCATTCATAGTTAAATAAATAATAAGTAAGAAAAACAGAGACATACCTACGACGACGACAAAGCGATCTCTAATGTCGGAACACGAGTCGACATTTTCTGCTTCTGAACTAGGTGCTATTGGTAAAGATGTGCATGGCTCGGTCTCTCTGCTCATCTCCATATGTGTGGATAGTTGTCCTCCCATTTGGTTAGATGGAGAAGGTTGGGTCTCTTGCTGTGAAGATAATGATGGTTGTGAAGGACAATCTATAGAAGGTGATGACTCTACCATCCTATTAACGGAAAGAGGTGGCCCATCGACAGAGGGTAATGAATGGGCCGCCCTATCAGATTGTGTCTCACTATGGACAGCTTGTAGTCTTGTAGATTGTCTTTGCAAGTGTGGTATGGTAGTCTTTGCCTTTTTTTTTGGACCCATTGTACCTATACACAAAAAAAAAAAATAATAAAAAAAATTGCATATATGAAAATCAATAGAAATAATAATATTTTGAGCATGAAATGAGATAGATTTATGTGATAAGAGATATCATATTCCTAACAAAAAAATTAAAGAGAGGGTAGTCACATGTCCATTAGTGACCTCCGCCCGAATTTATTAATAAACCCTCACTTGTGGCGGAGGAATACCGTAGTAACAATCAAAGTTCTTGGATTTTACAAAAATATAGAACAAAATTAAAAAACCCAAGTACCAACAAAATGATATAGCAAAAACAGTACCACTAAACAGGCCTATATAAAAGAAAATTGATGTAAACAAGCCTATAAAAATATAAACGAAACCTCAACACTATTAGCGAGTTTCGATTGTCATTCCATCTATGTCACTTCGCGTCCACACAACATCGTCAATACCAAGTTCAATAGCTTCATCGTTGGAAGTGTTAATACAATATTCATTGACGAAATATTCATCCTCATCATCGTCAGTCACTTCCTCTTCACCAGTGTCATACACGTCTCTTGGTTTTGTCTTAACGACGACGACCCAATTTGGGCATCTTTCATCTGCCACATAAAATACTTGAGATACTTGAGAAGATAAAACAAACGGATCATCAGTTATCCGACTACCAGTGTGTACTAGATGAGAAAAATTTACAATAGTAAAGCCAAACTCGTCCTCCTTGAAACCTCTACCCTGAGTAACGTCTGCCCAATCACATTTGAATAACACATATCGGGACCCATCATAATACATAACCTCAATTATGCGTGTTAATTGGCCATACCAAGCAGGGCCATCTTGATCAGTACACACACTAACACCACAATTTTGAGTTTTCTTCCCATTTTCGTGATTCCTAGTGCGATATTTTGTGCCATTGATGACAATTCGTTTAAATTCTTTGGCAACTCGCATGGGTCCTTTAGAATGCATTACGACTTTATGGCCCAATTTGCTTCTTCCATTGTCATCCATTTTCATTACCTGAAAGGTTGGATTATTAGCATTGATTAAAATGATAAAAACTAGCTATAGAGGCATAATAAATTAATATTGTGATACAATATTGAATGGTGTCTAATCCATACATAGTCTTGGAACCAATTACAAAATTGGTCTTCGTGCCTCTTCTGTAGTTCATCATTCGATAAATGATTCCCATCAACTGTATGCCTCATTATTTCCAAGTGCATCCTATTATATGTTTCATATAGGAAATGTCTGTTACAATTTCACAAATATAAATTAAATATAATTTAATTCATAGGTATCAAGCATTGCAACTCACATGCGGAATGGAGTGAAATCGTCAGAGTTGAAGAGAATATAGCGATGTGCTTGGGTCCACGACATAAAATCGAGGTGAACGTCAACAACTTTCCCTTTAGAATCATCCGGGTTTCTAGATGGTCTATTGAAAACCGTTAGAGCGGATTCTAAATAACGAGAACAAAATGTCAATAATTCCTCCAGCAAATATCCTTCAGCAATGGAACCTTCTGGCGCAGCTTTGTTACGCACATGAAACTTAAGTCGGTGAAGGTACCTACCACATAAATCATTAGATGACTTTTATTATTTTTAAAAAAATATGTTCTTACTTTAATGGACGCACATGACTTTTAGTACAATAACTAAAGCATACCTTTCAACGGGATACATCCATCGATAATGAACGGGTCCTCCAAGCTTACATTCTGCAACTAAATGTATAGTCAAGTGAACCATAACCGTGAAAAATGATGGCGGAAATATCATTTCTAATTGGCACAATATGTAAGGTATTCTAGATTCCAATCGGTCCAAATCTTCAAGCCGCAACATTTTGGAACAAACTCCCCTGAAGAATCCAGATAGCTCGATTAATGGTTCTATTACCTTCTTAGGTAATGATCCACGTAATGCAATTGGCAGGAGCTGTTGCATCAGTATATGGCAATCATGACTCTTCATGCCCACTATAGTACGGTGTTGAAGCTTGACACAACGTGAAACATTTGAAGAATAACCATCTGGTACTTTTACATTTTGTATAACCTTTAACAAGTCTTCTTTTTCTTTGTTACTCATTGTGAAAATAGCAGGAGGCAAATATGTCTTGTTTGCATCTGTTATAATCGGATGAAGTTGTGGTCTCAAACCCATCTCTTGTAAGTCAAGGCGTGCTTTTATGCCATTTTTTGATTTTGTATCAATATTTAATAGTGTGCCAACAATATTATCCACCACATTTTTTTCAATGTGCATCACATCAAGATTATGACGCAATAAATTATCTTTCCAGTATGGTAAACTAAAGAAAATACTACATTTCTTCCATGAGTGTTCCTTAACACTAGTCGACCCCACAACTCTTTTTCTTTTACGATCTGTTCTATCATTACAATTTAAATCATCTAATTGTTCCAAGATTTCATCAGGTGTTGGCATAGTAGGTGAAGGATCAATTTCTCGTGTACCATCAAATGTTTTTGCCATCATTCTCCACCTATGATTACTTGGCAAGAATCGTCTATGCCCCATATAGGAAAAATTTTTTCCATGTTTCAGCCATCTAGATCGTGTGTTACCCATACAAATAGGACATGCTAAACGACCTTTCGTACTCCACCCAGACAAATCACCATACGCAGGAAAATCATTTATCGTCCACATTAAAGCTACGCGCATTGTAAAGATCTCTCTAGAGCAAATATCATAGGTTGGTGCTCCAACCTCCCATAATTCCTTTAATTCTGATATTAGAGGCTCTAAGTATACATCTATATTCATTGAAGGTGATGATGGTCCCGGTATAATCAACGATAGCATGAAACTTGATCGTTTCATGCACATCCAAGGAGGTAAATTGTAAGGTACCAACATAACCGGCCAAGTACTATAAGAAATGCTCATGTTCCCAAAAGGATTAAAGCCATCTGCAGATAAACCAAGCCTAACATTGCGGGGGTCAGAGGCAAAATCATCATGTTGTGTATCAAACGTCTTCCAGGCCATGCCATCTGCTGGATGCCTTAATACCCCATCATTTGTACGGCCCACAGCATGCCATTTCATTTGTGAAGAAGTCTTCAATGACATAAAAAGCCTTTGCAACCTTGTTTTTAACGGAAACCACCTTAATATTTTCGCTGGACTTCTTTTACCTTTTTTAGAAATATCATTCATAGACTCTTTTTGATTCCACTTTGATGCTCCGCATACCACGCATGTTTCCAAATTCTCACTGTCCTTCCAAAATAACATACAACCATTGGGACATACTAATATCTTCTCGTATCCAAGTCCTAACTCATTCATATACTTCTTCGCCTCATATGCATTTTTAGGCAATGATGCTCCTGGTGGGAGCAACTCATTCACAAATTCAAGCAGTTCTGTGAATATGCTATTACTCAATCCACCCAAACACTTCATATTCCAGAGACGTACGATAGCACTAAACTTAGTATGTTTTGTGCACCCTTCATATAATGGCTCATCAGCATCTTTCAACATATTGTAAAATTTATTAACTCTTTCACTAGAACCTTGTCGATTCTCATTTTGCACTCCAGCCTCTCCATCTTCCACACCTATTTCAGGCCCACCCTCCACCATTTCAGGATCAAACATGGGGAAAACATCATGTAACATGGTTGTCATCCCACTAGAGTCTTCATTTATTTGCTCATTATTATTTTGGGCATCATTAGCATGGTAAGATGCCCCCCCTATTCTTTCCCCATGAGCATGCCAAATGGTGTAACCTTGAGAAATTCCATAACTAATCAAATGATCATATACCATGTTGGGGATAAACATTTTACGTAATCCACATTTTCTACATGGGCAACAAATCGACGAATTTGTATCACAATTCTCGCACGCAAACTTCAAAAACTCATTGACACCATCGAGATACTCTTTTGTATGTCGAGGTTTTTTCATCCAATTTTTGTCCATAGCTTAACTATATTTTAAATATAGTTACAAAAACCTATGAGAATGCAAGATCATCAATAACTTAAAACATAGTATGGAAAATAATTGAATTGTATGAGTAAATCAAAATAAAGCTTAAATTTGCATATAATCAGAAGCATAAAATATATTCTATTCTCCCCAAAGAAAACTATACATTGAAGAACGTGTGTATATATATATTTGCATCAATATATGCCAATCATTTCCTTACTAAGGTTTCTAAATTTAGGAGAATCAAACATAAATTCTCCAAAAAAAAAAAAAAAAGGAAGATTATCCTTTGATTTTTTTAATACTATGTAATAATGTTAGTTAAAAATACCATCTGACCGATAAATTTCAAGTAGCTCAATAGTTGTACTATTTTTTTTCTTGCGTTTTTTTTTTTCTCTCTAAGCATATATTAGTTTTCTTTATTATGTATTAAATAACAAATGGAGATAACACAGTGTCATATATCAAGTAATTATTTTTTTTAAAAAAGAACCATTATCATCCTTTGATTTTTTTTCATTATTGTTTTTTAAAAAAAAGAATCAACCATTATCCTTTTTATTTTTTTTCATTAGTATTTTTATTGATCGTTTCTGCCCATAGTATTTTTTTATTGATCATTCTTTGATTTTTCCCATAGTTTTCCTCTGTTTCTAGGTTATCCCTTACAAGTAATTAGACTACTAAAAATTCAAACACCCAAAAATCTTCACAAAAATCCACCCTAATGCATCTCCAAGAAACTTTTGTTATTACTTGAGGTGTTCCATTAAACTAGACTCTTTTACTGTTTAATTTCTCTCTCCGTAAATGTGGTATTGCACATCCTGAATATTAGCTTCCATCCAATCAAAAACATGGTTGTCACGATTAACATCCTGAATATTGCTTCCACTCAACCGCTCCCTTAACCGTCAAAGAATCTCCCCTACCATTCTTGTCTGCCTTAAGTAATATTTATCATCTCCGGCAGCCAATCCTGCGGCCACCTTATCCTCATCGGCCTTTAGATCATCCCAACTAATATAGTTCGGTTCCTACTCGTCCCAACTAATATACACACACACAGTTATATATATATATATAACTAATTTATATATATACACACAACTAATTTATATATATATATATATACACACACACACACACAGTTATTATTTACTAAACTAAAAGAACTAGTAATAATATGCATACTTTTCGTTTACGTACAGCATAAACAAGTAATATGAAATTTGAAGAGTGGTAGATATAGAGAATATTAAACACGAGTATTGTGTATGAATCACGCACAGTTTTATTGAGTATTCGAATACAATTTATAGTTATAGAAACAGAGCTATAAAAGGAAACTTTTACAAGAAAAGAAACATATAAATGCAAGCTGTACAAGTTTATAGGCACGATCAATGTGTCTCTGCTCATGCTGAATATAATATACTGAGATCACGTAATGGCAGATGTAATCCCATAGATTAAGGCTGATTATGTGATGTCGTTTATAGTAGAAACCTCAACCCAAAAGCATAAAGAAGTAATATGAGATTTGATGAAGCTTACCGTGCTTGGCAAAAATGCTCTGTTTCGGGTATGGAAAAACAGGGGACAAACGGTGGTACTCTTTTCCGTTCGGACTGATGCTGCGCGACGGAGGAAGGGTTGTGCTATGGTTTTGCGTGGCTGTGGAAGGAGGAAGGGTTGTTCTGCAACTCAAACTTGTGCAACCGTGGGGACTTGTGTGTAGAATGATCTTGCGCCGGCTTGAGGTTTCTTCCGTAGTGTATATGTAGGAACCAAAAAATAAAACCCTAGGGACGGAAGTGATATAAGCGTGCAAGGAGTCTATGGGGTTGTGTGTGAACTTGTGCAACCGTGAAAATAAAGTGATGAAAACAAATAAATAGATAGGTTCTAATATCTTGAATTTTGGACCTCAATTCAAACTCAAAAATAATAATCTAACTTATTTAAAGATTATCTCAAGTATAAAAAGATTTTTAAAGTTTTTATTATCAAACCCAAGGTTTTATCATAAACTACATTAATAAGTTTATATTGAAAATACATCTCTAATAAGTTTATATTATCAAACCCAAGGTTTTATCAAAATATAACTCTAATAAATTTATAATTTTTTAAATGTATAAATTTTAATTTATAATTTAAATTATATTATAATTTGGGTCTAAAAAAGTTTTAGACATTAGGTTGAGCGGGTGGCGCGTTGGGCGGGGTTGAATATATTAGTTTATATAAAATTTGTTAAAAACTTGAAGTTGAATTCAAGTTAATTCAAAATACAACTCTAATAAGTTTATATTTTTTTAAATGTATAAATTTTAATTTATAATTTAAATTATATTATAATTTGGGTCTAAAAAATTATAAGACATCGGGTTGAGCAGGGGGCGCGCGGGGCGGGTTGAATATATTAGTTTATATAGAATTTGTTAAAAACTTGAAGTTGAATTCAAGTTAATTCAAAATACAAGTCTAATAAGTTTATATTTTTTTAAATGTATAAATTTTAATTATACTATAATTTGGGTCTAAAAAATTATAACACATTGGGTAGAGCGCGGGGCGGGATTGAATATAGTCGTTTATATAAAATTTGTTAAAAACTTGAAGTTGAATTCAAGTTAATTCAAAATACAACTCTAATAAGTTTATATTTTTTTAAATGTATACATTTTAATTTATAATTTGGGTCGAAAAAAGTTTTAGACATTAGGTTGAACGGGGGGCGCGCGGGGCGGGTTGAATATATTAGTTTGTATAAAATTTGTTAAAAACTTGAAGTTGAATTCAAGTTAATTCAAAATATAACTCTAATAAGTTTATATATTTTTAAATGTATAAATTTTAATTTATAATTTTAATTATATTATAATTTGGGTCTAAAAAATTATAAGACATTGGGTTGAGCGCAGAGCGCGCGGGGCGGGATTGAATATAGTCGTTTATATAAAATTTGTTAAAAACTTGAAGTTGAATTCAAGTTAATTCAAAATACAACTCTAATAAGTTTATATTTTTTTTAAATGTATAAATTTTAATTTAAAATTTTAATTATATTATAATTTGGGTCTAAAAAATTATAAGAGATTGGGTTGAGCGTGGGGCGCGCGGAGCGGGGTTGAATATAGTCGTTTAGATAAAATTTGTTAAAAACTTGAAGTTGAATTCAAGTTAATTCAAAATATAACTCTAATAAATTTATAATTTTTTAAATGTATAAATTTTAATTTATAATTTAAATTATATAATAATTTTGGTCTAAAAAATTATAAGATATTAGGTTGAGCGCGGGGCGCGCAGGACGGTGTTGAATATAGTTATTTATATAAAATTTGTTAAAAACTTGAAGTTGAATTCAAGTTAATTCAAAATATAACTCTAATAAATTTATAATTTTTTAAATATATAAATTTTAAATTATAATTTGGGTCGAAAAAAGTTTTAGACATTAGGTTGAGCGGGGGGCGCGCGGGGCGGGTTGAATATATTAGTTTATATAAAATTTGTTAAAAACTTGAAGTTGAATTCAAGTTAATTCAAAATACAACTCTAATAAGTTTATATTTTTTTAAATGTATAAATTTTAATTTATAATTTAAATTATATTATAATTTGGGTCTAAAAAATTATAAGATATTGGGTTGAGCGCGGGGCGGGGTTGAATATAGTCATTTATATAAAATTTGTTAAAAACTTGAAGTTGAATTCAAGTTAATTCAAAATATAACTCTAATAAATTTATAATTTTTTAAATGTATAAATTTTAATTTATAATTTTGGTCGAAAAAAGTTTTAGAAATTCGGTTGAGGGGGGGGGCGCGCGGGGCGGGTTGAATATATTAGTTTATATAAAATTTGTTAAAAACTTGAAGTTGAATTCAAGTTAATTCAAAATATAACTCTAATAAAGTTTATATGTTTTTAAATGTATAAATTTAAAAACAATTTTAAATTATAAACGTACGTACGTATGTGCTTGCCTAATCAATCTCACTTGCGAGTTGCACCTTCTTTCAATTTTTCAATCTGATCAATTTGAATGCATGGCCAAGGTACGGTAGCCAATAGAATAAATGCATATGCATGTCCCCTTTAAATTGTGCACCTTTTTCTTTTAAGCATTGCACCAAAAGATCACGATGAGTACTATATGTGTTGATTTATTGTGTTACGTCTTTGCAATGAAACTGAAGACTAGTACTTTTGGTTGTCTTCGCAAGTGTGGTATGGATAACAGGATTTAATCTCGGTTTTTTTTTTTAAAGACTTTAAAATTTTTTAAAAAAATTATAACTGGGATTAAAAAAAAAAAAGAGGATCCGGTTATGGATAACAGGGTCTCAAAACCGGATTCAAGTTTATTTTAACAATTAACAATTAACAAATACTAATATATAATTATTCTAGTCATTATAGTCTATAATAAATACTAATATTTATAATGACACTAACAGTGTAATACTATATTATTATTGGTACTATACTTTAAATCTATTTATAAATTAGAATATAAATCACTATACTAAATAATCACATATATACTAATATTAATATTCTAATCACATATATTCTAATACAATAAGATATAGCTATACTAATAGTCTAATATTAATACTATTATATAATCTAATATATTATATAGCTATTATCCTGCCCCATAGTGTAAAAGGTTTCTTCCGTGTAGAGGTCTATTGCGCCGGCTTGAGGTTTCTTCCGTAGTGTATGTAGGAAGCAAAAAATTAAAACCCTAGGGACGAAAGAGATATAAGCGTGCATGGAGTCTATGGGGGTTGTGTGTGAACTTGTGCAACCGTGAAAATAAAGTGATGAAAACAAATATAGATATATAGATATATATATATATATATAGATATATAAAATTTTAATTATATTATAATTAACAAATTTTAATTATATTATAATTAACATTTTAATTTATAATTTTAATTATATTATAATTTGGGTCTAAAAAGATTTTAGACATTGGGTTGAGCGGGGGGCGCGCAGGGCGGGGTTGAATATAGATATATAAAATTTGTTAAAAACTTTTTCGTTGAATTCAAGTTAATCCAAAATACAACTCTAATAAGTTTATATTTTTTTAAATGTATAAATTTTAATTATATTATAATTTGGGTCTAAAAAGATTTTAGACATTAGGTTGAGAGGGGGGCGCGCGGGGTGGAGTTGAATATAGATATATAAAATTTGTTAAAAACTTTTCCGTTGAATTCAAGTTAATCCAAAATACAACTCTACTAAGTTTATATTTTTTTAAATGCATAAATTTTAATTATATTATAATTTGGGTCTAAAAAGATTTTAGACATTAGGTTGAGAGGGGGGCGCGCGGGGCGGGATTGAATATAGATATATAAAATTTGTTAAAAACTTTTTCGTTAAATTCAAGTTAATCCAAAATACAGCTCTAATAAGTTTATATTTTTTTAAATGTATAAATTTTAATTATATTATAATTTGTGCGTCAGACCCCCTCAATTAACAACCTCAACACGTGACATATTTAATTGAAAATGGTAAAGTGTAGAGTCACTTTATACTAATCCCCTCACGAGTGCACTAGACTCCTCCTCAATAAGCCAGCTCCACACGAAAAATATTCCATTGATCAATTACCGATGAAGTGTAGAATCAAAGTTCAAATTTAGAATCACAGTTATATAAACATGTGCAATTTCCATTTATCCTAAAAACTTAATTAAACATATGCACAATAGAACCAAGCTAGCTAATTCTGAACATTTTATTTAGTCATATCAACCCAAGCTACCCACTATAATATATAAGGCTAGTATTTGATGAATTTTTATTTTTAGCCAGGGTTGAATTTTGGGCACAAATAGCACTAATTACAAAACATCCTATGATTTTTTATCGATTTGGTGTATTGCTTGAAATACCGACCTATTCCGGCGGTTGTTAGTTGCTGCGACGATTGTGATATATATATAGTATAGTATAACTAATACTATAGTGATTTCTGTAATAATTTATATATAAACTGAAAGTATATTACTAATAGTATTAGAGTGTTATTATAAGACCATAAAGTATAAATTATAATTAATATACATTAATACTAATAATTAGTATTACTAATTTTCTAATATAATTATCAAAAGGAATATTTTGGGAATTTATTGAGTTTTAAAATGTTATTAATGTATATATTATATTTAAAGCATATGATCAAATAAATATGATAACATTATTATCATGTTTGGGGTGTAATACCATTATTATATATATTTTATATAGATATAAAATTATAATAACATTATCTTATATGTAATATATATAATAAAATAATATTATATATATTATATATTATAATTATATATAATATAAAAAATATTATATTATATATTTTAATTATAAAAAGAATTGAAATATTTGGATGAAATATTTATTAGAAGGAAAGAGGCCAACTATTACATTACGGTGAATGATTTTAGGATCACAATGATCATGCAAATAAGCAAGCCCCCTTGCAGATCTACCAGATCCTAATGCAATGCGTTTTCATTTTTGGATGGAGAGTTTGAAGTAGTTGTTGGAGAATTTGGGTTGGCTAAACTGATGGATTACAAAGATACTCATGTCACTACTGCTATACATGGCACAATTGGGCATATAGGCTATAGCACCGGAGTACCTTTCAAGTGGAAAGTCTTCAGAGAAGGAAAGAGGCCAAATAAGGAAAGAAAAGTCTAATAAACATGGGTCGCGCGTCATGTGTACGTGTATATTGTGACGCCCCCAAATTCCGTTTGGGATTGGACGGACATTTGAAGCGTCGAGACATGCAACACAAGGTTACCTGCCCCCGTTCATGACATATAAGATGCAATAATCCTAACATGCATCTAACATTATGCAATATTCGCAGCGGATAATTTTTTTCTTTAGCAATACTATGCACCAAATTAAAATATCCCAAATACTTAAAAACATACTTCATATATAAAGATACATTGAATAACTAAGATCACAGAACTATTCCAAAATAGTTATGATCTAAAAGTACTGGAGATGCAACTCCATCGTACAAGTAGTAATTTAACTACTATATTAACCTTAACGACGCACCGTCGTTCAGTCGACTGTACCTAGTTGGTCAGCTCCTGATCTTCTTTCAGGTCCTGTAACAAGATCTACCATTCGGGGGGAATGGTAGTTGGGACTACCACAGTGAGATTTGATTACAAATCTCAGCAAGTTAACAAAAAACTTCCATACAGATTAATGATGCATGGATGACAGTAAAAGCATAAATGCATAATCAAATTCATAAGTAATTAAAGCATAACTTAGTGTACAACATAACATAATTGACATAGCTTAAATTGAATCATGAAGTGAACTTGACTTAGCATGAACTTACTCTGAAACTTGAATTAACATGAAAAATACATACTCCACAGTTGCTGTGGCCCCATGTATTCTACGTGTAAATACATACTCCACAGTTGTTGTGGCCCCATGTATTCTTCACAAACTTGACTTAACATTAAAAATACATACTCCACAGTTGTTGTGGCCCCATGTATTCTACACAAACTTGACTTAACATGAAAAATACATACTCCACAGTTGTTGTGGCCCCATGTATTTTACGCATCACATTTGTAGTTAAATACATACTCCACAGTTGTTGTGGCCCCATGTATTCTACACAATTTGACTTAACATTTAAAAATACATACTCCACAATTGTTGTGGCCCCATGTATTCTACACAAACTTGACTTAACATGAAAAATACATACTCCACAGTTGTTGTGACTCCATGTATTCTACGTGTAAATACATACTCCACAGTTGTTGTGGCCCCATGTATTCTACACAAACTTGACTTAACATTAAAAATACATACTCCACAGTTGTTGTGGCCCCATGTATTCTACGTGTAAATACATACTCCACAGTTGTTGTGGCCCCATGTATTCTACACATCACAATGCAGTTAAATACATACTCCACAGTTGTTGTGGCCCCATGTATCCTACATAAACTTGACTTAACATGAAAAATACATACTCCACAGTTGTTGTGGCCCCATGTATTCTATGTGTAAATACATACTCCACAGTTGTTGTGGCCCCATGTATTCTACACAAACTTAATATGAAACGTGACTGGAATACGAAAGGATTGAAGCCCTAACGTAACATAACGTGATTTGAACATAACTTGAAATACATGACCAACTTGAGATAGAAACATTTCATAACATGGCATAACATATAACAGACAACATATTTAACATGACATACTTGTAATGTACAGTAATACATGACAGAATATATTATGTAACAGATAAAAATTGATGACAGAATAAATTCTGTATAATAGACAATTACGTGATAACTTGGCATGGCATGACATATTTGATAACATACATACATACACTGTAGTTCCTTTACTTAGCACACATACACAGTAGACTGCTAGTAAGTTAAAAGCTAACTTACCTCGATCTCCGCGTTTCTTATAAAACTTCAAGTGCGATCACGAGGAACTGTAATTAGTGATTCTAAAAGTTAGAACTAAATCACTAATAATTTGAAATATGGAAAATACTAACTTAAAGAGTAAAATTTTCATTTTACTCTCTACATGTGGGAAAATGACCGTTTTACCCATAACTTAAGGATTTTGCATACTAACTCCAAAAGTTTCCAAAATTTACATTCATCATGTAAATTTTGTCCTAAACTTAAATATCAACTCAGAAAAATTTAAAACAAAACACAACTATGAAGAACACATTATGGCCGAAACATCCATAGGCCATTTCCATTGATTTTTGTTGCAATTCCTTCAAATTTCAAAACTCATGCTTAAACCAAAATTTTGCAACAAACATCTTCCAATCCTAAGTTCAAAATCATACTTAAAACATCCATTTAGAAAAAGCTAATAATTAACACCAAACTTTTTTGTAAAAAGATCCAAGCACTTGAATCACAAGTTTTGACATTAAATCAAAACATCTCCAAGAGTTTCAAAAAATCAAATCTTACTTCTAACATATTCATAATATCATCCTAACATCAACCATGCTTTAAATCATCAAACCAAAGTCACCAAAATCACAAAATAACATTTGGAGTTTTTGGTTTTACACTTAATCCAAAAACAGAAACTTTTTCCTCAACTAGTTTTGATAAATATCTTGATCTATGACTTATAAATATATGATCTTCAAACCAAACCATCACATGGTTTAAAAAGATGTCCTAAAACATATATAAGCTTCTAATTCAAGATCACATGGTTAGAAATTAACCAAAACATAAATTTAGCCAAGAATATCCACACTTTGGCTTGTTTGAATATCTCTTTGCATAAAATTTCATATCTTTGAAACTAACATCAAATATCTTCAAAATAATAATATAAAATGTATATAAGATACTTAGGATCCTCCAATAAAATTATTAAAGTCATTAGAATAGGTTTAGACCACCAAAGAGTTAAACTTTCTCAAAACAGAAACTGTTTTTCTTCTTCCAGTTTCTAAGTTTCTAAATCTAAGTAAATCTTTCATCAAAACCTTTAATCATGCAAAAATCCTCAACCAATAGTCACATATACATGTTAACAATACTCCATAAAAATTTCGGACCAATATCTATCCATTAGCTTGGTCAAAAACTCCAAACTATAACATATTCTCCAGTTTATCTCCCAGAATGACCTTTCTATATTTTATACAATATTTGACTGACCAAATGATCTTCAAATGGGGCAAATAAGATATCCATGTAAACTAGACTCAAAAAGGAACAACTTATATGAAGGAGACTTTATGATAAAACACTTACAACAGCTTCGAAATGGGCGTGCAAAAGACCTCCTAAAAGCTGTCCGAGAGAGAGTGTTTGATAATCTTTTATTGGAAGGTGTAATTAGATAATTTCGTGGGGAGAGGTGGCTGGAGATAATTATGGATGAGATATGGAAGAAATGAGGCTGGAGTTGAGAGTTGAGTGTAGTTTTCTCCTACCCAAAATATCTATAAAAGATTATCTCATAATATTTTATCTAATAATATCTATAAAAAAATCAACTCAAAATATTTTTACCCAATAATATTCATGAAAATTACCTCAAGATATTTCTTTTTATCCAATAATATCTACAGTTTTAAACAGACGTTTTGACCGAAAATATGAAAAAAAGTTATTGCGCCATAAGACTTTAAATAACCCTCCGAGTCTAATGGCACAAACCATAATACATTTTGACACTTCTAACTATCTCCAATAATCAAAAACACACTTCTGATACCATAGTAAATAATAACACTAACTATGTAATTAGACAAAAACCTATATGATTAATGGATTCGTGAAAACTTATGGGATTTTCACGAGGTTCTTAAAGTTAATAGAAATTTCACAATTAAATTTCTAGCGGGCTGTTACAATCTCCCCTCCTAAAAAAAAGATTTCGTCCTCGAAATCGAAGTAAGTAAGAAATAGCAATTTAATGAAGAGGTGTTGCTTACCAACCTATTGTCTATCCCGTATATATATGCCTTCGAGATTATGTCATTCCTTAACTCTCTTACTTAAATCAACAATTAGATTATACTTCTTTGCACAAGGTTGGCCAAGTTGTAACGACATACTCTCCAAACCTAAAACTTTAAGTAAATAATCTTCCGAAACTCTTCTTTAAAAAAACATAGGTGATATACTTTAAATGTTCTTGTAAATACCATAGTTAGTAAAGAATTCATCAAAATTAAACCGTTAACCTCTCTCTCTCTCTCTCTCTCTCTCTCTCTCTTTTTAACAAAATCGGTGGCACTCTGTTTTAGACCAGACAACTCTGATCCGCGTGATTTTTATAGGTCTTCTGTAGTTGTCAGGCGCCGCATAGTTATGACACTACTTTGTTCTTCTGTAATTGTCAGGCACCGCAGCTATGATACTATATTGCCCTTGTCTTTTGTAGAGAAATGATTCACGAGAGATAATTCGTCATAATTTTCTCTATAAAAGAATTATTCAGTTCATTTTCTTTCTCATCTCATCTTCTTCACTTTTCTGAAATTAATCTGCATTCTTACTCTGCAATCTCTTTCTGCTTACTCACTTTGCAATGGCTCAGCAATCTTCTCATTGCCAAAACATGAGGTATTCTGCACCTCGTTCCCCAGTTGTTTCTGCTTCTTCCATAGGTGCTATTATGCAATCAAATAATGATCTGACTAATAAGTCAGAAAATGAACTTATCTACGAGCTTGTGAGTCTCGGTACTCGGTACTCATCAGCCATTGTCGCATATTCTCAGAGACTGCAATCCAGGACTGGTGGGGTTGACAAACTCCACGAGAGTATTTCTCTGCTTCAGAGGCTTCTTATGGAATCCAACATGAAGATAGAAGCAGTAAAGCGAGAGAACAGAGATTTAAAATCTTTGCTTAACTCTTCTTTTCGAGTGGCTACTCCTTTAGATAGGAGAGGCATGCAGATTTTTGAAGAGCAAGAACGTTTAAAGATTGAGGCAAAGAGCCTCAAATTTCTGTAATTTTGCTTTATGATAATAAAATAATACTTCACAAATATTCATATTTGTGTTTCTATCTTCTGGTATATGTTTTATGTACTCCATTTTATTTCTTTCAGGGATTTTCATATATATGACATGATCCAATGACTCATATAAATATGCATTTAATCATGCATATCCAAACTCTCAGTAATCTTCAAGTTAATAAAAACCTCAAGGAGTTCTACTGGTCTAGGACTAACTTACTTCTTTATAATCGCAACAATCAGTCATCTTCCTAGGTGGTACTTTGATAACTGACCAGTTAATAACTTAAACTTGAAACTTTCTCTCTTATGATTGTCATAACTCTTCTATCCATCATAAGTTATCAATTATTCTAACTCTACTCTTCTATCCATCATAAGTTATCAATTATTCTAACTCTAAATAATTTGTTCCTAATGTTCACATAAATCCTCAAGACCAATATTTTACTCTCCATATAATAGTCTTCAAAAGAAGATCGATCTATGTATCCATAAAGATAGTGCTTTGCCAGAAATCATTTACTGGTGGTGTGGTAATACTATTATCATAAATGAATCCTACTAAGGCTAAAGCTTCTCCTAATCAAATTACTCTTCCAAACACAATTTCTATCGTATTTTTAGAATCAAAATAATTCTCCAAATATGTGGAATACCATTCATCAATCCTACATATCCTTTCTAATATTACTAAAATGTATTCTATATCTACATTGGTATGAACAATAATACTTCTAATGACAATTGTTACTCTTACCACTAGGGTAACAATTTAACTTCCAAGCTGAATTCTCAAGCACCACAATTAATAGAAACAATGACTCGTTTGAATCAAACAATGTACAATTTACCAACTCCAATGACTTGACCTACTCCAAAATAACAATAATGCAATACTACCATCAATTGCAATCAGATCAACGTTAACTATGTTTACCTCAACTAATTCTTCATCCATCGGGAAAATTCTGATCCTCTTGATTGTTATCTCCCTTAGGATTCCGAGGTATTCTATCACGAGTCATGTGTCCCTTCTTGAAACACACGAGCATATATATTAAAACCACATACTACCCTTCGTACCTTAAGAAATTCAAGCCTACTGACGACTAAAATTTCAAGCCTAATGTTTGGTGCATTTCCTAAGGACATGTGGATTTACTGCCCAGAGACGTATTGCTCTGATACCACCCTGTGACGCCCCCAAATTCCGTTTGGGATTGGACGGACATTTGAAGCGTCGAGACATGCAACACAAGGTTACCTGCCCCCGTTCATGACATATAAGATGCAATAATCCTAACATGCATCTAACATTATGCAATATTCGCAGCGGATAATTTTTTTCTTTAGCAATACTATGCACCAAATTAAAATATCCCAAATACTTAAAAACATACTTCATATATAAAGATACATTGAATAACTAAGATCACAGAACTATTCCAAAATAGTTATGATCTAAAAGTACTGGAGATGCAACTCCATCGTACAAGTAGTAATTTAACTACTATATTAACCTTAACGACGCACCGTCGTTCAGTCGACTGTACCTAGTTGGTCAGCTCCTGATCTTCTTTCAGGTCCTGTAACAAGATCTACCATTCGGGGGGAATGGTAGTTGGGACTACCACAGTGAGATTTGATTACAAATCTCAGCAAGTTAACAAAAAACTTCCATACAGATTAATGATGCATGGATGACAGTAAAAGCATAAATGCATAATCAAATTCATAAGTAATTAAAGCATAACTTAGTGTACAACATAACATAATTGACATAGCTTAAATTGAATCATGAAGTGAACTTGACTTAGCATGAACTTGCTCTGAAACTTGAATTAACATGAAAAATACATACTCCACAGTTGCTGTGGCCCCATGTATTCTACGTGTAAATACATACTCCACAGTTGTTGTGGCCCCATGTATTCTTCACAAACTTGACTTAACATTAAAAATACATACTCCACAGTTGTTGTGGCCCCATGTATTCTACACAAACTTGACTTAACATGAAAAATACATACTCCACAGTTGTTGTGGCCCCATGTATTTTACGCATCACATTTGTAGTTAAATACATACTCCACAGTTGTTGTGGCCCCATGTATTCTACACAATTTGACTTAACATTTAAAAATACATACTCCACAATTGTTGTGGCCCCATGTATTCTACACAAACTTGACTTAACATGAAAAATACATACTCCACAGTTGTTGTGACTCCATGTATTCTACGTGTAAATACATACTCCACAGTTGTTGTGGCCCCATGTATTCTACACAAACTTGACTTAACATTAAAAATACATACTCCACAGTTGTTGTGGCCCCATGTATTCTACGTGTAAATACATACTCCACAGTTGTTGTGGCCCCATGTATTCTACACATCACAATGCAGTTAAATACATACTCCACAGTTGTTGTGGCCCCATGTATCCTACATAAACTTGACTTAACATGAAAAATACATACTCCACAGTTGTTGTGGCCCCATGTATTCTATGTGTAAATACATACTCCACAGTTGTTGTGGCCCCATGTATTCTACACAAACTTAATATGAAACGTGACTGGAATACGAAAGGATTGAAGCCCTAACGTAACATAACGTGATTTGAACATAACTTGAAATACATGACCAACTTGAGATAGAAACATTTCATAACATGGCATAACATATAACAGACAACATATTTAACATGACATACTTGTAATGTACAGTAATACATGACAGAATATATTATGTAACAGATAAAAATTGATGACAGAATAAATTCTGTATAATAGACAATTACGTGATAACTTGGCATGGCATGACATATTTGATAACATACATACATACACTGTAGTTCCTTTACTTAGCACACATACACAGTAGACTGCTAGTAAGTTAAAAGCTAACTTACCTCGATCTCCGCGTTTCTTATAAAACTTCAAGTGCGATCACGAGGAACTGTAATTAGTGATTCTAAAAGTTAGAACTAAATCACTAATAATTTGAAATATGGAAAATACTAACTTAAAGAGTAAAATTTTCATTTTACTCTCTACATGTGGGAAAATGACCGTTTTACCCATAACTTAAGGATTTTGCATACTAACTCCAAAAGTTTCCAAAATTTACATTCATCATGTAAATTTTGTCCTAAACTTAAATATCAACTCAGAAAAATTTAAAACAAAACACAACTATGAAGAACACATTATGGCCGAAACATCCATAGGCCATTTCCATTGATTTTTGTTGCAATTCCTTCAAATTTCAAAACTCATGCTTAAACCAAAATTTTGCAACAAACATCTTCCAATCCTAAGTTCAAAATCATACTTAAAACATCCATTTAGAAAAAGCTAATAATTAACACCAAACTTTTTTGTAAAAAGATCCAAGCACTTGAATCACAAGTTTTGACATTAAATCAAAACATCTCCAAGAGTTTCAAAAAATCAAATCTTACTTCTAACATATTCATAATATCATCCTAACATCAACCATGCTTTAAATCATCAAACCAAAGTCACCAAAATCACAAAATAACATTTGGAGTTTTTGGTTTTACACTTAATCCAAAAACAGAAACTTTTTCCTCAACTAGTTTTGATAAATATCTTGATCTATGACTTATAAATATATGATCTTCAAACCAAACCATCACATGGTTTAAAAAGATGTCCTAAAACATATATAAGCTTCTAATTCAAGATCACATGGTTAGAAATTAACCAAAACATAAATTTAGCCAAGAATATCCACACTTTGGCTTGTTTGAATATCTCTTTGCATAAAATTTCATATCTTTGAAACTAACATCAAATATCTTCAAAATAATAATATAAAATGTATATAAGATACTTAGGATCCTCCAATAAAATTATTAAAGTCATTAGAATAGGTTTAGACCACCAAAGAGTTAAACTTTCTCAAAACAGAAACTGTTTTTCTTCTTCCAGTTTCTAAGTTTCTAAATCTAAGTAAATCTTTCATCAAAACCTTTAATCATGCAAAAATCCTCAACCAATAGTCACATATACATGTTAACAATACTCCATAAAAATTTCGGACCAATATCTATCCATTAGCTTGGTCAAAAACTCCAAACTATAACATATTCTCCAGTTTATCTCCCAGAATGACCTTTCTATATTTTATACAATATTTGACTGACCAAATGATCTTCAAATGGGGCAAATAAGATATCCATGTAAACTAGACTCAAAAAGGAACAACTTATATGAAGGAGACTTTATGATAAAACACTTACAACAGCTTCGAAATGGGCGTGCAAAAGACCTCCTAAAAGCTGTCCGAGAGAGAGTGTTTGATAATCTTTTATTGGAAGGTGTAATTAGATAATTTCGTGGGGAGAGGTGGCTGGAGATAATTATGGATGAGATATGGAAGAAATGAGGCTGGAGTTGAGAGTTGAGTGTAGTTTTCTCCTACCCAAAATATCTATAAAAGATTATCTCATAATATTTTATCTAATAATATCTATAAAAAAATCAACTCAAAATATTTTTACCCAATAATATTCATGAAAATTACCTCAAGATATTTCTTTTTATCCAATAATATCTACAGTTTTAAACAGACGTTTTGACCGAAAATATGAAAAAAAGTTATTGCGCCATAAGACTTTAAATAACCCTCCGAGTCTAATGGCACAAACCATAATACATTTTGACACTTCTAACTATCTCCAATAATCAAAAACACACTTCTGATACCATAGTAAATAATAACACTAACTATGTAATTAGACAAAAACCTATATGATTAATGGATTCGTGAAAACTTATGGGATTTTCACGAGGTTCTTAAAGTTAATAGAAATTTCACAATTAAATTTCTAGCGGGCTGTTACATATATAGCTGAGTTCCCTCAAAATTTTTCCACAACAAAAACGGGTCCTGAGCGGCGCCAACTTTAAACTTTTGTCAAATTTTCAATCCAAACTTGAATTTCCCTCTCATTTCTAATTAACCCTAACCCGCTGCAACTCGTCCATCCCTCCCATAAACTTAAGCGTTCTGTCAAGCCAGAGCTTAATTCCTCACGTCAGGCCGGAGTTGCAATTCCTCACGTTCTCTCTTCATTCTCATTTTAATAAGTTTCTGTCAAGCTGGAGCTTAATTCCTCAAGTCAGAAAAACCATGGAAATAGCCCAACCAACGTAAAACCAACGATTTAAAGGAACATTGGAGTTGGAGAGTGCAGCTATTTTACTACTTCATCGAGTCTGAAAGGAGTCCCAAGGATGATCCTCTGGTTCTCTGGATCACCGGTGGTCCCGGTTGTATATGAAATTGGTATGCTATATTTCTTCGCATGCTTCTCGATGCTAGCTCCATCATCAATTTTTTGAACTTTTCATTTTTCTTTTTATATGTTTTTTAAAAATTTTTCAAAATGGTTAAACATTCTGATCTAGGAGGATCCAATCCGCCGATGTGGTTAGTAGTTGACTCTCGAGTCCTGCTATCTACTTTGTCAGATGGGAGATATTGTTAGCAGATGACGAGGAGGATGATCCCAACAATAGGGAAAACGAGCACGTGCAGAAAATTATTTCAAAACCAACGTAAAGCCAGCAACGTAACTCTGTTTTTCTATGCAAAAAACAGAGCAATCCAGTCCAATGGAAATCTGTTTTGCTATGCTTACCGTGGCTGCTGTTTTGCAGTTATTTTTCTATAATCTGTCAGGATCCGTAAGCTTTTTTACTGGTTTGGTATTCATCTATGTCGTCTATTTATTTTTACTGGTTTGGTATTCATCTGTGTTGTCGGTCTATTTATAATTACAAGAAATAGATGTTTATTTTGTTAAATTTAACTTAGTTGTGATTTATGCCAATGATCTTTTTTTTTTTTTTTAGACCAAAAAGCCGAGAAAGGCAAGGCCATCTGTGTTGTCTAGTTATTTTGGCTTGGTTAATCGGTTGTATAGTTTTTTTTTTTTTGATACTTCGCTTTGCTATGATGAATTTTTCATCTTTCCTGTTTGGTGGAAGTCTTTTAACGTTGTATTGTTTAATTTATAATTGGTCTATGCTTGCTATGTTGTGTTGTTTATGCTACTTTAAACTTTTTTTTCGTGTCCTTCTTCAATCAGTTTCATATTTTCTGATGAAAGAGCTTCATTGCAGTGTCCATGCTTACATTGTGTTTAAAAGTGAGGAATCCGCTCAGGCTTCTTTGACCCATAACATAGCTGTGGTATATTCTTATCTCAACTCTTTGTCTGTGTGTGTGTCTGTCTCAAGTTCAATTTTTTTGTGATTTGGATTTCTAAGCTACTAAATGTCACTATTTTCTTGAACTGTTTCTAAGTTTTAATCTCAAAACTTATTGGTTAATTATAAGAAATTAATGATATATTGGTGAATGCGTATTGAGCCTTTAAACGACTAAAATCAGGGTAGTGAGGAACTTATAGTATCATTGAAAAACAAAATGTTTCTATCGTATAGCGTAGAAAAAAAAATAGGAATAGAGCTAAAAGAAATTCCACTCACATGATTTGCTTTCAAAGTGTTTAAGAAGCTTCCAAGGCTTTTTACTATCCCTTGCTAGTGAGCAATCAAAGCTCGTTGCGCATCATTGTTTGCAACCGAACGTGATGACCCCTTAACTAAGCTTGCTCTGGATGTTCTTGGTGCCTGTTACATCATAATTATATAGCAAAGTCTCAGTTTAAGTTAGTTGTAAGGAATAAAAGGTTGATAACTTTAGTGAAAAACATGAACTTGTATCGTTAACAAAGTTACTAAAAAGCCAAATTGATAAACCTGGATGCACAATCCCAGCAAGGGAGAAATTTCTTTCTTCAGATTATCTCGAATCATTCCATAGATCTTTTCTACATATGCGGTAAGCTGTTGTTTAAAAAGCAAGGCTGGTACGTACTTGGCTTCAACTTGCCGTAAGGTTTCCACTCCACCATTTATGTTACCATTGATTAAAGAAAGGCTGACTCCTTGTGGAGCACCACAGAAACTCTAAATGAAAATAATTGAGAAAAGAATTAACTGAAAAATGAAGTTTTTCCTGGATAGAAGTTGATATAGCAAGAAAATTATAGTTTCTTGCCCAAGAAGAACAAAAAAAACTTCTACTTACTTGTGTCATCCTCCCAAATAAAGTAGCTGATGAGGACCGACGGCGTTGTGGAGTCATTCCTGAGGAACCAAAATCAGGGTAGTGAGAAACATCCTGGGTTTAATTCCTGTAGATTATGTAATACATGATTGTTTTGGGGGGGGGGGGGGGGGGGGGGGGGGGGGGGGGCGTGTATTCAAGCTTCACTCCCTAAGGGTGAGTTCAAATTAAAGGCCCTGCCTTGGTGAGGTTTCACATCATCCAAAAAAAAAAAAAAGAGAAGCCGCGCTTGCCGCAAACCCAACAATATGTTTATTGAGAGGGATAATAATGCAAGTGGGGGAGAAGAAGGGGATGGGGTGGGGGTTGAAGAGCCTTGTAGAATAGCTTGAGTTCATAAAACAAATCCTATGTATATTTATTACGGTAATGATAGAGTTACGACTATTCTACCACCACTTTACCACTTGTAATGTATTTATTTTTTCTTTATTTTCTTTTAAGTATTTTTTTTAAAATACTTAATCATTAAGTAAAAGAAAATTTTACTTAAGTAAAAGAAAAAAGTGGTAAAGTAAAAGAAAATTTTAAAAAATATTAAAAAATTAAAAAAAGTGGTAAAGTGGTGGTAGAATAGTGGTAAGGCTATCATTATTTTATTTATTATTAGATTTCATTGATTATATATGTTTTTGCATTTGCATTAGAGGTCCCTTGTAATTAACTAGATTTTCAATCTCTATGTTTTTGCATTTGCATTAGAGGTCTCTTGCATTTACAAAATAGTTTACATTTTTAATCTCTATGTTTCTGAAATATATGAAAAGTTGATATAATTCTATGTACTTACAAGATTTACATTTTTCAGATGCCGTGTAGATCATTTTTCAAATGTCGTGCCCAAGGTATACTCTGTTTTTTGGTATTTTGAGTAGGATATATAAATGAGCAGATCATTTTCATCTTACCCATTGTTTGAATCTGAACCATTATGCTTTCAGCTACTAGATTAGAAGCTCTCCAGCTTGAGGATTGTATGATATTGAATATGACCCAAAGAAACATTTTGCAAGCTCAACGATTGCATAACTTTTTTGGTTATCGATTAGAAGTTTCAGCTATTGATTTATGGTTACTCTCTATTAATTTAGTATAATTTTTTTGATCTTTTCCAGGCTCAATGATTGCATAACATTTTCCAAAAAATTATTGGATAAATGTGAAGAAGTACCCATGAAAGAAATGGTCTTAAAGCTAATGACCAACACAATGTGAAGACAAAGAATTAATCATGAAGAACTTTTATGTGTTTTGATTTGTAATTTTTTTTTATTATATGAATAATGACCCATTATATCATATTTATTATTAATTGATATATTATATCATATTATTGGTGCGTTAATAAATACCATTAATTAATGCAATGCGCCAGTAATATATTTATTGTGGTGTTTATATTAATGTTGTTAATTTAAAAAAATATGCTAGCAACAAATTAGTAGTAGTGTTTACAATTAGTTGCAATGCAGAAAAAAACAAACTCATGGTGACGTTTAGATAAACGTCATTAATAAATTCAAGGTGTTGCTAATGTACTATTAGTGACATTTAAATAAAAGCCGCTAATTTGTATGTTGTGCTGGCAACATAATGTGGTGGCGTTTATGTTAACGCCGCTTTTTTAAAAAAATACCGTCGTTTAAATAAACGTCGTTAATAACTTTGCCAAAATACTATTAGTGGCATTTAAATAAATGCCGCCAAATTATATGATGAGTCGGCATCGTACTAGTGGCGGCGTTTATCTAATCGTCATTAAATTAGGTTATTAGCGACGTTTAGATAAACGTCATTAAATTATTTAAGGTGCTGCTGCCAATGTACTATTAGTGGCATTTAAATAAATGCCACCAATTTATATGATGCGTCGGCAAATTATTAGTAGCGGCATTTATCGTAACGCTGCTATTTTAAAAAGTAGCGACGGTTAGAAAAATGCCGTTAAAAAATTCAATGTGCCGCCACCAATATACCATTAGTGGCATTTAAATAAATGCCGCCAATTTATATTATGCGTCAGCAATGTAGTAGCAGTAGCATTTATAGTAACGCCACTATTATATGCAAGGTAATGGCAACGATAAAGTAGCGGCGTTTCGAGAAACGCTGTTAATGTAGATAATGTGGCGGTGTTTTACGAAATGCCACTAAATTGTATACAAACGCCGCTAATGAGATTTACCAATACTGGCAGTTGCGCAAACGCCGGAACATGGGAAATAGCGACCCTCCAGTAACGGCGGACGGTTACGCCGGTAGAGAAACGCCGCGAATTAATTAGCGGCATTTTTTTGGATAGTTGCCGGCGTATAACCAACGCCGGCAAATTTGATTTTTTTTGTAACGCAAGTTACAATTTTAGACACTGTGTATTTTTTTTATTTAATATATTTGTATGAATGTCTTCATATTATTTCAATGATATATTGTTCTTGACATATTAAATACTTTTTTAATATATAAATTGTATTAAATGTATTTTATTTTTATTGTAAATCTTCATATCAGATTATTATATATCGTAAAAAAAATTATATAAAAATATAACAAAAAATATGTTATATATATTGTTTTAATTTTGTTTGGCCCCCCCAAGAGTAAATTCCTAACTCCCCCACTGATTACGATCATAATCATTCAAAATAATGCACTTATCTATTTTGAAAGTAACTATAAATCATTTATCACATAATTGATTTATACTCAAAAGATTATGTTTTAGACCTTCAACAAGTAGAACATCTTCAATTATAAGAGAAGATTCATTACCAATTTTATCTATTTCTACGATCTTCCTTTTCGAGTTATTTCCAAATGTCACGTATCATTCTTCTTTAGATTTAAGATCAAAGAACTTAGTTTTGTCTCCCGTCATGTGTCTTGAGCATCCACTATCTAAAAACCATTTGTTTTTGCTTGTGGATGACTTCATGCATACCTATAAAAACAATTAAAATGATTTTTGTTTGTACCCAAGTTCTTTGATTCCTTTATTTATTAGTATTAGAAGAAACAAGATTTTTAGGTACCCACATGTGGCTCTAATAGTCATTGTATGATTTCTTCTAATAGGACAAACATGATAATTATGACCATTTCTATTACAAAAATTGCAAATAACATATGACATATATGAAGAGCTTGAGTGATTATAATAGTATCTTTTTTTTACAAAATTATTTTTATGAAAAGAATTTTTAATATTAGATTTTGATGTAGGAGGATTATCAAAAACGTTTTTATAAGTTTTGTATTTTTGTTTTGGCATATATCCCATACATGCCTTGTCAAAAACACATCTTTGACTACCAAGAAATTTTTCAAAATTTCTTTTTTCATTTGTAAAGTTTTCAACAATATTTTCTAAATCAGTTTTTTTCTTCTTCAACTCAAGATTTTCATATTTCAAAACGATACTTTCTTTTCTTAAAATATAAATTTCGTTTGTTAAAGAATAATTTTTCTTTTTCAAAGTCGTATACTTGATACCCAATTTTTTAAATTCCTCATATACCTCTTCTAAAATATTTTGCAATTCTTCATATGAAAGATTTCAATATTATCAAGATTTATTACCTCAATGTCATCTTTAGCAATGAGACAAAGATTTATTAATTCTCCATTGCTTGCTTCACTATCTGAGTTACGTGAATCATCATCCCATGTAGCTTTCATTGCTTTCTTGCCCTTATTTCGATCTTTTTTAGCAGAGGACAATCTGGTTTGATATGATCAGGCTTATTGCATTTATAACAAATTAAAATGTCATTTTTACCTGAATCTTTTTTGAAAAACTTTTTTAAGGATTTCCTCGGAAGAGTTTTATTTTTCTTTAAGAACCTTTGAATTATTTTTGTTATCATCGCAACTTCTTCATCTTTGTCGTTATTTTCCTCATCTTCATCACTTTCACTTTCATGAGGAACAACTTTAAGTGTCAAACTCTTCTTTGGCTTTCCTTCTTCTTCTGCTCTTTTCAATGTGTACTCATGGGTGATAAGTGACCCGATGAGTTCATTGACTTCGAGTTTCTTGAGGTCTCTAACTTCAAGAATCGCTGTCACTTTTGATTCCCAACGTTTTGGTAGAGAGTTGAGAATTTTTCTTACTATCTCCACCTTAGAATAAACTTTGCCAAGAGCTGTCAAGCTGTTTATGATGTTAGAAAAACAAGTGTGCATACTAGAAATAGATTCATCATCATTCATCTTAAACATTTCATATTCATGAGTAAGAATATAAATTTTTTATTTCTTGACTTGTGAAATTCCTTCATAAGTAACTTCCAAGTTATCCCAAATTTCTTTTGCCGTAGCGCAAGTTATTATTTTATTAAACTCATTTCCATTAAAAGCATTAAATAATAAATTCATAGCAGTTAAATTCAAAGTATAAAATCTATCGTCTTCACGATCAAACTCTTCTTCTTCCTTTTTAACCTTTACTCCATTAACTACTTTTGTTGAAATATAAGGTCCATTTACAATACATTTCCAGATTTCTCGACCTTGAGCCTGAAGGAATATTCTCATTCTAACTTTTCAGAATGAATAATTATCTCTACAAAAGAGTGGAGGCCGACTGCTAGATTGACTTTCACCAAATGAAACTGCAATGTTACACATAAGATCTTAACTCAAAAGATAGTTAATCTTATAATAGAGCTTTTAGCTCTGATACCAATTGTTGCCCAGATGACTAACACAAGAGGGGGCATGAATTGAGTTATATTTAAAAAAATAACAATTATAAATCAAATATACAATATAAAATATAAACAAAATACGAAACAGTAATAAATATAAAGAGTAAGTGTAAGAGAAAAGCAAACTCAATATGTTAACGAGGTTCGGCCCCACTGCCTACGTCCTCGCCTCAAGCTACCCCTTGAGGATTCCCAAATTCACTATTCAACCTCCTTCAGGTGAACATATAAACCTATTACACCTTTAAACAACACCGCTACAAAGGATTCGTGTAGAACACCCTCTACACTTGCAATCACCTTACACGTGGTGATTTAACTATTCCCCGTGTAAAACACTTTCTACACACACAAGGGTTATACACACATTTTTTTTTATACAAAAGTTGATAGTAGGTAGGTTATCAGAAAAACACTCCTCAATGAGTGAAATAAGAACAATACAGCGCAAACTATATCTCTCAAAATGAACAAGGATTAAGGCTCAATGCTTAGAAAAGAGAAAATGAAAGTTTTGAATGAATGTTGTATGCTCTGGATGTTGTAAATGTGAAACTCTCAAATGATCTATTTATACATGTGACGCCCCCAAATTCCGTTTGGGATCGGACGGATATTTGAAGCGTCGAGACATGCAACACAAGGTTACCTGCCCCCGTTCATAACATATAAGATGCAATGTTCCTAACATGCATCTAACATTATGCAATATTCGCAGCGGATAATTTTTTTCTTTAGCAATACTATGCACCAAATTGAAAATATCCTAAATGCTTAAAACATATTTCATACATAAAGACCCATTGAATAGATCACAACACTAGTCCAAAATGGTTATGATCCAAAAAGTACTAAAGATGCAACTCCATTGTACAAGTAGTAATTTACGTTAACTACTATATTAATATTGATATCGCACCGTCGCTTAGTCAACTGTGTCTAGTTGATCAGCTCCTGATTCTCCTTCAGGTCCTGTAACAAGATCTACCATTCGGGGGGAATGGTAGTTGGGACTACCAAAGTGAGATTTGATTACAAATCTCAGTAAGTTAACAAAAAACTTCCACATAAGCTAATGATGCATGCATGATAGTAAAAGCATAAATGCATAATCAAATTCATAAGTAATTAAAGCATAACTTGGCGTACAACATAGCATAATTGACATAACTTAAATTGAAACATGAACTGAAGTTGACTTGACATGAACTTGATCTGAAACTTGACTTAACATGAAAAATACATACTCCACAGTTGTTGTGGCCCCATGTATTCTACGTGTAAATACATACTTCACAGTTGTTGTGGCCCCATGTATTCTACACAAACTTGACTTAACATGAAAAATACATACTCCACAGTTGTTGTGGCCCCATGTATTCTACGAAAACTTATTTTTTAACTACTTAAATACAAACTCCACAGTTGTTGTGGCTCCATGTATTCCACGTGTAAATACATACTCCACAGTTGTTGTGGCCCCATATATTCTACACAAACTTGACTTAACATGAAAAAATACATACTCCACAGTTGTTGTGGTTCCATGTATTCTACGTGTAAATACATACTCCACAGTTGTTGTGGCCCTATGTATTCTGCACAAACTTGACTTAACATGAAACATACATACTTCACAGTTGTTGTGGCCCCATGTATTCTACGGAAACTTATTCTTTAACTACTTAAATACATACTCCACAGTTGTTGTGGCCCCATGTATTCTACGTGTCACAATTGCTGTGTCTTACGTAGTGTATGCGTCACAATTGCTGTGACTCCATACATAAGTAATCAAGATAAAACGTGACTGGAATACAAAATGACTAAAGCCCTGACGTAACATAACGTGACTTGAATATAACTTGAAATACATGACCAACTTGAGATAGAAATATTTCGTAACATTGCATAACATATAATAGACAACATATTTAACATGACATATTTGCAACAGTGAATATTACATGACTTGACATACATGTAATAGATGACATACTTAGCATGACGTACTTGTAAGGTACAGTAATACATGACAGAATATATTATGTAACAGATAAAAATTGACGACAGAATAAATTCTGTATAATAGACAATTTCGTGATAACTTGGCATGTCATGACATATATGATAACACACATACATACACTGTAGTTCTTTTACTTAGCACACATACACAGTAGACTGCTAGTAAGTTAAAAACTAACTTACCTCGATCTCCGCGTTTCTTATAAAACTTCAAGTGCGACCACGAGGAACTGTAATTAGTGATTCTAAAAGTTAGAACTAAATCACTAATAATTTAAAATATGAAAAATACTAACTTAAAAAGTAAAATTTTCATTTTACTCTCTACATGTGGGAAAATGACCGTTTTACCCATAACTTAAGGATTTTGCATACTAAGTCCAAAAGTTTCCAAACTTTACATTCCTCATGTAAATTTTGTCCTAAACTTAAATATCAACTCAGAAAAATTTAAAACAAAACACAACTATGAAGAACACACTATGGCCGAAACATCCATAGGCCATTTCCCTTGATTTTTGTTGCAATTCCTTCTAACTTCAAAACTCATGCTTAAACCAAAATTTTGCAACAAACATCTTCCAATCCTAAGTTCAAAACCATACTTAAAACATCCATTTAGAAAAAGCTAATAATTAACACCAAACTTTTTTTTGTAAAAAGATCCAAGCACTTGAATCACACGTTTTGACCTTAAATCAAAACATCTCCAAGAATTTTAAAAATAAAATCTTACTTCTAACATATTCATAATATCATCCTAACATCAACCATGCTTTAAATCATCAAACTAAAGTCATCAAAATCACAAAATAACATTTGGAGTTTTTGGTTTTACACTTAGTCCAAAAACAGAAACTTTTTCCTCAACTAGTTTTGATAAATCTCTTGATCTATGACTTATAAATATATGATCTTCAAATCAAACCATCATATGGTTTAAAAAGATATCCTAAAACATATATAAACTTCTAATTCAAGATCACATGGTTAGAAATTAACCAAAACATAAATTTAGCCAAGAATATCCACACTTTGGCTTATTTGAATATCTCTTTGCATAAAATTTCATATCTTTGAAACTAACACCAAATATCTTCAAAATAATAATATAACATGTATATAAGATGCTTAGGATCCTTCAATAAAATTATCAAAGTCATTGGAATAGGTTTAAACCACCAAAGAGTTAAACTTTCTCAAAACAGAAACTGTTTTTCTTCTTCCAGTTTCTAAATTTCTAAATCAAAGAAAATATTTCATCAAAACCTTTAATCATGCAAAAATACTCAACCACTAGTCACATATACATGTTAACAATACTCCATAAAAATTTCGGACCAATATCTATCCATTAGCTTGGTCAAAAACTTCAAACTATAACATATTCTCCAGTTTATCTCCCAGAATGACATTTCTATAATTTACACAATATTTGACTGACCAAATGATTTTCAAATAGGGAAAATAAGATATCCATATAAACTAGACTAAAAAAGAAACAACTTATATGAAGGAGATTTTATGATAAAATACTTACAAAAGCTTCGAAATGGGTGTGCAAAAGACCTCCTAAAAGCTGTCCGAGAGAGAGTATTTGATATTCTTTCAATGGAAAGTGTAAATGAAGATAATTTTGTAGGGAGAGGTGGCTGGAGATACTTATGGATGAGATATAGAATAGATGAGGCTGGAGTTGAGAGTTGAGTGTAGTTTTCTCCTACCCAAAATATCTATAAAAGATTATCTCATAATATTCTATCCAATAGTATCTACAAAAAATCAACTTAAGATATTTTTATCTAATAATATTTATAAAAATCAACTCAAAATATTTTTACCCAATAATATTCATGAAAATTACCTCAAGATATTTCTTTTTATCCAATAATATCTACAGTTTTGAACAGACGTTTTGTCCGAAAATATGAAAAAATGTTATTGCGCCATAAGACTTTAAATAACCCTCCGAGTCTAATGGCACAAACTATAATACATTTTGACACTTCTAACTATCTCCAATAATCAAAAACACACTTCTGATACCATAGTAAATAATAACACTAACTATGTAGTTAGACAAAAACCTATACGATTAATGGATTCGTGAAAACTTATGGGGTTTTCACGAGATTCCTAAAATTAATAGAAATTTCACTATTGAATTTCTAACGGGCCGTTACAATACACATATGAGACTTCATATTCAAATTTAAAAAGATTTACATGTCAAAGACAACATCATTCACTTTTTCAAACAATTCAAATAAAAGGTTCTTCTTTTTCAATTGTCAAAGACAACATCATTCATTTTTCAAAAACTTCAAACCTAATCTTTTACTTTTGGCATATGACAAAATGAGCACACTTTTACTTTTAAAAAAATTTAAACCTAATCTTTTACTTTTTGTATATGACAAAAGGAGTACACTTTACTTTTCAAAAAATTCAAACAAAATCATCTACATTTTGCATAAGTAAAAAAAAGCATCAATCACTTTTAAAAATATTCAAATAAAATATGCACATGTGAAAGATGATAATCAATCATCTTTAATATTTTCAAAATTCAACCCTTTAATCAAAGTATGTACATGTGGAAGATGACAATCAATCATTTTTCAAAATTTTCAAATTTAGTTTTCAAAATATTCATGCACATGTGAAAAATGTATTTTAATGCTTTATGATAAAATATTAATTTTGAGTCTTAATCATAATTTTGAATTTGTAAGAGATTTACAACATTATTTTATAACTTTAATGTGAACTTGTTCCCTTCTTGCTCATACTTATTTCCTTGACGTGTTTAACTCCATTGTGTAGACAACGTGAGCTTGAGACTCCTTTATTTTTTGAATTCATTTGTTATCATCAAAATCCATGTGTAGATATATAATTATACAAAACTTGAAACCTTGGGTTCAACAGTTCTCTTACAAGAGACTTCCCAATTTCTGTTACTTATTTGATTGTTTGGGTCATGGAGACAAGGAATGTCGGTTGCGGCAGCATGCTGTTCAAGTTGAATACGAGTACTCTCTTCCGTATGGTGCCTAGTTATGGGCTTCTAGCTATGGTGATCAATTTCGTGATGGTCGGTCATGGGAAAATGCAATAGTTTTAGAACTACCAGGCGTGCTCCTCTGCCGGACGTCGCTAATTCCAGGGGGATCGCAGTGGATGGAAAGGGTGTTGTAACAGACCCTGGTTGTTTGGCAAATGATAAGGAGATAGAGACTAACGAAATTTTCCGTTTTGCTAAATTCATAGATCATGTTTTGGATGAACCTATGGGAATAGTTGTGGAAGGAGGCAAGATGTCTGGGACTATGCAAAAGGAATTCAAGAGTTTGAAGAGATGTCTGGAGTCGTTACAGAGGGAGTTCAATTGCTGTATGAGGAATCTATGTTGCCTGTGGAGGAGGATGGGCCTCTTAAGGTGGATGGGCTTGCTCAAGCTCAGGCAACTACTCTTATGGGCCCTGTTAAGAGTTACCGTCTGGATGGGTTTACTAGTAAGTGGAAACGCATGTCATTTATATCAAGCCCCCTCATGATTGAACATGGGGTTTTTCATCCCCTTCCCAAAAATAGAAATGTCTTCTACAGAGCTACTAAGAGTGAAGAGAGGCAGATGAAATGAAGTTCTTCCGAGGGTGGACATGCGACTGAGGATGAATGCTAACATTGGATTAGCGGTGGTTGTTGAATAGCACCGCTGTTGCCAATGAAGATCATAAGTTGGAATGTTCGTGGGCTTGGGAACCCACGGGGCATTTGAACCCTCTGCGATCTTGTGAAGAGGGAAGCTCCCGACATCTTGTTCTTATAGGAGATTTGTCTTACGTCTCATGAATTTGAGGTATGTAAATTCAAATTGGGTTTTACAAATTGTTTAGTGGTTGATTGTTGGGGTAGAAAGGGGGGGGGGGTTCTTCCATTGATGTGGGGTAGGGATATAAACATCTCAATTCTTAAATATTTGCAATGCCATATTGATGCTTTGATTAAAGATGATTTTGAGAAAGGGTCCTGGTTTTTCACTGGAATTTATGGCTTTCCCGAAATTTATCAAGGTTTTAGAACTTGGGATATACTTCGAACATTGGGTAGACGTAACGATGGAGCGTGGTTGGTGTTAGGTGATTTTAATGAAGTGTTGCATCACCATGAGAAAAGGGGAGGGAGACCAAGGCTGAATTGACAAATTTCTACATTTAGGGATGTGGTGAATGATTGTGCCTTAAGGGATATGGGTTTTAAGGGTAATAAATTTACTTGGAGTAATAGGAGGAGAGGGTCTCAATGTATAAATGAGAGACTTGATAGAGCTCCGATGAATGAATCATGGTGGGGTAAGTTTCCAAATGCCTCTGTTTCATATGGCTTGGAGGCTTATTCAGGTCATGTTCCGATATGGATTAACACTGAGAGGGAAGGGGGCCATCTTCGACATAGAAGACCATTTAAATTTAAAGAAATGTGGGTTGGTGAGCTTGTGAGGATATTATCAAATCAACCTGGAGGAGAGAAGAAGGGGGGCTTAACATGCTAGATGTAATGAACAAAATTAAAGAGTGTGGAGGTCTCCTAGATAGTTGAAATAAACACTGTTTTGAAAATGTTCAAAAGCAATTTCATTTGACTAGACAAAACATAGAGATGTTGAATGTCTCTGATCCAGTTGGGGAACTTAAAGCAGATCATGGGAGACTAGAGTGGAAGTGTAAAAGTGGTTGGAAATGAATGAGGTGATATGGAGGCTGTAAGTGTTTGAAAACCACCACCTATTTCAGCAGTGAGTCCATTTCATATATAGACGTAATTACATATTGTTTATGGTAAGTACATTTATGGAAAGATTACAATTGAATGTAAATAATAATGAACTACTATAATTATGGGTCAATGAGTATACAAATGGAAAGCCTTAGATTAAGATAGAGGATCCTCAGCATGATCCTCAACACCCTCCCGCAAGCTGAGCATCGGATTGAAACAAACATGAAGCTTGGAGAGAAATAATTCAAAGAGAGGTTTGGACACACTTTTAGTGAAAATATCGGCAACCTGCAAATGAGAAGGCACATACTGAGTGTGAAACTTGCCAGTGAGAACAAGTTCACGAGAAAATAGTAGTCAAGCTCAACATGCTTGGCCTGTTTGTGAGAAATAGGGTTAGAGCTAGAAAAGATGGCACTCTTTTGTCACATAATAGAAGAGACCGTTGTGAATGAGAGACTTTGAGGTCACGAAGAAGATGCATGAGCCAAAGAAGTTCAGCAGCAGTGAGAGCCAAGGCATGATACTCAAATTCACAACTGGAGCGAGAAACAGTAGGTTATTTCTTGGCACTTCAAGAAACCAAATTGTCACCAAGCTAAATAGAATATCCAGAGGTAGAGCGACAAGTATTAGGGCAACCTGCCCAATCGGCATCTGAGTAAGCAATTAAAGCACCAGGAGCAACAAAGGAATGAAAAGTGAGACCAAAGTGCAGTGTGCCCTTAACATAGCGAAGAATGCGTTTAAGAGCAAGAAACTGGTCTTCAATTGGGGCATGTAGAAACTGACTAATAGAGTTAACGGCATGAGCAATATCAGAACATGTGATAGTCAAATATTTGTGGGCACCAACAAGAGAGCTATAAAGCGTGGGATCTGAAAACAAAGGACCATCAGCAGACAAATGCTCGGAAACAACCATGGGAGTGTGGACCGATTTTCTATCAAGTAATTGAGCTCGTGTGAGAATGTTTCGTGCATATTTTAGCTGATTGATAAAGAGACCATCATGGATGGGTGTTGCTTCAAGACCAAGAAAGTAACTGAGGGAACCCAAAACCTTAGTGGCAAACTCAGAATTGAGCTTGCAGGTAAATCTGGCAAGAAGAGAGGGGTTGTTGCCCGTAATGATGATGTTATCAACATAGAGAAGAAAATAAATCATGTCAGATCCCTTATGGAAGACAGAAAGGGATGTGTCAGCACTACTGCAATAAAAGCCAAGGTGCACGAGGAAAGAGCTAAAACGCTGAAACCAGGCACAAAGAGCTTGCTTGAGGCCATAAAGAGCTTTATTCAACTGACAGACATGATTGGGGAAGCGAGGGTCAATATACCAGGGGCTGTTCCATATAAACATGTTCCGTGAGATGCCCGTTGAGGAATGCATTTTTGACATCAAGTTAGCAAATAGGCCATTTGTTGGTCACAACAAGAGAGAGGACAACACGGACAGTGGTAGCCTTGATAACAAGACTAAAAGTGTCAGTGTAGACAAGACTAGGTACCTGTGTATAGCCCTTAGCAATAAGATGAGCTTTGAGACGCTCGATAGAACCATTGGACAAATATTTGGTTCGAAACACCCATTTGAAACCCACAATGTTGGTGTTGGTAGGACGTGGAACCAAAACCCAAGTGTGATTTCTTTGCAGAGCTTGAACTTCTTCATCCATGGTAGCAAGCCAAGCAGGATTCTTAGCGGTAGATTTGAATCCTTTAGGCTCAGTGGATGCAAGAAGAGCAGAGAGAAGGCCAGAGGATTCCATAAGGCTGAGATGGGCTGGGTGGCGAGTTTTGAAAATGCCGGGTTTGGCTAGTGTGAGCATAGGATGAGAGCCCAACGGAATAGCTGAGACATGTGGGCGAGCAGGGATAGGCACCTCAATGATAGGCTCAGGAGAAGCCGGACTTGAGTCCAAGGGCGACAAAGATGAACCTGCATGAGAAGGAGCTGCTTGCAAAGACTCATCAACTGGATCAATACAAAGAGTACACGAGGTGGATCTGGATTGAGGAATGTGTTGGGGATGCGATGCAGGAGAGGGCAGGGGCATGTCTGGAGGAAGAGGACTGGGTTTTAGAAAGTTGGAGATTTGAAGAGGATATGGGTTGAGCCGGGGAAGTATGGTGAAAAGGGAAGTGATTCTCATCGAATTGGGCATAGCGAGTGATATAAATTCTAGAACTGGTAGGGTCAAGACAACGGAAGCCTTTATAAGAGGAACTGTAACTTAGAAAAATGCAAGGGATACTACGAGGGGAAAATTTGTAAGTCATGTAATCATGTAAACAAAGATAAACACGACAACCAAAAGGATGAAAATTTTCATAATTGGGAGAGGAACCATACAAATGCTCAAAATGAGACTTACCACGAAGAAGCGGCTTGGGCAAACGGTTGATGATGTAAATTGCAGTGCTAAAAGCGTCAACCCAGAAAAGTGGGAAGATGAGAATGAAAAAGAAGGGCCAAACCTCTTTCAGTTACATGACGATATTTCCTTTCGGCGTGACCATTTTGGGCGGGTGTATAAGGGCAAGAGAGTTGATGATGAATGCCAGAGGTATGAAGATGTGCTTTAAAGTGGTTGCTAGTGAATTCTGCACCACCGTCACTTTGAAACATTTTTATACGAGTGGAATGTTGATTTTTCACGAATTTTTAAAATTGAAGAAAAGTATTATAGAATTCATATTTCAATTTCAAGGGATAAAGCCACGTGAAACGAGAATAATCGTCAACAAATAAAACATAATAAGCAAAACTCAAATTGGACTTAACAGGTGAAGGGTCCTTTAGGACAGAAACAAAAGCAGAATTTTTGCATTTTAGCTGCCATCACATCTACCGGTTGCCACCACCCTTCCCGTTTGGCAATTCTAAACAGTGAAAAAATTATTAGTAAATGTAACAGAGACTAGAAAATCATTAGTTAATTTACTAATGGACAAAAGATTTTTAGTGATGTGAGGAACAACCAAAACATCTAATAGTTTAAAATTAGGGGAATGTGAAATTGTACCAGTGTGAGTTATGGGTAGAGATACACTATTCCCGACAATAACACAATCCTTACTCGAATAGGAGGTGAACTAATCCAAGTTGGATTGGGCCGAAGTCATGTGGGCTGAAGCCCCTGTATCTAAATACCAATTTGAAGTCTCATTTCCAGAAATAGAACATGAGGATGTAAGGGCCTCGGCAAGCTGAGCTTCAGAGGCATGAGGAGCATGATCATACCTCTGCCTACACCGATCGGCGTAGTGACCCTCCACATGGCATATCTAGCAGCAGGGAGGTCGTCTTCCAGAGGAACATCCTTGGCCTCTGCCATGGCCACCAGCACATCCGTGAGAATGGCAAGAGGAAGAGTTCCTCTTGTTTGGTTTTGTAGAGGTACGATTAGAAGCAAGGAATGCCGCAGCGGACAGGATAAGAGGCTCCAAGGATTTTTGGAAGAGCTCAAAGCTCTCTGCTTTGGGCACCAAATTTGCAAAACAAGGTAAAGGAGTGAGGGCCATTTGAGTTGTTGAGAAGCTCGAAAATTCTAAACCGAGGCCTCTGATAAACCAATGCACTTTGTCGGTGCCATCAACAGGATGTCCAATGGCATGAAGTTGATCGTAGAGGGCTTTGAAGGCATGGGCGTACTTTGAAACAGACTTGGTCCCGGGTTTCATCAGCTGCAAATCATCTTTAAGACGAATTTCACGGGCTTTGGAGCAGTGGCTGAAGGTGTTCTCTAAGGCAACCCAAACCTCGCGTGAGGTGGAGAGAGAGCCACGACTTCAGCCATGGCTTCCTCGGTGAGGGAGGATAGCAGGAGACTAAGGAGGCGTTGGTCTGTGTTTTTCGATGTTGTGTGTTTGATGTTCGGCATTTGAGAGTTCGCAGGGGCAAAACGAGGTGGAGGCTCAAGAGTTCCATCCACATAACCGATTAATTCTTGGCTCTCTAAGAAGGGAAGTAATTGGTTTTTCCATAGAAGAAAGTTGGAGGAGGAAAGTTTGATTGTAACCATGTGGATAAGAGTGTTGAAAAGGAGAAGAGTGGAGGAGGGTTTGGCAGCCATGGACGGGATCATGGGAGGTTAATCCACAAGGGCTCTTGATACCATGTAAGTGTTTGAAAACCACCACTTATTTCAGTAGTGAGTCCATTTCATAGATAGACGTAATTACATATTGTATATGATAAGTACATATATGGAAAGATTACAATTGAATGGAAAGAATAATGAATTGCTATAATTACCGGTCAATGAGTATACAAATGGAAGCCTTAGATTAAGGCAGATGATCCTCATCATGATCCTCAACAGAGGCAAAGGTCCAAAGCACTATGGCTAAAAGAGGGTGACAAAAATTTTAAGTATTTTCATATGAAGGCCTCTCAAAGGAGGAAGAAAAACAGATTGGATAAGGTGAAGGATGAGGGAGGGATATGGTGGTTTGGTGAGTAGAGGGACAAAATTATTCTAAACTATTTTGAGAATCTTTTTACAAGTTCCAATCCAAGTGGATCTACTGATTTTTTAGATGCCCCTGCTGCTAGAGTAATACCTACTATGAATGAGGAGCTGAGTCAGATGTATACTGAAACTGAATATTGGTTGCTTTATCTGAGATGGATCCATCTACAGCTCCAATCCCTGATGGAATGTCCCTAAAGTTTTTTTCAAAAATATTGGCATGTGGTGGGCAACTTAGTCATGGAAGCTATTTTGCAGGCTTTAAACTCAGGTGATTTTCCTCAACCTCTTAATCACACTTACATCACTCTCATTCCAAAGAAGAAATACCCTACTGTTGTTGTTGATTATAGGCCCATTAGCTTGTGTAATGTGGCCTATAAAATGATTTCAAAAGTTATCTCCAATTGATTGAAAGTTGTTTTACCTAGTATCATTGGGGAGAGTCAATGTGCTTTTGTTCTTGGCAGTTTAATTTCAGACAATGTGCTTATAGCTTATGAATTGGTGCATTTCTTAAAGAACAAAAAGAAGGGGAAACAAGGGACATAGAAATTGGATATGAGTAAGGCTTACAATAGAGTAGAGTGGTGTTTTCTTAAACAGGTGTTGGAGGTGATGGGTTTTCAGGCTAATTTTATTTCCTTGGTGATGTTTGTGTTTAAACTGTTTCTTTTTCTGTGTTAATTAATGGTGTGCCAAAATGGCCTATTTTTCTTGGAAGGGGTTTGAGACAAGGGAATCCTTTGTCACCCTATCTATTTCTCCTTTGTATTGAAGGTCTCATCGCTCTACTAAATGAAGTAGGAATAAGGAAGGAAATATCTGGGATTAAAATCTGTAGAGTCAGTGGTGGAACCAACAATTTTTCATAGAGGGGGCTAACTTTTCTATCGCACAAGATGTTTATGTAAAATAAAAAAAATATTACAAAACCATAAAGCATATATAAAATTAAATCTTGATAATTTGTCAAATAACGTAGAAATAAAATTTTAAAAACACAACTTAATGTCTTTTTCGGATTTTTTACGACAATATTTTATAGAATCATATTCATCTATTATTATTTTTGTAAATATGAAATGTGTAGAAATTTCTTTCTTTGTAGAAACTAGCAAGTGATATATTAGAATGTCATCTTTCATTCTAATATCTAAACTAGTTTATCAAATTTTATATAAAATCTATCTATTTTGGCGTCACATTAGGTATCGAATACTACAATTGAAACCTTAAATAAACTTTTTTTTGCTCAATGAAATTTACAGGATAAATCATTTCCACTATTTTTCATATAAATAATCAATCTTAAATGGTTTTTATGGTATTTTCACTTTGGATTCTATATTAAGAAACTTAAAAATTGTATAATAAAAAATTTTGGGGTCAATGTTAATAGTTTATTATTTCTCCTAATCTTAGTTTTAATTTGATTTTAGTGTGGTCACATCCTTAAAAATAGATAACATATAGAAATTATACAATATCTAAGGGTTATAGGAAAAAAAAAAATTAGATAGAGACATTTCTATATATATTGAAATTTTAAAAAAGTTTAGAAAGCATATGAGAATAAGGAAATTATAAATTTATTGGAGGAGCCAATTTATAGATGCATGGAATTATGAATAAAACATAGGGGCTATTTTGAATTTTGAAAAACCATGGCCCCCCTCAAGCTATACATAGATCCGCCACTGTGTAGAGGGGCTCCCAATATTAATTATTTGCTTTTTGCTAATGATAGTGTCATTTTTTGTAAGGCTGATGTAGAGGAGAACACGAGAGTTCAAGTTGTGTTAGATACTTATGAGAGTGTGTCAGGCAGAAAATTAACAAAGAAAAAACTTCCATGGTGTTTAGTAGTAATGTGGGGCAAGATATAAGGGAAGAGATTCGGTTGTAATGGAGAAATAGGGAAATTTAGCAGTATGAAAATTATCTTGGGTTACTTCCTATAATCGGTAGATCAAAATCAATGGCTTTTCAGTCTGTCAAGCAGAATGTTTGGCAAAAATTATAAAATTGGAAAGAACAATTATTGTCTCATGGGGAAGGAGATTTTATTAAAAGCATTCGTTTTATCTATTCCAACTTATATTATGGGTTGTTTTCTATTGCCTATTAGCTTCTATTCAGAATTAGAAAGTTTAATGTCAAAGTTTCGGTGAGGTCAAAAGAAGGAAGAAAAAAGGATTTATTGGATTAGTTGGAGTAATATGTGTGAAGGGAAGTCTAGAGGTGGTATGGGGTTTAAGAATCTTAGATATTTTAACCTTACTCTTCTTGCAAAATAAGGTTGGCAATTAATACAAAATGAGGATTCTGTTTTACATAAACTCCTTAAAGCTAGATACTTTTCATAGACTAATTTCATGGAATCTAGCTTGGGACATTGTCCTTCATACATGTGGAGGGGTATTTGGGAGGCAAAGAGGTGGTTGAGAGAGGGGTGTAGATGGAGGAGTGGTGATGGAGGAAAGGCAAATTTATGGAATGATCAATGGATTCTAGGCCATAAGTCTTTGGGTCAAGAGCTCGGGTTACAGAGGAATCACAGGGAAGAGGTTGTGGCCTCTGTCATTGATGAGGAATTAGGGTGGTGGGATCTTCACAAGCTTAGAACTCTCTTCAATCCAATGATAGCAGTGGATATCATGAAGGTTATGATATTTCCAGTTGGCACTACAGTCAAATTGATATGGAGCCAAGAGGAAGTGGTCAGTTCTCTGTCAAAAGTTGTTACAAGCTGATCGTGTCTCAAAATATTTCGAATTTAGCTAAGTCTTCTTTAGTTGGAAGCTAGCAGAAACTTTGGAAAGTTCTATGGAGGATGCCAATTCCAAACAAGATCAAAGTATTTGCATGGTGTGCATGCAAAGATAGCCTTCCTTCTAAAGAGAAGTTGTTGAAGAAACATGTGATTTCAAAGTCAACTTGCAAGTTCTACTACATCCAGTTGAAGATCTTCTGCATGCAGTCTTTAGTTGCTATCATTTACAGGATTTTTGACTTCAATTCTTTCCTAATCTAGCTAATCTTATGCCTCTTAACATTACTGACTTGGTTATGAAAGTTGTTGAGGGAAAGGATTCTAATCAATTGGCTCTCTTTTTCTTTTTCTATCTTGCTTGGGGATTTTGGTTTAGGAGAAACAAGCTGGAATTTGAACAAATCAATTTGAGCCCTAGCCAAGTTACTAATCATTCTTTAGGGCTTATGTAGAATTTTAAATCAATTTCTATTAAATCCAAAGTTTAGATTCGTGATCATCTTAGTTGGAAGCCTCCTCCTCCTGGTGTACTGGTCAAGCTAAACACAGATGGAGCATTGTTCTCAGATTTACAGGAGGCTAGGATAGGGGCTATCTTACAAGATTCAACTGGAAGAATGGTTATGGCTGCATCAAAACTTGAACTAGAGGTGGAAGAGCCAGAAACAGTCGAATTGTTAGTTGTTTTTAGAGAATTACAACTGTGCTCTACTATGAGAATTTCGCATATTCAAGTAGAAAATGATTGTTTGCTATTAGTTCAGGCTTTGCAGCAAAATAATATGATAAATTCAATACTTCTTAATCTATTTTCTGAAGTAAAGAGGTTGTGTAATGGTTTTAGTAGTTGCTCTTTTTCTCATGTGTATCGAGAGGGAAATACGGTAGCTCATCAGCTTGCTCGTAATGCTTAGAGTTGAAAACATTGAAATGTGGTAAGATTGTATTCTAGACTTTTTTTCTTAAACCTTATGGTTTAATAAATGTCTATAATTATTTATCTCGAATGAAGATGTTTGTTTCTATCAAAAATAAAAATAAAAAATAAAAAAGTAACTTCATTTTGATGTTGTATAGTTCATGATTTGATTAGGAAAATTAAAAGTTAGTTAATTTATGGAAGTTCTTGCACGTCCGTGAAGTTGGAGCTACTCGTATAAATTTATAAATTGATATGATTTCATAATATGATACGTTAGATCTAATGTATCACATCCTTTTGTCAATAGACAATCATCACGATGATTATTTTCTTAATTAGGGTGATCCTTTTGTCGATGGATCTACATAAGCTATATAGCATCTACATCGAGATCAATTCAAGTATATAACTGTTCTAAATATTGACATGCAAATAACATAAAATATTTTGAAATTATTCAGCTCAAACAACGTATGCAGCTACAAAAAGAAATTAAGAAGCGCATGCAGAGTTTGAGCAGTACTACAGTACGTACGTACACATGCAGACAACTAATATTAAAACATAGTACTCTATAATTTCAATTCGTACAATTACAAATGTCTCATAATTTCCATCAAACGACATCAATATTAAAACGATGACTATATATACTGATTCTTGAGGAAGGAATCAATGCGTACCATGCATGCATGCTCTCATATATTATCATGGCAACCATCCTGGCATGTAGTTATTCAAGCTTGGTCCAGCAGCGCCTGTGGCGACTGCTATATCATGATCAGGCTGATATCTGCATTTCCATATCGATCAGATGTCATTGTTTAATTGGTAATTTGTAGATGAAGTGAATTAGAGTTTTAAGATTTTGAGAAGATCAATGCATGCAGCTCGCATGATAAAACGTACTGGCGCGGCATGCCTATATATCTTAATAGTAATATGTGTGTATGTGTGTGTAATTCCTTATTATAAATCAGGAATGCGTACCCAATTTGTAACGTGGGTTCACACAAGGAATGAAAGATTAAGCCATCACCCTGAGCTTCAGCTGGTTGTCGGTCGTACACAACATCGTTGGCATTTGGATTCAGTTGGAGTGAATTTATGTGGTATCCTTCCACCAGCTGCAAAAACTCATATTCATGCTAATATTTCAAAAGGACAATTGATTATTCTCATGTTTACACAATTTGAACAGTTGCAATATTAGTTAATTTGACCGTTAAATTTAAATATTGCTTAGTCCATTAGTCCATTCATATAAAGCAGTTCACTTTTTCTTTAGATTTGTTTACAAGTCTCTTTTCACCTTTTCATTGCAGCTTACAATAAATATGGTTACTTATGTGATACCTTAATTTCGGAGGGTTTGATCATCATAGCAGTTATGATTTAGTACATATTAGAGCACAAATATTGAACACTAATGATTAAATTAAGCAGTTGTAAATTTTGCCTACCCTTTGTCTCAGCGTCTTATTTGCTTCATTAAGCATATGTTCCTGCATAAATGAAAATTTAGATGAATTTATAAATGGGTGAAGATACTGAGCATGAGTAATTAGGAAAGCTATATATGAAGCTTCTCATACCTTTTGTCGAAGATCAGTGAGCTGATCCAGCATGAATTGTGTCTGTGCAAAATGTGAACAACAAATAAAGTTATTCGTACTTGAGTTGTTTACATATAATTTTCAGTTTGGTGAAGGTTTTTTTTTTTTAAATAATAATAATAATAATAATTTTAGTGACTTAATTAACTGAACTAGCTCCCAGAGTTGAGACTTAATTAAGACAGCATTCTTTTAGTGTACTGTGGAATTAGCTCAAGATCAATTGCAATCCATGCATGCATCTTAATGAACTACTATATATATATGTATGTGTATATACACACACACACATACATATATACATACTAGGTTGCAAGCACTCTGTACACAATTGCATGCTATTGTAAGCAACTACATCTTATGTTAGTATATATCAGTCCCCAACTAATTTCCTCCTAGATAAAGTTGCAGCATATAGATCAAAAGAGCGTATTCAAGATACACAATAGTCAATAAGTGTTTGTCCAAGTTAAAAATGAATAGGAGGACAGGTTGTGAAAAATGCATGGTTCTGATCATAATATTGTCTACGTGTAGATTTTCTTGATGCGTATGATTGCTCGAAGTTTTCCTATTAATTTCAATAATGTGCTGCTCACACTCCACATGGATTTTCTATAGGTCTTAGCCCAAAATAAAATTTATCATAACTTTATCCAATGAGTTCTTCAACTAGGTGTATGTGGAAGATACATGCATCTTTTACATGACTGTTGCCATGTGCTCGATCTGGAAATTAGTAGCCATACTTATAGCTTATTAATTATATTTTTAGTTTTAATTTTGTAATTTAACATGTCCAATGCTCCGTGGTATGTATACACAAACTTATTCTTCTTAACCAACAGAGCAATTGTTACGATCAAACTATTAAGAGTTTCGAGCATGTATTTGTTGGAAGAGTAAAATAGATATTCTATTCTAGTGGGAAGAGAGGAGAGACTGTTTTGAAAATTTTTCTAACTGAATTGCTTTTCAAGTGGCTTACTTCGTGCCAATGCATACATAGGTATTTATAGGCTTGTAGATTCAGTACCTAGTATTTATTCTAATACATGAACTTCCCTAGTACACCAACACCCAAGTACATGATCAATACCCCAAATACATGAATCACTTCTTTTAAGATAAACATTTACTAGTTCATGAATCTTCCAAAAGACTAGTACTCTTCATCTAACATTTACTAAATTAAGTTTATCATTCAACAGTATCATCTACTAATATTGCATGTTTGAGCAATGCAATGCATGCTAATTGACAGTTTGCAATTGCAAAAATCTACTCATACTTGATTTCTCAATTTCTAGTTAACAAGGAACGTACGACGTTTATTTTTATAGAATTTTGCTCTAGCTAATAGTATTAATCAAGTTATGCCGGCATTAATCATAGAGCTGCGCGGTAACAAATATACAAAAAACTTGGATGATCAGTACGTACGTGTACGTATATAATTATCCTCCGGAGGATAATTATATCTGTAATCTATCATAACATGATAAGATAAGGTGGTAAGACTGAGTACCCGTGTTGATCTGATCTGTTTCAGTGACATGTCCAGCTGCCTTTCTAGTGACTCGAGCTCTTTGCTGTTTAAGGGGCCAAGATCTTCTCCCAGAAGATGCCTAATACGATAACCATCGATCAAATGCGTAAGTCCATGGCCGGGAGTATATATGTGTTTTTCCAATTTTCCAATTTTGAAGAACTAATTAATTAGAATCGAAGATCAGGAAATACCTTTGGGTTCGTTGCAGGGATTCATAACGTGCTTTAAGCTTCAAGTATTCCTGCTGACTACTCAACTCCTATATACGTACGTACAGTATATATGGTAGAGTTTAATTAGAGTGCATGGAGAATTCATACCACCACATGATACCGATCATGGAAAATGCTAGAATATGGCCCCACGAGTTTGCCCCTCAATCTTATTGCTTAGGCATTTTATTTTTTTAATTTTTTTACTTAATAATTAAGGAAGAGATTATTAATGAAGTTGTGTGTTTTTTTCCCTTAATGATTAAGGATATTAAAAAAATATTTTTAAAAAATAAAAAAGAAAAGAACAAAAAATTTTTTAACTGGCGGTATACCCAACAATAATAGCGCTGGGCAGTCTACTAGCATGATCCTACCGATGATGTCCGCACAGTCATCACATGAGTACAACACTTAATAGCTAACTTTGGTTTTTGATAAGTACTATATATGTAACAACTAACACTTTAGTTCCAAATTACTTTGACCTATTTAGGGTAAGTAAGGTACCTTAATTGGGTTTGAGCTTTCATTTAGCTCTTATAAGTTGTTAAAAATTCTCAATTGGTTTAGTTTTGGATGTAATAACTCAATGAAAATTCAAATTCATATCTAGACTTAATGCTTCAAAAGAACAGGTCAATATTAGATCAGTCTCTTGATATCATTATAAACTACAAGAGTTTCTCCTATAAGGTAATATGGGATCTCATTCACCATTCTCTTTTGGTAAATGTGGTGAACTACAATAACCCTTCTTAAATATTCCTTGAGATTCATTATAATTTATAGGTGTACACGACTCAAACCTCACAGTACACAATAGAGACTGTAAAATCTTTAACAATATATGCTACCAAAAGTTAACATCATATATCAATAACTAAACAAGATTACAACGTTTGAAGCCACTTAAAATTGTTGACTTTTGTGACTTTTGTAATCCCACACCGGTGGGAAATAAGAAAGAAGCAGGTTTTTAAGGTTATAAATAAGAGGCTTAGCCTCTTAGTTTAAATGCATCAGTTGAAAGTTTATCTAGTAACTTTTGACTTTAGTTAAATTCCTCTATTAACCTTTTGTAAAAGGGGAAGAGGTGTAAAGTTAAAGTTTTACTAGTGGGGTAGCTTTGTGGGTGTGGTAAGGAGAAAAATTGTGTGATTGTAACAATTTTTCACATAGTGAATTTTCTTCTCTTGGTCTGGTGGTTTTTCTCCTGTTTTGGAGTTTCCACGTAAATTTCTTGTGTTGTTATTATTTCTCTATTTTTCTTATTATTCCTGCAAAGGGTAGATCCTAGGGGGGGTGAATTTGGGAGGTCCAAATTTCCAACAATTGGTATCAGAGCCACTAGGCTCTTTTTGTGGGATGGAGCTTTGATGTGGTAATGTGGATACGTACAATCTAAGGAGGTTCTGTCTAGGAGATTAGAAATTTTAAGTGTGTCCATTGTGACCCTCCAATCTTTCCTGGGAACTGACTTAGTGAGGTACTATTCATTTCTACAGTAAATTCATCAAAGCAATGTCAGGAAGTAGGCCTTCAAATCTTGTCAAATTTGAGGTGGAGAAATTTGATGGGAGAATCAATTTTGGCTTGTGGCAAGTACAAGTCAAGGATGTCTTGATTCAATCAGGATTACACAAGGCATTGAAGGGCAGACCAACACATGAAGTCAGCACTGGTACTAGTGTGACTGGTGAAAGTAGCAGATATAAAATGAGCGATGAAGATTGGGAGGATCTGGATTTGAGAACAGCAAGTGCAATACGTCTGTGCCTGACCAAAAATGTTCTTGCAAATGTGCATGGAATATCTACAGCAAAGGAACTCTGGGAAAAACTTGAAGAGTTGTATCAGACGAAAGGCGTCTCAAATCGTGTGTACCTGAAGGAGCAGTTTCATACACTGCGAATGAATGAAGGTACAGCTATTTCAGATCATTTAAGTGTTCTCAATGGCATTGTCGCTGAGTTAGAAGCTATTGGAGTTAAAATTGATGATGAGGATCAAGCCTTGAGACTCATCTGGTCTCTTCCATTTTCCTATGAGCACATGAAACCTATTTTGATACATGGGAAGGAGAAAATAATTTTTTCAGAAGTTACCAGTAAAATCTTTTCTGAAGAGAAAAGACTAAGTAGTGGAAGTAATGCTCCACTTGAGAACTCAGTAATGGTAGCAGCTGGAAATGGGAAGATGAAGAACTCCATGAAGAAGAAAGTAGTCTGCTGGGAGTGTGGACAATCTGGGCACGTCAAGAAAAATTGTCCAAGAGCTGGAGCAGGTTCGGCAAGTGGCTCCAAGTCAGTAAATGGAGATACTGGAAATGATGCTAATATTGTGTCTCTCTCCATGGAAGATTTTGCACTTTAAAAAGAGACATGTACATCCTCATGGCATGTTGCTAATTCCCAAAGTTGCCATGATAGAGGATGTGTTAATGTTAGCGGGTCCACAAGTTTGCACACAGGCATTGGTTTGGCATTGATGCAGGGTGTGTGGTGGAAATTCATGTCGATGGCTGATGAACTTCCAGGAGAGCCAAACGTGGAAGTTACACCATAATTTTCAGCAAGGTTATTTTCGACATGGGCCGAAGTGAAATTCTTGGAATTGATTTATTCTGAGTGGGTATGCTTTTATGGTGAAGCATGATAGCGGAAGCTATGAAGATCTTCATTGAGGTGAAGTTTGGCTGTGGGACCAGTCAAAGTCACAAGGTGGAGATTGTTGACTTTTGTGACTTTTGTAATCCCACACCGGTGGGAAATAAGAAAGAAGCAGGTTTTTAAGGTTATAAATAAGAGGCTTAGCCTCTTAGTTTAAGTGCACCAGTTGAAAACTTATCTAGTAACTTTTGACTTTAGTTAAATTCCTCTATTAACCTTTTGAAAAAGGGGAAGAGGTGTAAAGTTAAAGTTTTACTAGTAGGGTAGCTTTGTGGGTGTGGTGAGGAGAAAAATTGTGTGATTGTAACAATTTTTCACATAGTTAATTTTCTTCTCTGGGTCTGGTGGTTTTTCTCCTGTTTTGGAGTTTTCACGTAAATTTCTTGTGTTGTTCTTATTTCACTATTTTTCTTGTTATTCCTGCAAAGGGTAGATTCTAGGGGGGGTGAATTTGGGAGGTCCAAATTTTCAACAAAAATCATTGTAAGCCATGAGAGTTTTAATTAGACAATATGAGATCTAATTCACCATCCTTGATCTATATTACCTTAATGGAATATTAAACTTAATTTCACCTCCAAACTAAATAGGGGCCAAGCAGGTTTAGGAAAATGAATATATGTCTGGTTAATTAGTTTATTTGTATGCCTTGTATGCTATATTTCCTATCATATTGTTTGTACAGTTTGCTTTAATCCTTAATTCTCTGATAAGTACTTCTTTATATATTAAACCACCTTAACTAATCCCTCTGAAAACTCCTGGCCTGTTGATTTTGAATCTTTGAAGATGTAAGACTGATCCAATTGCATGCTCATTACTTCATGATCACCTCTTATATATATATATATCGATTAGCTTATCATAAGCACCAGCATTAAGAAAATCTTTCAATTACTTAATTATTGCAACTTAATTTGTTTCTATTATATATCATGTAATGTTAGTACATGACCAATACATTAACTAAGCCAAAACCTCCATCAAAATCTAACATGTGTCAAATTAACTCATTCTATTCGGATTGGAATACTAAATAATACCATATGAGCATAAATATATATATATATATATATATACTGGTTAATGGTTATGCAAAAAATTAAAAAAAAAAATTAAACAGTACCAACGCCTCCCTTGCAGATACGCTTGTCTGATCTGGCGCTCCATAGTTGCATTTCTGATACTTCTCTAATGTCTTGAGCATGCTGAATATGTTTTTTTTTTCAATAGCATGAAATTAATTATGAACGTGATTTCATAAATCAAAGGGCAAAATGTTCATGCAGTTAAATACAAGAAAAATTTTATTCATCATCCCTATACGTATGCCACACACCACACATGATTTTATTTTTCTAAGCAAATATGTGGTATATGGATGATAAATAGAAAAACTCAATTAATTTAATATAAATAAAACAAAAAATAAAAATAAAAATAAATGTGGTGTATGTGATGATTAATTAGTAGTAAAACTCTAAATACAATGGTCTAAATATTGAGCATGATAATTAATGAGAATATAATGAATGAATTAAGCTGCAGGTATTCTTCAAAAGTCATGCAAGAGGTACGGAGAATATATAATATAAGATCAAGAATAGATCATCGTGTCATGGTGGAATGTGGATCAAATGAAGCATGGTAAATATAAATGCTCATAACAAAATTGGTAATTAAACATAAGATAAGCTGATCGATCGAGTTCTTGTTAAAATAATTAGTAGTGCTAGTAGATGCCTGTTCAATGAATTTACAACAGTATTTTCCTCATGGCAGTAGTGAGGACCAGCAGCATGCAGCAGGATATATACTAGTATTGACTCTTGAATCTTGATCATCAGCTTGTATGTTAATTTTTTAAAGCCTTTATGGCTGGCTTATTTTTTAGTTTAAAAGTTAACCTTAATTGCCTTGTTTTGACGAGCTTTAATTTAATTTGTTGTTATATCCAAAATTTAATTCCATCAATGTTTGTTTGCTGCCAAGATTATAACACTATAAGAAAAATGACGGATTATATGTGATGAGAATAAATATTATTTGAGACCAGACTCATTTTAACAGAAAATAGTCATTTTCTCAATAAATAACTAGTCAAATCTGGGTAGTTTTCTCGTAGTTATAAGCTTAATTAATTAGTTAGTTCAATTAATTAAAACTTGGTTAAGTTGATAAATTCAAATTTGAAGAGGCAAAAGAAGAACGTGGTACCTAAGTATATAATTAGTAAATTAGAAGCCTCGGACCAATATCTCGTGAACTAATAAGAATTTCACGAGGATTTTTTTAGTTTTTTTTCCTTTTCAAATGAGAAAACGACCCCTAGCTTCCCCTTGTAACGAGTAATCTCAAAATTAAATACCCTTACTAACTTCAAAATATGTCACTCATGATCACATGAATTGGGATCTGAAAGGGGACAAATTAGTGGTTGTGCCGGCGCGGGGGGGGGGGGGGGGGGGGGGGGGGGAGAGAGAGCGAGAGAGAGAGAGACCCTAAACTAGGTAGGGGATTTGAAAGATCAAACTCTACATTACTCAGATCATGCAGATGTAACAAACGTCATGATATTCTCTCACCTGATCATGAAAACAACTGACATGGAAAACCCAGACACAGAGAGAGAGAGAGGTTCTGTAAATAAAGGGCAGACGAATGGTTTATTAACTTGGATGTGGTTAAGAAACTAAAACTAATTAATGGAACTGGGCAAGAATTTGCAAAACGGAAATAGAAAGGTCTATTCTGCATTTCAGCTTCTCTCTGTTTAGTTCTTGTTGAAAAGTGAGTGGAAAAGGAAGGAAAAAATTGATGAAAAGCCTTAGAGCCGCTTAAGGCCGGAAAAAAAACACTTGAAGTTTGAATCTTTTTCTGAGACACTTGAAACTTGAATCACATCTTCCGACTTCTTGTAAAGAGACTTAAAGCAGTGTATACCAAACAGTAAACTAAGATTAGATATTTCTCAGATTTCTTCAACAAAACGAAAAACACGAAAGGAAAAATTTAGGCTTTACAAGTGAGAGCGAAAGAAGGGAAAGATCAAAAGAAAAATAGGAGACAGAGACTTTGAAAACCCCAAGATAAAGCAAAGATAACACGAAATGGAGTCAATCCAACAGTGATCTTCTTTTTATGGTTTTCCAGTTGCAGATCTAACAGGAATACGAACACCGAAGCACTCAACCTGCTAAAAACGCCGAGACATTCACTAAAACGGCAAATAACTCTAACACCCAAAAAAATCACCTTTTTTTTATCTTTCAAAAAATCAACTTGGAGATCTAAATAAAAGAAAGATGACTTAGAAAATAGAAAAATAAAAATACAAGGAAGCAGTTTTGATGGTTTTGCTTTGCCTTTTGTGGTTTGGAGGGTGCAAAAGTGGTTTTGTTGTTTTGGTGAATACCTTGAACTGCTGCAAAACTCGTACAGCTTTCCTCTATTGGAGAAGATGATGAGAGCAACCTCGGCATCGCAAAGGACGGAAAGCTCGTAGGCTTTCTTCAAAAGTCCGTTCCTCCGCTTAGCAAAGGTCACCTGCCTGTTGATCTTGTTCTCGATCCTCTTCAGCTCCACTCTCCCTCTCCCCATTTTCCCCACAAACTAGCAAAATTATCCCTAGAAAAATACACTGAAATCAACTGGTTCTGCGTCCTGCTCTATTTATACCCTATATCTATATATATAGAAAACCTCAGATAGTTGGTGAACCATAGGAGCTTTTGCTGAGAATCTAACAACCTTTGCTTTGTTTTATACACTAACAATGATAATTAGCGAATTATAAGCGAAGTTGTACGTAAGCTTTTTAGTCTAGAGGGTTATGGAGGTGCTTGATCATGCGGAATGGTTGACGATCAGACGGTGGAGAGGTGAGGGGAGGTTGCACGTGTGAAGCAGGGGATTAGAACGAAAACGGAAAAGTGGGAGAAACCTTAAAAGGGCAGTGCTACGTGTCGAGATGTGAAGCGAAGAACGTCCAGTAAGCCACCTGACCATTTTGTGGTTCGGGCAATCATGTGACCTAACCTTCGTCATTCGTATGTTCCTTCACTTTTACGGAAATACCCTCTTGGGTGTGACTCTGACTCGAATGGGGTATGAGATAAATTTTAGAGAACTAACAGCCTCACACTCAATATATTATTATTTTTAAAGTGTAAAATAGAAGAAGATAAAATAATAAATTCATATTTTTTAATGATGTAAAAAAGTATGAGGCTATTGTGTATATTTTTTCTAAATTTTATATACTTCAATCATAAAGATATGTTATTATGACTTCTTTTACTTATTATTAATACGCTATGTATCTACTAAAGGAAAGAAAAAATAAAAGTAAATGTGTGGTGTAGACCGAATGGTGAGTATAATCTTTTATATTATTATATATAGAAGATCATGTACAATTTTTAAAATAACAATATACTTTTAGACATCATCGGCGGCTAAAAATTTGTTTGAATCAATATGGTCGGATCAAGTCAAGGTCGATGCTAGTAGCTACCACTTTTTGATATGAACATATCTCATGCCATTGTGGCCGTTAGATCTAGCTAAATTTGGTACCACCGAGATCCAACTTGTCGGAGTGATCTACCATCACCTCTGTCCAAATTACATCATGATTGGACTTGTTAAATGAAAGACAAGTAATATCTTATTTATCTTGAGTAATATTAAATACAATCTTAAAACGTGCAAGCTATCATATATACTTCCTTTTAAAATAATAGGCCCATATTTAAAAAGTTGGATTCTTTATGCATGTCTTAAATTTATAATCAATGTTTTTTATTTTTTAAATGAATGCGCGAAATCTGCATGTTTAAAACATGTACTATACTTAATTGCTGTATATTTCTCCGACAAAAACTTAAGCCAAAGTCAATGGCAAGACATCCTCCCATCATACTCCCATTTATTTTGATCGATATCACTTTGTGTTGTTAGCCTTTTATTTTAGTTACACTTAATTTACATCCATTGAAATAAAAATATGAATCTATCTATGAAATTGAATAATGTATTATATCGAATCACATTATTTTATAAGATTCATGCTTATATATATACACATATATACACCTAGGTTTCTCGAACTTTAATTCACATGATCACTAGCTAGCTAGGGAATGTGAGTAGCCGTCCGACCGTACCTGTATTGTTGGTGTGTAAACAAATAAGAAACCATCATTTTCCTTTACACGGATCAGAACTACTTAACACTCTATGCATTAATTAATAGCCTGCATGAATTAATGTTAATTAATAGCTATGAAATTAAATAAGATAGACAGACCTCTTCAATGAAGACATGAGCAGTGACTTGTAACGCATTTGCTATGTGATATTGAACGATAATTAACTAAAATAATAAGCTTATCATGTTTTTCTTGATAGTCATGAGCTCCTACGTACGTACTATATATGGCACAAGTGATCATGTCATTAGTACTCAAAGATCATGTGTTCTCTTCACTGAAGTGTAGATTAATGGAAAAATCTAAACACAAAATCCTATTACTCAAAGATTCATACGTGCGTGAAAATGAAGTATGAATGTCTTAGTTTTGATCTTCATCTTTCAAGCTCTTGCAGCTGAAGAAAAGAATAAAGATATAAGGGGTGCATCATGTGGAACAGCTAGCGCGCTGAGCTATCAAAGATCTGTACATGGAAGATACTTGCATGGGAGATCAGGCAAAAGCTCCCAGCTAATGCAATATCCTATATATATATGTACCTGGCCTGAAACATCTAATTATTTAAATGAAAATTATTAATGAAATTTAAATTATTCACATTTCTAATTCGATAAATATTGTTATTTAAGTCATAAGAATAATACGTCGTAGTACCATCGTATTGACACAAAATCCAGATCACCACATCATGCATGTGTTCCTCTGACCTCTCCGAAAGCTAAGTTTCAAACATGATCAGTACCTGCAGTAGTAGCCGTATGGGCGGGCCGCGGGGTCATGAATCATGATCGATATTAATGAATGCGCCGAAGGTCCAAACATCGTGTACTCCAAGCTTGTCTGTCTTTTCCTTTTTCATTTGAAAACGATATATACCATAACGTCCTTAGGACGCCTTAGCTGGTACATTCAGGCTGCTTGATGAATCTCTTTCTTTTTTAATTCTTTGCCCTTTTCAATTTTCATTGCCATTTTTTTTCTTCATCAAGTCATGACAGATCTAGTAATTTCTCTAATTTGTATAATATTTCTTTGATTACATATATGAAAGCCATTTCAATTAATACACAATTAACCATGCATGCATGACATTTTTCTTTCCGTTCTCATCACGTCCTTGAAAATATTATCTACAGGCCGGTATTTTAGACATGATCGGTTGCCGTGTTCTTTCTGTCACCCTATACCTTGAAAGATAGAGCAGCCCCAACTTGGAATTTAAGAAGAAAGTTAAACGTGTAACCTAACTCATGTTGATCTACAAGTCTCGAGACTACTGTTACATACTAATTTAGTTAAGTTTTTAATCCTCGTGATCATAACGTCATTCCACCACACTTTTGAATTTGACATTCTTGGAAACCATATAAATTTATTGACATTGATGCAATAATAACCATTTGGCTCCACTTATCTATTAGTATTCAATAATTTGACACTACGTACATATATATATGTATGTGTGTATATATATACCTACCTAGTGGCAGAACGTTGGTGCAGGGCCATCCCCCCGCCCCGTCCCCCCTCCCCCCAAAAAAAACAGAAAAAGAAAAATATATATATTAATTTTTTTTATTTAATAAAATAATATTAATTTATCATGTATTGGCCCCTCCTCTAAAAATTATTTTGGCCCCTCCATAAAATTTAATCTGATATAAAAGTGAAATAAATAAAACACATCTCATATAAAATAAAATGCATATTTTTATTATAATAAAATTAAAAAAAATCTAACTATAACAAGTACTAGTATTTTTAACCTATTTTCATTGTCTATATTGAAAGAGAAATAGTTAAGAATTTTGATTTAGATTCAATACTTGATGATTTTGTTTGTTTAAAAGAACACAAGTTACAATTTTAGACAATATGTATTTCTTTTGTTTAATATATTTGTATGAATGTCTTTATGTTGTTGATATTATATATTGTTCTTGATATATTAAATACTTTTTTAATGCATAAGTTGTATTAAGCGTATTTAATTTATTTTTATTGTAAATATTCCTATCAGATTATTATATATCGTAAAAAAAATTATATAAAAGTAGAATAAAAAATATTTTATGTATATTGTTCTAGTTTTGTTTGGCCCTCCCTAGAATAAATTCTTGACTCTACCATTGTACCTACAGTAACTCATACTCGTGGCGTAGCCTCTATTTCGATACCAATTGTTAAATGTGATCTAATCATTGATCCAAAAATTCTAATACCATTCATTAACTACTAATTTCGTTTAATTCTCATAATCATAACAATTTAGGTAAATATCTTGAAATATTAACAAGTGACAAGCTGCATCATTCATACGCAACTTTTGTTAATGGAGGAGGTGCATATACCCTTAAACATATATATATATATATATATATATATATATAGTGATGGTTTGCGGTACAATGCATGTATGCAAGACAAGCAGCACTACAGTTAACATAATATATACAAAGAATACAAAATATAATGAATGATGGAGAAATACCAAAAAAAAAAAAAAAAACATAATACAAAGAATGATGGAGAAATGCAAAAGCTAGCTAGCTGGAGGAGGGCTCACACACACACGACTTGCACATATATACATATATATAGCTAACCAAAGACATTGAAAGATCGAAATGAATCCAAATTAGAATGCGACAGCTGACCACCACTTGCCTTGGCTTTTATTTTCAACCTCTCCCATCATCAATCAGAATATTGTGGTCTCCACTCCACAGATTTGATCTTCTGTCATTCTCTCAAAAAGCTAGGATCGAGCAGTACAAGATATTGCAGATCAGGGCCGAGACCCATTAGTTCAGCGCTCTCGAGTAGTGGTAACTATATATACAGTCTATTGTTGAGTCTATTTCGAATAATTTCCCATCCTTTTGAACTCACTTCTAATGAATGGATCTAATATTTGGAGTAAAAAGCTTCCAGCAGATCAAAGACAGAGAAATTATATAAGGTATGGATTTAATGTGAAAGTCTGCACACCAGCTTTCTTCTTTGATGATAAATAGGGAATGCAACACACAGTAGTACTACGTACTACTCCTACTCAGTCATTTTGATGTGGGGATGTATGAATATTCAAGTTTACAGCTCTTCACTGTCTCAACACCCTCAAATCGGCCTATTTAATGGCCATTAATCCTCATAAAAGTTCATCATCATCTGATCTGGGTACGTAAAATCTAGCATCTTCTGTACTAAAAAAAGATTTAGTCAGAAATTAATTAATTCCAAAGTCAAAGAACTAGTAGCTTTGGGAGTACCGCTTCATATCACAGTACTGCAAATACCAAGTTTATAATTTTGGACGTGGGTTATTAGTAAAGCAAAAGGCCGGGTTGGACTTGGAACTATCAAAGAAGTATAGTGTTGATGATATATCCAACGGCTAAAGTTGAATGTTGTGGGGACTGATCATCGATTATAACTACGTATCCATGTCAGATTTCTTGCCATTTTAAGGTAGACACCGTCAATGTCAACTATTATGACACGTGGACCTTATTCCAGATTTGGTAATTCTCGTACGTGTTGAGGAAGTCTCGTCTAGCTAGTGGGGTTTCTCTCCTCCCAAGTTTATCTATGTCCTATCACTTTGAGAAATACTGACTGCACGTTGCTTTTGCTCTGGTCATGCTTCTTTGCAGGTCACCTTTCTTTTCTTTTATCGCACCAGTTGAAAGCTCCATTATTGTTTGTGGCAGAGACACTTGGGTAAAACCAAGAGTTGCATATATAATTTGCATCTGTTTGAAATAGGGTAAAAACGAGTAAAGTGATTATTAGAACTACTTTGATCATACGATTCAGTTATCCTTTAAGTTCTAGAAAAAATCTATTCAATTATCTATTTTTTTATCATCCTTTCATTATCTTATGATATGTCATTAAATGATATATTTATAAATAAAATATAATAAATAATTTTCAATCATCTAATGTCACATTATGAAATGATAAGAGAATAATAAAAATTAAGATGATCATAAATAACATTACCCTAAATTTTATCCTAACTTGAGAGCTCACGACTCGTAATGCAGCATTACTCTAGTTTGGACAACCTTTTTTCGTTCAATACTATATAATTAAACGATTGAATGCAATCTTGACGTAAGTAGGCAAAGATATTATACATGTTAAAAAGATCAAAGAAAATCAATCATCTATATATCTTTGCCATAATAATCAATAATTAAAATTACTAGGCTCAACTCTCTCAAGCACCATTTTACAACCATTACATATATAGAGCATATTGTGCGGGGAGGAAAAAAAAGGCCGGTACCAAAGCATGTCATGACGTGATCATTGGGCTTTAGAAAATCTTATTTGGAAACTGTTTATTGACTCATCCAACTCATTAATGAATGGAATTTGTGGAGCATAATTGTGTATGTGACGCCCGCTTTAATGATTCGACCTAATAAAGAATCATTATATTTTTGTTTGTTTGTAGATTTTTAATGAGGCTTTGGCCATAGAGCGGAGATTTAGAGTATTTATATTGGTCTATATATATATATATGTATATGTAAAGTTATTTTTACATAATATGAGCATAAATTTAACTGCATTGGATTATCCATCTTTAAATATTTGACTAGTTATAAACAGTAATTTTATACTTTTACATATTTACTATTTACTCTCTAAAATATATTTTACTTATTTTTTCTCTCTCCTCCCACGCTCTTCCACACACTATTATTTCTCTCTCCTCCAAAATAATAAAATATTATATTTTGTTATTATTTTGTCTCAAATATGCATAAGCCAATATGAAAGTTTTGTTTGAATGACAAAGTATATATGCAAAAGAGATGATTTTGCATATACAAAGATATAGACCAATGTGGATGCTCTTATAGGCGCAAGTCACTGCGATCATAGACAAGCATTGTGGGGGTCCGTCGTCCAGGAAAGATTGTTTTACTCGTTCTGAGTCTTGACTTTTGATTTGACCAACCTGATCCACTATCTAGGTAATTTGACTAGATATATGTAGGCCTGTTCATCCGGGTTCCGACCCGGAAATTTGGGTAGACTCAAACCGGAACCCTGATTTCAAATCCGGGCTAGAACTCGAACCGGGTTAACCTGGGTCAGAAACGGGTCGGAACCTAGATGAATTCAGGTTTTGAAAAACCCAGATTCCGGGTTCCGGATTGAACCCGGGTCTCTCTCTTTTTTTTTAAATAAAAATAAAAAACTCATATAAAAAGCCTAAATGTATCCAAGAATAAATTTTTTAACAAGGACCGGAACCTGGGTCTGATTTTTTTTATAAAAAACAATAATAAATTTGATTGTGCACTTTAGAAGTTGAAAAATATCAACTCTTATATCAAAGTTTCACTTAATTTGCCTAGCAATAAAAATACATGTAAAACTAAAAAAAACGACAAAAAGAGAGTGGATTTTATTCAAATTACACAAAATAGCACACCTCAGGACCCACAGCATCACTTTTTTCCAATTCCTTCCAAATACAATTATCATATATTTCTAAGACTCTTTGAATTGGAGAACCAGCTTCCAAGTAACAAAGAGCTACATGCCACCAATTATGTGTCAGCCTGGAGATGAAAGATTATTAGGACCTCCAAGAAAGTGAGAGAGATTAAATTCATGTAAAGTATTATGCAGAAAAATTAATATGCATACATAAATGAAGAACAAGACCTCCAAGAAGATGAGCATCCTTCCATGAACTGTACTGCTTCTTCAAACCGGCACTCATACTGTAGAACATGGCACAGCTGCATAAAATTCATATCAATATCAATAATCTAGGTGCTAGTAAATAGTAAATCCTTCTTACTGCAAGAACTTATTGGCAGTAATACAAACTACCAATCTAATTATTCTAAATCATACTTTCGTAAGGTTCATGATCAAATCTTGGAACCACGCTTACATACATTATCAATATCCTCCTAACTCATCATAGCTTTTATTTCCCAATATAGAGAGCATTAAAGGGAGTATCAAACCACAATCCATCTAAAATACTCAATATTCTAATATTATATATCAAAAATCCGATTTTAAAATTGAAGTAAAAAGCTTGAGAACTGGAGGATAAAAATCCTTTAAATGCACTGAAGTAATTTAACTCACGGCATGTTGTGCCCAGTAATCTTGCCCATTGATCTCAAATCCCTTTTTTGCAGCTTTCTCAGCATCTGCCATTTGGTTAAGCTCCAGCAAAGGAAAAGCAAGCATGCCATATATGAAATTTTCTTCTTCATTTTTGGGTAGAACCTGTTCAATTGACAAATTGTACAGGACCAAATTGACATGAGATAACTAATGTTCACAACCTCAAGTTAACATGTGTTCAGCCACATCAAATGTCAAGTCCAGTAAATACTTTGTCAACCTTGCTCTCCATACATGTGCAAAAATAATCAAATGGAAAAGGCTCTTTTAAAATTTTTCAGGAAATAACAAAAAAAGGCACCTGTTGAACAAGATTCAAGGACAGATCAGGTCCACCAATGTAAAAGGATAGCACTTGGGCCCTCTTCAATGAAATGAGATCTCTTGGAAAATCTTTTATTATCTGCAAAAAGTGAGAAATTACACTGATAAAGCTTGTGCATACACTAAAGAGTGAACCTAAAGCAAATCACAATTGGAGGTTGGGGCTCCTATCAATTAGTTTACCACATAGTATAATCCCAACACGTCAACAGCATTGCAAATTTCTTAAATAGAAAAACCTTGTGCACAAACCATGGAATGTCTGAAAAGCATAATCATGAACAAAGATTGAATGTTAAATCATTAAACCAATTGTTGGAAAGATTAAGTTTATGAACCCATAATTCATAAGTTTCATATATAACCTCACTATAAGGGGCCTAGATTTGGTTCTAGATTGTTTCAAATGCGTAACTCAGTTTATTAATGTTGTGACAATTGCACTCGATCCCTCTTGAGTTACTTATCATTTTGGCAATGATGAAACGATAAAAACAGAATAATAACAAAACAGAACGTAATTTCTTAAGTCTTCTCTGCTTTACCATTCTTTTTTCTGAGATGTTTAGGATGAAACTAATGCAATGAAATGCCCAGCAGACTCCAACGATCAAAACAAAAAATGAACCCTAGATCTAAGCGTAAAACACAAAGAAATGACAACAAAACAGACCCAAATCAACAAAGTAATAAAAGGAAAAAAAAAACCCTACAAAAAATGTTGCAGATCTGAACTTGAATAGATGCTATCACAGATCTGACCTTAAAAAATCCATACAAAAAAGGATACACACAGATCTGAACTACCTAAACATAAATGAACATTTCGAGCAAGAGAAATCACTAACGGCATACACACTTGCATATATTCAGAAAAATCGACAATAACAAATAACAAAGGTAACGGCATACACACTTGCATATATCCAGAAAAAACGATAACAAAAAACAACAAAGGTAATAAAACAAACCCAAATCGGAATAAAAGGGACCCATATTGCAGAGAACAAACCTTGGGACGACATTTCAACTGGAGAAGGCTTTACTTCCTGGAGAAGGCCCCCACGACTGATGAGAGCGAGAGAGACTGAGGAAAGGATTAGCGGCGGCTAGGGTTTCACTCTTAGATGAACGAGAGAGAGAGAGAGAGAGAGAGAGAGAGAGAGAGAGAGAGAGAGAGAGAGAGAGAGAGAGAAGGGGGCTGGATATGTAGCCGGGGTAAAATAAATAAATGAAACCGAGTACCGGGTTTTTAATCCGGTACTCGGATTCTAAATCCGTACCCGGACCGCATAGATTTGGATTTTGCGATCCGGATTTCGGTCCGGATTAAATCCGGGCCGGAACCAGGAACCGGAATTCGGACCGGGTCGGATTTTATCCGGTCCGTATGAACAGTCCTAGATATATGTATATACGTACATATATTGTATTATTCACTTATACGACCGTTGCACTATATCTCTAATTATCATCTTAAATAGAATTCTCAACAATTTCATGGACTTAAGTGTGGATGTAAACACGTTATTGAATCACATAAATTACATTATATTGTGTGTAAGTGATTCCACATTTTGCTTTATTTTTTCTGATCTTATAGTGCCTAACAAAAACTTCCACAAAAGCTAATATATTTAAATGGTTAATTTTATATTTTAATTTTTAATAATTATAATAAACTCCATAATTGGCGTTTTTAAACAGTAACTTGTATTTGAATAAAACTTTGAGATTTTGAGGACACTAGTGCTGGCAATAATAGTCCATGGAGCTGTTCGTACAACTTTATGGTAATGAAAATAACTTCAGTTAAAAAAGAAAAAAAGAAAAAGAAAAAGGGCTTCAGATCGCTTTCATCACCAAAGATGCCAAATATTAGACAGCTTTCAACCAACCACCACATGGGCAGAGCAGTAAGTAAACAACTACTTTATATTCCCCCACTTTGATGTATCTGTGTCATAATTGGATTAAGTATATTAATTAATTCCAGTTTATAATTTAAACCAAATTAAAATGAATTCAGTTTAATTTTAAGTTGAGTCTAATATTTAAATACTTAACTCTCTAATCACTAAATTTATATTAATTCAAAACTTCTTTATACATAAAACTTATAACTTTTTTTAATTTAATACCTCTTTTGACACACGGACTTACAACTTTTTTTAATTTTTCATAAATATATATAAATTCATCTTAATATTTAAATATATCTAAATTTATTTTAAGTAGACCCTACAGAATTCACTTAACTATCTCAACTAAGAATTATTTATAAAGAACCAATTCATCTCCATTTAACTTAACATCTAAACGAACTTAATTTATATATCTAATCTGTATCTGTATCTAGAATGAGAATGGAAATAAACCATTTATGGGTAAAAAAATTTTGCAAGGTACCAAATCAATAATGGTTGGTTAGAAGAAATTATTTGGATCTTGCAGCATGAATAGTAGGCCTGCATAGCTGAATTAATGGAAAATCTTCGAGATCAGATTATTATCATCAAGCACTTTTCAAGAACATCGACAACCATAATACATCAATCATTTATTTGAGAATTTTATTTATAATATTCTTTAATTTCTTGTTTCTTGGCCAACAGGAATGGCTATTGATCTGTCTGTATTGGCGCCGTGAGGGGAATATACGTACAGAAAAGTGAGATGGTTGGAAAAGGAGGTTCCTCGTGGGAGTTGAAGAAGTACCACAGACTCCAGCATTTGCAGTAGTCATAATTATTGTCTTTAATCGTCTCTAATCATTGTGCATTTGTGGTAGCACACTCCGTATTATTGGATTCATTCAAACAAATCAAAGGCCATATTCAAAAATAATTAACGTGATTTGCAAGAAAGTTAAAATTGATTTCAAAGTCAAAACAGAATTTATGGGATTCTTTGCTCCCTCTTGTAAGAAAGAATCATTAAAATTCATATCTTTTTTTCAAATTTTGTCCCTCCAATCAATGAAAATTCTACAACCTGCACGGCTATATGCCCTCCACAGAAACCAAAGAACTCACGTGGGTTATCAACGTCATCGCTGATAATCAACGTGGGACATGGAAACCAACCTTAGAATTATGACAATCTGATAAGTAATCCCCATCCAAGAGTCTCTCTCTCTCTCTCTCTCTCTCTCTCTCATATTCGGGGTAACAACTGCGTCATAATATTCCTCCTTGAAAAAAGAACTTGATGGTTCCTTTGAAATCAACCAGAGAGTAAGATCGTTACAAACCAACTTTTTAGGTGGCTCATGTTCTTTGCAAGGAAAGAAGACAGATATACACAGCATTATATAAAGACATGACCTCCATCTTCCTCAAGGAACGTAAATTCTTCCATAGTCGATAGAAAGATTTTACATTCAGCGACACATTGGAAATCTCAAGTTGGTTTCATCCGCTAAAAGCTCCCGCTTTCAAGAGATTACAAAGGAGAGAGGCAGACATGGCGTATATATGTATATTAACTACTCCCACAAGAAGGAATGCGTTTGGTGAGGCCCGCTTGCAGATGAACTATCAGGCCCAATCGAAAACATACCCTCGCAATGGAGATTGGCATTGCTACTACAGTCATTAACCAAAGCAGAAGACATTGTCTTGCCCTCCATTCCTAAACCATTATATTGCAGACTGGGGACCAAGGACGACTGAGCCAAAGGGCTCGGGTTGAACTGCAGCATCATTTGGCTCAAACCAACCTGCCGAGTCTCAGCTGGTGTTGATGACAGAAGAGAGAGAGCACAGTCAGAGTTGATGACTCGGTTTAATTCATTAGAGAACTCTTTCTGGCTGCTGCTACTAGCATTGTTGGATGCAAAATTAGCATCCGGTGGCAGTTGGCAAACAGCAGCTCCAGGAAGCTGGGAGGAACTAGTGCCTTGTGAAAATGGGAACTGCTTTCCTTCTTTGTAATTGTGGCATAAAGAATCAGGAGTTATGTTTTTTCTATCAAAGAAGTTCAATTGTGAATGGCTGTTGTACAGCATAGCAGTATCACTCTCAACTTTGACAGCCCCAAACCAAGCAGAGCTCGCTACAGGACCTTGCGGAAATAGTTGTGGACTACTGAAAGTTAAGATTCTGGTGCCTGGGACGACGAAGTTTCAAAGATCAATACAGTATCTTAATCATTTTTCCTAAAACAACAAAAATAAGATCCGGCTCCTGAAGGGAGTGGATGAAAATTTACAGCAGCAAAACAAAAATCTCAACCTTGGTAGCTGGAGGGGAGCCTTCCCGAATTTAGGGACACAGATTCTGGTTGAGGCTTCCTACGTCGTCGGTTGTGTCCATCTAGACGTTTCCTGCAGCTTCGCTTTCCCTCATCAAACTCCCCAAGGGAATGGAACCTAAATAATGCATTGAAAGGGATGGCAATAAAACAAGCATACAAAGAAAGGATAAAGTATGTATTGAGCGAACCCAACCAAAAATACCTATCAGGCACTGCAAATTATGAACCATTAGATATGTTCCTCAGAGGAATGAAAAGATCTAAGGGTCTCTGCAAATGCTAAAAAGAAATGTGTTCGTTAAGAGGACTCCCACTAGAGACAGATTCAGATGCTATTCTTATGTCTAATTTAACCTTAGGCAAACTTTGAATGCCTTGTTATACTCCATCTAACATTATTCTTATCACTAGGAATCTCTATTATAAATCTAGTTCATTGACAGCCCTGTATTTGTCGCCACAGTTTATCAAATTACTAGCTAAAATGCTTTTCCCCCATTTTCCCTTTCCCTTTAAAAAATATTCTGGCTCTTCAGTCTTCCTCATGTGACATTCTCACCCATACATACACATAAACGAACAAAAGTCAAGGAGAATATTAAAAATGGAATATATCCAGGAAACTACTTTTTCGCACGTTTCAAAATTATTTGGCAAGGAAGGAGATGCATGTTTATATGTAGGTAAAGCTTTTGAATGACAGAAAAAATTTCAAAAATAAATAAATAAAAGGAAGATAGAGGAAAAATGTAAAGCAAAGGTAATGCATGGAACGATGGTTTCTTACTTTTGAAGCACATCAAGTACTGAAAGCCAATGAGACTCTAAAATTACCATTAAATAATTTAAAAGCAGCAAATGCTGAGCAGCCAAATGGGACTTACAAAACAAAGTCAAGACAACCAAGATTGAGGTATGTGCAGCCTCAATCCAATTATCTTGTACATTTGTACGCTTTAAGCTGGTAACATGACACCATGGTCAAGAACGAAGGTACCAAAAACAAACTAAAGGCCCATAATGGAGAAAAGATGATGACCACAACAAATTCAACAATATACCAAGTTAAAGTTAGATTAAATTAACCAAAAAATTACAAATTTACACATACTAGACACAACTACAGTATTCTGCCTCTGTAAGTATTCTAGTTCTTACCTGCTGCACTGCTGGCAGAATCGTTGTTCCTGACCCCTGATGGTAACTTTTGAGGTCTTAGAATGGATTTCGCATACTTTATGGCGTCGGTGGTAATCCCTGCATTTACTAAGGTCTGAATTACACCCATCAACCAAGCATAAAGGGACCAGGCCTCCATTCCCAGCTGCTCGAGCCCTCTTTGTTGATACTGATGATGATGATGATTCCATCACACAAAGCCCAGGTTCCTTCAGCTTGCCAGTCAACCAGCCCTCTATACAGATTTCTAGTCTCACACACTTCTGAACTGCCAGAACCAGCAACAGAATCAATGCAGTTCAACTATAAATCGGGGAGCAGCATCAAGATTTTTTTTTTTTTTTCCTCCTTTTTTGTCCTAAATCGCACAGACCATCCATTACACACGTTGAGCAAATTGATTTAATTTCAACATGGTTGTAAATTAGTTGTTGGAATTAGTCTATTAAGTAGAGCTCAAACCAGAGAGAGAGAGAGTGTTTGTGTGTGTGGGGTGTTGTTTTTTTTTGGCCGGGGGGGGGGGGGGAAAGAATTATGTGAAGCAGATTATTTCAAGGAATAAATTGAGGGAAGCTGCAAAAGACAGGACCTTTTCGTAGTAGTCGGCAATCTCATAATAAGCACATGCAGCCGTGAAAATATCTCTCGTTTGTTTTCCCAAATTTGATCAAACTAATTCAACATCAAGCTCCTTAAACAAGCTTACCTTTGGTATCGAGATGAAAATTTTTCTTTTCTACTTTTCAATAGAAAACCTGTAAGTTGGAGCAAGTTGCCAGCATTTTTTTTTCCTAGAGATAAATATTCAATTGAATCGCTACGATTATCACTGTTTACATTCACTTTCCCAGTATGGCTTTTTCTCATGAAATGATTTCTATTGCAACATACAAAGTCCACCCAGTTCCTAAGATTTTCTACTTTGTACTGATGAGCTTAACAAACATGATTAGACCTATTATCCCTCAAAACCAGGACATGGGAATAAAGAAAGGAATGATTTTCATTGCTAAATACAGGGTAAAGAACCCAACAATTAGAAACCCAGTTCATAAAATTGTAAAGATGAGGTAGCCTCCCACCAAAAAAAAAAAAACACAAACCGATGAATAAGAAAAAGTTCAGTACCGGTACCTCGGGAAAACCCACGAACCGAGCACTGAAGAGGCAAAAATCTTGTCTTTGGTGACTTCCAAGCTGTCCAATTGGAGATAATTTCGAAAAAAATTGCCAGTTGAACAGTACAGTTAAGCAAGAAAATTGGTAAGCTAAACAAGTGTGGAAATAGTTATAGCCATAGGGCAAAAGATAAACCAGAAGATCCCTGGTTTGGACTTCCCAGCCATTAACTCTGACACACGGTTCTACTAAAAAGTGTATAGAGAGAATGAACTCTCTTTGTGGCTAGAAGCAGCGACAGAGGAAGAGAGAGATTGAGCTGTTTATGTGGGATTATGGGGAGTGATAACTAAGACAAGAGATAATGTATTCAACTGAGAAAAGGTCGACAGGTAGAGGGATGGAAAGAGGGAGGGAGACCGGAAATGGTAAAGAGAGCGACCATGAAAGAGTAGAAATGCTTTCCAAGTCTCTCTCCCTTCCTTTTTAGGCTTGCAGCCTTGTAGCAAGGGAAGAAAAACATGTAAAAGATAACAATAACGAAAGAAAATGAGGGGGAGAGAGAGAGAGAGAGAGAGTAAAGAAGGAACAAAAAAGAAAGAAAAAAAAAAAGGAGTGGCAACAAAAGCGACAGGGTGTAGTTGTTTTCAACTTTTGGAAATCGGATAAAGAACCAAGTACAAAAAGAAAGGGAGGAAGGAACCAAGAGTTTCTTTGATGCTTCACATCTCCATGGTTGATAAAAAAGATTTTCCTCAATCCTCTCTCTACCTCCTGGGGGTTTCGGCTGTATTATCATATGGCTGTGGGGGCCTTCCTAACGTGTAGCAACAGTAGTCTCTTCTTATCCATTGGATTTTGGATTGCACGAACGTCAAGGTCTAAGTCAACCTACATCAAAATCCAATATACATATGGACCTGCGTTCAATAAATAAATTTAAAAAAAAAAAAAAAAAACAACAACAACAAGAACAATGGAAGAAATTATAGATGAGAAACGAAAGCAAGCAATGTTAACATAGAAGCAACCTTCTATCCTACTGATAGCCTAAGGTCATTCATTGCATGAGACTGTGAGAGCCTTGATCCGAGTCGTCCGAACTCGGATAAATATTTCTTCGGATTTCTGTCTAAAATTGGGAGTTAACCAGATAAATAATTAAATATTTAATAATAGAAGAATAATTAACAAGAAAAGTGAATAAATGATATATAATTTATTTATCTGTATATCCTAAACAGGTTATCCAAAAAAGAAAAAAGAAAAAAGAAAAAAAAGGCAATAGTTGCAAATAGAAAGTAAAAAGATGGGTCAAGAATGTTTGCGTGAGACAGTACTACCGACTACGCAAGCTTAATTATCTAATCATCTACGTCATATTTACCAGTAGGGGGGCAATCTGCTGCAGAGGTTGTTCCATGGACACCGTCTCATTTATCTGTAGGAGTACAACTTGTCGTATGTCGTAACTGATCAAGAAATTTGTGTTTTATAAAGTTAAATTAATTTTATAGAGCCCTCGTAGCTACTGCGTATTTCTTATGTCTAAACTCCTATATTATCATGAGGGGCCGGGGGGGGGGCCTCTGTGTGTGTGTGTCTGAATGAATAGCTAGGGTCAGGACCATTTTGTATTGTGTCGGAAAGAGCTAACATTCTGCACCATCTCCATGTTTCATTTACTTTTACTGTATGGAACATGATAAATCAAACAACCCATCGCGAATTTATTAAGTTAATGCTCAGATATGAGTGCCCAAAAAAACCGACCAAAGACAAATGGCAATTTGAAAGCAAGCTCCTTGACTCCTCTATTATTGTATCCTTCCCAATAGAATATATAGGCTGTTATCATGGTTGGAAATGGAGCCACAATTACAAACTTGTTTAATTTACCAGAACCCACCCACCTTTGTTTTTTGTACTTTCCTGTTCATCTTCTTTAGAACTCAACCCTGTCATGGAAATGCTACAGAAATGGAAACCTGGTGAATGGTCCAGCATAGCAAAAAAAAGCCTTTTTGTAACCCATAAAAAGAAACCTGCCACCCATTTCTTTGTTTAAATAGGAATTCCTCAAGGAGGCGGGCTTTTTTGGATTCTCCCACCCAAATTCTGGGGAGCCGGAAAACAAACGCTAAAATACATTTATAATAAAGTAAAGACTTCCACTAGTTGTTGGTAGGGAATAGTTAAAATAAAAAATACTCGAACGCTTTCATGACAGCCATCCGCTATTTCCTGAAGTGTGCCGAAAGTCACTTTGTTAGGCATAATAGCGCCACACTTTCATTGAACCACCTTTAGGAGGAATATTCCAATGATACTTAGTTAAATAATGTCGTGCTTCATTATGATCATTGATCATCTCATTAAAATACTTATATTAACCTTAAATAATAAAGATTCCTATCTCAACATCCCTCTTTTCCCCTAACTTCACGAGATGATCCTACCACTTTCTAACACACCACATCCTTTTTTTTCCCCTTTTGTTTTTTCACTTCTTTTGTAGGCAGGCTAGTACCATCCATTTATAAGTTCTTCAATTGATTCCATAAGAAGAAAGAAGGCATTTTGTGCTTTTGAACCCAACACACTTTTTTTTTTTTTTTTTGGGGGGGGGGGGGGGGGGGGGGGAGGGGAAGGGTTGGGTGGGACAGTGACACCGATCAAACACCGATTTTTCATCTTAAATTTTGAGGTGCATAATGGCAGATTGTAAGTTGTAACAAACAAGATCGTGTGTGCAAGTCCACCTAGACACAACGTTAACAACAAATAAGGTTGTCTATGAAACTATAAACAAGAGATGTATAGTATACCACTCAAAAAGACAAGGGATGTAAACCCAAAGGCAGAAGTAGATACCAGACCGCTGTGAAAATATTACTCGACTGTGTTTCTCTCGCACGCGGCCGGCCACGTGTTAATGCAGCACTATATATTATTCAAGCATTCTCAAATAAAGAGGATTCCATTGATATTAAAATTAGTACAAGAACATTTGTTAGAAACCCCATCAAAATTCCATACTGCCATGCAGCATCTTAATCAATTCTCATTGTATAATTGTCCACGAAAGTCACACCTACCTACATTATATACATAAACACTCGATACAACAGAACTAGTTTTGTTACGGACATGCGCATATAAATGACTGCATCCTCCAAGATGCTTACCTGAACTGGAGAAATAAGTGAAAAGATCAAATTCATGTAGAGTCATTCCATTGCAAACTTACATTGATATATAGATATATTTTTATATATATAAAGTGGTCCGTGACCAATGAAAAATGACGACAATCAATGAAGATAATCTGAAAACAAAATTACTTGGGCATCGCAATGGAAATTTAAAAACCATTTATTTCAGGCAAGGGAGAAACATAATACATGGCACAAAATCACCAAGAACTGGGGAAACCAACACGGCACGCTTCGTTCATAATAGGCCATGGATTTCATTTCTAGATCTGTTTTCAATAATGATTCTGTAGAAGCAACACTTCCAGGTTGTAAAAGCCTGGGTACAGGCCGAAACCCAGATTTCTGGGTCGTAAAAATTCAGATTCATTCAGATTTCAACCCGGGTCATAATCGGGATATACCCGCCCCAGGTATACCAGATACCCGGTCCGGAATCCGGTTGAATACTCTTACATATACTCAACCTTCTTACAACAAATCACGGGTCAACCCAACTAATCTGATCAATCAAACTTCAATATTCCCAAGCTGAACACCAACCTGATGGACGAATTTGAGAGCTGTCCAAAGTTGCAACACGTGCTCAAACCCCCTTTTTCCAGTGGTGAAGAATTTTCACTTTTTGATTACCTTTAATTACAACCCAGGTGCCATTAAGATGCCACATTTCCCCATCAACCCCCCACAATTTTAAGAAAAAGGAGGATCTACCCCTAATGTTCCTTGTTGAGAATTCGCACCAAATTCAGTTATCAAGCATGAAAATAACTAAAATTATGCGACCTTCTTTTTAAAGAAAAACAGAGGCAGAAACTGGAAAAGCGGGTATAAAGTAGTTAGAAAGCTTAGCCTCTTGCCACTAGTAGAAATGCCTCAAGCATCTTTACAAATGAGCAGGAAAACAGACTCAAAGAACTGTGGTTCCTTGAATAAAACATATGGGCAAAAAATGAGAAAGTGATCCGGTTCAGTTCAATGATTACAACTATAGGTCCTTTACCCGCCTTACACAACTATATCACCATATAAAGCACAACTATGATGAGAAATAGAGATTTGCGAGGTGAGGGGATTGATCCAAATTTTTAATAGAAAGAGGTTAAAAAAAAACCTGAAGAGGACTGCATCTCTGTCGGTCACAAATTCTCTTTACACTGTAGACTGGTTCTGCAAAAGGAATTACTGGAAACATTGTAAATTGCTAAGATCTAACTTATGATTGTCCAAGATTTAGTTCCTATAGTTTTAACTAGAAAAATAATTACGATAACGAGCAAAGACTAGTGCTATTGGTACAAGTGTATAACCGATTTTACAAAAGAGTACTACTATATTCACAAAGGAATCATGCAAAAAAAATCCTATAAACTGATGTGACTTCGCTTGATTAGTTAGATTTACTTTACAATAAAAGTAACTTTACAATTTAATGAACTATATTGAGCCACGTCAGTTTGTGTGATTATTTTTGTGTAATTCTTTTGTGGTTAGAGTATTTCCTTTAAAATATACAAGTTACCAACTAACATGGCAGTTTATATAGCAGTGCAATGCCATTCATTCCAGTTTAATGAGACGGCCCACACCTGCCAAATGCACGACAGATACACATTTGCAAAGGAAGTTGACGGCCAGACAGTTTGAAATATTTATTTTGTAAAACAACTCTTTGTATATGTTGTTTTCCAAAAAGAAAAATGCAGAAGACCTCCATAATATTTCATATATCATCTAGCTGTTTAAGGTCTAAAATAAATAAAAAATGAAGTTAATAATAATAATAGTTCAAAGAGAGGAGGCCTTTCAACTGATTGATCTTGTCCAATCCAAACGTAGCCACTTCGGCTCAAACTGAGGGATAGATACACCCCTACTTTTGGCTGGCACTCAGGCTTAATTTCAGGCTCACAATTGAGATCATGATAAGTATCAGCAGATACAACGAGTTCATTCTATATGAACGTCATACATAAAAATATCTTATATGGTCCAGTTAGCGGAGAATGGGCATCCAAGGTCAGATATATCAAAGCAATTCAAGGAACCAAAAAAGGTATTGAAGTGATTCCCAAATAAAACTGGAAGGGCCAAACTTTCCCTAAAATCCATTCCACAAAATAAGATGAGCCAGTTATCAAGGGACAATAATGGAGTGGAACAGCTCAAGCCATTGGGTAGATCCAATCTGATAGGTTGATATAAGTTTCTTTGCAGGGGTACCAAACTTGTGGAAGTCGATCTGGATAGTTGATAATGGACATCTTATTCAAATATTACTTGCAAAGGTGACTAAAAGTTCTACCATGACAATTAGATTAGATTAGACTTCTCAAAACAAGATCTACCTTTGATTGCAGGTACTTTTGGCTGTCAGTGAAGTATTGATTTGGATGGTTAATCCCAGCATCACATGATGTGCCATGTATAGCTTCAAACGTCAAGGTGCATGCCAACTGCATTTAGGTTAGCCATTTATTGCCAAAGCTTGACCAACATGTCTACAAAACCATCTGAAATCAAATTTATGGTAGTTGATAATATCCAACCTGATAATGTCGACTTCGCACTTTGTCCATTACATCTTCAACTGCCCTGTTATTTAGTCTCATTTTACCGAGGGCAGCTCTTAGATTCTCTTCACTGTTACATAAAATTGATAAGCCAAGAGAGATGTTCCATTAGAGTTTGTTTCCAATATTTCCAAATGTGGTGGTAGTGTCGATGACAATATGCAGTGCTAAGATATTTGGAACTAACTAAGAAATGTATGATCGATTTATTCAGTAAAAGCCTGCCTTGTCATTAAAGTCTACCACATTAGATTGCTATTTCTAACCCCAGAGAAAGGATGGCTACTAAAGGTAGATGGCATAGAGCTGTAAGTAAAATATGCTGGAATGAATACAGTTTTTTTAACACATGCTACTTCATTTCGAAAAGGGGCATTCTGTGCAATAAGATTAATCCACAGATACAAATGGCACATTTTATTCACATTTTTATAAAAAAGGATTTACATTTTTATACCATTCCTTGATTGCACAAGCCATGAAATCAACTGTCCAGTAAAAGTTCAATGACTCTAAAACGTTATCAAGTACAAAGTGCAAACTTCTGGTATATGTGAGGCATCTTTGTGGGATTGGTGATGAGACAATTTTTTTTATTTTTTTATTAGTGATAACAAACTATGAAACTGAAAATCAGCCAAAGGATGAAAAAAATCTCATTACATGCTTTAGGCATGAACATGAGAAAGAAATGCAATTTCGGGGAATTACAGGGACTTAATGATAGATTGAAGTCCAGAAAGTTGTTGACAAGGTTGTCGGATGTAACGTGATGCTCTGAACAGCTTAGCCGGTTCAATTCCACATTAATATTTACATATTTTTATATGTAACCCCCATATTGATATCTAAAAAGTTGAATTCTATGATTCATGATTGACAATAATTGAGACAATCACAATTAGTAATAGAAGTGACCTGAAATGTCGATAGGGGCACCCGTGATGATCTCCTGCACCGGGAGATGAAGAGATGATCTTTTGACAAGAATAAGGAGTATAATCCTGCATATACATCCATAAATGTTTCAATGCCACAAACATCTACACAAGCAAGTAGAGGAAATAAAAAATCCCCCTCAGGGAATCTCTGAATCAGAGGTCAGCTCCTTTAAGAATGCAGCATTTAATATTAGTCTCTTGAAGGGGATAGTTTTGATGTCTTACGGTTCTCTTCCCTTCTCTCCCATAATTATGGCGAATGCTGTATGCATATTCTTTGTCAAATCTTTCAGCACCAACCTATAATTAAATGATTAAGCAAGGATATAAAATTTTTTTATCAATGCAAGGAACAAGGTACTACATACCAAAGCATATACCAAAACTTAACTACACATGAGAGAGAGTGTGAGAGAGGAAGCCTCCAAAATAGAGCTTGCAAAGAGCAAGGCTCTTTATTCCAATATATAAACTCACTGTGCATAGCAAAACACCTTTACAGGTACACAAACAGCATAGGCACAGGTTTCTAGTCGTTACTGATAATTGATATACATATATATATATAATGTGCAGGTGAATTTGTACTAAAATAAACCTTTTGAATTGATGCTTTTTGTAACTTGCAATTGATGATGTAAAGAATACAAACAATATGCATACGAACATAAATAGCAAAATAATCCATTGTGCCATGCTTACCTTTTGGGAGAACTCAGCTTTCCAAAACGCAAGGGCATCATCCAGCTTCAATCCAATACCCTACACAGGAAGAAAATTTAGAAGAAATGAGAGAGAACACGCGAGGAAGTCTAACTAGTGCCAAGAAAGTGCAAGAAAATAAATGATTCTATCAAGAGTATTATAAAACAAGAACAGACATTTAAACCAATTACATATAGACACATACACTAATGTGTTGTACCTGCATGAAATAACAACACAAATGCCTACTGGTTCCGACCACATGAAATGTGCAACAAGCATATGCATGCCATATCCAGCAAAAAAAAAACCATACTAGCGAATTATGCATCTAAACACCATAGCCTCACATAATAGAAATGCTAAATACCCATGTAAGAACATAGACCAGAAAGGTAGAAACGACATCATGCAGGTTTGAAATAAAACCTTGAGAAAGAGGCCGAACTGCATCCTTCCTCCATGCTTTAAGTGATGATCCTCTCTTAGCTGCACATAAGTGGCATAATAAACCATATGAACAAAGGAAAATTTTAACATATATATATGTATGCAAAGGGATGTCAGAGAAAAAAAGGGGTGAAAGCATACGAATGATGAATGACTCGATTGTAATCATGATTCTACAAATAATTCTCTTACCTTTTCAAACAGGTGGCGCATGCATAGAGGAAATGAACTCTGAGCTATTTGGTCAATCTCTTTTATGGATATATCACCCAGTTCTCTTGGCTAAAGTGGTTCAACAAATTAATCACAATAGAACAATAAATATGTAATTGAAGAGTAATAGGATAAGCTAATATACTAAATAAAGTACCTCAGAATAGTCAGGACCCAAGTAGCTTGTGCATAGGGCTTCTACAATCTAGACATTCAAATAAAAATGTCAAGTACCATACTGAAACAAATAGCCCTAGTTTGACCTACAGGTTCAGTATCCAATACTTCTTTTGATGGGTACATCATCCAATACTTACAGGAGCCAACCGATCACTCTCTTGTTCTCTGATGGTAGATATCCACTTTCTGCAAGCAGAAACAGCAAGTTCTATCATTTTGAGAGTCTAGTCCTTGTTTTTGTTTTGACAATAAAGAACAATGCATTGTGGAAATATATGGCTAGCTCATCAACAAAACTATGGACATGATGTAGAAAAATTTTAGGAAACAGAGACTGGTAGATGTTACAAACATATGATAATGACTTTATGAACTTTACACCGCTGACAACAACCTGTTTGTGAGAATGAGTGCCTTCGATAGATGACTGCGGAATTGTGTGGCAACAAGGGAAACCACCTGTGAAGAGGGGGCAAAACATCATAAGATCGCTAATGACCTTTATTTCACTCAAGTACAGAATAGCAAGAATTATAAGTAACCTGATTCCTGGCAACGTATGCATGCCCCTTATGGACAAACACTCTACGACCAGCTACAAGCTCTGGAACTTCTTCAAACGGTACCTTCATTGGGGTTAGGAACGACATAAAAATACATAAGCCAAATTAAACTACCAAACTAGAGATGAGATACTACTCTGGAAACTATAAGGTGGGGAAGCTCATCCATTCTAGATATATCTGATTATGATGCTTAAATAAAGTGAAAATCACCAATAAAAGTTCAGAGCATACAAGCATATTTACATGATGGCAAGACTTTATAAGCGAATATTTCTTATACATTCAATATCATTTTTTAACCTTATCCATAATCTGTACCAGGATATCCGCCTATAAAACTAACATATCTTTTTCTAAAACAGATGAGAAGAAACAACAATAAACTAACCTTGTAGAATACCGTATCGGCTGCAAAAGAAGGGCAGAAACAAAAAGAGAGAAGATTAGAATATAAAAAATAATAATAATAGCTACGAAAGCTAAAACTTTTACGGTCAGAACCTAGACTTCAAGAAGAAGGAACCAAAATTTTCTAGAATTCTAGATCTTTTTCTTTCCAAAACAGCCAGTGAGCAAGATTTGAAGAGGCACGGTAATGTACACATACTTCTGATGAGAGAAGTTCCCTTTTTTAGTACCATTCAAAGCCCAAGAGAAACTTATAGGTTTTATTATATTTCAGTACCTGTACCAAATACTTCGGACAATACAACGCAAGGAAGTCGCTTTCAGATCCCAGGACAAAATAGAATTTATAGTACTCACTCAAACTGTTATTAACGCAATCGTGGTGAAAATTACATTCACTCAAGTGCGTGGAGTGCATCCATTTGGACCAAAATACAGAACTAAAATGTTTTTGACATGATAAATGGCCACTGAACTCAGTACCAGTTGATAACGGCGGAACGACGGAACGTGCAACTTGCCACAATTTGTCCTTCGTACTCTGTGGAGGAAAATGAGTTAACCAATAAAACTTACAATGGTTGAAACTCCAGAAGGCTTAGGCACTATATGTTAGAGAATCAGATGGGCTGAAGTCAGTCGTCTAACGAATTAGAATAATACCTTACTTTTACAAGTAGTTGCATATATTTGTAAAGTTTTCTCTATTAACCAGATTGCACATAATTACCTCAAATTCTGCGTTGCTAACTGCTTTGTATGGAAGGTCAAATTCAGCCATCAGTGCTCTCTGTAATCCAAACGAAGGATCACTGTCTGACTTGAATGAAGAACCAAGTGCCACATAGAATCTCAGAAGAGAAAAAGAAATTGCTACATAGAATAAGCAGAGCCTACCTGAGCTTCAACGCTTTCAGACATAAAACGGTAACGAAATAGGGCAGTCTCCATGGAAAGAAACCATTTTCTCAAGTCCTCCCTAAGACACAACATTTTGCAATTAGAACGAGAGCTTTTAGGATAAAACATAAAAAGGAAAAATATAAGCACGGAGCTGATGGACCAAAATCTCACGTTCTGCAATACGCGAGACGGAGAACAAAGTGGGATATAATATCCTTGTTGACAACCTCAGATGCCTCCGGATGCTTCATATTTGCTTTCCATAGATCGCGTTCCTGTGCAAAGCATGTAGGTTAAAATGGAACTAATGTCAGGAAATGATTAATTTTAAGCGATAAAATTTACCACTTGTTGCATTTCTTCCGGCTTCTTTCCACGGGACAAAGCATCAGAAATCCCTTTAAGAACTGCACCAGAAACAATAGCCCAGAATTAGCGCAACTCTGGAAAAACACGTGTTGAAAATTTGAAGTCAGATGACAAAGGCAACAAAATCAAGTAAGTATAAGGTCGATGTCATATCTACTTCATTTTGCCTTTAGTAAGGAAGAAAGCTCAATAAAACGGAGCCATATAGCTGTTGATTGTTGAATGCTCTAATTAGGTATTAAAAAAGAGTCACACGCTTAAATATTTCTATCTTTTCCTACATATTTTTAGCAGCCAATGGGATCGGCAAAACTTTTAAACAAGAAAAAAAATATGAAAAAATAGAAAAATAAAAATAAGAACCCTACATCTCGATCAATTGCTTTGAAAGAGGAGAGGAATGTGAAGGAATCAAATAATTGATTGATCTGATTATTTTTGTACAGTTGCTCGAGAACCAAACGAAGCATTAATATAATCCTCAAACAATAAATTCCAAGAGAGTAAATTTCTCCAAATTTCCGTTCGAGAAGTTTAGCTCAGAGGGGAATTTCATGGATAGTAATACGAAGTGGAAGAGTAAAAGCGAAGAAGATGAGAAATGGACTACCGCGGAGGCGATCCATGGCAAAGAGCTCGAAATCCTCAAGTCTGACTTCGAGCGCTGGAGCGGAGCGGTAGAGAGGGATGGTCGATACGGCATCGTAGTGGAGAGCTTTCCTACGTGATCCAACGATCTCCATTTCGTTCCCCTATCCAACACTCGAGAGATCGAGGAATCCTATCTCCCAAAGCGCCTACGATGGTGTCAGATCTCAGAAATGGCGCGCGCCAAGGACTGGGGAGACAAATTGGCGGGAAACAGGAATGGGCTCCTTATAACACCTGGGCTCTCACCCAAGTTGGGCCAGTGACAGTATTAGAAGCCTTAAACAGGTCAGGATAAGGATTAAGGAAAATGCAGGGCATCCCGCTCCTTTTTTTTTTTTTTTTCTTAATGATTAAGAATTTTTTTAATGTTATTATAATTTTTTTATATTTTTTAAAAATATTAAAAAATAATTTAAAAAAAAAATAAAAATATAAAATTTTTTTTTTGCCTAACGACGACTCCCAGCGGGAGCCACCAACGGTGCATGTAGCACTGTCCAAGGATTAATTACTCATATGCTAAGTAGAAGCTGTAAATAGATAAAGTATTGCGCAACTCCTTTATTAAAAAAAAAAAAAAAAGTTGTAGTAAAAGATAAGAAAAATATTTTAGTCATAAACAAATTATATAAAACTAAACTCATAAATTAATGTGACTTAATGTAATATATTAGATTATAAGATTGTTTTTATTATAAAATAGATCTAATAGATTTTATGAAGTCACATTGATTTATAGATTTACTTTGTATAATCTATTTGTGTCTATAGGCCCAGTTCTAAAAAACTAATATTTTTTTGTATTATTTTAAAGTAGATTCTACTTTTTTATAAAGATCTGTGTGAGACTTATCTATTTGAGACTTGTACAAATCATTTTTTTTTGTATAAATAATTCTAATATCATGACCTCTTATTGATATCATTTTATTCATATAAGTAATGCTATATATAATATTAAGATGTGCAAGTCTTGTACATTTCCTTTTAAAGAAGTAGAGTTTATAATTAAAAAAATAATTTTTTTATATGCGTCTTATATTTATTTACTTTTTTCTAAAAGAGTGTGTGAGACTTGCATTTCCTAAAACTACAAATATCATTTATCTATCCATATACTTAATGAAAATCATTATTATTCCATCGTTATATCAATTTATTAGACGGGTGAATTCTTGCACGATTTGAGCATTAATTTATCTTTTTCAAACAATTTTGATAAGGCGAATGGTTGTGAAGGATCCAGACTAATTTAAATTGAAGTTAGCAGATGATACCGGTGCATTAAGTTCTCAAATATATGCTAACAATGTAGTTTTAAAGAATGTGTAAAACTTATAAGTTCTTAAGACAATTAGCAGATGTTTTCATTTCGAAATTTGATTTTCATTTTCAATTGGAGTATTTTTTTAAACATGTGACATAAAATAAAATTCATCTAACCAAGATTAGATGCAGTTTCTTAATAGGAAAAAGAAACACAAATCAAAACCATTTATACAAAATAATAATGCTATATTTAATTGTTTAGTTCACAAGTACCGTGTAATTGTTTTGAAAAAGAGTGAAATTTATTATTAAAAAATTATTATTTTTTTTTTTTGTTATGATCGAATTTTATATTTACTCATTTTTTAAAAAGAATTACACAGCACTTATATACTCTATAACTGAAAATCTCATTTCTACCTATAAAAAAGGACTAACTCCTTTGAAGATCAATGCAAAGCCAAATCAAAATGGAAAAGCAAAAAATCTTGACTAACTCCGATCTCGTCTCATCGGAAGACCGATCATGAAGGTGTAGCTGGGGTGTGTCTCAAGGCTTTCGTGAAAGAATAATATAATCCGAAAAGAAAATTCAAGATCTAGATAAAATATTGTTTTAAGATATGATTGGACCGAGTACAAAGACCCAAAAATGTAAAAATAAGATAAATAAATTAAAGTTTTTGGTAGAATTAATATTAAAATATAAAAAAAGATAGATCTAATTATGTAAATTATTATGCGATCATATGATCAGGCCAGAACCCTCGTACAAGATTAGGTCTTGATCATCAAATTTTATAGTTTAGAAAGAAGAGAGATAGTTCATTGAAATAGACCTTATAATATTTATAATTAAAAAATTAATAATTTTTATGTAAATTCTGTATTAATTTATTTTTTAAAAAGATTTCGTGATGTTTGTATTAAATATTATTTTTATCTCAATTATAAATACATTGACAGTATTAAATATTCAATAAGTACTATGAGGCATACTCGAGGAGATCTCGGACACAGTACTGCAGCAGAACATACAACGATATTGATTGATGCAAGACAAACGACCGAAAATAGTATAAGATTCATGAGAAGATCAGAGGACAGATCATCCAAGGGGATGAGGAGGATCTACGTACGTTGAATCCAGAAGCACGGACATGAGAGAGGACACAAGTATAAAACTATTTCCGGCCAGATGTTTCAACATGACAGCCTTTTAAGAAAAGTAGGACGTACATGATGGTGTCAAGATTGTTTTCGTGTGGGCATATATTAATATTGTTGTCCCATCAGATCCAATATTACAATATTCAATACGTACACGAAATAAGAAAATTACCTTCCACCAAACGGCAAACATGCATACAGCCAGACATATCCTAAAACCAACCACACGGACAGTAACGCCATATCTGGAAGCACCTGCACGTAACAAAAGCAAGTTAAATACTGTCGAGGAAATACTTCAGGCCAGGTAAATTCTAAGATACAGCATACTTAAAAGACCTCATAAATAAGTATGAAAAATTAGGAAGCCGTTGCTGTCAAAGGAGTGTCACTAAATTAATCTTGGGTGGCAGTGGCCCAACCAATTATCAGCTTAACCGAAACTCATGACCATGCCAATCTGTTTGGCTCAGTTTGGTCGGCGCAGACAGTATTCCGACGTGAATGATCAACGCCATTGATTTGGCCGTCGGAGTTGACCAGGTATCGGATACTGATGCTACCAAAGAATTCTTTTTGTCCGGTGTACTTGGAAATAGCTCCTTTGCCTCGTTTTAGCAATGCTGTTTTGAGATTAATCAGGAACAATCCCCATTGTTTCGATCTTCAAACTTCAAAGACTGTCCTCTATTGGTGAACTATTTCTCCTTGGTTTTGTAGATCAACTGATTCACTTCGTTAAAAAATTCTTTGATAGCATCAGTACTTTCCGCAAACTGGTCAAGCTGTTCAGTCTCATACATACATACATATATATATATATATCTCTTGCACTTATGGGACCTAATTTTTTATAAAAAATTTATATAAAATTTGTCTATTTGAGCCTTATACACCTAGCATTACTATATATATCTTTTAAACATCGCAATTATTTTTCATCTAAAAAAATATTCATGTATTCATGAGATCACTCGGTTCCATGCATGATGAAAAAAGAAAAAGAAAAAAGAAAACATGAACTAAAAACCATTAAAAAAACACACACACACAACCCCAGAAAAAGAAAATTCACTAAAGAAATATTTCTGTTTATAGATGCCCTTGCACTATAGTTTTCATAATAGAGCAAGTTTTCCAAATCAAGTTTTGAATATATCATGTTGATGAGTCATGGCCTAATGTCATACACATGCAGTCCATGTGGTGTAGAACAAAATCCAGGCCAAGAAAAATAAACAATGCATTTCACATCCCTTCATGCATTTACATTTCTTGAGCCGATTTTCCTGATCTCTGATCTTCTTTATCATAGCATGCAATTTTGTTATGACGCCCAGAATATAGGAAAATATAAGTTGTGAAACAAACTTTTTCGCATTCTAAAATCAAGCAAATACAGATTGTTAAATAGGTCAATTTAAATTTAACACTTAATGAAAGATAGGTTATATGTCTATTAAGCTGGACGTTAGTAAGGCATATGATCGATTGAAGCGGGATCATTTAGAGCAAGTTATGCATAGAATTGGTTTTGAGGCAAGGTGGATTCAACTTGTCATGCTATGTGTAAGATTTGTATCCTTTTCTATTTTGATCAAAGGATAACTCAAGGGCCTAATAACACTAGTTAGAGGATTAAGACAAGGAGACCTCTTGTCACCATACTTGTTCTTGCTGTGCACTAAAGGACTGATTAACCTTCTACAATAAGCTGAAGCAAGCAAGCAGATTTGCAGAGGAGCTCTTAAAGTAACTTATCTCCTCTTTACAGATGATAGTGTCTTGTTCTGCAAAACTAATATGTAGGTGAATGTGAGAATACAAAAATTACTTGAGATCTATGCCTCAAGTTAAAGGATCAACAAAGAGAATACAACTATGGTATTTAGTAGGAATGTTGGTATGGTGGATCAGGAGGAGCTCTTCCAGCAATATGACAAGTATTTAAGACTCCGAGGAAGAGAGATGTTAATAGAGGCAGTAACTCTTTCAATACCCACTTGCTTTATGAGTTGTTTTAAGTTGCCTAGTATTCTTTGTAATGAATTGGAGCAAATAATGGCTAAATTCTGGTGGGAACAGAAACAACAATAACACAAAATCATTGGATCAGTTGGAAGAAAATGTGCAAGCCAAAGCATACTGGTGGAGTGGGATTCAAAGATCTTAGATCTTTTAATGATGTCCTTCTGGCTAAATAGAGTTGGAGAATCATGAATGAAAAGTATACACTAATATATAGTATATTCAAGGCTAAATACTTTTCTAATGGGAGCTTCTTAGACTCAAGATTAGGTCACAATCCTTCCTACGTTTGGAGGGATATTTGGGAGGCCAAAGAAGATTTGATCCTTGGATGTAGATGGAGAGCGACCAATGGGCATACTATCAAGATATGGACTGATCACTAGATTTTTGGGATTAGAAGCTTACAACATTGTTTGAGGGAGGGGGATGCCAGGGATATAATCGATACTACGGATTATTGTCTTATAGATGCTCATACTAAATGGAGGGATGTGAAAAATGTGAGAACTCCACTACCTCCAACTGCTACAAATGAGGTTTTAAAGATTATACTTAACCCAGAGGAGACACTCTTATATGAGCACCATAGCATAATGGCTTGTTTAGTATTCGAAGTGCTTATAGACTTTTCAGAGATAGGAAGTTAAATAGGATACAAGGATAGAGTTCAAAAGCTGAGAGACAAAAGCAAATCTAGAAAGAGATTTGGAGAATGCAGATTCCAAATAAGGTAAAAGTGTTTGCTTGGAGAGCTTATAAAGAGGGGCTACCCACAAGACATAAGCTAATGAAGATGAAGGTAATACATGATGACAACTGCCAGTTATATATGTAAAGATGCAGTGGAAGACACAACACATGTCCTCTGGTACTGTCCCACACTACAAGATAGTTGGAAAAAATATCTTCCTGCATTTCAATTATATGTTTCCCAACAAGATCTTGCGAGTATTACAAGCCAGGTTAATGAAAAATGCAGCAAAAAGGAAGTGAAGTTGTTCTTTCTTATAGCATAGAGTTGTTGGTGTAAAAGAAATCAGTTAGTCTATGAGCACAAAAACTTGGCACGAGATCAAGCAATTAGTCATGCTCTTGCAATGCAGAAGAATTACAAAGAACTGCAAGGAAGGCCTATTTAGATGAATAAGAGATGTTGTAGATGGGAGCCACCACCTCAAGGGATTATGAAACTAAATGTGGATGGTGTCATGTTCGCAGAGCACCATAGTGCTAGTGTAGGGATTATTCTCATAGATAATTGAGGGGCAGTGATAATGGCATCAAGCAAAAAGAAGAATGAGGTTAATGAATCCATTGAAATTGAACTTCTGGCAATTCTCAAAGGCTTATAGCTAAGTATTGTTCACTCAAGAATAAAAGATATGATATTAGAGAGTGATTCTCTTATATTAATGCAAGAGCTTCAACTCACAACAGACTCTATGTTCCCAATGGTCAACATCATCAAAGATACACAAAAGCTGATGCAAAGATTTAATAGCTGTAAAATTCAACATGTTAGAAGTAGGGGTGAATTCAGTTTGGTCCATAGGATGTTTTTGGGACTAGACCGGACTACTTCGATAACTATAACTATCAACATCATAAATATAATTATAATTAAATATTTTTTAATTACATAATCCACATTATTCATTAAATCTTAACTTAATTTTAATATTAGTAAGTTAAATAATTTTTTTATTAATTTATCTAGTAAAAAAAATGAAACAAGTTTTTGCTAGATTAGTAAGAACAATGCCATTTCCCCGTTTAGAGTGAAATAGGATGTAACTGGTGCCATTGGAGGATTGCTCACGCAACTCAGTTTATTTTAAAGAATTACTAGTGTTGAAACTACGTTGTTTAATTTTATTTTCAAGCCAAACAACGTCGTTTCAACATAGGTTTCCTCATCTATCGCCCCCTCAGTCCTCGATTCTCCCCCATTCTCTCAATCTCCCTCCCAAGTTCCCCTACCTCAGTCCGATAAGAAGCCCTAGAATTTGTTGTGTGCCTGTCGCAACTCCCAGCGCCTCCACCACAGCTCCCAGCGACTCTCCCACGGCTCCCAGCTGCTCCATCGCACACTACCACTATTCTAAGGTATGGAGTCCGAATCCGTGTCTTATGTTCATTGAATCCTTGAAAAAAAAAACCTAGAAAAGAAAACAAGTAATTTAGGTAACTCAAATCCTCACTTAAGTGATTTAATCATGTATTTTTTGCCATGTTCTTGCCTAATCTCAACCTTTCCCTATTCCCATCTCTTTTTATGACCCTAATTTATCAATCGACAGCTCCCAGCTTGTTATTGCCATGTTTTTGCTAAGATGTTTTTAGCTTGTTATTGTGAATGACATAAATGCTTAATTAGCTTGTGAATCTGTTTTGGATTTGTTACATTAATTAATCTATTTTGGACTTGTTAAGTAATTCAATTTTGGTCTGGCTTAGTGATTTGAACTGCATAAATGCTTAATTATGTTAGTGCCTTTTTGCTAAGATGTTTTTAGCTTGTTATTGTGAATGGCATAAAGGCTTAATTAGTTTTGTGAATCTATTTTGGACTTGTTAAGTTAATGAATCTGTTTTGGATTTGTTAATTAATCTGATTTTGTTCTAGCTTAGTGATTTGAATGTCATAAATGCTTAAGTTAGTGCCTTTTTTGCTAAGATGTTTTTTTAGCTTGTTAAGTTAATGAATCTTTTTGGGACTTGTTAAGTTAGTAGAGTCTGTTTTGGGCATTACTCATGCACACCAGCACATACAAAATGCAATTAATATTTGTGTTTCAACAATTAATATCCCACCAGTTTTCAATCATGATGGTTTAAACAATAAGGCTGAATTTTCTCATTTTCTTCTTGGCTTTTTATGTAATCTAATTTTTGTTTGAATGTTTTTCTAGATGTATCATACAAAAGAAACGATTTCGGGAGACTACCACGGATGATGCTAACGAGCCAATACAAGGGCAAGACATTCCTCCATACCTACCCAATGTAAGTACTAAATCTAGCAAAACGACTAGCAGTGGACCTAATAGTAGTACAACTAGGTAAAGGTTTGTGATCACTTTACAAAAATACCAAAAAGTGATCCAACTAAAGCTAGGGCTATATGTAATTACTATGGTTCTTCGTATGTATGTGATATGAAAACTAATGGTACAAAATTATTAAAGTACCACTGAAAAATAATGTAAGAAAAGTCCGTTTAATAAAACAGATAAGTCTCAAGCTACTTTATGTTGGAAGGCCAATGGTGGAGGAAGTGGTAGTGGGGGACTTATTCCCATAGTATTTAGTGTTGAGGCTTGCAGACAAGCCATAGCAAAAATGATTATTCATGATGGGTTGCCCTTCAGGTTCATTAAAGGGGAGAGTTTTATAAAATTTATACTTGTTGTTTGCCCTAAGTGGGTAGGGATATCATCTCGTGTTACGATTGCGAATGATTGTTTTAATGTGTATGTGAAGGAAAAAATAAGAAGGGCAACATATTTCCCTCACCACAAATATATGGACATTCATGCAAAATCTTAGTTATACGTGTCTCACTGTATACTTTATTGATGATTATTGAAATCTATACAAGATGATTCTTTCTTTTTCTTTAGTTGAAAATCACAAAGATGATGCACTTAGTAGGGCCATAAAAATGTGTTTGCATGATTGAGGGCAAATGAAAACACTTGCAATCACTTTGATAATTGAAGTTCTAATAATAGAGCTGTTTCTTTTTTTAAAAAAGAAAACCAATCATAGGAAGGATATTATTTTTGAATATGAATTCTTGCATGTTCTATATTGTGCCCACATCTTAAACTTAATTTTTCGTGACTAGTTTAAAGAATATGATAAGTTTATTACCAATGTGAAAGATGTTGTGAAGTATGTTAAATCCTCACCTTAACAGTGGAGTGCATTTAAGTCGGGTGTACAACTAGAAGAGATGATGTGTAAAAATTATATTTACTTAGATGTACCAACTAGGTAAAATTTCACCTATCTTATGTTGGAGAGGGTTAAAATATCTTGAAAAGCCTTTGAACAGTAGAGGAGGAAGATAGGGTTATTTACTAATATTGGAGATGATGATGATGACTACGATGATGACAATGATAATATGAAGCGGCGGAGAACGTCAAGGAAGTCAAGGCCTCCTAAAAATGATGATTGAGAGAAGGTAAAGTTGTTTTTGAGGTTTCTAAAACTATTTCATTATGCAACTTTATGTTTCTTGGGTGGTGAATATGTAATTTGTAACTCTTTTTTTACGGAGTTAGTTATAATTTAATATGCGATTGATATGGAGTGTGAAGAAGTAAACCTTGTGGTGGGATTAATGGCAATGAATGTGAGGAAAAATATGAAAAATATTGGGACAACTTTGATAATATGAATATGTTTTTGTATGTTAGGCTTATTCTTGATCCTTGGTACAAGATGTGATATTTTGAGTTTTCATTGGAATCAATGTATGTCCATGACCTAACAAAAACAGTTGATTTGAGTTTCAAGGCGAAAAATGCTTTATCCCTCATATATGATGTGTATATTGAAAATGAAGAAGGGAACAGTTCTGGTCAACAACAAAAACGCACAAATTCCCTACGTGAAGATGTAGTAAATCCTACAGTTAGTAGAGTTGAGGATAGGAAAGCACAAAGGTTGGCCTTATTTAAGCAACAATTATAGTCGGAAAATTTTTTTGAAAACAAGTTAGAGGTTGATAGATAGATACCTAGCTGAAAGCTACGAGGAACAAAATGCAAATTTTGACATTCTAAATTGGTGGAATGTTAATTCAATTAGATATCACATACTTTCAAAAGTTAAACGCGATTTTTCTGCAATACCGGTATCTACAGTGGCCTTTGAATCTGCATTTAACACAGTGGGTCATGTACTTGATTCTTTTCGAAGTAGTTTATTTCCGATGATGGTAGAGGGCCTCATTTATACATAGAATTGATTTCACTCTTCTTCTACTATAATTAGCTTTTGGACTTTAATGGGTGAGGTGAGGGATTTTGAGAAGTAGCCAGATATGTGCATGTAACAAATTTATTTCCTTTTATATCTTTTAATAATTCATTGATTTATATTTTATATAAATTTATATAATTTATTTTGTTTTATCTTTTTATGTACATAACTTTTTGGGATGTTGAAAATTTTATGGAGGCATCGAATACAATGTCTACACCCAATGCAGATGAATGAGGTGAGAAGAATCCTACACTACACTAATTTTGGTTGGCATAAAAAAAAGTAACAAAGATATTTATTATTTGTTTGTTCTATTTTTGCAGTAAAATTGTGGAGACTTGGAGTTTTTTTAGTTATCTTTTCTTGGAGTTTGAGTTGTTGCATTTTTTTTATTACTATTCAATCATTTGTAATTTGTAATATCACTTTATAAGTAGGTGGGTTATGGGTAGATGCCTGGATTGTAAATTTTAATAACTTTTATGTGTCAATTTCTTTACTTTTTTAGGTTTTTTGTCTTCTTTTATTTAAAGTTTGGATGATTAGGGATTTTTTTTTTAAATTTCAATTTTTCAATTTTTTGTTTTTAATTTTATTAGTATGATTGATAACCTTTCTTGGATGGACATGGATCATTTTTATTTATATTTTTTTTCCTTTTTTTATATTTTATTTTATTTTGAGTTTAGATGTTATTGGCATATTGCATCTTTTTCAAGTTTTTTATTTTTTATTTTTTGTATATAAATAATTTTATGCTAAAAATAGGATAAAATGTGAAAACTTGGATTGAAATCAGACTAAAAATATTAGTTGGGTTGAAAAATATAAAAATGGCCCATTTGGTGTTGGGTCAGACCAATACTTAACAATCCGATCTGGTCTGGTCCATAAGGAAACTTGGTCCAATCCGGGGTGGGAATAGGGTGGATCGAGGTGGTCTGGTCTAGTCTAATTTCAAAAACACATTATGGACTGATTGGATTGGGTCGAATTCACCCCTACTAGTGGGGATCTTTCCCTAATATTATGCTTAGGTCATTTGGGCCAATAATCATTTATAAGCTATTTTTGCAATAAAACTCAAGTTCGCTATAAAAACAAATGAAAAACTAAAAACTTTCATGGTCAAGTGGAAAAACAGTAGAAAGGGAAGATTACATAGAAACCTTCACTTGATCTCAACCTCATCTTGCAAAATTACCACCCCAAAGCCCTTGGAGGAAAAGAGACAGAAAGTGGTCGCGTGGTAAAGGACAATTCTAGGAGATCGACAATGGTGCCTCCTACGTTGTACCGATGAGTACAAATGTACTTTTTATTTTTTTAAATTATTTTTTAAATATCTTTAAATATTTTTTATAAAAATAATAAAAATATAAATTTAATAATAATAATCACTTTCTTAACTGTTAAATAAAAAAAATTATAATCGATCAATTTTATCCATCTAAGTAACATTTTCCCTTTGTAAAACCTTCGTAGGAGAATAACTCAGTCTTGGATGGGACATAAACGATCAGCTTTTTGTAACGTTGGAAATGTGGGTTGTAGACCCAGTGGCCAGTACGAAAAATATTGATTCAACGAGCAAGGAGCCCAATCCAACCGAAAGGGGAGCAATCAAGAACGTAGATGACTAGATGACGATAAAGGCTACTGCCAAGAACTAAGGCAAGCAAAACTATGGTAATTCAAGCTAACAGAGGGGAGCAAAGAAGAATTCTACTCCAGGCAATGGATGTTCGAACGCAAGGCAAAACAAAGTATGGCTCGTTAATTACAATCACATTAATAAGGTGAAAACCCTCTCTCTCTCTCTCTCTCTCTCTCTCTCTCTCTCTCTCTCTCTCTTAAAAAACTAAGAATTTCATATCTGATTTTTGCAAGAGGGGGAGGAGGTTTTAGCTTCCTCCTCATCTTCTTCTCTCATTCCCTACTTCCTCCATTCACCCACCTTGTTTATCAAGATTATTTTTACTTAATTTTATTTTGCTTTATTTAAGATTGAAAAAGACAAATCTACAGCTTTCTAACAACTCCTGAGAGACGCACATAGCAAAAGTAGATTCAAAGATCAAAAATCGTTCGAAGGAAAGTGGTGGTTTTGCAATCTCACACGCCACCCCTTTCGGCAGATCTTTTCGACACACATGCCAGATCATTGGACTCACCACTACCAGACCTTTCAGATCTGACCTTTGTGGCTAAAAGGAGATAAGTATATTGCCGTCATGTGCCGTCACAGATTCCAAAATCTATCAGATTTGATCTAAATTGTAATCCATCATTTTTCGCATATATCTTATTGCTTTTCTTTTTTGTTTCTTTATTGTTAATTTAAAAAAAAAAAAAGTATTCTCTCCGGTGTTTATATGTAGACGTTGAGTCATTTCTTTCAATGAACTGTGAGGTTGAGTTTTTCTTTAGGCATAGAGTGTTGTCTCTTAAACATTTGTTTGTAAAGAGTATTAGTATTAATAATGAAGACCAGACAGTTACAAAAAGAAATAGTATATTGGTGGAGTTTCAAATTATGCATTATTTTAGTTTATGATGTCATGTTTGATATGGTGACATCTCAGAATGTATCCAATTATGGATGTAAGTTTTTCTGATGAATTAATAATGACAGTTTTCCTTGAAAAAAATTAACAAGGCATAAAGTATAGAGCATTAAATGAAATGTTAGGAGATCCCGACAATTAATGAGAACACACCAATAATCTAGCAAATTAAGCACTTGTAAAAATCACTGACTGCATAACATAAAGTTGAGGAGTAAACATTATATATATTTTGAGCCAAATGCTTAAGTGAAAATTGGATTAAATATATATTGACCAAGCAAGATCATGTATGTACATCTTCTAATGAATAAAAGCAAAATTATTTTCCCAAAAAGAACTATTGAAACTATTTTAGTGGGATACTAGCAAGTTCAATCCATATTGACCGTTCTCGTGGAGCAAATGTGACTCGAGTCTTGAGCAATGACGCGTGGCCGGAAGCTAATAGTGTGGAGCAACATGGATACATTTTTCTACCACCACCCCCCATCCCGCGATCTTCCATATGAGGTGAATCACTGCAAAATGATAGACTCTTGAAGATCAAGTGGGTCTACACCAACACTTGGGCTTCACGCATTGCCACGCCTCAAAATCTTTGGTGACTAAATGTGCCATACCAATAGAATAGACATCTCCAATGTGCCAAATCTAACCCGCCGACCATCGTAAAAGTACCAATATTGGAGCATAGGCGTCCTTAGGGTTGAGCAGAAATTCAAAAATTCAACTCCAGTTCCAATTCTGTTTTGGCTCCGCTCCGACTTCGACGAGTCGGAGTCACAGAATTTTTTTTTTTCTACTAAGAAGTCAGAGTCGGAGTCGGAGGTGGAGGTGTTCCGACTTCGACTCCACTTCGATCCTATTCGCTGCGTGATTTGTATTGTATACGTGTTACTTATACACACACTTAGCACTTGGCGATGGAATGTGTGACCCGTGTTATCATCATCCTGACGCCTCGATTTCTACATGTAACAGCCCGCTAGAAATTCAATTGTGAAATTTCGATTGACTTTAGGAACCTCGTGAAGATTCTATAAGTTTTCACGAATCCATTAATCATATAAGTTTTAGTCTAACCACATAGTTAGTGTTATTATTTACTATGGTATCCGAAGTGTGTTTTTGATTATTGGAGATCGTTAAAAGTGTCAAAATGTATTATGGTTTGTGCCATTAGACTCGGAGGGTTATTTAAGGTCTTATGGCGTAATAACACTTTTTCATATTTTCGGACGAAACGTCTACTCAAAACTGTAGATATTATTGGATAAAAATATCTTGAACTAATTTTTGTAGATATTATTGGATAAAAATATTTTAAACTAATTTTGTTAATATTATTGGATAAAAATATTTTAAGTTAATTTCGTGGATATTATTGAGTAAAAATATCTTGAATTGATTTTTGTAGATATTATTAGGTAAGAGAGTCATACACTCCACTCTCACTTCGGGTAAGAGAGTCCTACACTTAACTCTCACTCCAGTCTCATCTCTTCCATATCTCATCCATAAGTATCTCCAGCCACCTCTCCCCACGAAATTATCTCATTTACATTTTCCATTAAAAGAATATCAAACACTCTCTCTCGGACAGCTTTTAGGAGTTCTATTGCACACCCATTTCGAAGTTCTTGTAAGTGTTTTATCATAAAGTTTCCTTCATAAAAGTTGTTTTCTTTTTAGTCTAGTTTACGTGGATATCTTATTTGTCCTATTTGAAGATCATTTGGTCAGTCAAATATTATATAAACTATAGAAAGGTCATTCTGGAAGATAAACTGGAGAATATGTTATAGTTTGGAGTTTTTGACCAAGCTAATGGATAGATATTGGTCCGAAACTTTTATGGAGTATTTTTAACATGTATATACGACTATTGGTTGAGGATTTTTGCATGATTAAAGGTTTTGATGAAAGATTTCTTAGATTTAGAAACTTAGAAACTGGAAGAGGAAAAACAGTTTCTGTTTTGAGAAAGTTTAACTCTTTGGTGGTCTAAACCTATTCTAATGACTTTGATAATTTTATTGGAGGATCATAAGCATCTTATATACATGTTATATTATTATTTTGAAGATATTTTATGTTAGTTTCAAAGATATGAAATTTTATGCAAAAAGATATTCAGATAAGCCAAAGTGTGAATGTTCTTGGCTAAATTTATGTTTTGGTAAATTTTTAACCATATGATCTTGAATTAGAAGTTTATATATATTTTAGGACATCTTTTTAAATCATGTGATGATTTGGTTTGAAGATCACATATTTATAAGTCATAGATCAAAGGTTGATCAAAACAAGTTGGAAACAAAAATCAATGGAAATAGCATATGAGAATTTAGGCCCTATGGAGTTTTAATAGTTGTGATTAGTTTTAAATTTTTTCTAAATTGATATTTGAGTTGAGGATAAAATTTACATGAGGCATGCAAATTTTGGTAACTTTTGGAGTTAGTATGCAAAATCCTTAAGTTATGAGTAAAACGGTCATTTTCCTATATGTAGAGAGTAAAATGAAAATTTTACTCTTTAAGTTAGTATTTTCCATATTTCAAATTATTAGTGATTTAGTTCTAACTTTTAGAATCACTAATTACAGTTCCTCGTAATCGCACTTAAAGTTTTATAAGAAACGCAGAGATCGAGGTAAGTTAGCTTTTAACTTACTAGTAGTCTACTATGTATGTGTGCTAAGTAAAGGAACTATAGTGTATGTATGTGTGTTATCATATATTTCATGCCATGCCAAGTTATCACGTAATTGTCTATTATACAGAATTTATTCTGTCATCAATTTTTATCTGTTACATAATATATTCTGTCATGTATTACTGTACCTTACAAGTACGTCATGCTAAGTATGTCATCTATTACATGTATGTCAAGTCATGTAATATTCACTGTTGCAAGTATGTCATGTTAAATATGTTGTCTATTATATGTTATGTCATATTTCGAAATGTTTCTATCTCAAGTTGGTCATGTATTTTAAGTTATGTTCAAGTCACGTTATGTTACGTCAGGACTTCAGTCATTTCGTATTCTAGTCATGTTTCATCTTGATTACTTATGTATGGGGTCACAGCAATTGTGACGTATACACTACGTGAGACACAGCAATTGTGACACGTAGAATACATGGGGCCACAACAACTGTGGAGTATGTATTTAAGCAGTTAAAGAATAAGTTTCCGTAGAATACATGGGGCCACAACAACTGTGGAGTATGTATTTTTCATGTTAAGTCAAGTTTCCGTAGAATACATGGGACCACAACAACTGTGGAGTATGTATTTTTCATGTTAAGTCAAGTTTCCGTAGAATACATGGGGCCACAACAACTGTGGAGTATGTATTTACACATAGAATACATGGGGCCATAACAACTGTGGAGTATGTATTTTTCATCTTAAGTCAAGTTTCAGAACAAGTTCATGATAAGTCAAGTTTCATATCACGTTCATGTTAAATCAAGTTTCAGAACAAGTTCATGATAAGTTAAGTTTCATATCATGTTCATGTTAATTCAAGTTTCAGAGCAAGTTCATGCTAAGTCAAGTTTCAGATCAAGTTTATGTCAAGTCAAGTTCTGTTCATGTTTCAATTTAAGTTATGTTAATTATGCTATGTTGTACGCCAAGTTTTGCTTTAATTACTTATGAATTTGATTATGCATTTATCCTTTTACTGTCATCCATGCATCATTAGCTTGTATGGAAGTTTTTTGTTAACTTACTGAGATTTGTAATCAAATCTTACTTTGGTAGTCCCAACTACCATTCCCCCCGAATGGTAGATCTTGTTACAGGACCTGAAAGAGAATCAGGAGCTGATCAACTAGACACAGTTAACTAAGCAACAGTGCGACATTAATGTTAATATAGTAATTAACGTAAATTACTACTTGTACGATTGAGTTGCATCTATAGTACTTTTTGGATCATAACCATTTTGGACTAGTGTTATGATCTTAGTTGTTCAATGGGTTTTTATGTATGAAGTATGTTTTAAGCATTTGGGATATTTTCAATTTGGTGCATAGTGTTGCTAAAGAAAAAATTTATCCGCTGCGAATATTGCATATTGTTAGATGCATTTTAGGAACATTGCATCTTATATGTCATGAACGGGGGCATGTAATCTTGTGTTGCATGTCTCGACGCTTCAAATGTCCGTCTGATCCCAAATGGAATTTGGGGGCGTCACACTACGTGTCCGTATGTGGAAGTTGGGGGCGACACAGATCCGACTGCGACACACCAACTCCGACTTCGATTAATCCTCCAACTCTGACTCCGACTCCGACTTCCCATCCAACTCCGACTCCAATATTGTGCATATTTTACAAAAATATGTATTTCAATATATTAACATCTAATAAATAATAATGTATAAACATTATAATGAATAATATAAGTTAATATAGTTACACTATAAATTACTAATTACTATACCTTATATAGTTAATTTACATTACTAATTTACTATTAAGTTACTATATAATAATATAGTTACTATATAAGTTACTATACCTTATATAGTTAATTTACATTACTAATTTACTATAAGTTACTATATAAGTTACTATAAGTTACTATATAAGTTACTATACCTTATTTTATATTTTACATTACTAATTTACTATAAGTCAATATATAATATATAGTTATATTATATATAATTATAGATTATATATATACTATATATATTAAGGGCTTATATAATATATAGTTACTATACTATGTATTTTTTATGCATTAATCATATATATTTATATATTTTATATAACTATACCTTATATAGTTAATTTACATTACTAATTTACTATAAGTTACTATATAAGTTACTATAGCTTATTTTATATTTTACATTACTAATTTACTATAAGTTACTAATTTACTATATAGTTACTATATAGTTACTATATAAGTTACTATAACTTATTTTATATTTTACATTACTATTTTACTATAAGTTAATATATAATATATAGTTATATTATATATAATTATGGATTATATATATATACTATATATATTAAGGGCTTATATAATATATAGTTACTATACCATGTATTTATTATACATTAATCATATATATTTACATATTTTATATAACTATACCTTATATAGTTAATTTACATTACTAATTTACAATAAGTTACTATATAAGTTACTATAACTTATTTTATATTTTACATTACTAATTTACTATAAGTTAATATAGACTTATATAGTTACTATATAAGTTACTATAGCTTATTTTATATTTTACATTACTAGTTTACTATAAGTTAATGTATAATATATAGTTATATTATATATAATTATAGATTATATATTAACTAATATATTTATACTTATATAATATATATAGTTATACTTATATAATATATAGTTATATTATATATAAATAGTATAGTTAATATATATAGTATTAAAACAAAATTAATATTTGATTTAGGGTTTACAAAAAGAAAAAAAAAAGGGCTGAAAATACCAAAACAGAGCCCAAACAGCATCGTTGGACTCTGTTTTGGTCACAAAAATAGAATTAATTGTAGTAAAACGACGCCATTTTGGAGGTAAACGACGTTGTTTACTTAAGTGAAGACAGGTTTAATTCTCCCCCCCCCCAACCCCCCGACACTGTCCAGTCCCTTAGCTTTGATTTAGGGTTTACTTCAGTCACTCTCTCTTTGGCCATTCGGCGCAGCCCAAGCCCCACGAAACGGCGCAGTCCCAGATTCGACTCTCTGGTATCTCCTCTCTCTCTCTCTCTCTCTCTCTCTAACAGAAATCATGGATATGGGTTTAAAATCATTCTCCAACCCCACTTATTCTCTTCGTTCTCCGGCGCCATGATATTATTTTTTATCATATTATCTGTTTTAGTTGTTTTGATTTCTTTTTTATCTATTATGGTTTTAGTTGTTGATTTGTTTGTCGGTTGTTGATATGTATTATATATGTATTGATAATAAAAATGAGAGAAAAAAGCGAGAGTCTCATATGCCATAGATAGTAAAAATGATCAGGGAGATCGAAGTGATCGTGAGGCTGGCAGTTAATATGCACTAGATTTGTTGGTTTTTTTTTTTTTTTCTCTTTTTTGTTGAATTTGCAAACTAGCAGTTAAAGATTTTTGTTAAAGTGGGTGGGATTAATTTGGGGCTGGTTGTCACATATCTGATCTCAAACAATTAATCAAACCCCTTTAACAAACTTAAGGCAAACTTAATTTTATTAACCATGGATGATATAACAAATTAATGCTCAAGATGTGATGACCCGTTTTTACGTGTATTTTCACTGAAGGGTGGTTTTTAATTTAATTAATATATTGGTTTATTTATTTTAAATTAATGTATTTTAAATTGGTTTTTAATTTAATTTAATTTATTTGATGTTGTGTTTTATTTCTTTTAGTTGTTTTGTGGTTTTTAATCTTTTTCGGCGGTTTGTTTCGTTTTCCCGGAGTGAGAATTGGACCTCATTTCTTTTCACATCTTTTTCCTTTTTTTCTTTTTTTCTTTTTCCCTTCTTTTCTTTTCCTTCCTTTTTCTTTTTTTTTCTTTCTTTTCTTTTTTTCTTCCCTCTTCCCGCTCGAGCCCCCCCCGGTTTCTCTCTCTTCTCTCTCCTCACCCACGGCCGGAGCTGTTTTCAGCCCAGACCGCTGCCGCCGACCGGCGTGGCCGACAAAGCCACCGGCGCACCTCCCCACCGAAAACCACCCCCATCCGGCCGGCCGTTTGGCCGGAAAAGTCCTCCAAAGCCTCCACGGTTTTTCCTCCGATCCGCCGCCGTCGCTCCACCTCCGGCCACCATTTCTTCACCACTTCATCACCGGTCCCTTGCCGTCCTAACCCACCCATTTCCGGCCTCCAACGACCACCGGAACAGCTCCTACGAGCTAGCTTTCCATTTTGGGTAATCCGGCCATTTTCCGGCGATTCCGCCGCCACCCACGGCCAACCACCACTTCCAATAGCTTCACAACCATCCCTAGACAATTCCCTATCAATTTCGTGTCCTAGTTTGTCCCCGTTCAAAAGTGAGTTTTTCAAACCCACGGCCACAGTGAATTTTCACTGTGACGTTGCTGTTTTTCCGCCGTTTGCAACGCCGCTTGTTTTCTAAAATTGCCATATAGCGCTGTAAGTATTTTTCAAACCCTATTTTCAGATTTTAATATATATTGCTCATTCAATTATTTACTGTTGTTGGTTGTTGATTCCGGACTGAGTCCGAGGAGTTTCGGGGGTCGGATGGGTGGAGGACGGAGTTGTCTGTTTATTTGATTTATGATTGTTGGATTATTTCATTATGCATTGTTATGGCATTACATGGTGCATGCACGTGTGTTTGTGGATTTATGTGAAAAGCCTGTGTTTTGGCGTAAGTGTATTGCGGGTGCGTGTGTATCACGAGTCCAAGCCGGGATGAGTTATTATCTCGGTGGAGCTCCTCTGGTCACTCGGGAGCGAAATAAACTGAGTGATGTCCCCTGAGTTGTCGAGAGCGATGACGGGAGCGGGGCTAGGGGATGCTTGGCTACGAACGCGCCGGGCGCGGAACCGGGCATCGCCCTACTCACCGACTCCGTGGCCCTTCGCTGGCGAGGGCTAGAGGATGCTTGGCTACTGTGACGCCCCCAAATTCCGTTTGGGATTGGACGGACATTTGAAGCGTCGAGACATGCAACACAAGGTTACCTGCCCCCGTTCATGACATATAAGATGCAATAATCCTAACATGCATCTAACATTATGCAATATTCACAGCGGATAATTTTTTTCTTTAGCAATACTATGCACCAAATTAAAATATCCCAAATACTTAAAACATACTTCATATATAAAGATACATTGAATAACTAAGATCACAGAACTATTCCAAAATAGTTATGATCTAAAGTACTGGAGATGCAACTCCATCGTACAAGTAGTAATTTAACTACTATATTAACCTTAACGACGCACCGTCGTTCAGTCGACTGTATCTAGTTGGTCAGCTCCTGATCTTCCTTCAGGTCCTGTAACAAGATCTACCATTCGGGGGGAATGGTAGTTGGGACTACCACAGTGAGATTTGATTACAAATCTCAGCAAGTTAACAAAAAACTTCCATACAAACTAATGATGCATGTATGACAGTAAAAGCATAAATGCATAATCAAATTCATAAGTAATTAAAGTATAACTTAGCGTACAACATAGCATAATTGACATAGCTTAAATTGAATCATGAACTAAACTTGACTTGACATGAATTTGATCTGAAACTTGACTTAGCGTGAACTTGCTCTGAAACTTGAATTAACATGAAAAATACATACTCCACAGTTGTTGTGACCCCATGTATTCTACGTGTAAATACATACTCCACAGTTGTTGTGGCCCCATGTATTCTACACAAACTTGACTTAACATTAAAAATACATACTCCACAGTTGTTGTGGCCCCATGTATTCTACACAAACTTGACTTAACATGAAAAATACATACTCCACAGTTGTTGTGGCCCCATGTATTCTACACAAACTTGACTTAAGATTAAAAATACATACTCCACAGTTGTTGTGGCCCCATGTATTCTACACAAACTTGACTTAACATGAAAAATACATACTCCACAGTTGTTGTGGCCCTATGTATTTTACGCATCACAATTGTAGTTAAATACATACTCCACAGTTGTTGTGGCCCCATGTATTCTACACATCATAATGTACTCAAGATGAAATGTGACTGGAATACGAAAGGACTGAAGTCCTGATGTAACATAACGTGACTTGAACATAACTTAGAATACATGACCAACTTGAGATAGAAACATTTCGTAACATGGCATAACATATAATAGACAACTACATGATAACTTAACATGGCATGACACATATGATAACATACATACATACACTGTAGTTCTTTTACTTAGCACACATACACAGTAGACTGCTAGTAAGTTAAAAGTTAACTTACCTCGATCTCCGCGTTTCTTATAAAACCTCAAGCGCGATCACGAGGAACTGTAATTAGTGATTCTAAAAGTTAGTACTAAATCACTAATAATTTGAAATATGGAAAAATACTAACTTAAAGAGTAAAATTTCCATTTTACTTTCTACATGTAGGAAAATGACCGTTTTACCCATAAATTAAGGATTTTGTATACTAACTCCAAAAGTCACCAAAATTTACATGCCTCATGTAAATTTTATCCTCAACTCAAATATCAATTTAGAAAAATTTAAAACTAATCACAACTATTAAAACTCCATAGGGCCGAAATTCTCATATGCTATTTCTATTGATTTTTGTTTCCAACTTGTTTTGATCAACCTTTTGATCTATGACTTATAAATATGTGATCTTCAAACCAAACCATCACATGGTTTAAAAAGATGTCCTAAAACATATATAAGCTTCTAATTTAAGATCACATGGTTAAAAATTAACCAAAACATAAATTTAGCCAAGAACATCCACACTTTGGCTTATCTGAATATCTCTTTGCATAAAATTTCATATCTTTGAAACTAACATCAAATATCTTCAAAATAATAATATAACATGTATATACGATGCTTAGGATCCTCCAATAAAATTATCAAAGTCATTAGAATAGGTTTAGACCACCAAAGAGTTAAACTTTCTCAAAATAGAAACTGTTTTTCTTCTTCCAGTTTCTAAGTTTCTAAATCTAAGCAAATATTTCATCAAAACCTTTAATCATGCAAAAATCCTCAACCAATAGTCATATATACATGTTAACAATACTCCATAAAAATTTCGGACCAATATCTATCCATTAGCTTGGTCAAAAACTCCAAACTATAACATATTCTCCAGTTTATCTCCCAGAATGACCTTTCTATAGTTTACACAATATTTGACTGACAAAATGATCTTCAAATGGGGCAAATAAGATATCCATGTAAACTAGACTCAAAAAGGAACAACTTATATGAAGGAGACTTTATGATAAAACACTTACAACAGCTTCGAAATGGACATGCAAAAGAACTCCTAAAAGCTGTCCGAGAGAGAATGTTTGATATTCTTTTAAAGAAACGTGTAAATGAAGATAAGTTCGTGGGTGATGGCTGGAGATGCTTATGGAAGAGATAAGGGAGATGATAAGGCTGGAGTTGAGAGTTGAGTGTGGTTTTCTCCTACCCAAAATATCTATAAAATATTATCTCAAAATATTCTATCCAATAATATCTATAAAAATCAGCTCAATATATTTTCCAAATGTGTAGTAGACTTGGAAGAGTAAGGTGGCTAAAATATTTCTATGTGTATTTTAAATCTCTATTCTTAAGATATTTTCCAAATGTGTATTTTGTTTAGGTGTCATGATCTCACACCTTGATTTCCTTCACAATTCCATCTAATGGTTTCTCTTTGTGCCAAGTATCTAATACTATTCATTATGTGTGGTTAAGATCTTGCCAAGTGTCCAAATAAAATATCGCTAACCTAATTTGGACATTTCACACTATGATTTTGAAAACACTGCGCTCAGTACATTTACCGAGGTTAATATTCACTCCAAAAATAAACGTAATAAACTTAGTACTGAAAAATTCTAAATATTCAATTAAGCCTAGTGGTGTAGACTATAATGTATTCTGACACTTTTAACTATCTCAAATAATTAAAATCGCATTTCTGGCACCATAGTGAGTGATAACACTAACTATGTTGACAGGCTAAAATTTATGCAATTAGTCGATTCGTGTAAATTTACAGAATTTTCACGAGATTTCTAAAGTCAATAGAAATTCCTTAATTAAATTTCTAGCGGGCTGTTACAGCTACGCACGCGCGGGGCGCGGAACTGGGCATCGCTCGTTAGGTGTCACATGCGTGGTGGTACTCTACGGTGTGACACTGGAGCCAGGGTGTGCGGATGACCCCTAGGGGAGGTCATGGTGCATACGGTTAAAATTGGATAATGGTTTATGAGGCCAAATGGGACTTTTGGCGTGGGCCAGATGGACTTCTGGCGAGATATTGGGCCAGATGGACTTCTGGCGAGATATTGGGCCAAATGGACTTTTGGCGGCCAAATGTGACTTTTGGCGTGTTTTTCGGAAAGGATGTGTTTTTGGGGCCAAATGGGTTTTTGGCGTGTGTGGAAAACTGGTGTTTTATGGGCTTTGTGCATTGGGCATGGTTCATGCATCTTGTTTGAGTTTTATGTGTTTTTATCTGATAGTGTTTGGGTTTTACTTACCTGCGGTACCATTCGTGGTTCCGTAGCTTTTGGTGCAGAGTTAGAGGACGAAGAGGAGGAGGCTGAGCCCGAGGATGCGGCTCCGCCGGGTTGCTGATGCTATCTTTTATATTTGTTAAAACTGTATTTGTGTTTTGTAATATTTTATCTATGTACGTTTTAAACAGCTTGTATTACGTTAAGAAAAATTCTGGTACTTAGTTATGACTTTCGTTATCCGCTGCGTGTTTCTCTGTACACATCTGTTGCCTTGCACACACTCGGCACCCGTCGATGGGATGGTGACCCGGGTTGTCACCATCCGGACGTCTCAATTTTCCCGTGTTCGGGCGTGGGGATTTGGGGGCGTCACACTAGATCAGAAAGAAAGCTATAAGTTGTACATTAAAACTAAGATTTAAGGGGATCGAACTGCATTAAGAATTTATTTGGTGCCATTGGTAATACATATTAAATGAATTGAAGAACTTGTATTTTCAAAAGGAAAAATCTTTTTGTCATCCTCACACTTCATATACTACACTTATTTTAATTTTTTTTCATTTTTTCTATAATAAATATGTAGGGTATGGATGATAAATATAATAATTTAATTAGTTTAATAAGAATAACATAAAAAAATAAAAAAAAAATATTTTAATATATAAAGTGTGTGGTGTGGGATGATGTGTAACATTTCTCTTTTCAAAAACTTGTATTTGGGAGGGCCAGCTACTACCGTGGATCCCCACTGATCAAGATGATAGATACATAATATTTAAGAAGGAACTCTAAAATCATCATGGCGAAAACACTAATTACACCAGCATTGTAATTACTACTATATATGTAGAGGGTTCATATTGAAAGTAAAAAAGAGAAGTTGTGATGGATCTCCAATGGAACAACCACATTTATAGATTCATAGGACATCTTTTTTCATTACTACTATATATGTATATCATATAAGTTACTTGAGTAATGTTTACATTACTTCATGAATTTATCTTGTTTATGTTTATCTTGTTTGTTGTGTTCTACAATTCTAGTTATTAAATCATGGATATAGAAGGCACAAACACTCCTACATCCACAGGTGCATCTTGTCCTGGCATCCCAGCCCCAGTACAACCGATTGATATTCTCAGTTCTATTTGTAATTTTGGTTATGTATTTTTAATTTTAGGTTGTAATTTTGGTTATGTATTTTTAATTTTATGTTTTAATTTTGGTTGTGTATTTTTAATTTTAGGTTGTAATTTTAGTTATGTAATTTTAATGTGTGTATTTAGTTTTAAGTTAGTTTTTAATTTTGGTTGCACATTTGAATTTAGTTTTATTTTTTTATAGTGATGGATTTTCAATTTAGTTTTATTTTCTAGTGTGATAATTTTGGTTAGATAAATTAAAAATCTCAAATTATATTTAAAAAAAATTTGATATAGAACCCCAAATCCGATTAGAGTTGCAAATTATAAAATTGAAATGTTAATTGGGTCAAGGGAAAAAGTCTAAAAAAAAAAACTAACAAAAAAACCCAACTCCAACTCCGCTCCGACAAGTCGGAGTCAGAGTCAGAGCGGAGTGAGGTGCAACCGGAGTCGGAGTCGGAGTCGGAGGTCGGATTTGGCCTCCAACAAAGTAGGAGTTTGAGTCGGAGGAGGCCAAATCCGACTTCGAAAAGTCAGTGCTCAGCCCTAGGCGCCCCCACATACATGCATCTTAATTAGAACATGAGTTGCATGTGTGGAGTTTCGGCCACCATCGACTCGAGTTGAACGATACTTTCTATCCAGCTATGTTATAGTTTTTCCTAGTTAGTGATCTTAAGGATTACTAAGAAGTACTGTCTCTCTATGAAACGGTTCAAACTTCGTAACAATGAGTTGCAAAACAACCAACATCATTTCTGTTAGTGGCAATAGACTTGTATCAAAAACTGTCATTTCTGTTAGTGGGCGAATGGGCAGATCAGGCTAATTTATTGGCTCCAAAGCTTGACATTTTATGCATTGCATGCACTAGCTAGTACTACTTGTGATGGAGTAGTTGGCGGAAAACTCCACCCACTGATCTTTATGCATTTGTTTCAGCTTGTCATTTAAGGAAACGCTTGCTAAAATAAATAATAGAGATGTGGCCACAAATAAGTGGTGGTCTAAGCCTCACAGCCACATGAGGCACTAAACAACTATATATAATATAATATAATATAATATAATATAAATTAGGGTAGTACTGCTAGTACAATGCCGCTCAGATTTTACTATTAGGTGTGCCTTTAGTGCAAATTAATCACTTTCTTAATTATTAAGTCAAAAATATTAAAAATAAAATAAATTACATAAGCAGCCAAATCGAGGGATCAAATCAAACGACATAATTTTCCTAATATAAATCAACTTAATGTTAAGGCGTTTACACGCCAGTTTTTTTTTTTTTTAATCTACAAAATGTAAAGCATGCATGCATGCATCCTGATCAGGCAGGATTCTAACTTCTTCCTGAAAAAGCAGGACGAAGATCATCACAATATAGCTAGCTCATGCACGTACGATTTCATCAGGATAAGTTTCATTTAAAACGAAACTGCATGTTTTTGGTCAGTACAGACCTATGTAATCCTGACGGCTTTGCTTTTATTCTGGGGAATTATTTAAAAACACATGCAGAATTTACAAAAGTATTCATCTCGAGTTGATGATCTCTGATTGATCATGATCATAATTTGCATGCAAGTTTCCGATACTTCCTTTAAAAGGTCGTGTAAATTTGCATCTGGCTCAAGATGTGCTCAAAGTTATCCGTAGACCTCTCTATCGGATGTGAATGCATGCCTTCATAAGTTGTAACGACGATCCCTTCGTCTTTAGTTAGTCTCTGAACTTGCTTCTTGACGTTACAGCCTTGGTGTGTACACCGGTAGTAGCTTCTGCAAATTATATGACAAAATAACAATCAGATTAACTTGATGCATGTAACAATATCACATGAGGATCGAATAGTTAGAAATTACTTGATGTGTTGGAATATCATTCAGTTGTAGAAGCTGAAGGGTTAGTAATTCCATGCATCAATTAAAAGGTCTCGAGCTCTTTATTATTTGTAGAATATGAGGCCCGAACAAGGGTAGTGCAATCAGGAATTTTACATTGGGGGGTGGGGGGACGGACATAAATCTAAAAGCATGTAAGTTTTGGTAGTCTCTGATCTATATGAGCATATGTGCATTATCAAACATCTGTTTAAAGATTTGAAGTAAAAAATTAATATCGTTCTCGTTCAAAATGGATCAAATAATAAAAAAAAAAAGTTTACTTTGTTCTACAAATACATCGTAAAAGCATAAGCAAAGAATAAAAACTAAGAAAACAAAATATAAACTTTTTTTTTATTGAATTTAAGATCGAATATAGATATGAATAATCATGTGAGGTTTGTTGCCTTCACTCCTGATTGTTAACCCGATGGTAGCGTAGATGACACTAACAAAACCAATCAAAATAAGCTAGCTAGCTAGTGGAAGACTTGAAACGATAAGTGTAACTAAAAAGAAAAAATGAAGTTGTAAATTTACCAAATAGCTCGTAAAAAGAAATCAATATATTTTCTTGCAGAGCATGAGATGAGAAAAAAGAAATCAATATATTTTCTTGCAGAGCATGAGATGAGAAAAAAAAAAAATTAAAAGATTAGAATGGTAGGAAAAAGTAGTTGAGAAAATAAAAGAAACCTGGAAAACTTAAGTGAAATGTTGGGGAAAAAAAAAAATAGGGGTGGGGGAGGGGAATTGTCTATATATTGAGGGTATCTTCGAGAAAACCATATACTAAAAAAGGTTTTTAAAAACTATATACTCAAATAAATAGGTTTTATGGTTTGATGATACCGACAATCGAGAGATTTAATTAGAGACAATATATATTGTCACTAATTATCAAACTTTAGATCCGTGCAATGCTCCCACATCGCACGTACTAAGACTCTATTTTGATAGTGAAAGTATTTTATCTCATCTCATCTCATCTTATCATTACAATTTTTTAAATTTTCTATACAAAATATAATAAACTATTCAATTTTTTAAAATTTTAAAATAATAATAATATTAAAAAATAATATTATAATAATATTTTATTTAACTTTCAACTTTCATCTAAAACTATAAAACTATAGATCCAATCTCATCTCATTATCCAAATTGCACCTAAATAAATCGTTGACTTTTTATAAATCGTGTTTAATTACATAGGCAATTTAGACCTTAGCTAGGTCTAGGCCGTATAGGAAGCAGCATATATACCCCAAGATCAAAATTCTTTGTATTTGAACCAACCCACAGAGCGCTGAACGTGCGGAATAAGTTCCGCATAAGTTAATGTTGGCTAATTCAACGAATTAAGCAATTAGAACAATATAGGGGTAAACATTTTTATTTTTATTTTTTATAGGTCAATAGACAGCTAGCTTGTTATAATGGGAATCCAAATTGTTTGCATGCAGGACTACATCCATATCATGATCATTAATTTGGAAAGTCGAAACATTCGAAAACTCCAAGAGAACAAGCACTTTCCTCATTCTCATGATGTTAATTTTATTCTTTTAATGTTGGGGATTGATGAACATTACATACTAAATATTGAAGATATAAGGCTATACTTGGATGCTGAAGTGATCCCAGATTATCTGTAAATAGTATTGAAAAAGTACTAAACTGTTTGTTAATAATAATAAATAGTAGCAAAATAGTCTTACAAACACAGTCTTTAGGCTACATTTGGATAATGAGGTGATCTTAAATTATTTGTGAATAATACTGTAAAAATTATAAAAAAATAATAATAAAATATTGAATAATTAGAGTGATCTCAGCTCACTCCACCGTTCAAATACAAGCTAAATCCCATTGTTTCATTTCTATTAATTTGAAGTCAAATATGGGCATCCAATTAATCCGATCTTATGCTAGTACTCTTAAGTATATACCACATGCGAAAAATGACATGCAATTCATCTATAATTAATCACCTAGTGACCTAGTCTAAGTACTATACGTGAAAATATTGACTCCTCAGTCTTCATTTTAGTGTCAAGTTCCATGTCTTCGATCTTATTCAAGTGAGAATCAATTAGCTAAAATTAATGTTCCATGAATATCTTCTTTTTCAGGTCAGGATGATGAAGCTAAATTTAATTGTAAATTTAATGGTGAGAAGTACTAATTGGATAAGACTTGATTAATAGGGGTGAAATCTGTAATAATGTTCAAAGTTATAATCTTTATCATGATATCATGTCAAATATCATGTCAAAGTATCATTTATAATACTTACGTGTCACATCAATTCACGAAGATCACGAAGGTGAATAACATTGCTAGCTACATGGCATCAAAGTGAATAATGATGACACCATATTATATAATTTGATTATTTAATTCATATTCTAATAAGATAATTTCAATGTAATTGAGAAATTAATAGTACTTATAATGGTAAGAATCATTTAAACTATAACCAAAATGCAAATGGGTAATTAATGATAAAGAGTACTACGCGATCGTACCCTAGCCTCCAAAGACTCTCCCTAGCTAACTAATTCCCTGATCGGGATGAATCGACAGACTTCCCGTCTGATCTACAATTGAGCATATATACTTTATGAATCAAGAATGGTTCGTCATGGACAGATGAAAATCACAAATAATTTTTCATTTTCTTTAATTTCTTTTGTAATATTTATGATCTAAAGAAAAAACTTCCTAAATTTGCCTGCAAATGTAACCAAGATATATATATATAAAACGAATGAATTGAACTACGTACGTACGTACCTTGGATATTTGTTGTTCTTCACTGCCTTTTGCCCATATTTCCTCCACCTATATCCATCGTCCAGTATATCGACCTGGCTCCTTGTTTGAAACGCATATCTTGGCTTTCTCACCTTCTTCTCTCCCTTTTTCTTCCCCAACTTCGCATGAGGATCAGTTCCAGACCCCACACAGTTTCTGCTCTGAGGATTATTATCATTTATGTTTGAAACTGGAACATCCATCTCCGACATCAGTGATCCCAAGAATCCATTCGACTTGCTACCTTGGAATTCATTGTAAGCATGAGAATTTGCCATGTTCAGTGACAAGGAAGAAGAAGCTGCCGGTGTTGCAGATGAACAGCTAAAATATGTTGGGTAGCTCTCCATCAGAGAGAGAGAGAGAGAGAGAGAGAGAGAGTTAAGGAGGTTGGGTTCTGGTATTAGAAAAGGAGATCACTGAGAATCCTTGGTGTGGGTTATAAAGGCTGAGGAATTTGATTTGGGCTGATCTGAGTGGTCAACAATTAATAATTATTTTTTATTTTATTATTTATTATTTATAATTATTTAATACTTTTTATTTTTTTATTAATTATTTTTTATTATTTATAAAATATTTAAAATCTACCTCACTATCCAAACACAAGCTAGTTAATTTGAAACGGTGAGGCGGCGTGTGATGGCTTTAGCACAGTTTCCAGCATCTTTTTTATCCTACACATGCCTAATGTCGTAAACGGCACGTAAAGTAGTGACATTGTAGTGGAGAAAAAGAAATTATATTTTAACAAATACTATTTATTACCTTCATACATCAACAAATGGTATAAATCGTGGAGGATTCATGATGAGGGTTCGGAAAGTTAATTGTCATAGCACTGTTTTATATTAATAATAGAGCTCAGCTGATTTGACCAAACTTAAGATTTCGTAAACAGGAGTATTCTCGGAACTTTGAATAATAGTATTATATATGACTATACAATTTAATAATCAAAATTTCTTATAATTAATTTTATGAGTTAGATACTATTCTATATATATATATAGTTTGGAAAGGTATAATATACAATATGTGAGTTTTATTATATATAATATTGAATAATTTATCCTATAATATTATTGTTGAATTCACGAATATTGTATATCTCGAAATAATTATTCTTCTCATCAGTCTATTAACTTATTTTAAACCCCTTAACAATATTAGCTGTGACAAAGATTTGAGGAGAAAGAAGAGAAATGAGGGAAATAAAAAATACAATAATTTTGAGGGAAAAAGATAAAGCTTAAGGAAAGAGAGAGCTTGACGAGAGAAATAGGGGATTTGATGAGAGAGAGCTTTAAGACAGAGAGGGAGGTAAAAGAGAGAGAGATTGAGAAGAGAAAGGTAGATGAGATAGATGGATTCGGTGATGATAGGTCTACTATTAAAAAAAAGGTAAAAAAGAAAAAGTAACAATAAATTTGAGATGTGGAGGTGAATAGTAACTTATGTATAGCATATCTCATATCTAAAATAAATCTTATTAAGTTTAGACTCTAGCTTGGAAATATTAAGTGGAAGACAGATAATTAAACACATAAAATGAGTCTTTGGCAGAATTGATTTGTGTCTTTTTCTCACCTACTTTTTTAGACTAAGCTTGGATGAAAATTTGAAGGAACCTGATCGATCAATTTATGTATATATATATATATATATCATACTTATAAAAAGTATGCAGAAAAACTATATGTCTGATCCAATATATATATATATATATATATATAATTAGACAAATTAGGATGCTGCGTGCTGTTGTATGAGAAGAGGCATATCCGTGGCTGCTTCTTTTGGCATGGTAGGCCGTCCAATAACGCAGCACCAGGTTGGGTACGGACCATTTGGAATTGGTGACCGCATCTGTCTGTGTCTTGTAGTGGAGTCGTTTCTTTGGTCACTGCATGTGTTTCTTGAATTCTTTTGCTGTTTTCCTCACCTTACATATGTATTTATATAATCACCTGCAACTCATTACTATTTCACCTATAATTCAACAAGAGCTGTACTGAATGAAAATGCCCTGACCTAAAGGAAAATGATATTTTAAATACGTACTCCCTTGAACTTAACATATATAACGTTTAATTATTTTTTTTACAATTTTAATTTTTTAGATCAATAATTTAGATATAAAGAGATATTACAAAAGTAAACTCACAAGTTGATATGATTTGATGTGATATATATATGTTATATATATTATAAAATTACAGCTTATATTATAAAAATAAATCTAATTAACGTATTATATATATATATATATATAAAGTTACGTCTAAGTTTACCGTATCATTATGTCATGCTGCGAAATAGAAGGCATGTGAATCACTAAATTGCAGCCTAAAAGATAGATAGTTTAACACATTTCGTAGGTAAGTACAACATGTATTCACGATCGAGCTGAGTTGCATGCCCAAGCTTTTAAAAACTTGACTCTTGTGGCAGACTTGCCCGTGTCAACGAAATCAGGTCCCCGGATGGGAACATTCACGTGGGTTAGCTCACGAGCTCGTTTATCGGCAAATTTAATACGGGCTGCTCTAGCGGTTTTAGATATCTTAACTGGGAAGTTTTGAACCTCACGCTAAAAATAAATGAAGGTATAAAGTGGATTACATTATTTATTAAATAATATTTAAATTTCGTTCGGGAATTTATAGAGATAATTATAATAAATATTGCGAAGTTTATTTATTATTTCGTTAATCTTAAAATTCAGAAAAAAAACTTTTAAGAAATTCACGCGCAATGGCTCTCGAGCGGACGTGTTTGTATTAAGTAAAACATTCAAATTAATTAATCAAATCTTATATTTGTATGGTACATTAATATTCTGAAATATTAGTCCATCTGTTCATGATCATCGATCGCGATCTTCTGATCTGTACATACATGAACAACACGAGCAACGGCTTCTAGAGCTACCGACCCACATATTATTCTATGGATTGGACATGCATTTTCCTTATGGTTTCTGCGTTGGATTGAAAATCATTGCAGTTTGCAGCCAAGCTTTCGAGATAATTTGTTAAAAGGAATTCAATGGATGTTGAAAGTAGCTAATCTTTCCACATTGATTAAATGGATGTGGAAAATGATCATGAAATATAAAGCTATAGCTGACTATTCATAGTCCGCGTTGTTTGACTAAATGGCAGAGAGAGAGAGAGAGAGAGAGAGGATTTTCAAATTCAAATATATACATAAACAAATAGAAGATAAAAAATAAGTTTGTTTTCATTTTGATTGAACTGACGTGTTGTGGTCATAATCATCATAATTTTACTTAAGGGAAAAAGAACATTTTCAACGTATAATAATTCAACTAAAATGGCTGTATTAATTATGTATTGTGCTTTCATGTTTTAGAGAGGGAGAGATCTAGTGGTACCATAATAAACATGTGGATTTCGTACTTAATATTTCCAAGGGTAACGCTAGTTGGCCGCCCAATTTTTATAAAGAAAAAGTTAGTTGTAAATATAATTACGTATTAATATGTGTATTGATCTAATACGATTGGTTAAAAAGTAAATTTTATTAAAAATATTATTAATTTAAAATTTAAATATGAAAGAATCGATATTAATATGCAGATTAGTACGTGACTTTACTTATACATAGCAAATTTCTAATTATACGTTCATGATCGTTAGATGATATATTTTTTAAAATATATAAATTTTTTAATAATAATTTTTTAAAACATTAAAAAAAAAAGACAAATAGAAAAACGAATTAACATTTTCCTATTCAGAATCCATCGATCGGGGGAGTAGTACACAGAGCTCATCATGTTAACATTAGCTAGGTTTGAGCTTTGGTTGGTGGGTCGATGGTGACTGCATATATATATATATATATATGGGCGCAGCCTAGCTATATATATATATGCACTATGCATGCTTTCAAAGAAACTATTCCAATTGCTTTAATTAATGAGTAGTAGAGAGGAACTGTGGACAATAAAATCATGCCAATTACGCCTAAATATTTTTCCAGTTTTTGTTAATACTGTTCCCAAAAGGAAAACACATATATGCATGGTGGGTTTGATATTCGGAAAATATTAGGGTTACTAACAATTTATTCAATATAAATGAGTTTTTTTAATCATTTTTTAAATATAATTAACTATTAAAGAGAATTTTTAAAAATATAAAAATTTATTAATAATTATTTCTTTAATTATTAAATATATATGTACGAGCATATTTAATAGGCATGTAGAGTCATTATATCGTTTTCCTTATATTCAACATTGATCAGCACTGAACAGGTATGAAATCTGACTTTTTAACACATTAGTGACCCTCCGATCGATTATTGAATGGCGGGGCCAAACTAGTTTTACTTTTCGCCTATACCATGGCGTGGGATTCGATAGGTATAGCTTGAATTAACATTTTTTTTTTCTTTACAAGAATAAATACACTTTTTACGCTTCAAGTATCATTCGTACACTATAAATTATCAAAGCCGAATAACTTTTTTTTATCAAATAAAAATGCTGTAATAACAAAATATTTTATAAAATTAAATTAATAAATTAACGTAACTTCATACGATATATTAAATAATAAAATTATTTTTTTATAAAATAAATATAATATATTATATAAAATTATATAAATTTAAGTTTATTTTTATGAATTCGCTACTCTTTATTAACTTTTTATATTTTAGATCTTATTGGAACAATGGAAAAGTAGAAAGACTTTGGCGATTCATAATTGGTATATAGAATATCTATTATGTGTTGGGATATTAATTTTATAAAAATAAATTCAGAAAATAGTATAATTTGATGTAATGAGTTAAATGATAAAATTATTTTTATTATAAAATAGATCTAATATGTCACATAAAATCATGTTAATTAATTTGTAAATTTAATTTTATGAATCTTTTTATGACCGTATCACTTTATCTCTATTTTTTTGGGATACAGATTACATGTACTAAGGTTATATATATGACAAGCGCGATTGCTCTGTTTCATTGTTACTTTAAAATAAACTTATACTTTCTAATTTTTTTTTTTTAAATGACTTTCTAAGAGCATCCCCAACCGGTTCTGCATCTCTTCATTTTTCCTATATTTTGCGGTGGTTTTTAAGATTTTTGATAAAACCCTCACTCCATCTGGTTCCCTATAATGCGGTTGAGGTTTACGGGGTGAACAAAAATTCTCCATCTTTGGGGACTTACTGTACATCCCCAAATCTTGTTCCATCTTCCCTGTCCCGCATTCATCCCTCTCGACGGTTGGTGCTCCAATAATCGCCTCTCCTGCTGACCGACCCTCTCTCGGTGCTAATCCTCTTTCTTTTTTATGTTTGGTATGTGCGAATATGATTACCGTTTGAAGGGCATTTGGGATCTGCTTTAGGGTTTTTGAAAATTTATTTATGATGTGCTTGGCTGCTAGGAAATCAGTACATCTTTCTCATTTTCTCACCCCTATTAATTTCTTGCATGTTTCTTGATGATGAAACATCTAATGCTTTGGAACCGATGTTTGGTTGGTGTGAACATTTTTAGGTTTTTCTTGTGGCTATTTTCCTCAGTTATCCGTTTGGTTGCTGTGAAAATTTCTATTCGGTTTAGATTTCTTTTTTCCTGAGTTACCTGTTTGGTTGCTGTGAAAATAGACTGGAGGTTTCCTTTGATTTTTTCCTAAGCAACCCGTTTGGTTGCTGTGAAAATGTGCCGCAGTTTGGTGTCATATTTTCTTGAGTAACCCGTTTGGTTGTTGTGAAATGAGACGAGGTTTGGCTTGCGTTTTATAATACGAATTTCAATTTAAAAAAAAAAATATTGTATTAGATAGTCAAAATCTCTAATAAATATTTAGTAGAAAGTGATATTTGAAAAAAAAAAAAAGATAATAAGACAAAAGAGTTAGTAGTTAATATTGTAAATGGAAGAGAGAGAAAAAAGTAATAAAAAAAGAATAGAGAAATATTTTTTAAAATAATAGAGATAGAGATGGGAAATGGGATGTAAGAGATTTTTATAAGATAAACAAATTTTAAGGATAAATTTGAGAGAATGAGTATTTAAATTAAATTATAGAAATGAAGATATAAAACCGGATGGAGATACTCTAATCGATACCATATACAACACAATCGTCTTAGTCATTACTTTGTATATATATGTGCGATATTATTGTCATCATTGAAAAGGATAGGTTAAAAGAGTATTAACTTTTCAAAGGAATATGCTACAACCACAGATAAAATTCATCGAAAGTGACTTATTGAATAGACTAAATTTTTTATATATATTTTTTTCATACATTATTTTTATATCTTTAAATATTTTTTTAAAAAAATTATAACATCATTTAAAAATACTTTCTTAATCATTAAATTAAAAAAATAAAAAAAATTGGTGACAACTTCGGTAGCTTTTATCTGTATTCCCCTTTCTTCGCATCTTTTTCTTTTTGAAGGTTTCTAAGCAAGAAGAGCATGCATGCAGTTCCAAAACTAGCTGTAAATCTGCACACAAGATTAATAAATTTATATCATGAGTACTTGGGAAAAAAAAAAAAAAGAAAAAAAAAGGCATGCATTAAGAAAAACTAAAAGACTACTAATTTTATACGAAAAATACTGACTTAATTAATTAAATATATTATTTTTTATTTAATAACTTAACCTTATAATATAATTTAATATTTGATTATAACTTAATAAAATAATAGATTGCCGAGTGGTACTGGATGGCGTGCGTGGCTTCATATAGGTAAAACGCGTGCGTACTTAATTTGAATAGTCGTCTACGACCACAATGTTTTATGTCGTTTTAGTTGACAGTCATGACAGATTCCAAAATGTCATTGTTCTACGGAAGCTGTTACGTACATTAATTGGCATTTGTATATATTTGTGTATTGACAGATTTCAAAATGCGTGTGAATTGACAGATGTTTATATCTGTGTATGATCTTCAACTCACACGCATGCATGCATATATGCATGCTTTTGTATTTTCCATTGGCATTGTTTGTCGAAGTTGAATTAAGTAATTTATTTTGTATATAAGTATTGACGTGCAAAAAGCCTAAAAACTAAAATTAGGAGGAAATGATCTGCAGCAACAAGTAAATATGCCCGCGTTTTTTGGATGCTCATAGATCATTATAAAATATTACAAGAAAAATGATTATTTATGACAAATTATATGCGACGAGAATGACTATTTACAATTAAAACAACCTCATTTTAATAGAAAATAGTTATTTTCATAAAAAATAACTTGTCATAACTGTATAATTTTTTTGTAGTGAAATTGTCTAATTGAACAAATATCACCTCAATGGACAACAATCAGGTACATATATGCTTATATTATATGCATGTCATGATCTTGACTATTCTTTTATGTGAATTTAGCCACTTTCTTCTCGCGTGCATTTAGTTACGAGAAGCGATACAGATATAAAGAGCTGATTTCATAAAAATAAATATATAAATTGACATAAGTTTATATAATACGTTATGTTTATTTTATAATAAAATTAATAATTTTATTATTTAACGTACTACAATAAATTAGGTAAATTTATATATTTAATTTTAAGAAATTTTTTACGATTAAATACCTCTTCAGCTATATATCCATAGGTCCCGAGTTCTACGTAATGATCGATGCTTATTATGTGATTCTCATCGTTTAATTTTCTCCTATATAAATCTAACCATTTTCTACGTACTGACATATTCATGATTTTATCACTGATTCGACCTACGTACGTACAAACGATTATACCCTTCTTCACATGATCTGTTCATCGCTAAATGTAGTATTTGAAAAGAAATTGGTATAGTTTGATGGTAAAATATCTCAACTTTAATATATAGTTTATGACACGAAATTTAAAAGACTTATAATTAATTGAAGAAAGTGTATTAATTTATTCCTAAAACTGATATATTAACCCGATCGATTTGCATCTAATTACTTAATTATTTATAAGCACTCCACCGATATTGATGATAAGTACTTCAAGATACGTAATGGATGACGTTTTCTGATACTTATGTGATCCTAACTCATGTTCTCTTCGATGAATTTTAACCATTTAATTTTCTTCTAGCATCATGTGTTACATTTTCTCATTGATTCTGCCTGTCATTCTTCACGTCCATTCAACTGCATGCCTATTGAGTAATATTGAAAGTGACTTCTCATCATGTAAGTACGTTGGGTATTATGAAGTAGAATAGAGTTAGGGATTCGCTGGCAGCTGTCGCTTCTAATTTTTTATTTTTTATTTTTTTTAGTAGTTAAGAAAAAATTATTTAATATTATTATAAATTTTTTTATTTTTTTAAATATTTAAAAATATTAAAAAATAATGTAAAAAAATATAATTTTTTTAAACCTAACAGGAACTCTGGCTCTAGAATGCCCTTATGAAGTGTTTATATATATAATATATATTTATAGCAGCCGCACCTTTTGCATTTGACATGAAACATGCATATATACATTGCATTTTCCTGTAAAAATAAAGTTAGGCATGAGCCACCCCACCCCGTGACCATTACATTATTAATACATGACTGCTGGTCTTTTAGAAAGATGCTTCCTGCTACTACTAGTCATCTCGATGATGATGATGATGATTGAAGGTGGCTGCGATTGATGTGCATGTCAGTCTCGCACATTCATGTCTGCAAAAAAAACGGGTTACAATACGGTGCGTTCACACCATATTCTATATTTCTGATTAACAAAGACGTAAGTACGTTGGGTTTTAGAGAATAATTAATGAAAATTAATGTATCAAACCTATATATATATACACACACATTTGATTTTACAGTCAAATTGATCGATGTTGCTGGCCATATTACATTATATTATAGAGATAATGATTGGTCAGCATAATGGCCTTGTTCAAACTTTAATTCTGTACCCTTTAGTACAGCTTAGACAATTGGTATTATTATTATTATATTTGTTCATGTTTTTATATACATGTTACTCTAATTTTAACAAAGATCAGATCGAAGCTTCGATACCAGAGTTTACCGATTCAAGTCAAGGTTCCTCATGGACACGATCAGCTTCATGAGGACGTTGTTGACCCGTAGAGATCGAAGTGGTTTGGAAAATATATGTATATATGGTACTGCATGCATGCATCTTGAATTATTAATGCATTCGGTCAAGAGTTCACCAATTACATTATAAAACTTTTTCTTGTTGTGTTTGGTTTGCCGATTCATCTCACACTAATTATTGATAAAACTCACTATTTTTTCAACTTTTCATAAAAATGTTAAATTTATTTTAACCTAATTCGTATATTTTAATCTAAAAAATTAAATCAATCTCAATTTAAAAAAGTTAAATCCATCTCAATGAGATCTACAAATTAAATATTACCATTCACAAGTTAACTCAATTCATCTCAACATTTAAATTTTAGTGATTCCTCTTTGACTCGATTAAGGAATATGAGACCAGAACCAATTGCCGTTTATTTCTTCTGTAATATATATTATATAGATATATATTTATATATATTATACTACAACTTCTATGGTGGGGCTTATATATATATATATTAAGATTCTCCATTACTGGTCTTGTACGTATTTTTGTGTATAAATTTATGGAACTTTTTTTAGAAAAATAAAATAAAATTAATCAAGGTAGTTCGATGCAAACTTAAATTGATACCGTGTATGTAAGTCCATATTCTATATTGAATGCACTGAACTACTTTAACAATGTAAATCCATACAAATTATATGACAAGAAAAACTTGATCAATCTTAGATTGGAGCAATATCAGTGATGTTTTAAAAACCATGCCGGCCCACTTTTTAAAAGCTAGATACAGCAACCCTACTTATTGAATTTGTGCACATTCTTTCCAACAACTAATTACTACCTTAATACTGTGGACGGATGCCCTAAGTATGCCTATATATAGAGGCAAGAATAGGGATGCACGTATCTACAATTTTACATACAAAATTATTTTATCAGTTTTATTTTTAAATTCAAATTTATGATTTTTAGCATATCAATAAATAAGACATCTGCACGTATTGTTATACAAGTATAAATAACATTTTTGTTATGAAAAATGATGCAAGAACAGTAAAGCAGAACAAGAATCAACAGTACAACACAAAAACTTACATGTGGTTAGGCAACATACTTACATCTACGGAGGTGTAGAGAATTTTATTATATTAAGAAATGATAAAATACACTTTGGGGTGAAAATATACTGTTCCAGAGGACCATATTGTTCATAATAAACTTATATATTGGATTATGCGTTGGAAGTCTTAATTTTACAATTCTTAGATTATTTGTTCCGGTGAGGTTTCGAGCGAACTCACTATCTGATGTTCACTTGAACAAATCTCGAGTGAGTTCTCTATTTGAAATTTGTTTGAGTAATTTGTCACATTGATCGAACTTTCTGCTTGGCGATTCTCTAGTCACAAAGAGGGTCAAAATATTTTTCCAATGGCCTTGGAATCCCACAAGGCTTGACTATGTTAACTTCGGCTTGGGACCCATGCCTGTGCTCCAAGGCACAAGGCCTCATTAAAAATCTTTAAAAAAACATATAATAATAATTCATAACAAATGCTTGCCGAATCAGGTTATCAAATCGGGCCACTACGAGAATAAACCAAGTTCCAAAAGTTCAACAATTTTCCTATAGGCAATAATGACATTGTTCTAGGTTCTAAAGTAGAGAGAAGTTGCCATGCACTACATTAACCAAACTATCATTAAAATGCAATTAGGAAGAATCTAAATATTTTTCAAGAGCCTGATGGCATATGACCCAACTTTATAAATAAAAAATTTAGATTTAAAACCTCCAGCTATATATATATAAAGAGAAGAATCTAAATATTTGAACATCCACAGGACTGTTTGGTTAAATCAACATTAGTATCTATGTGATTCCTCGACACGTATGTACCGGCAATAGTTGAGCATATCTCCTATTGGGTTTTGACAAAATCTTAGAAAAATGCCTCGTTTGGTTGTTGGAGTGCAATGAGATCAATCCAGTTTACTCTAATTTTAAATTGAATCTAACATCTAAACATATAATTCTAAAATTACTAAACTCATTTCAATTCAAAACCTTCTCAAACATGGAATCTATAACATTTTTCAACTCAACATGACCTCTTTATATACAGGATCCACAACTTTTTTTAATTTGTCATAAACAAATCTAAACTCATCTTAATATACAAACACAATATCTTAGATGCATCTCACGAAAATTATTTTACCATCTCAATTTATTACTATTTATAAAAAATTCAACTCATCTCAATTCAACTTAACATATGCATTCAAACATAGCATAAAAATACTACCCATCTCTGGGCGTCGTACAGCTTGATCAGAGCCCGTGATCACTTTAGCATTAACATGTAGTTTAGACTGCTTGAGAAGGGGCATAAGTTGATAGATATAACACACTGTTAAGGATACAGTCTATATAATTTTCAATACTTCCTCTCGATAAACAGTTCTCATATATAAAATATTTTATTAAATAGAGTTGAGTCAAGTTTGGAACTCAGAGATAATGTTACGAAGGATATGATTTTAAATTTTCAATTATGTACTGATCTTAGGGATCAGAGTTTGGTTGATAGCTAGCATCCATTTTGTCTCAAGTGTTATGCACTAATCTATATCCGTTGGATATTTTTTCTTTAGTTCATTGAACTATATCTTGTCATCTCCAATCACGCTTATTGATATAATACATTCTAAACTATTGCATATCTAAATCACTTAAAATATGCCATATCATCAACCAATATGACTGACAATATATAATAAAATCTAAGATGAAGAACAACATTTCTTAAAAAGATAATGAAGTATGAAAAGTGGAAGACGAGCAACCTTATTCTGGATGAGTTTTGGAATACAACTATTCTCAAACATAACCAGACTATTTATAAATTATTTTATTATTATTTACAGATGAATTTAAAATATTCTTAACATTTAAACAGAGCCTTATATAGTCGCCCAATAAAGTCATGGTGTAGGAATTGTTAGTCAATTAGATGGACAAGGACGTGGCCATTCCCGTACATTTACTTTGGCTCCATTGGTTTCTCAAAGTCATGATTTGTTTAAGAATTCTTTGGCTAAACCATTAAAAATTAATGCTAGTAATTAAGTACTTTTGTTAATAAATATCCTTCAAATCTACCCGTTATTCTCTTTGAATTTAAATCCAAGAAAAGCTTTACGGTCAAAAGATTAAAGGCATTTCTGATCGATACGGACACAGAATTCCCTAGGTGAAGGGCAGACTACAGTTCCAATTGCCGTCCCTTGCATCGATTTTAATTTCTCCAGGCATGTAGATGGACTCAAACATTAATTTATTCGGCCCAAAATGAAGTTCAACTCTTCGGGCTGGACCGAGCCCAGTTTAATGGGAAAAAAAAAAAGTTGGGCTAAAGTTTAGCTTGGTATCCCGGGTCGGTTATGTTGGTTTTAGGTCGGGTTGATTTCAGGTTAGCTAGTCGACCGATTATACCAAACTAATTGGGCTATTGGCCATTAGATTCGAGTGGTTGATGCCGCGACAGGCCGTGCCGGATTTTGGCCAACTCATGACTACTTGGAATAGTAATCGAAATAGTGACTAAAAGTTATCTTAAAAATAATTGACTTTAGACTACTTTTCAAGATTTTAGTGTTTATAAATTATAGTGAATTAGGATTTCTTTTTAAAGAAAAAATTAATTTGGTCTGATTTAATTCATTGTAATTAAATTAATTAATAGGATCATGACCTAGTAGTGTATGATTGAAAGGTGTACAAGCTGCCACTTTCACACCACATCCCGATCAAAGACGCACCCCTATTTTATCTATACAAATATATGAATGCATAAATTAATTAAAAAATGTATAGACTAGATCATCATGTTGTAAAATTCTATTTTCTTCCATGCAGAATTTCTTACCAAGATTGCCATGAAACTTGTAGGAAAAAAAAAAAAAGTAAATGAAGAATATCAGAGACACAAGAGAATTATGTGGTTCGATCCTAAAGATTTACATCTATGGCAGGAACAGTCTAAAATCTTTTCCATTCATGATCATAAATGTACAATTTGTAAGATTACAAGAACACTCTTCTTTCTTTTGCGATTCTTGAAGAATCTTCTCTACAAAACTCTGTTCTATCTAATCTCTCTTGTACTCTCTCACGTATTACAAAGATTGTATCTCAAAGTTACATAGCCTCATATTTATACAAATGTATAGGTTACACAAAATGACCCTGCAGCCATCCACCTCAAAGTAATCTAGTTACTTGAGTCTTGATTCCTGGTTGCAAGCTTTATTTCATTTTGACATGTGTAAGGATCTAATTAGTTGACATCTTATTTAACACATTAGGCACCTTCATCTCATTTAGATCTTATTGTGTTAAGGTGATATAATCCATCTATTAGGTGATTTTTCCCTAAGCCCAAAAGGCTCAGAGGCTGAGCCCAATGCCCAAGGGCCCATACTTGCTAGGCCATCCGTCAATTTGATTGGAGGGCTCTCAACCCAGATAATCGAATTAGGGGACTCGGAGTAGATGCCAGTCTATTACCGAGGAAATGCGAGAAATCTGCTCCCGTGCAAAGGGTAAAGGAACACGATATCTCAACTAGACTAAATCCTAGGACGAAGCAGAGGATCATGCTGTATTAAATTCATCTCCTTGAGAGTCACGCTGCATTAAATGGGTATGGCGAAAAAGACTTTAGGAGGATGTCCCTCCTCCAGCTACAAGGCATGATCACCTAATCCTTGAAACCAGGAATAAAAGAGAAACCCCAGGTATTAAAAAAGGGTTACACTCTAGACACTTTATACTCTCTAAAATTTCTCTACTCACTTAAACCTCATTGGAAGATATACTAACTTTGGCATCCTCAGCTACTGCTTCTCGGTCTTTTCTTTGTGTTTGCAAGCTCAAGATTGAAGACTTGAGCTCCTAAGTGCCCAGCCCGAAAGCGTACGAAATATGATGTTAACACTGTCAATCTTTAAATATGTTATTTAAAAAGAAAGAGTTAACATAATGGTTGATGGAAATCTATTAGTAGTACGATATATATATAAATATATTGAAATACCCAAAATTTAATTTAACGAGCATCAAATTAGAGTTACAAGCTGGTGGATAAAATAATTTAAGATGGGCTATAATGATCAAATATATAAGCTAGTCTGCATTAGGCAGATATTTCCATATGTAATGCCTGAATTACATATTTCTTGCAAAAAACAGATGTTCCTTACAATATTTAACAATCACCACTCACAGACAGGTTTGTAAGAGGAGCTGCTAGCGGCTCTAATTTATTTGTTCAACTCAAGCTCATTAATTATAACATAATAACTTGTATATATGCTATTAGCAGCCATCAATATTATCACCAACAAGCTGTAGAATCTTACAACAGACGATCATCATGTCATTGCCAACTCAAATGCTGCTTCTGCCTTTTAGAGCTCCAGCACCAGGTCTACAATCCAAATAAATAAAACATTGAATCAGCACAAGTGTCAAATCTAAGAACCATAGTCCTAACCAGACCTCTCTTAGATTTGGTTTGGATCGTAAGATGAGATGAAATGAAATGATCTGTAAATAGTAGTGAAATTATTTGTGAATAGTGATAAAATAGTTTGAGTTGAGATGATTCATGAGATTAAATTGAATAAAAATATTATAAAATTAAAATATTGTTATAATATAAATTTTAATATTATTTTTGTTTTAAAATTTAAAAAAGTTGAATTGTTTTTTGTATTTTTTTTATAAGTTTGAAAAAATTATAATAATTAGATAATGAATAAATGAAAAAATTAAAAATTAAAAAATATTTAATTTATATTTGTGATATTTAAATATTAAAATAAAATGAGATAAATTAGATGAGAAGCTTTTGCTATCCGGCCAAACCACGCCTCATATATTTTATACTAAATGATTTTGTATTCTAGTGCAGTCGTTGAGTCAGACCAGTACCTATCCTTCTTTTACATAAACTCTTCACGCAATTTTAATTTAAATGGGAGACATTTTTATAAAATAATTTATTTATAAGTAATATCATTTTATAGAAATATTCTTAATTTAAAATATAATAATATAAAAATTTATAAAAATAATTATACTCGCACGAGCATCGTTACTACTCATTGGTCAATCCGGTTCAGAAATTGCGAGAAATGGGTCATCGATGATCACATGGTTACGTAGGTACGTGGTATATTTTAAGAAGCTAATATTGAATTATTACTGGTTTTTTAATATTTTATAATAATAGCACAAATATATGAAGGAAAAACAAATTAAAAATGGAGTATTTCTCAATACTTACAATCTGCATCCGTTTTGATCCAGTGCTCCCTGTTCCCATTTGAATCACTGCAGCTGTTGAGTATTGTGAACTGCGGCAGGTTAGATTGGCTCTTGTAGCGCCGTATGCTGTTCTTTGAAAGGGATGTTTTAGGATACAACATTATTTCTTCTTTTGCGTGCACCTGATCTCCAGTAGTACTGTCGCGGTCCCCGTACTTGCGCATTACTTTCTTCTTGGTCTCAGTCTTTTGGATCTTAGTACGCTTTTGGATTGCTGTTGAGTTTTCAGGGTGAACTTTCCTTTGGAACATTTGGAGGATCTACAAGCCACATGTTATGTTGAATAACAAAGAACAGGAAGAAAGAGAGCAAAAAAATAGAGAAGATAAGATTAAAGTGGTTTGAGTCAAATCTCTTTCATATCATACAGGATGAACAAAAAGTAAATATATAGCATAAGCATCATGGGCAACAGAAATCTTTCAACATTCACGTCGATATAAGGATAATTCTTCTTGATATACTTTTCAATTGCTTAGTAAATGTACCTTATGCAGTTTTTTCTCAGCTGAAGCAGAATCAAGAGGCCCACCAGTAGCTGCTGTAGAGCTCCGAGAAGAAGCATGAAGCATTTTTTTCTTCAGCAGTTTTTTCATTAGGTGCATGGCAGATTTAACTGCTTCCTTTTCTGTTCGCCTATCCTCCCTGTCGAACTTTGTTCCAGGATTCTCCTCCGCTGTTTTACTCATCTGAAACAGCTCACCAAGAGATGTTCTATGTTCCTTCTTTGCCACCGTGGTTGTTGCTGCTGCTGTTTCTGACCATTCAATTGCTGACCCAAACAGATATCCTTGGAGTGGGCAGACTGTAGTTCCATTCCCATTTGTCTCTGGGCCTTCCATTTGCTTGCCACCAAGTGTTATGCTGCTACCATGACTACTTCTTCCAGCGCTGACATGGCTGGTTCTCCCAGATGAATAATTGCAGCCATCGTCCTTAACTTCAGCTCCCAACACCTTTTCCAACTCATCGTTGATGAGCTTCAGATCGTTCTCTGTCACTTCTGTTTCGTTTTCAGTTATATTCTCAATAGAGATTGAAAATTTTGGCGTGGACAGTTCATTCATGACTTGGTCTGTACCAAGGGTACCAATTGCAAGAAAGCCATGGAAGAGCTCAGATATTGCTGCAGATGATTCTTCTTCGTATTCTAATTCTTCTTCTTCTACTCTTGCTTCCTCTTGACCAGTGAAAGATCTCCGAAGGTAGTGATCTTTTGGGGGTTGTTTGAAGATTTTGTTGCCATAGTTTGGCTTCTGGTGGCATTGAGGATCGTCGAGCGACGGCTGCCCTGAAAGACAACCATAACAAGGCACTGACACAAAATTTAGAAGAACTACTGTTTCATATTGTCGGAGTGTCAGATGTTATATGTTTGGTTCAAATCATGATTTTAAAACATGTTTTCTTGCAAGGCTTCTTTGAGTTTTTGTGATTAACTGTGTAAAACAAAGAGCTAAATGAGCAGGAACACTAAAGATCACCTTAACCCTTTACTGAATTGTACGTACAACCTTGTTGGCCAGCATTTAGGTGATTTAAATTTACACGAAGATGCTAGCCCAAAAATGAGTGGCAGAGATCTTACCAATGGCCAAATCCTTTAGCGGATCGCCGTTGTTTTGGCGGAACTTACGATGCATCCAACCTAGTAACTGAAAGAATACATGCAAATTAAAGATCAACAACTTGTTAGTATATTGAAATTTGAAGCAGACGTACATGAATACTCATGATGTTCTCGTAAGGATTAATACAAGAGAGTAGACTCTTACCTTCATCTTTCTGGATAGTACTTCAGAAAACTTGAGGTTTGATTACTTTAGTTTTGAGAGGATGAGGAAGCGCAGCTTCTTTACATAGATAGATAGCTGTATGCTTGTTAATGAATTATAAGATCACGTTAAACAAGTCTTGGAAGGAAAGTGGTGGTTAGACAGAAACACATAGATGGTTACAAATTCATGTCTGTCATGCTTTGTCAACAAAAAAATAAATTACAAGCGGCCAAATGGAGATAGGGTCCTGACCCCTCCCTCCTCCAAGCTAGTGATTCTCTATAAGCATTAATGCACATATCAAGTTCATATGCGAGTTTGATTGTAAATATATTATTTCATTTTATTCTTCTTCTTCTTTTCGGCCCTTTACATGATTCTTTTTTCATCATGACTCGTCAAATTCTCTGGATATAGATATATATATATATATATATATATAATTCAAGTTGCAACAAGCACATTAGTTTTCTTTTAAGTGCCTAGTTCAGGATCTCGGCCCCTTCGGGTTCGTAACCAGGACTTTGCTCATTTAACATGTTTGTGGTTGTGCACATGCACTTAGGGGGGAAATAATGATGATGATCATCATCATCTTGGTCTTTACCATTGAATTATGAGGAGTGTGGAGAATATTTTGTAGGAGTCGGACCCATATCAAGTCAAACATAATATGCCAATGAAACAGATCTTTACGCCCTTTGGGATTAGAAGCTTGCGGGCAGTACTGTGCTTTCCACGGTAGGTCCAGTACTGATGTGCTTTTGACTGAGAGGACCCGATTTGATTAAAGAATAATGCCCGTGTCACCGCTCCTAACTGTGATCACTGCTGGCAATTTTTTTTTTTCTTTGTGATTAAAGAAGTACTATTTTTTAATGATGTTGTGAATTTTTTTTTTAAATATTTAAAGATGTTAAAAAATTACAAGTAAAAAAAAAAAACACATCAAAGTAACTAGCGAGAATTGTCAACGGTGTGCTTTAACATTGTCCTTTAATTAATCACAGCTTTGGCGAAGGTCTAAATATTTGTGAAAGTTTATTATATATGTGTTGAATTTGTACGTGTTAAATTACCATCTTCTTGATGATCATCTTGCATAAGCAAATTAATGGATGCTTTCTGATATTCCTGATCAACTGATCTCTGGAATATCTGATATTCTACCTTGTTTCAGCAGATCTAGATCAAGTACAGATTGCATCTATTTCCAAATTAATTACCAATTGGTCCCAATATAGAATCGTCTCTTGCATTAATATATAGCCTTGTATCGCCATTCCCAAGCATTAATAAATTACGTACGTGTCTAAGTTTTAGCTAGCTTTATCTTTGGGGTGGCTCTACGGCCACATCTGGGAGCTCCGGCTCCCCCTAGTTGACTTTGATCTATATATATATATATATAACATTTTTTAAATATTTAAAAAAAAATACAACATAATTAAAAAAAAATACTTAATTAATCATTAAATAAATAAAAAAATAGTGTCGACGGCAGCGAGCTAACGATAACTACCAGCGGAAAGAGTAACATTTTCTTTATCTTCAAAATACATATATATTTATTATTTTGAATTAATTCTTGAATTTATGAAAATTTGTCAATATTCTAGCTAGCTAGCTAGGAATCCTGTCCTCAGTGATCTTCCCTTGATCATTTATAAGAAAGATAATTGATGATGTAACACATGATATATAAATCGTTATGATATTGAAACATGAACACTTCAAGTCATGGAAAAGAGAATCAAAACGCTTGGAAATCATAATATATATCTTAGATTTAATCTATTATTTTTTAAATACAGTAGATTTGAGTTGCTGAATTCAGATTGTCTCATCATTAGATCAATATATACTTCATTTAACATGTCGTACGTGTCAACGTTATAACTATATATAAGAAATTATATAAAGGGCCGATTAGAAAATGAGCATATATACTTCCACTAAAAATTTGGTATAAAATGGGTACAGAATAATGTAAATTATTTTTTCTTTTCTTTTTTTATTTTACTTCAATTATTTTTTAAACCTTTTTAAAAATTTTTAAAAATAAAAAAATACAAAACATTAAAAAATATTTCCTTAATCATGAAATTAAAAAAAAAAAAAAAAAAAAAACCGATACAGAATTGGTGTGGTAGCTCTATCATCTCTCTTACAAAAATAGAAAGATGTATGACACAAGTACTATTTATTGGGTACCTACTTTGGTGATATGGACGCATGTCTAAAGTTAATAGGTGTGTGATCGCCTTTTGTTAGCATTTTATGTATAGTATTTCCAGCTGCCATCCTTATCATTAGAGCAAGTGTTGTTTTCCCTCAGGACTCCTGGCTTTGAAAATAGTACGCATTGCCCCACGAGCATATTTATTAATAAAAAGGTGAAGGTTAAAAGAGAAAAGGGTTCAGGGCTTAGAGACAAAGGAGACAGAGCCATCCTTGATGAGAAGCAGAAACGTACTCGAACTAGTCCCGTGCAAGTCTAGAAATCACTTAAAATAGACCACTCAAGTAGTAGCATGATTGCGACAAAAAAAAAAAACTCTATTTTACGCATCAAATCGGGAGAAAAATGGATGTGAACCTGCTCCTACCACGAGTTCAAACAGAGTACACACATGCATTCACAAATCTAGCTACGTTAACAACTAATAATTAAAGGCTCATGTGAACCTGATCCTAGCTCCTAAAAGTTCCACTGGCTAGCTATATATTTTAATAATTAGGTGCAGCTCTTTGGAATGTTATGTATTCATGCATGCATGCCCCATGTTTCTTAGATATAGATATGGCCTGAAAATTAATTAATAAAAAAACCCCAGTGGCCGGGATCATGAGATGATCTCCAGATCAGGAATTATGCAATCTTCCATTGAATATATAATGCTTAATTCTTAATAATTAGTTTGTAGTTTCCAAGGTAATTTTGACAGAAAATGAGAAGAATTTAATAAAGCTCAAGACAGGTCACATGATGAGCTGCTTGGTGATCATCACTTCAATATTAGGGTTAAATTTCATTTCTTAGGGTTTTAATACACAAATAAAGGTTCACTGATCATAAGGATCAATGAATAACAATGGTCGGATCGAAGAAGATGGTTTATTGAATCTGGATCAATATTTCAACCTTTCTCTTCCAGCTTCTTTCTAATTACTGTTAATCTCCATATATGGTTACGGGATGCATGCCAAAATGCTTAAAGCAAAGGACGGAATTCAACACTAATAATTGCATGTACGGTCGATGCATGCATGCATGATAAGACTGGAATGCTCCCAATGCATGTTTGAGAAGTAACTACGTTCCATCAACGTGATCATCGAGTTGATCTATGTACATAATCATATGTATAATATATTCTGATCAATAACCCGACAGCTAGCTAGTCATGCTTTAGAGTTTAATTACATTAGTACGTACGTAAGAAAAGTCTCGATCATGATCGATCAAGTCGTACGTGTTGAATATATTAATTAATGCATGTCCAAGTATGACAACAATTAGTACTACGTGATCTTGTCCACCGATCGACGTCCACTCTTTAACAGTACCTTTTCTCATGCTTAGGTCCAATTAGATCAAATTAACTCCTGAAAAGTACTTATCTAAGACAAATAGACTGTGATCCAACCAGCGGGATCGATAACAGATCACGATTGGTCTAGTTATATGTACGTACACTGTAGATCATCAGTCCAAGAAAAACCAAACTCGGTTAATTTTAATATCATGTAATTAAACAACTAGTTCCTGGTTGAAACAAAAATAATTTATTTACCCCTCATTGCATGTTTCCTTACTAATTCTTGATAGTAATGGAACTTAATTAACACTTGGATTAAAAACAGCTAATTACCTCCCGTTGTTAATTGTCAATAATTAGGAACGTAACATTCAATCACGTTTTAAACATGATATCTATGTCAGTCCACTTAATAATACGTGCAATCCGAGCAACCTGTTCAAGATTTGAGCCGTGCTTTTGAGTGTGGGAGACTCAATCAACCTGACCCGAACATTCTTGATCGGGTCAACCCTTTTTTTTCCCTTTTAATAATTAGATTCAAATACAAATATACAATTACATTCACCGAAAGATAGGGAGCTACAGCTCTCTCTCTCTCTCTCTCTCTCTCTCTCTCGTAATAAAGAGTAGTGTAGAAGAAAGTAAACAAAGAAGAAATCGTACTAGAGAGGCAAAAGCTCAAGACAGGAGCAACTTGTGCGCAAGTTCAAGAAAGGCAATCGGGGACCCTTTTTTGTTTTTTCACAATCTGGGATGCCACAAGACAACTGTGAAAGCATAAAAAGAAAGGAAAAGCCAGATTTTTTTTTACTCTTAGTGGCTTTGGTATCATTTTTTTTTCTTTTTAATTTTGAGGCACTTATTCAAACAATTGGAGTCCTAGATTTTTCATGAGTAGTTTGATGAGGATAAATTCACCTAACCCCAAAGTTTTCCTTCAAATCTTGGAAAAACTTCATACCTTTAACCGATTTGGAAGGCATCTTTCGTTGGGAAATGTTTTGCTCCAATTTAGCTCCTCCAACAGGTGCTTCATTTTCGACAAGTGAAATTCTTGAATATCCTTTTGCAAATCTAGGTGCTTTATCATGTTGAAGCCACTCCAACTTCAAACAGGCTCTTACCTTGAGCTCCCAAAGACTGGTAAGATTATTCAATGTTGGTAGGCAAATGAGTTGTTTTCCATCTAGACGACAAACGAACGAAGGGGAACATAGGCGATGGTGATGGAGTCGTGATGAAGAGAAGTGGGGACTCTGGGAGGGGGGCTAGGGTTTCATCTGCAGAATAAAATGTGTCCTGAAGTTATAAAAGATGAGTCACTAGGTTGTACGGATCAAACCCTAGCAATAGCTAAAACTGTCCTCTTCGGGTCGAGGCGGGCAGGTCACATGGGCGAGTCGAGCCAAGTGATTTCTTACGTAGGCGGCCTATTTGGGGTTGTGATAGGAGTCTTTAAAAGTAATTAAATAGTCTTAAAAGTTCTTTAATGAAAAAATTAAGTTATTTGAGTGTTATCTATTAAAACATTTTTAATTTTAAATAAGTTAAAAATTACGTTTGAGAAAAAGTATCAAAATGATAGGCGTACTTTTCTAGATAATGTGAAACTTAATTCAAATTTTAAAAAGACTGTTAATAGACAAAAATATCTATACAATTTTTAAATAATTACAACTTTTAAACTTTCAAATATATGATCATAATCTTTAAAATTTCAAATAATCGTAATTTCTACATCAGAAATCATTTTTTTTAATTTGTTTCCAAACAAATATAACATGTTTAAAAATATTTTAAATATATAATTACTAAATAGTAAATAACTTTTTAATAGTAGAACTTGTTACTAAAATTATAAACTATAAATTCTAAATATATAAACTATATTTCTCACCACAATTCCAAACATACAATTAATAAATTGGCACACATACGATGGTACATAGCTTTTTCTTTTTTGACAACTCCAGTATTGAAATTAGTCAATACTATTTCTTATGTGATATTAAATTATTTAAATCTAGCCGGCCTATATGTTGTCGTCTTCCTGATTTGAAGTCGTGACATGGTGCTTTCCCTTATAAGCAATAATTGTCAGACAGTTAATCATTATTCTAGTTAATCCTAAGACCCATCACTGATCGCATCTTATTATAAGTTTGTCATTGATCAATAGTGCTTATACTTTAATGAAACCCCGTAACTTTATGATAAATCTGAAAGGTAAAACAAAGTTTACATCTTTTCTTGCCGGCCAGCAATCTCTGGAAAAGCTGCTTTACCACAATGGTTAGAACTGATCAAACAATTACAGAAATAGGGTTGAGTTCAGCCGTTCGGTTCAGGTGGGAGTACTATATATAATTACCATGCACGGTCATAGTCGACAACATTCAGATCGGCAAATGCTCTGGAAATGATCAGATGTACATGACTTGACAATAATTTGACATTAAAAAGAAAGATCAGATAAAAAAACAAAAACGCTACACCTCCACTGACAACGAGCACACCATTTGTTTGCCCGTCTTTGCCAGCTTCCATGCAAACAATTATAATGATCGTGCTAAACGCGTGGGCTCCAAGTCAATGCCTGGGCCATCCTTTCAGGGAAAGCAAACATTAAGCTAAAATACGAAGTTAAGTGACAGTTTCCTGCCACAAACATGAGAGGCGCCGAGTCTCCAGGAGACACAAAGAGTTCATACATACTTTTGCTGCATGTTCTTCCCAACTCAACCCTTTTACATATTTATATTAATATATCTCTTTGTGTGTGTGTGTATATATATATATTTCTCCAGGAGACACAAAATATTATATGGTGCTGTTTTCGTATAAATGCCGTAGCCCTAGCTGATCTGAATGAATTACTGAATTAGTTTAATATATGGCTGATATATTCTCGACTCTGTCTAGGTTGGTTGGAGGGAGAAGAATCCAAGTTTTCGTTCAGAGCCATAGGGAGCAGTAGGAGCTTTGACACCACACAATTGTATGGTCATGAAAGCGGTCACATGCACATTAATAGACAAACCATGCTTGACCAGACTGGTAGTTGCCGATGCTATCTCTGCAATTTTTATTTATTTATTTAAGAAAACTGGAGGCCGAGGACGAGAGGGATTGAAATATTGAACTCACACTCATGACAATAAAAACATGGATGCATTTGTATCTTAATGAATCATTGTATTTTTTTTTTTTATGATAAAGGGCATTAATGTGGCGCTAGCCCACTTTGAAAACGGGGGAAAAATCATCTAAAAATGAATATTTGACACGTTATATGCATGGATGCCGCATATATTAATAAAAAAAAATATAAATCGTCGAAAAATCTAGAACTCACAAAAAAAAATGCTGAAAAAGAAAAGAAAAATTAAAACAATAAAGTTAAAATTGAAAAAAAAAAACCACAAATCTAAAAATGACAATGCTATTATGCTCCCTAAGTTATACTATTTACTTTACTCTCTTGATGTGGCATCACAATATAGAATCATGTGGCTTGTTAAAAGATTAAAAACACAAACATAGGAAGGTAGAGAAAATCAAGGAGTAATATAGTATCACATATAGGACTGTTCATCAAGGCCGGGTTTCGCCCAGCCCGGCCTAGAATTCAGGAAAACTAGATTGCAAAACTCGGACCTATCCGGTCCAAATATGGTTAAAATCCGTTGTTCATCTAAAAACCCTAGCTGCCAATTCTTCTTTATTTTTGCCTCATCCTCAGCAGTTCCTCTCTCTCTCTCTCTCTCTCTCTCTCTCTCTCTCTCTCTCTCTCTCTCTCACCAAAACCCAGGTCCCTAGGTCAAAGTTTTAAAATTCGTTCCGTTCCGGCCGGAATGGCCGGAATTTTTCGTGCCGGAACAGTGACCGGAATGGGATAGGTATCTGTTCCGTTCCGGGTCAAATTCCGGCCATTCCGGTCAAATTCCGGCCGTTCCGGTCAATTCCGGCCGGAATTCCGGTATTCCGGCCAGAATAGTAATTCCGGTCCGGAAAAAAAAAAAAAAAAAAAAAAAAAAAAAACTTTTAAATAAGTTAAAAAATAATGAATAAAATTGTACATTAAGAATTCAAATACCCATTTCCGTGCATTAGAAGTATTGTTACTTTTAATAATTTTTCTATTCTTTAATTTTTTTCCTTTATTTTTGTGTCTTAACTCAAGTTTGTGAATTTTTTCAATATATATTCATTTTATAAATCTTTAATTCTTCTATATATATACACATATATATATCACACACTTACATATATGTATTTATTTTATTAATTGTTAGTTTATATATACATATAAATATTTATATATAATATATAATTAATCCCGAAACGGTACACCGAAACGTACCGGTACCGAAATATTCCGTTCCAGTGGCTCAACCGGAATGGTCTCCGGAACGGATTTCAAAACTTTGCCCTAGGTTCCTCTATTGTTCGATTGTTTCCGATTGTTTGTGGGTTTCATCTTAGTTGATGACGACTTAAGCGAGAGGGCACTGCGAACTTGGCAAAATTGCCATATTTTGAACACCTCTGCTACCACAAGTGTAATCGCTAGTGACATAAGAAAGCAAAAGGGAGTTATCAAACCTACGCTTGATTTTTTTTTTTTTTATCTTTTTTTTTTTTTTTTTTACTTCAAGTGTTGTTCAATCTCCACCTCTAAATGGAGATTTAGGGATTTTCTTTATATTTACGATGAAATTGATGATAGATGCTTACTTTTTTGTTGGTTAGATATAGATTTATATAATCTTAGGGAATATTTTTGTGGGTTAGATATGGATTTCTAGAATCTTAGGGGATATTTTTGTAGATTTATAGAAAAGGGAGGGCAGTTTGTAGCACCTGATGTCTGTCAAACATATGAAATGGGTTATATTTCACTTTCAATGGCGATATTTCCCTTTCCTTTTATTGAGTTTCTTCGGGACCGAACTCCAAAGTTTTTTTGTAATATTTTTCTTGGATTCCAAGGGTGAAGGATATTAGATGATCTTTCTAGTTGCTTCTTGTGAATTTTAAGGTGCTTATAACCACTTTTACTATATAATAACCACCATCAAATTTTAATATATATATGCCAACTCTTGGGTGGTCTGTAATAAAAAAATTGTCTCAGTAAGACTCTAGCCCATAAATTAAGAGTGTTTTCGATTATGGTTGGTATCTCATAAAAGAGAAAGTCTATCCAATTGAGATTTAAATAATCATATGGTATACATTTTTTGCCTTCAGTTTAGAATTTAGTTGTCCTAATATATGTAATATGCGCATTAGTTTCAATACATCTTAACCCTGTTTAAGTATGATTGGCCAATTTCCAAATAGATTTCTACTCTTGTAAGTAATTGTTTGCTATGACAATTTAGATGGGTAACATTTATATTTGGTCTTACACGTATAATGTGTGGTTCCCTACAATAGATCTGTAGCGAAACCTGAGATTGTCTCCAGCATCAATATGGTTAGCTTTTCATCTGTATATTACTTCTTACATTAAATATTCTTTGGCATCATTTCATCCTAGTTGCAACCTTGGCCATAAACTATCCCACTTGTCTAACAATTTGAGGAGTTCTTGTAGCAAACTCAGGAGAAGCTCGAAAGGGGCTTTCATTATTTAGCTATAATTTTGAAACTTACAATTCATTTGGATTAATTTTTTTCTCGTCAAAATAATTGCAAATACAGATAATGAGATTCTCTTGGTATCATGTTAAAGTTCTCTTACAGGACGATTTCTTCTTCTATTTGACATGCAGCAAGTGGAGAGCTTTACTTCTTATTGGTACATTATGTGAAAATTATGTCTTTCTCTTTTTCTTTTTGGGGTATTTTGGTATTGAGTTGATGGTGTCAATTGGGATATTAAACAACCCAACTCAGTCTTGGAGCCCTGTTGGTCGCATGTGAAGAACAAACCTATTTTTGTAGGAAAGTGTTGTCAATCAATCAAAAGCATATTTACTTGACATGTTTCTTTTACCAAATGGCATGTCCACTGGGTTACCACAAAGGCCTTTCATCGATACGTATGTTTTGTTTTAATGTGCATATTTTTCCCCTGCATCATTTGTTGCTATTGATGCTCACTTCCCTTGGTACTTTATCAATGAGTAGAATTTGATATTGCCATCTTTTCTTGTCAAAAAGTGCTTCCCATTCTCTTCTTGAGAAAACTTCAAACTTATGTTTCAGTTATGCTAATTGTTTTCAGGTGTATTCTTTTGTAGGTTTAAAGGTTTCTTTTAACATTTTGAGACTACATCTTTATCTGTGCTATTATTAAATTTCTGAAGAACAATGTCAATTCTTATAGTCCTTTGGGTGTAGAGGTAGCAGAAATGTTCTTACCAAATTAGTTCATATTTGTTGTTGTGTATTGGAGTTTAATTAAAACAATGTATGTGTTTTCTTATGTTCTAAGCAAATCAATTCAAACAATGTAATGTGTAGTGGAATTTTTTTTTCTTTTTAGGTTAATTAGTTGTTTATAGCGTTAGCTAATATGTATGTGTTAATTATAATTAGTTGATATTTTTATCATCATGGATAATGATATAAAAATTTAAACTTTTATATAACAAAAAAAATTTGCATTTCAACAATAATTCTTGAAAAAATTGCAATAAAATATTAGATTTTTTATAAACATTTTTTCAACATAAAAAAATTAATAATAGAATGATTAAGTTATTAAAAAAAAAGCCCAGGTTTTATTTGAAACTCGGATTTCTAGGCTTTGAACCGAGTCATAACCCGGATATACCTGGGTCGGAACTCGGTCCAAACCCGAATGGGTTCTGACCCAGATATACCCAGATACCCTGTCTGAAATCCGATTGAACACCCAAATTCACATCAAAGAGACAAAGTGAGTACGTGGTATAAATTAAGGACATAGTACATAGTATTTTTCATCAAATAAATCTTAAACTAAGTGAAAAACCAAACCAAATAATAAAAAAAAAACTTTCTTATTTCATATAAATACAACATAAAAAAATTAAAAAAAAAAACATAAAACCAAAACAAAACAGAACAAAAGGAGGTGCAGCCAGCCACCCCTGGCAGCCGGGAAAGGAGGGTAAGATTGGGCCGGTTACAACCACGAGTGGCCCACATGACCTGGCAGCCCAGATCATGGCGTCGTCCAATGGGGGGCTGTGGAGGCCCAACTAATCACTAGGAGAGAAGGGAAAAAAACGTGTCTCGTATTTTTTTGGTCAATGTGTAGTTAATGTTTATTGTCTACACGACATAGCAGTAGAACACCCTTCAACTCGGAATTGGTATTTAAGCCTAACACACACCTGGCCCAAATGACAGGTCAAGCCGAAGCCTTCGTAGATCTGAAAAAGCCCATTCTCTGGTACAGACCTCATTTTTCACTATTTCACCTGTAAAGAATGGTAAAACATAATAAATACCAGATGACAAATTCAAAAGGTGTTTCCTAAGCCAGAACAAGAAAAGATACCGATTCATGTTGTAGCACTGTCTTAATTCATTTTTTAATCCAACAGTAGAAGCAATTTTCTTGTCAAAGTGTTCATTCTCTGTTTCATGGCGCCCTCCCTCTCCCAGACTCTAAAGTCCATCCATGAAATTTTTCATATAAAAATGATGGGAGTCTCGATGCAAATTGCAATGTTTATGGAACAAAAAGATGTTGGTTATTGGGGTAATCATCCTTTGTGGGGTTTTATTTTTTTACTTTGCTTTGATAAAATTGACACGAATGGTGATGAAATTACACAAGACAAATTCAGAAGATGGACTAAGCTCGTTTTTGTCTGCCACCGTAGTGCAAAACAAAATAGATGGAGACAATAGAACCCCAGCTATTTAATTCTTTTGCGTCTGTTTGTCTGTTTTACCACTCCCTCAAACATATGGACAAGGCTTTAAACTACACAGCAGGTTGGTTTCCCACATCCCCAAACAATAATGGATCAGTTGAGAGCCCCGTGATCTTTTATGTTGGCAAATTTCTTTTGCATTTTCTGGAGCTTATGCTTCTAATTATAAGAGAATTTATATTTCTACAGCGAGAGATTTTCTCTGATGGAAAGAAAGTATGCACTTGGAATGGAGCTTTGGTGAATGGCAGATTGAGGATTCAAAGTGTAGAGGTTAATTTCAATCGGCTTGTAACAGCGACACTTGGGTGTTTAAGTCAGGTACTTTGGGCGATTGAATATTTCCTAGTCAAGGACAGAAAAGGCTGGCCAAACTTTTTACGACGAATTCAAGTTCGTTTTTACCACTCAACTCGGTCGCTTGACTCGCCTCCATCACGATGTTCAAAACCTCAACTTTCTGATTAAAAGATATTCTCTCTTTCATCACAAGTTAATTTTTTTAAACTGTAGCAAGTGTACCAACACCGAAACTAAATTCAGTAGGGCCCCAATAATCCAGAAATGAATGAAACCCACGAAATAATTAATACAACCCCAAAAGGACAATGTGTCATCACCCACGGCCCCAGTCCCCTACTGTGACTGTATTACTATAAAGCACAGAAGTGGCAGGCCCAGCTCTCAGTATTTTAACTCTTTTACAGTTTACTGCATCCAAGAATCCAAATCATAGATTAGTAAGGGAAACATAACCTTACAGTTGTGTAGGCAACAAAGTTAAATTGCATGAGACTATCGGATTCAGGAAGCAGAACCTACAATAAAGTCTCCGTATTTGTAAATTGTACAAGGAAATGGGTTTTCAGGAGATTTATTGGACAATGTCCATTAAGTCAGGTTATTGCAATTTTTTTTTTTTTTTTAAATATCCATAGTCCGGGCTAGCTTGTGCACAAGTCATGTAACAGTCCGTTAGAAATTCAATTGTGGACTTTCTATTGACTTTAAGAACCTCATGAAGACTCTATAAGCTTTCACGAATCTATTAATCATATAGGTTTTTGTCTAACTACATAGTTAGTGTTATTATTTACTATGGTATCAGAAGTGTGTTTTTGATTATTGGAGATAGTTAGAAGTGTCAAAATATATTATGGTTTGTGTCATTAGACTCGGAGGGTTATTTAAGGTCTTATGGCGCAATAACACTTTTTCATAATTTCGGGCGAAACATCTGTTCAAAACTGTAGATATTATTGGATAAAAATATCTTAAACTAATTTTATATATATTATTGGATAAAAATATTTTAAGCTAATTTCGTGGATATTATTGGGTAAAAATATCTTGAGTTGATTTTTGTAGATATTTTAGGTAAGAGAGTCCTACACTCTACTCTCACTCCGGGTAAGAGAGTCCTACAATTAACTCTCACTTCGGATAAGAGAGTCCTACACTTAACTCTCACTCCAGCCTCATCTCTTCCATATCTCATCCATAAGTATCTCCAGCCACTCCTCTCCACGAAATTATCTTCATTTACACTTTCCATTAAAAGAATATCAAACACTCTCTCTCGAACAGCTTTTAGGAGTTCTTTTGTACGCCCATTTCAAAGCTTTTGTAAGTGTTTTATCATAAAATCTCCTTCATATAAGTTGTTCTTTTTTTAGTCTAGTTTACGTGGATATCTTATTTGTCCTATTTGAAAATCATTTAGTTAGTCAAATATTATGTAAACTATAGAAAGGTCATTCTGGGAGATAAACTGGAAAATATGTTATAGTTTCGAGTTTTTGACCAAGCTAATGGATAGATATGGGTCCGGAATTTTTATAGAGTATTGTTAACATGTGTATATGATTATTGGTTGAGGATTTTTGCATGATTAAAGGTTTTAATGAAAGATTTTCTTAGATTTAGAAACTTAGAAACTGGAAGAGGAAAAACAGTTTCTGTTTTGAGAAAGTTTAACTCTTTGGTGGTCTAAACCTATTCCAATGACTTTGATAATTTTATTGGAGGATCCTAAACATCCTATATACATGTTATATTATTATTTTGAAGATATTTGATGTTAGTTTCAAAGATATGAAATTTTATGCAAAGAGATATTCAAATAAGCCAAAGTGTGGATGTTCTTGGCTAAATTTATGTTTTGGTTAAGTTTTAACCATGTGATCTTGAATTAAAAGCTTATATATGTTTTAGGACATCCTTTTAAACCATGTGATGGTTTGGTTTGAAGATCACATATTTATAAGTCATAGATCAAAAGGTTGATCAAAACAAATTGGAAACAAAAATCAATGGAAATAGCATATGGAAATTTCGGCCCTATGGAGTTTTAATAGTTGTGATTAGTTTTAAATTTTTCTAAATTGATATTTGAGTTGAGGATAAAATTTACATGAGACATGTAAATTTTGGTGACTTTTGAAATTAGTATGCAAAATCCTTAAGTTATGGGTAAAACGGTCATTTTCCTATATGTAGAGAGTCAAATAGAAATTTTACTCTTTAAGTTAGTATTTTCCATATTTCAAGTTATTAGTGATTTAGTGCTAATTTTTAGAATCACTAATTACAGTTCCTCGTGATTGCGCTTGAGGTTTTATAAGAAACGCGGAAATCGAGGTAAGTTAGCTTTTAACTTACTAGCAGTCTACTGTGTATGTGTGCTAAGTAAATGAACTACAGTGTATGTATGTGTGTTATAATATATGTCATGACATGCCAAGTCATCACGTAATTGTTTGTTATACAGAATTTATTCTGTCATCAGTTTTTATCTGTTACATAATATATTCTGTCATGTATTGCTGTACATTACAAGTACATCATACTAAGTATGCCATCTATTACATGTATGTCAAGTCATGTAATATTCACTGTTGCAAGTATATCATATTAAATATGTTGTCTATTATATGTTATGCCATGTTACGAAATGTTTCTATCTCAAGTTGGTCATGTATTTCAAGTTATGTTCAAGTCACGTTATGTTACGTCAGGGTTTCAGTCCTTTCGTATTCCAGTCACGTTTAATCTTGATTACTTATATATGAGGTCACAACAATTGTGACGCATACACTACGTGAGACACAGCAATTGTGACACGTAGAATACATGGGGCCACAATAACTGTGGAGTATGTATTTAAGCAGTTAAAAAATAAGTTTCCGTAGAATACATGGGGCCACAACAACTGTGGAGTATGTATTTTTCATGTTAAGTTAAGTTTGCGTAGAATACATGGGGCTTGTTAAGTCAAGTTTATGTAAAATACATGGGGCCACAACAACTGTGGAGTATGTATTTACACGTAGAATACATGGGGCCACAACAACTGTGGAGTATGTATTTTTCATGTTAAGTCAAGTTTCAGAACAAGTTCATGATAAGTCAAGTTTCATATCACGTTCATGTTAAGTCAAGTTTCAGAACAAGTTCATGATAAGTTAAGTTTCATATCATGTTCATATTAATTCAAGTTTCAGAGCAAGTTCATGTTAAGTCAAGTTTCAGATCAAGTTCATGTCAAGTCAAGTTCAGTTCATATTTCAATTTAAGTTATGTCAATTATGCTATGTTGTACACCAAGTTATACTTTAATTACTTATGAATTTGATTATGCATTTATACTTTTACTGTCATCCATGCATCATTAGTTTGTGTGGAAGTTTTTTTGTTAACTTACTAAGATTTGTAATCAAATCTCACTTTGGTAGTCCCAACTACCATTCCCCCTGAATGGTAGATCTTGTTACAGGACCTGAAAAAAAATCAGGAGCTGATCAACTAGATACAGTTGACTAAGCGACGGTGCGACATCAATGTTAATATAGTAATTAACGTAAATTACTACTTGTACGATTGAGTTGTATCTCTAGTACTTTTTGGATCATAACCATTTTAGACTAGTGTTGTGATCTTAGTTGTTTAATGGGTTTTTATGTATGAAGTATGTTTTAAATATTTGAGATATTTTCAATTTGGTGCATAATATTGCTAAAGAAAAAATTTATCCGCTGCGAATATTACATATTGTTAGATGGAACATTGCATCTTATATGTCATGAACGGAGGCAGGTAACCTTGTGTTGCATGTCTCGACGCTTCAAATGTCCGTCCGATCCTAAACGGAATTTGGAGGCGTCACAGGTCGATTAATTTTACAGAACTTGAAATTAATGACAAGATAAATATCACAGATAATAGATAGATAGTTTACTGCAACACGTGTAATATTTTCATTTGATACATGTAATAGTTAGTTTACATTCTGTTAGTTCTGTTACTTCCCTCCCTTTATTTTCTGGTTATAAATACAGAGGATTTAGAATGTGAATATCAAGAATGTATGAATAAAGTTGAGCTTTAGTTCATCTCATTTGATATCTTCATACTTCTCTCTCTCCTTTGTTTTACTCTGTATCATGGTATCAGATTAGAGCCATGTCCACCGAATCAGTTTCCGCTTCTGTTTCTAATAATACAAATACAGAGAGTAGTCCATACCACTTACAGAGTGGTGATTCACCAGGTGCAATCTTGGTATCCAATGTCCTCGCTGGGGAGAATTATCATACATGGAGCAGGTCCATGATGATGGCATTGAAGGCAAAAAATAAAATTAGATTCGTAAATGGATCGATATCTCAACTAGCTTCAACAGATGCTTGCCGTGTTTTGTGGGAAAGATGCAACAATATGGTATCTTCTTGGATCATCAGTTCTGTGTCAAGACAGATTGGGGCCAGTATCATTTGTGCGCAAACTGCAAAAGATATGTGGCAAGAACTCAAGAATAGGTTCACACAAGGAAATGGGTCAAGAGTTTTTCAACTTCAGAAGATTTATCAATGTTGACTCAAGAAAGTATGTAGGTAAGAGATTACTACACGAAATTTAAGTCTTTATGGGATGAATTGGTTGATTACAATCAAATTCCCACCTGTTCTTGTGGTATTCTAAAAAGCTGTACTTGTGATGCCATTCATCAGTTCTTGAAATATCAAGATAGGCAACATGTCATTCAATTTTTAATGGGATTGAATGAGTGTTTTTCTCCTGTTAGAGGACAGATTCTAATGATAGAACATCTACCAGAGATAAACAAAGTTTTTTCTTTAATAGTCTAAGAAGAGAAACAAAGAGAAATTAGCAGAACCAGTGCAATTGACATTGTTACTTTTATGAGTAAAATGCAAGAATCAAATTCATCAGGCCAAAGATTTGTTCCTGGAAATCAGCAGCAAAGAAGAGTAAAATTGTTTTGTACACATTGTGGGATGACTAATCACACGGTTGATAAATGTTACAAAGTACATGGCTATCCTCTAGGATTTAAATCTACCAACTCTTGACAGAAAGGAAAGTCTTCATCAGCAAACCAAGTCATGAGCCAACCTCTTGCTACACCCTTTGAGCATTATAATAACATGTCTTTCTCTCAAGAGGACTGTCAGAAATTGTTAGCTTTAATCTACTCACAATCTAATGAAACCATCACCCATCAAGCAAATAATGTTGTTTCTAGCACTCCTTTCCAAACTACCCAAGGTATGACACTTTCCAGTTTTTCTTCAAATTCTTTACTATCTTCATCAATACCTCAGAAAAATTGGGTTGTAGGCACTGGTGCTACAGACCATATTATTCAGTCTCTTGATATCTTTACTTCCATAACAAAGTCCTTAAACACTTATGTTAAGCTTCCAGATGGCAATACTGTACCAGTCACCCATCTTGGCACAGTCAAATTGTCTGAAAATTTAATTCTCAAATATGTACTTTGTATACCATCTTTTTCATATAATTTGCTTTCGGTTAGCAAACTTACTTCATCTCAGAAATGCACTTTTATATTTCTACCTGATGTTTGTTTTATTAAGGAATTTACCCCATGGAAGATGATTGGGATTGCTAGAAAATCTGCTGGGCTATACATCTTGCAACCATCAGGTGCTTATGCTGTTGAGTTTTCACCAAAATCAAATACTGTAAACTCTGTTACAAATTCCAAAATCTGGCATAATAGATTAAGACATCCTTCTATGTCTCGATTGTCTCTTCTTTCAAAGAATGTACCTGATATTAGTTTTTCAGACAAACTTAATGATCATTGTACAGTTTGTCCCCTAGCCAAACAGAAAAGGCTTTCTTTTGAGACCTATTCATATAATAAAAGTTCTTCTTTCAATCTTGTTCATGCTGATATATGGGGTCCTTTTTCTGTTTCAACTCATAATGATTCTAGATACTTTCTTACCTTAGAGGATGATCACACTAGATTTACTTGGACTTACTTAATGAAAACAAAATCAAAAGTTTAAAATATTTTTACTGTTTTTTACAATCTGGTTGAAACACAATTTGAGACAAAAATAAAATGTGTAAGATCTGACAATGGTTTAGAGTTTAAAATGACAAATTTTTTTAATTCAAAAGGAATTTTGCATCAAGTGTCATGTGTAGAAACACCTCAACAAAACTCTATAGTTGAAAGAAAACATCAACATTTATTAAATGTAGCACGTGCTTTAAAATTTCACTCAAATATACCTTTGATTTTCTGGGGAGAATGTATACTTGTTGCAACATATCTCATTAATAGAATTCCTTCCTCAATTTTAAATAACAGATCTCCACATGAAGTTTTATACAATTTAGTTCCAGCATATGATCATTTAAAAGTTTTTGGGTGTTTATGTTATGCATCTACCTTTACCAAAAATAGATCAAAATTCTCACCAAGAGCAAGAAAATGTATGTTTGTAAGATATCCATTTGGTATAATGGGCTATAAACTTTATGATTTGGAACAGAAAATATTCTTTGTTTCCAGAGATGTAATATTTCATGAATCAATATTTCCTTTTTCATCTCACTCGAATACAAGTTCTATGACTGAAAATACATCTCAATCAAATAACATTTCAAAGAGTTCCATTTCTGTTCTTCCAAAACCAGTTTCATATTACAATGAAAATGTAATCTATCTTGAGTCTTTGCACTCAGAAATTCCTCATTCTGAATGACTACAATCAGAAATTTCTTCCCCTGATACAGTTATTCAAGCTAGCACAGACCTACCTCTACATGATGAAAATCAATTTCCACCCTTGAGAAAATCAACTCGACAGTACAAGATGCCTAGTTATTTGCAAAACTATCATTGCAACTTAGCTGCTTCTGCCTCTCAATCATCTATCAGGGATCTTGCTACTAATCCAGGTAATAAATATAGCATATATGAGGTTCTTTCTTACTCCAAATTATCACAATCACATAAAGCCTTTTCTGTTGCTATTTCTTCATAATCAGAACCTTCATTTTATCACCAAGTTGTCCAGCATGCTCATTGGAGAGCTACTATGTCTGTAGAATTATCTACATTAGAAATGAATGACACTTGGGCTCTCACAACATTACCACCTAATAAAACCCCTATAGGTTTTAAGTGGGTCTATAAAACAAAATACAATTCTGATGGTTCAATAGAGAGACATAAGGCAAGACTTGTTGCCAAAGGATATATTCAAAAGGAAGGCTTAGATTTTTTTGAGACTTTCTCACCTGTTGCAAAGATGGTTACTGTGAGGTGTGTTCTATCACTTGCTGCAATACACAATTGGCAAATTTTTCATCTCAATATTAATAATGCTTTCCTATATGGGAAATTGGATGAAGAAGTTTTTATGAAGCCTCCTCTAGGTTATCTTAGCAAGGGGGACCAACAAGTGTGTAAATTGCAAAGGTCTCTATATGGTTTAAAGCAAGCTTCAAGACAGTGGAATTCCAAGTTTACCTCTGTGTTGTTTAACATGAGATTCTCACAATCAAAGACTGACTATTCCTTGTTTACTAAGAAAAAAGAAAACTCATTTGTTGTCTTGTTGTTATATGTAAATGATATACTGCTAGTTAATAGTGATATAGCTACAATTGAGAGTGTTAAAAGATCTCTAAGTGCTGAGTTCAAATGGAAAGATTTGGGGGCCAGCAAAATTCTTTATTGGCATGGAAATAGCTCGATCAAAGAATGGCATCTCTTTATTTCAAAGAAAGTACACTTTAGAACTTATTTCATATTTTGGTTTACCTACTGCAAAACCAGTGCTATTTCCTATGGATACTCATACAAAGTTATCAAAAGATGAGGGTGAATTAGTATATGATATTTCAGCTTACAAAAGGCTAATTGGCAGACTATTGTATTTGACTCACATCAGACCTGACATTACATTTACAGTACATCATCTTAGTCAATTCTTAGATAGCCCTCAAATGCCTCATTTACAAGCTGCTATGAGAATCTTGAGATATCTCAAGCTTGCTTCTGGACAAGGTTTAATTTTTCCAACCTCATCAAAGATTCACATCTAAGCTTTTTCGGATTTAGACTGGGCTAGTTGCCCAAACACTCGCAGATCAATAAGTGGCTATTGTATTTTCATTGGGAATTCTCTTGTATCATGAAAATCTAAGATAAACACAATATCAAGATCTTCAGCTGAGGCTGAATATCGATCAATGGTATTTTCAGTTTGTGAAATTATCTAGATCAAAACTTTAATTGTTGATCTGCATCAACAACACATCCAGCCAGCTCTCTTATTTTGTGACAACCAAGCAGCTCTTCATATAGCAGCAAATCCAGTCTACCATGAACGTACTAAACACATAAAAATAGATTGTCATTTAGAACGTGAGAAATTACAAGAAGGTTTGATCACTACTTTGCATGTATCTTCAGCTCATCAAGTTACAAATCTAATGAGCAAACCTTTGGGTTCTAAGTCATTCGAAATTCTTTTATCTAAGATGAATGTGCACAATATATACACATCATCTTAGGGGGACTATCACAGATAATAGATAGATAATATATTGCAACACGTGTAATATTTTCATTTGGTACATGTAATAGTTAGTTTACATTCTATTAGTTCTGTAACTTCCCTCCCTCTATTTTCTGGTTATAAATACAGAGAATTTAGAATGTAAATATCAAGAACATATGAATAAAGTTGAGCTTTAGTTCGATCTCATTTGATATCTTCAGACTTCTCTCTCTCCTTTGTTTTACACTGTATCAATAAACCTCCAACGGCGTAAGAGACTAAAACTGGTAATTATTAGTCAGCAAGCCTAATTCCTGTCCAACTAAGCTGCCCCACTGGTTAGTGCACTCTCAATAGATTTTTCATCCTATCTTTTAAAATACATTATTAAATCTCACTTTTTATATTTTATATACTGAATTTTACAATACATTATATGTCAACTTATCTATTTTTTCTTCATATTATTTTAATATTATACTTTTTAATATTTTATAAGAAAAAAAATACAGTAAAAGAAATTAATTTAAAAAAAAAAGTATAAAAAAAGATATAAAAACAATTAAAATATATTTTCATTTGTATACAGTTGATTCTGCATCTAGAGGTAGCACGGTCCACAAATGTAAAATTGAAAAAAAATAAAACATCCGTTGGATGCATGTTTTAGACCATTTTTCTTTAAATTTTACATAGCAAAATTCATTGTGAGTGATATTAGAATATTGCGTTTGCACCCAGAAACATAGGGTACCGAACCCAGTTCAGTGATCTTGAGAAGAACTATAAATTAGAAGACAGAATCCGAAGCAGTCCTGCCAAAAAACTGGAATCAAAAGAGAGAGCATAGAAAGTCGCATCCCATTGACATTGACAAAAGGAGAGCCGATTCTTAAAGAGCAATGTGGTATATGATATCCCAGTTTAAAATATCTGAACTGGTTGGCCCACTTCAGAAATGAAGTTCACCACCTACACAAAAGCTTAGGAGTTCTTAATTAAGCAAAACTTCATCATTATTACCTCCCCATCACCCCAGAAAAAGGAAAAATATGAACTTCCAGTCACACCGCCGAGAAAAATGACTCCCACCGACCAATATTTATGGACCAGGCAATGCGAACCACTGAACCAAAACACAGGGCAGAGAACCTTGAAATGTACCAAAATTTAAAAAAAAAAAAAGAAAAACGAAAAAAAAAAGAAAAAGAAAAAACAGGGATTCATTCAGACTTCACCATATCCACATTGGGATTACGAGTACGAAAAAAAACCCACCACCAAAAATATATTTCCATTTCCTTCTTAAATCTTTGCCTTTTGGGGGGCTAGATAACTTGAACAACAATAGAAATTAACCAAAAATAATACGAGAGGAATTGAAAATTTTGACCTACGCATTCGGACTCCAAAGGCTCCACAAACGAGAATTGAATATACACAGCACGTCCGGCAGTACCTTTCTGGCCAAACCCTTGTGGTTGTTGCTGTCGCCCGCAGCCCTCAACGCTGGTTCAGCCACCGTAGCCTCCTCGTCCTCGTACTTCTCTTCCATAACCTCTTCAACAGACACCTCATACTCTATATTCTCGTCCTTACCATTCCCTTCGACAACCCCGTCGACCTTGTCGGTCCAGCTCACCGAATCCACTTCCTTCTCTGGAGAAGTCACAGAAAAACCACAGCTTTCTTCAACCTCCTGTGGCGTCGGAGCCTCCGGAACATTGGCCGACTTTTCTGGTGAGCGTCGGCTTGACGGTTTGTCTCTGCGTTTACCTCTGCTGTTGACCTTCTTTGACTGCTCGCCGTGGGCCAGGTGTTCCTCGAAAGCCTCGATGGCCTGGTGGATGAGCTCGCGGTTGGGCGAGGAGTCCCATCTGAACCAGTAGCTAGTGTAGCAGTCGAAGCAATCGCAGTCGAACATCGGTGGTCTGTGGGAGCTGTTACTGTTCTTGGTGTTGTTGCTTCTGCTTGGGGATTTCTTGGGGGTTTTTCTCTTGGAATCTTGGGCGATTGGAGACAAAGTAGTGGGTTTCAAGGAGCGGGTAATCATATAGGCCAGGACTTCACGGTCCTCCAGGGAGAGCACAGACACTAGAGCAAAAATGGCCGCCGGGAGAAGCTTCAACACGGCGGGAAAATCTCCATCAGAAGGGCAGGGAATCGCAGTCGGTGATGAAGAAGAAGGAGACGGGTATACTTTACCTTTCTTTATTTTCATCTTTGCTTATTGCTTAGGATGAAAGTGCAGGTTTTGAATGGGCTACGGAGAGAAAGAGATCAGAGAAATTAAACAGAATGAATTTTGTGAGATAGAGAGAGAGGGGGCGTGTTGCAGTGATAGGGTTTTAATTTCTCGCTTGATAGACAAGGCAGAAGGGGTACGTAGAGGTGACCGTTCGTTGCAGAGAAGAGTCGTCCACACTGTTATCTGGTGCGCGTGCTAGCCACAGCGAGGGAGGAGGGTTGTAAACTTTCTAGGTGAATTTTAGGCTGCGTTTCTAAACAAATACCTGTCATTTACAAATTATTTATTATTATTATTTTATTATTATTCAAGTTATTTAATGTCTAACTCAACGTTCATGTATATAGCGGCTGGTCAAATGTTAATGTTTTGGAATTTAGGAATTGTTAAGATTGTGAGAAACATGAAATGATTTTAGATAACAATTAAAAATTAAAAAAAATATTTAAAAATTTGAAAAAAATATTATTAAAATATTATTATTATTTTAATATTTAAAAAAATTAAATTATGATTTGAAAAGGTTAAATTATTTATTATATTTTGTATGAAAATTTAAGAAAATTGTAATAATGATATGAGATGAGACGAAACATTCTTTCTAAATAAGCTTATTTTTTTATTTTAAAAAATATCTTTACTTTTATCCAAAAAAACATATATCTTTACCTATTTTTATAATAATTGAAAGTAGAAAAAATGTTCTTAATATTATTATAAAAAATTTATTTAAAAAAACAAATAAATATGTAGATAAATAAACTAAGAATCTCACGTTAGACTATTTTCGTCCATTTTAGCTTTATATTATGTAAATTCGATCTTATGATTGACATATTGTTTAAACATAATGTTTGAGGTTTAGGCTGCATTTTTTGATACGTAGATGCAATCAAAATGATTTGAATTGGTCTATAAATAGCAATGTTTTGTGAATTTAATTAAGATATGTTTAAATGTATAAAATATATTAAAAAATATGTTTAAATATATGAAATAAATTAATTTTATTAAGATATATTTTATGCAATAAATTAAGATATATTTTAATTTTTTATAGAAAATTTAAAAAAAAATAAATCTCATCTATAAATTATAATTTGAGATAGATTTAAACCTAACCTGGCTAATCATACGCTTATATGATTTTGTACGTGTGATTGCATGTGATGTTGTGAGTGTTGGCTGAGTGAGTAAGGTTCTGCTTGGTTAATTAAAACTAAAAATTTCATTTAATTTCAATTCATCATTACAACATTTTCGAATCTTCATACAAAATATAATAAACAATTTAATTTTTTAAAATTTTAATACAAAATTAATATTAAAAAATTATATTATAATAATATTTTATTTATTATTATTTAAAATATCTCATCTCATTTCATCTGTATAATTAAACGTGGCCTAAAAGTGTTGGTCGGCAATTTATTATATTTTGAGTTGTAAGAGCACAGGCATCAGCAATTAAAGTTATATTTTGAAAAATATCTATTAAATTCCTCTTATATTGAATTAGTTAAATATGATTTACTTGAAAGATGAGTTAGAGTGATTTCATCTGTTATATATGAAGAAAATTATAGTATTTTTATTTTAATATTTTAATAATTTTTGTGTTTCCTTTTTCCTTCCTTTTAGTATAACTTCATCCCTACAATAACTTTATTTATAAAATTACGGTGTTTTTTCTTATTATTAATTATATTTTTATAAAATAATATTAGTTATTTTTCTTTTAATATTTTTAAAATATTAAATAATTAAAAAATATTTTTTAATCTACTTATAATCATGTAAAAATTATAATAATATGAGAAAGTATGAATAAACGTTTTAATAATTATTTATAAAGTATAAAATAATGCAATAATCTTATCCTATAATAAATTATAATATAAGTAATGTTTTATCTATATAATTTAATAAAATAAATATTCATAATAAATAATAATAATATTTTATTTTATTAAAAATTTAATAATTAATTTAATATAGATTTTAAATTATGAATGATTGATCAAAAGTAAATATAAACAATAAAAAATTACCTATTAATCAAATTTAAAAATTAGGATGACTAATCAATGCGAATACTCGAAGGGAATTGCAAAATTGGCGAGGAATGGTGATGCAGTTTGTGGGCGCGTGGGGTATATAGCAACTCGGCTCAGGTGAGGAGGGGACAAAGGTCTACTGCCCTATCGCCCAGTGCTCTGCGCCTTCTGCTCATCGCCTCTCTCTCTCGCTCTCTCACATCATGTACAACCTTTTTGAAATTTTCCTCTTTTGGGACAATGCACAACCCTAGTGGACGGTGATTAGGTTAGGGATATTTCGTGGTTCTGAAGGGCAATACAGACTTTTCAAGATCGTGATTGATAACGACAACCGACCAAAGTAATAGAGACAGCGGTGTGTTTATTTGGGGAATCAATTTCTAGTAAAAAACAATACTAAGAAATAAAACACGAGCTGTCCACAAACTACCTTTAATTTAGGATTTTATGTAAAGAACCAAAGACTCGAAGATTGAGGAGGTATATAATGTCGCCCGAATTATATGTACAAAAGTATTATTGTATTAGTCAAAATTGATATTTGAATTTTTTTTTAAATTATAATAAATTTTATTATAAATAATGGGTTAACACATTGATAAACCTCATTATGTATTATGATCATTTACTATATTTTAAAATAATAATATTTTTTATTATTTTAACTAATAGATGAATAATTCAATATAAAAAATTTTCTTGAATAAAATAGATAAAAGGTAAAAAATGTAATTTTAGTCCAATTTCATCTTTACCTACACCAATACCAATGCTCTAAATTTACTCTTCCTTAATACGAATCATTTGTACCATTTTATCTGGTACTCTAAGTGCAGGTAACGTTCGTTCTTTTAAGGAATTAAATATTCTTGCATCCTGATTATATATCCTCCTTTTGTTTTTTATCAAGTGATGGTGTAAAAGATCCTCAATAACTTTAATGGCAGCAATAAAGGGCTACCGATGATCTCTTTCCACCTCTTAAGAGTCTGTTTAAATGTAGAAATACTCTGATCTTATCTTTTTATTATTATTATAATTTTTTTTAATTTTTTTCATAAAATATAATAAAAATATTTTAATTTAATATTTTAAAATTTTAAAATAATAATAATATTAAAAAAATATTATTTTATTCAACTTTCAATTGATTGATCTGGTCTATCTTACTAATTTGACTTATCTGGTTGGTCACCACATTTAACCCTGTGTATAAAGTAATGCACTAACTTCCCTTACTGCAATAAGAAAGCTAATTGTGCAGTACTCTAATGTACTACGCTTGAGTTCGTCGCTTGCACGCTCATCCTAAATCTGCATTTATACTATAAATATGAATGGTCATCTAATTAACTATTATGAACTTATCTTACATTTGATCTTATAAAAACTTAAGTATCTTATGCAACGTGAGATGCTTAATACATTCATAACTCTAATATACGGAATGAAACATAATGAATGGTGTGCTTACAAATATCATGACATGCATGATACATAAACACTAGTTTAAAAAAAACTGGCTTTAATAATAATATATATAATTAGCTAACTGTGCCAACTTTAATTTATAATCAAGCTACTTATCTTGTAGTATTGCTTTCTAAAAGTCTGACACAAAATTGATCATGGTGCTAAACTAAAAGGTTTGTAGTTTTTTTTCCCCCAATAAGGAAGGGAGATATTTATAGAAAGATTTGATATAGGGTGACAATCAGTTTGAGTTAGACTCGGTTAATACATGTAGTGACACTAATTTACTGAACACTCAGTTGTAATCATCTGAAAAGAGAGTTTGAATTTAAAAAAGTGATCTAATAGTTCATTCAATATAGGATTGGTAGTGATTGAGACTGTGTAAGGGACTTCAATTAGTGATATTTTAAATTGAAATAAATTTCCAATGATCGATCTTTAAATTTTAAAATAAGTTTAACTTGTTCAATAAATAATAAATATGATTTAACCTAATTATTGAGCCTAATTAAAACTCATAAGCAATCTCAATAATTTATCACTCGTGAGCTTATCCAATATGGCCCATTAAATATAATCTAGATTCAATAAAAATTATCAATATTCCAACATTAGAATTATTAAGTTAGATCGTTACAGGACTCTTGCCAATTTTACTTCATTTGGCATCAACAACCTCTCTTTCAACTATTCATCATTTCCTACATCTTTCGATGAGTTTTATTATAGATCAACTACTGTTCACGGCTGATTTGTATCACACCTTATGTGTCATCATCTTATTATTATTTTTTAAAACAAAACCGCCTCACATTCATGCGGCAGCACCCCCTACCCCTACCCGATTCCCTCTCTCAGTGCCACCGGCCACCATCATCGACCCTCCTCACGTCAGCCACCTCCAGCCAGCTTCAAGCCCCCATGTGTAGCTCCCTCTCACAACTCGAAATGGGGTTCTCCTACACGGTTTCTCTCTCTAGCCGCTGCTATCACTGTCGTGCGCCACCTGCGATGCCACTGGCCACAACCATCGGCTCCCCCTCATGCCAACCACCTCCAGCCACTTTCAAACCTCTAAGGAAGCCCTCACGCATAGTTCCCTCTCTCAACCCTACACGGCTTGCCACTGCTACCGCCGTCGTCGTCAGCCTCCAAACCCCTTATCGAGCACCATTGAGCCCTTGACCTCCCCCTCTAGCCACTGTTGAGCTTCTATAGCACGATAGCCCTCTCTCTCTCTTTCCCGAAATGGTTTTCACCCATACACAGTGTAACAGCCCGCTAGAAATTCAATTGTGGAATTTCTATTGACTTTAGGAACCTCGTGAAGACTCTATAAGCTTTCACGAATCCACTAATCGCATAGGTTTTAGCCTGTCAACATAATTAGTATTATCACTCACTATGGTGCCAAAAATGCGATTTTAATTATTTGAGATAGTTAGAATTGTCAGAATACATTATTGTCTACACCATTAGGCTTAATTGAATATTTAGGATTTTTTAGTACTAAGTTTATTACGTTTATTTTTGGAGTGATGATTACGCCCAAAGAATAACGTGGTAGTTGTAGCACAGGTTTGGGGTGTCGATTCCACAGGGAGACAAATTAAAAGAATAGCAAGAGGAACAAAGAAACTAAAGAAAAAATATTAAATAAGTAATAGAGAACAAAGATTAATTTTAAATGTAAATTCAAGTGAAGCAAAGTGATTAACAGAAAAAGTACTCAAATTTGACAAACAGTAGAGCGTCGAGAATCCCTTGCACAAATCTGGTATTTTAATTATTCTTAATTCATTGGATAACTCAATTAGGAACTCAATTCTCGCAATTCCCAATCGGAAGGTATAGATTTATAAACCAAACTTAAATCAAATGTAACCCTTTAAAAAAACATTCACCACTTTTAAAAAACGTGAATTACTACCCCTATTGATAAAATCCAATGACAACAATATACTCAGGAAGCGATATTGCAGCAAAAAACTAAATCAATATAGATAAATAATTGATCCAAACATAATCAAAGAACTAATCCATTCAATAGAAAAAGCATGACTGAATCCATAAACAAAATAAATTCTATGATTATTCGGAGAAGAAAACATCAACGATGAATTGAGAATGATAAAACAAAAGAGTTTTAACAATTGAAAATCAAATACATGAATTAACAATAAATTAGAAATACCATCTAATGTGCAAGTTCATCCCTAACCCTACTTGAGAATTTAGTTACCCATAAATATAATGGACAACAAAAATCTCCAGAGAAAACTGAAGCGAACGGTGGCTATGGAAGTGATTTTCTCCTCTCTTCAGATCTGCCTCTTGTGCCTCTTCCTCCCCTCCATTTCGTGCTAATGATATGCTTATATAGGGTAAGAAAGAAACCCTAATGTCCTCTTGATTTCCGCATAAAAAAATTGCCTAAATTTTAGGACTTATCTTGGTAGCCACATACAACCTTCAGGAGTTCGAATTTGGAAATCCTTATTAGAGACAAAGTTATAGCCCTTTAAGATAGCTTTCCAATACATCAAGAATCGTATCAATCTGATATATGAGTAAAAAGATACAGTCAAAAGACTAAAGTATGTCCAGACTATCTCCTAGCGAATTTCGGACTTGGACTTCTTGCGGTTTCATTTTGTGATTTTTTTCTTTTTCTTTTCTTCCAAATTGCTCTCAAACCCCATGAATGTTCTCCTTTGAATTTGGCTGGGCTTGACTTGCTCTTTTATAAACTCTGAAATTAGACATAAAAAAACTGCTTAGGAGTATCCCAACGTAAATAGAAATTCAATTTAAGAATATACATTAATTCCTATGATTTCTATTCACATTTTAGTATTTTAGTCTAATAATAGGGTATATAGAGTGCACTTTTGCACACTCATCATACCCCCCAACTTACTCCTTGCTAGTCCCTAGCAATTTTTATGTCAAAACAACAAAAGAGACCAAAGAAAATCACACATAAAGGCCATCAAGTCACACTTTCCAGATTCACATATCAAAACAATTTAAGGAATCCAATAAGCCATCAAGATCAATCCACCTATAGCAATCCACAGAGTGTGTGTGTGTTCTCCAAGCCATAACCATCGTACCACTAACCTTGACACATGCAACATCAAGAACATCTTAAGCAAAATGTTCAACTCCATAACTCACAGGTATAATAGTGTTTCGTGTAAGGGCTCTCTCTATGGAGTTGACAATGGGTGTATATACACTCTCATGGAAAATTAGGCAATTATATACAAGTAATAAGCAAACATTGATCTTATGATAGGAACACTAACAAATGAGACTTCCATCAATCTTTTCAACAGCTGATTTAGGATCAGAATGGTCAACACAAAAGGTTGTAATGTGGCTTGGTTTTGGGGTTATATGAAAAAAAAGGATGAAAGGGATTCAAAAAATTTCAAGTACATACAAATGGAATTTTATTAAATATCTCAATAGACCACACTTCTCACTTAATATACTCTCCAACTTTTCAGATCATCAAATAATAATGCTTTTCCTTCTTCTTCCTTTTTTTTTTCCAACAATTTGATAGACAAACACATGCTACTTTTGTATTCTTTCCATCTATACCAACTTTTTTTTTTTTTGTTGGAGCTCACTCAATTGAACACTTTGCAACTTGTACTCTTCTTATTTTTTCCGTCGTCTTCTTCTTCTCTTTTTTTTTAATTGAAAATGATAAAATTAAAGAAAGAAAATACAAATTCCACACCTAGTATATACTTGGAAGTAAAAAGGGTAAGAAAATCTGTGTATAAGTTATACTCCAATGTGGAGAGGCATGGATGATATGGGCATATGAAAAGAAAAAGCTACAAGTGTTTTATTGGCTCAAAGTTGACTACTAGGGGTCTATGATGGAAAGGATAGCTTGAAAGGCTCAAACGTTAATCCTAAGTTGACCTTCGTCATATCCCAAGTATATCCACCATTGTACTGCAAACCATGTAATGATATTCTCAAAATAAGTGCCCAATTCAACAGATCAATGAACGCTTATCACAATTTACTGCATTTGTATTCTCTCAATCATCTTCAAACTCACATGAAAACTTAAGTAAAAGAGTTCTCTAGCTACATGTGTCAAACCACCATCTTACCACAAAACTTGGATAAGTGCATTAAGGATTCTGTGAATGTTTCAGCAAAAAATGATCTGGTGGGTTTGGTGAATTCACAAAGATGGCTATGAATGAGAATGAGTACACATGTGAAAATGATGCACATGTGATGCAAATTAAAAAAAATTGACACATGAAAATATGCCACAGAGTTCCAACAAGCATTTTAAAAACTGAATTTGCACCACCACCCCCCAACTTAAATGAAACATTGTCCTCAATGTTTAAGAATCAAAATTGAATGGGGAGTAACTGAAAATGGTAGAAAACACCTGATGAGTGATGTGGGTAGCTCCCTAAACACCAAAGATGGTAATCTGAAATGACGAAATGAAACTATCTTGCAATCAAAAACAAAGAAAACAACAGCAAACAAAAAGGAAAAGAAAGAAAATAAGAAAAAACAAAAACAAAACAAAGCAAAACAAAATAAATAAAAAAACACATACCTTGGTGGTGTGGTCAAGGTTGATAGACTGGATCCACAAGTGGAATGTCTTCCACTTCCGGAACTTGCCTATCAATTAATATTTTAAGGTGTTGACCATTTACTTTAAAGATCCGACCATCCTTAGGATCTTCTATTTTTACCATCCCATTTACAAAAATATTTTTCACTAGAAATGGGTCAGTCCACCTAAACCGAAGTTTTTCTTTGTGCTTGTAAGATCCAAAATCATATAAGCATATTCGGTCATTAGGTTTAAACCTCTTCGTAAGAATATTTTTATCATGAAACGCTTTCATTTTAACCTTATAGACTTTAGACTTAGGCAAAGATTTCAATTTAACTCTTGGTGCTTTCATACTTACAGGAATCTGTTTTCCACATTTCTTAGGCAACTTCTCAAATTTCTATTGCCAAACCTGTGTGCCATAATCCTGAGTTTCATCAAAAATAGCACAAATATCAATAACATCAGATGAATCACTAACAGATGTATTAAACTCAGAATTCACAAGGGAATATTCAAGGGGATCAAAATCATGAGTTGTGTGAACTCCCTTGTCTACGAGTGCATCAATCATATACGTTTGGTGGCATTCATCATCTGTTGGCTGCTTCTCAATATGGAAAATGTTGACCTCCATGGTCATGTTTCCAAAAGATAACTTCATCAACCCATTCTTGCAATTTATAAGTGCATTAGCCGTAGCAAGGAAAGGTCTACCTAATATGAGAGGAACTTTAGAGTTAAACTCAACAACTGATTGAGTGTCCAAAATTAAGAAATCAACAGGATAATAAAACTTGTTAATTTGGATCAAAACATCCTCAACTATCCCTCTCGGTTTCTTAACTGAACGATCAGCCAACTGAAGCACGACAGAAGTAGGCTTAATTTCACCCAAACCAAGCTGCAAATAAATGGAATAAGGCATCAAATTAACACTAGCTCCTAGATCTAGCAAGGCTTGCCCAAACTCATGATTCCCAATATTACATGCAATGGTTGGACAACCAAGATCCTTGTACTTAGGAGGAATTCGCTGCTCAATTAGAGCACTAACTTGCTCTGTCAGAAATGCTGTCTTCTTAACATGGTGCTTCCTCTTAACTGTACACAAATCTTTAAGAACTTTTGCATAAGTGGGAACTTGTTTAATAACATGCAAAAGAGGAAGGTTAATCTTTACCTGCCTGAGGTTCTCCAAGATTTCATTATTAGGATCCAAAGTTCGCATACCAGATTTTAAAGCTTGAGGAAATGGTACCTTAACTGGACTCTTGATTACCTCGGCATCCTTGGGGAACTCGGTGCTATCATTGCTTTGTTCCTCTTTAACATCCTCTTGCTTATCAGTTGTTGGGATGTGTAAGGACTTACCACTTCTTGTCATAATGACATGAACTTCTTTTAAATTTTTTTGTGCCATATGCTGACCTTGGGGTGCGGATTGAGCTTGAGAAGGAAACTTGCCACACTCATTCACACTCAAGGAGCTCATTATCTTGGATATATGACTCTTTATCTCTTTGTTTTCTTCAACAACCTGCATAATCAAAGATTCAAACTTTTGATTAGTTTTACTCTGTGCCTCAATAAAAGCATGCAAAGTGTCTTCTAAAGGACTCCTAGAAGATGAAAGTGCATGATATGGTGCAGGATATGATCTAGGGGGTTGTGTAGGCGGCTAGTTTTCAGATTTCCAACTAAAATTGGGGTGATTACGCCACTCAGGATTGTAGGTATTAGAGAAATGTGTAAAATGCTTCTTGTAAATACCTAAGGCATTACATTGTTCCTCATACATCCCTCTCATCTCAGCAAATGTGGGACACTCTTGGGCAAGGTGATCTACCCCGCCACATACAAAACATGGTCCAAAAGACTCTGCATGATTAGCCACGTGTGTTGGCTTTAAGTCTTTATTCTTCAACACCTCTAGCTCCCTAGTGAGCATCTCAACCTTAGCCTTTAGGTTATCTTCTTCCCTGAGATGGTAAATTCCACCACCATTTAGGTTTCTTACAGGTCGTGACCTATTTGTGCTATCAGTAGCACTAGGTCCAGTCCAAGTGTGAGCTTTTTCAGCAAGCTCATTGAGGTATTCTATGGCCTCATCAGGATCTTTCTGTAAGAACTCACCATTACACATCATTTCCACAAATTGACGCTCTCTAAGTGTAAGTCCCTCATAAAAATAGCTCACTAAGCGCCAATTCTCATACCCATGGTGAGGACACATACTCAATAGCTTCTTAAATCTCTCCCAAGACTGATACAAAGTCTCACTGTCCTTTTGTACAAAGGTGGAGATTTGCCTTTTTAAAGCATTGGTCTTATGTTGGGGAAAGTATTTATTAAAAAAGACCTGAGTCATCTCATTCCATGACCCAATATATCGTGGTCTCAAAGAGTATAGCTAACTCTTAGCTCTATCTTTCAAAGAGAAAGGAAAGAACTTAAGTCTCACAATGTCATCTGTTGCATTTTGACTATGAAAAGTCGCAACTACTTCCTCAAACTCCCTAATGTGCACATATGGATTTTCATTTTTCAAGCCATGAAAAGTAGGGAGTAACTGTATCATCCCCGTTTTAAAATCTAATTAGCGAATATTAGCTGGAAACATGATGCATGATGGTGTGGCTGTGCGTGTAGGGTGGAGGTAATCCTGAATGGTCCTAGTGGGTTGATCTTCGTGTTCACTCATTTTCTCAAAATTAGAAGAATTATCAAACAAATGATCAAAAAAATTAAACTCTGACTCTAACACAGGTCTACAAGCAAACCGACCCAAGGTAGAGAAAAACGCAACACTAAAAAAAACTACAAAAAGAAAAAGAAAATAAAAAAAAGATGCAGCAAGCTAAAATAGGGAACGAAGTTACCGCCTTTACAAACTGTTGAAAAGAAAAACTATCTCACAATTTTTCTACCATCTCTCCGGCAACGGCGCCAAAATTTGATTACACCCAAAGAATAACGCGGTAGTTGTAGCACAGCTTTGGGGTGTCGATTCCACAGGGAGACAAATTAAAAGAATAGCAAGAGGAACAAAGAAACTAAAGAAAAAATATTAAATAAGTAATAGAGAACAAAGATTAATTTTAAATGTAAATTCAAGTGAAGCAAAGTGATTAACAGAAAAAGTACTCAAATTTGACAAACAGTAGAGCGTCGGGAATCCCTTGCACAAATCTGGTATTTTAATTATTCTTAATTTATTGGATAACTCAATTAGGAACTCAATTTTCGCAATTCCCAATCGGAAGGTATAGATTTATAAACCAAACTTAAATCAAATGTAACCCTTTGAAAAAACATTCACCACTTTTAAAAAACGTGAATTACTACCCCTATTGATAAAATTCAATAACAACAATATACTCAGGAAGCGATATTGCAGCAAAAAACTAAATCAATATAGATAAATAATTGATCTAAACATAATCAAAGAACTAATCCATTCAATAGAAAAAGCATGACTGAATCCATAAACATAATAAATTCTATGATTATTCGGAGAAGAAAACATTAACGATGAATTGAGAATGATAAAACAAAAGAGTTTTAGCAATTGAAAATCAAATACATGAATTAACAATAAATTAGAAATACCATCTAATGTGCAAGTTCATCCCTAACCCTACTTGAGAATTTAGTTACCCATAAATATAATGGACAACAAAAATCTCCAGAGAAAACTGAAGCGAACGGTAGCCATGGAAGTGATTTTTTTCTCTCTTCAGATCTGCCTCTTGTGCCTCTTCCTCCCCTCCATTTCGTGCTAATGATATGCTTATATAGGGTAAGAAAGAAACCCTAATGTCCTCTTGATTTCCGTATAAAAAAATCGCCTAAATTTTAGGACTTATCTTGGCAACCACGTACAGCCTTGACTATTGGTTGAGGAGTTTTGCATGATTAAATGTTTTGATGAAAGATTTTCTTAGATTTAGAAACTTAGAAACTGGAAGAGGAAAAACAGTTTCTGTTTTGAGAAAGTTTAACTCTTTGGTGGTCTAAACCTATTCCAATGACTTTGATAATTTTATTGGAGGATCCTAAGCATCTTATGTACATGTTATATTATTATTTTGAATATATTTGATGTTAGTTTCAAAAATATGAAATTTTATGTAAAGAGATATTCAAATAAGCCAAAGTGTTGATGTTCTTGGCTAAATTTATGTTTTGGTTAATTTTTAACCATGTGATCTTGAATTAGAAGCTTATATATGTTTTAGGACATCTTTTTAAACCATGTGATGGTTTGGTTTGAAGATCACATATTTATAAGTCATAGATCAAAACAAGTTGGAAACAAAAATCAATAGAAATAGCATATGAGAATTTCAGCCCTATGGAGTTTTAATAGTTGTGATTAGTTTTAAATTTTTCTAAATTGATATATGAATTGAGGATAAAATTTACATGAGACATGTAAATTTTGGTGACTTTTGGAGTTAGTATGCAAAATCCTTAAGTTATGGGTAAAACGGTCATTTTCCTACATGCAGAGAGTAAAATAGAAATTTTACTCTTTAAGTTAGTATTTTTCATATTTCAATTTATTAGTGATTTAGTACTAACTTTTAGAATCACTAATTACAGTTCCTCGTGATCGCGTTAAGGTTTTATAAGAAATGCGGAGATCAAGGTAAGTTAGCTTTTAACTTACTAGCAGTCTATTGTGTATGTGTGCTAAGTAAAGGAACTACAGTGTATGTATGTGTGTTATCATATATGTCATGTCATGCCAAGTTATCACATAATTGTCTATTATACAGAATTTATTCTGTCATAAATTTTTATCTATTACATAATATATTCTGTTATGTATTACTGTACATTACAAGTACGTCATGCTAAGTATGCCATCTATTACATGTATGTCAAGTCATGTAATATTCACTGTTGCAAGTATGTCATGTTAAATATGTTGTCTATTATATGTTATGCCATGTTACGAAATGTTTCTATCTCAAGTTAGTCATATATTTCAAGTTATGTTCAAGTCACGTTATGTTACGTCAGGGCTTCAGTCCTTTCGTATTCCAGTCACGTTTAATCTTGATTACTTATATATGGGGTCACAGCAATTGTGACGCATACACTACGTGAGACACAACAATTGTGGCACATAGAATACATGGGGCCACAACAACTGTGGAGTATGTATTTAAGCAATTAAAGAATAAGTTTCCGTAGAATACATGGGGCCACAACAACTGTGGAGTATGTATTTACACGTAGAATACATGGGGCCACAACAACTGTGGAGTATGTATTTTTCATGTTAAGTCAAGTTTGTGTAGAATACATGGGGCCACAACAACTGTGGAGTATGTATTTACACGTAGAATACATGGGGCCACAACAATTGTGGAGTATGTATTTTTCATGTTAAGTCAAGTTTGTGTAGAATACATGGGGCCACAACAATTGTGGAGTATGTATTTACACGTAGAATACATGTGGCCACAACAACTGTGGAGTATGTATTTTTCATGTTAAGTCAAGTTTCAGAACAAGTTCATGATAAGTCAAGTTTCAGATCAAGTTCATGTCAAGTCAAGTTCAGTTCATGTTTCAATTTAAGTTATGTCAATTATGCTATGTTGTATGCCAAGTTATGCTTTAATTACTTATGAGTTTGATTATGCATTTATGCTTTTACTGTCATTCATGCATCATTAGCCTGTGTGGAAGTTTTTTGTTAACTTGCTGAGATTTGTAATCAAATCTCACTGTGGTAGTCCCAACTACCATTCCCCCCGAATGGTAGATCTTGTTACAGGATCTGAAGGAGAATCAGGAGTTGACCAACTAGACACAGTTGACTGAGCGATGATGCGACGTCAATGTTAATATAGTAGTTAACGTAAATTACTACTTGTACGATGGAGTTGCATCTCCAGTACTTTTTGAATCATAATCATTTTGGACTAGTATTATGATCTTAGTTGTTCAATGAGTTTTTATATATCAAGTATGTTTTAAGCATTTGAGATATTTTCAATTTGGTGCATGGTATTGCTAAAGAAATAATTTATCCGCTTCGAATATTACATAATGTTAGATGCATGTTAGGAACATTGCATCTTATATGTCATGAACGAGGGCAGGTAACCTTGTGTTACATGTCTCGACGCTTCAAATGTCCGTCCAATCCCAAATGGAATATGGGGGCGTTACACACAGGTTCTCCATCTTAGCCCGCCGTATGCCACCACCTTGAGCCACCCTTAGTCACTACCAGCTCCACTGCACCTCCCTCAGCCCTCTATGCTTAGCCATGCCTCTCATTTGGCCTAAATGCGTTATTGGGGGGAATGGGTGAGGGAGAGGATGACGATGCGGGTTGCAGGTGGGGGAGAGGGGGGAGAAGCTCTGCTTCCATGTTTTCAATTAGTGAAATTTGAGAGAGGGGCATGCTTTTTGTTGTAGGGATAAATTAATCATTTTACTAAGGTGTGCACCAGATGCTGCGGAATAAATGGCTGCCCCTCAGATTTTTCTTCTCTTTGGATCTACTCTGCTCCACCACCAACACTATATTCTCATCTACTTGTGCTACCCACGTGCTAATGTGTTTTAAATTTAGCTAATGCAATATACAGTTATGGAGTGTGTGTGCCATCACACTCTCTTTTAAAAAATACAAGACAATATTAAAAATTAATTTTTTTAAAATGAGTTTTATATTTATCCATTTTTTTAAAGAGATTAAGGCTCAGTTTGGGTTGAGAGGGGCTTTCAACCCATCTCATCTCATCTCATTTTATTATTATAATTTTTACATAAAATACAACAAAAAAATTGAACTTTTTCAAATCTCAAAATAATAATAATATTATAAAATAATATTTTATTTAATTTTCAATTTTTATCTCAACTCACTATCCAAATCTTAATATAAAGAAAATATACGAAAAGTATACATTTGGCGATTGTAAATATATAATTATTTAAAAAATCTTGCACTTTTCAATCAAAAACATGGAAGAAGAATCCCTACAATTTAAATATTTAAATTATAAATTATGAGATCGATAGCACTTAGGTAACTCCCCTCCATTTTACGTTTTTGTTTTCTTTTTATTAGTTATTATGTACCATTCTAATTCGTTTGAGATGATTGTAAAGGCTCTCAACTCCATCGTTTTTTTTTTTCTCCAAAATAACAATAAGAAAAACTAGACAACAACCAAGCTTTAGGGGTGTACAGGAATCGATGGGATCGACTGTTGCTGATAGGAACCGGTCGAAATAGATAGGGAACCGGTTGGTTGGTGGTAGGAAATACAAAAAACTGACATCAGCCAATTCAGTCCTGGTCTAAACTTAGTCTGAACCAAATTCAAATCGCCAATCTAGCCGATATAATATTATATATATTATATCTTAGGTAAAACGACAATGTTTCACTTAAGTGATTTAAACGGCTTCTTTTTACATGAAATGTATGGAAAAAGAAAAAAGATATAAGTGACAAGACACCGTTTGGTATAATACACCAAACAAAGTTACTTAGATATAGGGTTTAATATCCCCTACACTCCCCCTTCTTCATCCTGATCCTTTTTCTCTCTTCACTCTCCTCTCTTATCTCGTAGCGCAACCCTCCCATCCTCTCTTTTTTCATGCCGCTCAACCCTCAACCTGTCCCTCATCTCTCCAAGGTCTCTCATCATCGGCTTGTCCCTCACCTCTCCGAACTCTCTCCTCTCTAAAACATTTCTTCGAGCTCTATGTTGGCCAAGCTCTCTCAAACGTCTCTCGCCTGTCTTATTCTCTCTCATCTCTCCCGTTCACCACTCCTTTTGAAATTTTGTTATTAATTTGTGATTTTGTTGTGAATTTCAAGTTGATTTGTTATGAAATTTTGAATTTATTGTGAATTTTGGTTGATTTATGTAAATTTAGGGATGAGTTAGGAATCGAATGACCGTTGAACCGATCAGTACCAACTATAAGGTTTCGGCTGGTTCTCTCTCTCTCTCTGCTGACCAATCTCGGTCGACACCACCCTCTTAAAATACTATCGATGCGGTTTTGGTTTTGGATCGAAACTTCTCAATAGGATCAATTTTCGGCCCTACCAAGCTCTTAAGACTTAGGAAAGGTTGATAGGCGATCAAAGAGACATATATGAGAAGCCCACGTGAAAGAAGTTTAGGATGATTGAAACTAAATAAAACACGCCGTTTGGCGAAACCTCGTGATGACACTTAGGAAGTTCACGCAGATTGGAATTGTTTGGTGAGAAATTCACGCTGATTGAAAAGGTCTGGCAGAGACACCGTCCCCAACGGAACACCCCGTTATGATTCCTCTATATGTATGTTGTGCACCTCAAACAGGCATTGTAATATCTATCTAGGTTTATATAGACTCTTAACTTCTCTTTCTGATTTAACTATTGGAAGCATTCTCATTGGAATCATATGCATTGCCGGCACTCTTTTCTAATTATCTCAAACAATTGGCATGCATACTTCATTTTGAAGAGAGAGCACGTACATCGTCGGCTCAAGCAATCTTTTGGGTATACCTTGCCATTTGGAATTGGCAAAGATTGAGTGTCCTTGTATATCGTTGTAATTTGTTGCTAAAGTTTGCCGTTTTCTAGCTAGTTGTAAATTTGTAATCATGGTCAAGAAATTGATGACTGTGCTAATAAGCTCTGTAATCATCACGAGTCTTTACTGTCGTAGTCGACGTACAAAACTCGTGACCAGAACATAATCATCCAAATTTGGAAAATAAGTGGAAAGATTCCTATAAAAGCTAGGAGACGGAAATCTCGATCTTATTTTTGAAACTTCAACGCTGTTACAGAAAAGATGGCCCGGATTTTTTGCATTGTCTAGATGATTAAGAGATCGAAGATATTAAAAGAAACTACATATGGCAAGCAGATCGATCGAATGCTTAGATGCACTGGAAAAGGAATTAGCTGGCTAGCGTCTCTTGATCTTTCCCTTTCCAAAACAAAATTATGGTACCAAAACTATGGCACCAATTAACTAAGTACGTACAGAACTAATCAGACTTCTTATCTGTTGTTTGGGATTTGTTGATGGCTGCAGATCGCTTCTCCTCCACAGTCTTTGCATGAACCTCGTCTCTCTCCCTGAAATACTTCTCGAAAGCACCCGGAAGGAATTTAGGAATCAAGAATCCGAACATATTGGTGGAGAAATACACCAGATTTGCAACTGCAAGGCTCCTCCCAAACCAAAACCAAGCAATGTCCTATGCCACGGACACAACAAAATCAATCAGATTATCAACACAAACAACATGAAGCTATGAAAACTACTCCGGTTGAGAGAATTTACCTTAACTTGTGCATTTAGAGGCAGTGTTTGGTTGGTCCAGACGTCCTTTACCCAATCAGTGATCACAAAGATCCTCCGGGCTGTATAGAGAAAAGGAACTAATGCCCTCACCGGTGGGGAGAATAAAGATAATCCACAAACAATGTTCTCAGTCAGTATCTGAAAAGAGAGCAAGAACAGGTGCGGCGTGGCTGATCGGACTGCACGGTCATCTCCCCTCGCAAACCCACCCAAGACGTACGCCAGTGGCAAGAACAGCCCTATTGTGGTTCCCAAAACCTCGTAGAACCTAAACAATTTGCTTCCCATGAAAATCTCAGGCGACCCGGAGCTGGTACTGCCACGGGAAGGGAAGACCCAGCGTGAGAGTAGTAGAAGATAGGCTGAGGTGAATGCGGGGAAGACGAGATCGAGGAGTGGGACAAGACCACTAACTGAGAAAACAATGATGAATGCTACGAGTTGGAGTTCTATTACACGCAGTGATCCCAATATACCTCCCACCAACGACTGGTTCTGCTTCTTCTGGTTGTAGGGGAAGGGCTGTTTTTGGGGTGGTTTTGTGGCTGCAGGACTTATGCTGGTTCCGTCAGCGTCTGTCCGAGGAGTCACTGCTAGAGATACACCCGACATTTCCTCCTTTGCTAATTGTGTTAGTGTTTCTTGCTTGATTGGGTTGGCTGTTTTTTGAGATTCAGATCTTCTTCGTGTTAGTGAAACCAGAAAAGGAAAAAAGTAGCTAGCTTCAATAGTGATTAGTGACTCGTGATTTTTCAACTCACTCATTCAGAATAACACACAATAAAACCAAATGAAGAGTAAATAGAAAGAAAAAGAAATTAAAAGACAAACAGATCTTACTGATAATAGGAGCGAGAGCACAAGTGATTCACTCAAAAACCGAGTCCTCCGAACCAAAAGACGAGAAGAAAGGGTCATGGAGGATTTGTGTAACCAAGAAGAGCGGGTGTCTACAACGCCGTGAAGACACGTGGGTGAGAATTCCACGTACGTGGAGAAATCCCTGTCCAACATGTGCCAACGCTGTGGCACGTGCATGTTGCTAGTAATTTTGGGTTTATCACACTCTCTTAATTCCAATAATGAAACGAATCACGCATGCAGCAGCTTGGAGTGGATTTGATCTGAAAATCATATTCAACCCCTATCATTTTTTCCTTCTTTGACATGGATTAACGACTGTAACTCCTGGATAAGATTATTTGCGCATGCTTCACTAATAAATTGAATTTATGGGCCATGCTTTAACAATACATATATAAGCGTGATATTAATTGATTCTTCTCAGCCCAAATTGAGTTATTGCTCTGCAGTAAATGCCGTAAATAGAGGTATTAACTTTGGCTCAACAGATCATGATCAATGCGCGCGCATGATCTTGCCATCATATCGATCGCATGCATGCACTTGCATGTTTCTCAATTTTAATGCTATATCAAGGGTACGTACTTAGTTGTACCTTGTAATTTTCCTTTTCTTTTGATCTCTCCCTTATTTTTCCGAGAGAATTAAACTACATATATATATATATATATGTATGTATGTATGTATGCATATATATTCCCCAACCAGAAATAGAAAGGACGAAAGATCCAAGTGAAATACGCACAAAAGTAGGTCTTGTAGATTACGCCAAGTGATCAAGTGAAGGTCAATTGAAGTATGGAATCCCTAAAGAAGCTTGGAACAAAATGTAGTGGCGCATTTGTATCCGGCCTGGAGTTCTCCAAGAAAGCCAAGCGCCCCTCGCAAGAAGCATTAGAACAAAATGTATGTTGAATGACAAGGTTAAAGTACTGCATGCTGCATTGCTACCGTGCGCATGCAGGCAGGAGATTTTATGATATATTTTCAACTTGCATGCAAACATTTGGTGTTTGCTTTTGGTACATTCATCGCTTTAGAATTAATTTTCAACATCAGCGCACTTCATGATCATCTTGTTTCAGGGAATCAGAGTGGAGATATTGTTCAATGTTCATTGCAGCAAGTGCGAGAAAGAATTCAGGAAATGCTGCGAGTCTATGCCAGGTATATTGAGTTTCGATCCTAAAAACCAACCTTTTTTTATTTGATCTATATAAAATCCATTCCGAGAGAATATAGAGATTTCGATGTTTCTCATAATTTGCTTGCCATGAATTCCTAGGAGTTTCTGAAGTAAATATTGATGATCATTACGTGCATGGAAGCACAAAATTAGCAACTGTGACTGGTGTGTTTGACTCGGAAAAACTCGTCCGCCGGATATGGAAAAAATGTTCAAAAAAGGTTGAAATTTTTAAGCAAGCAAAGATTGGAGCAGGAGGAGGTAATGGATCAGGTGCAGATGGAGAAGGTAATGAACAAGAAGAAGAGGAGGGGCAGGAGCTGGAGATCAAGGAGGATCATGATCACTAGCTAGTAAGTGGTTGGATAGAGAGTCGAGCAAGCAATAAAAAATGTGAATAATCAATGTGCCTTGTGATTTCTATTTTTCGTCGCAATTGTGCAATATTATAACCTGTTGTAATCAACTTTTTCAGTTGTATATATAATTATGTATTTTTCTACCATAAGTATTGTATATATTACATATTTTTCTATCATAAAATAATAAATAGTATTGAAGTGTTTTCACTAAACGGAGCCTTAATTAACAATAATTATTATAAGCTATATGAATATACATCATTTCAATAAAAGGATAATATTAATTTAGTATAAAATATAGGATATTTGAATTATTTCGCTTTTCAATCTAATCTAGCTTTATTAGAAATGCAATGGCTAAAGTATCATGTGATCCGGACTAAATGAATAATCTATATATTTTAAGCGAGATGCACACAATATCGTTTTGCATAATTCAATTCAAATTTGTATTCGTTCAAGGAGAAATTCAAAAGCTCGTCTGAGTAGTTAAATGAGATAAGATAATCTATAAATAGTAATAAAATGGTTTATGAATAATAGTGAAATAGTTTGAATTAAAATGTTTTATAAAGTTTTGAGATCAAATGAAAGAGAAAAAATTGAATAAAAATATTATAGAGTTAAAATATCGTTATAATATAATTTTTTAATATTAATTTTGTTTTAAAATTGAAAATGTTAAATTATTTTTTGTGTTTTGTTTGAAAGTTTGGGAAAGTAATGATTAAATGAAAATGTCAAAAATTTAAAATTGAAAAGTGTTTGTATTTGTGGTATTTGGATGTTGACATACAATAAGGTGAGATGATGTTGCATCCAAACATGGCCTAAAATATCTGAATCATTTAATTCAATTTTGATGATCAAGTCAATTGAATCCATTAATCAGGTTCAATGAGCCAATTGGATTTTCATCTATTTTCAACTAAAAAAATATTTGATTTATAAAAAGATCTCATAAAAATGAAATTCATAAATTAATATGACTTGTTGTGGTACATCAGATTATAAATATTAGTTTACTGTAAAAAAGATCTAACATGTCGCATCTAAGAAACATAATTAGTTTATAAAGTAGTACTTTGTCTTGTGAGATATATTTGTAAACCTATCATTTCTCTTTTCAAATAGCTATTTACTTCTTTTCTCATCCCTATAAAGTGGATTAACAGTAACTCCCATATAAACTGATAAATATTAATAATAGAAATCCATTTGAAATTTGGGAAATCATTTGTGACATTCACTCAATGCAAATTAAACTGTCAAAATTCACATATATTTAGTCAACATTAATTTACAATGTGTACCCCTAGCTGTCCAATCCTACTAACTCATTAATATTTATGATCTCTAAATAAGGAAATTTATTTATCATAAAAATTTTGTAATTTAAGAGGGTTATAAATATATACCGATAATTAACCCAACCATTAAATATTAATTAGTAGTATTCAGGAGAGGACTAACAAGATGGAAACCGCCATGCATGGTTGATAAAGACATAATGAAAAAAAAAATGGGAGTTTGACCCTTAATTAAATTTGGTATCTCATTTACAAGCGCATGCAATTACTAAATGGTAGCATTAATATAAGAGAAATAAGGATTATACAAAAATAATCTAACAAGCTGATCATGTGGCTTAATGCGATTTGTCAATTTATAAAGTATATCTAACAGATTAAATAAAATCATATATATATTGCCAAACATGTATGTGACTGTAACCAAACATACATGCTATTTCTTTTTCCAGTAAATTTATAGACAACGTTTTGTAAATAGCAATGCTTTAAATTCCTTCTAAAGTCTTTGATCTCAAGATCAAGAAATAATAGAGACAGACTGATCATTGGCTTCAAGGACATGAGTTTTGGGATGTTATAAATTAATTAATGTCCCATGAACTAGTTTGGGATTTAGCTGCATGATTGGGAATACGTTGATTTATAAAAGATAAAGAATTTATACCTTTAGCATATGGTTAGCTATATAATAATACAGATAGGCTAGGTCAAGATGTCGGCCAACTTAATCACACAATCCATGCGTTATGAGAGATAAGACATATAAAGTAATATGTATGGATGGATTTATAATATCATATATATACAAGTATGTATGGATTTAGATTCCCAATTAAAATATGAGAGATAGATGTACGTATGTATAAAGTAATTTCCCTAAATTTATTAAGCATTTAATGTTATCTAAATATAACTATAAATATTGTTACGAAGTTTATCTTTTGTGCCTCTATTTCTTCCGCTTTGGGTCCTAGAAATGAACTCCTGGGGATAAGCTAATTGAGTACTATATCTGATAATATATAAACACCATTGATTGAGCCCTATTTATGCATGATTTCATTCCTCTTCCACATAGATTGGGAATCTGTCATCAGTTAGAGAGAGAGAGAGAGAGAGAGAGAGAGAGAGAGAGTCTTATTTAAATGTCGTTTTGAGGTCCTCCCGGTAAACTTGGCTATTGTCATCAGCCCAACCTGACCTAGAAGACAAGCAATGGACAACGTAGTACTACTGAATTCACCACAAACAATTGTTTCCGTTCTGGTCAATTTATGTCGTCCTTGCAACAGATACTCTTAACCCGATATTATTGTATGGTGTTTGAATCTTTGTTTCTTTTTGGCTAGGGTACTCACTGCGACAATATTGTATTGAAAGCATACATGCATTGCGACGGATGCTGTAGAAAAGTCTTCAAGTGCTTGAAATGTCTTGAAGGTAACGAAGTATCTATAGTTTGTCATTTTTCCGGCCTATATATATATATATATAGATATATCTTGGTTGATTTATATTGTTGAGAGCAAAAGGATGCAGTACATGTGATTGATTAATTAGGTGTAGAGGATGTGGTGATCGATAGTGCAAATCACCGGGTGATAGTGAAAGGCAAGAAAGCCGATCCTTTGAAAGCTTTAAAAAGACTTCAGAAGAACTATAGCAGAAATGCCGAGCTGATTTCTCCAGAACCAATGTTTCATACTGAAGTTGGAAAAGAACCGGAAAGGAAAAAACAGGTGGGTCGATTACAATTATATATGGCACCAAATTAAGGCGGGCAGCTTTCTCTTGTACGTACGTTAATCAGGATCAGTACTTTATATATAATTACTAAGTAATTAGTGTCCTTTTTCTTGCTTTTCTTTCTGCAGGTTGAAGTTAAGATTGTGGTGCTCAAAATTTTCATGCATTGCGAAGGTTGTGTCAATGATGTCAAGAAGAATATAGAGAGAATGACAGGCACGTAAAAATCTATCTATTTTATTTCACAAAGAGAAGTTTTTATGGATGGGATTTTAATTTACACGTTAATAATTAGGGATTCTAACTGTGGAACCCAATATGGAAGCCTCACAAGTAACAGTGAGGGGAGCATTCGAAGTACCAAAACTTGTTGAAGACATCAGGAAGCGACTAGGGAAGCATGTAGAGATAGTGGAGCAAGGAGAAGATCAAGCGCAAGCCGAGGGTTGCCACCAAGAGGGCATAGTAGAAGGGGAATATATTTTCCAATATCCTCCCCAATGCTCAATGCATTGTGCTCATCTGACTCAAATGTTTAATGATGAAAATGTTTTTTCATGCTCGATAATGTAAGATCGATGTGGCCAAGAGTACTACAGGTTTGAGTCAATCGAAAAAAATGATAAACTTACTCCACCATTTTGTTATTATGACTAGTTTTGGGCAAAATTAAAGAGAAGGAATGTGTTTTTATGCTTTGTTTTATATTACTTTACTGTTAATCATTATTTTAATTATTATTATTTATCTATATTTTATTACTATTCATTATTATTTAATATTTTATCATTATTTTTTTATTATTATTCATAGAATATCTTAAATCGCCTCATTATGAAAACTCAATATTGATCATATATATGTTGAAAAAGGAAAAACTAGGAAAGAATTATATTACTTTTGTAATAACAAATTATAATTTTGTTATATCCCAAAAATAAATCATAATTAAGGAAGAAAAATAAATGAAAATTAAAACGTCTAAATTAATTACCGTAACCTCCGATCCATGGGTTTGTAATCTTTACAATTATTACAGACTGAAATTTTTGAGGCAGTACGACGTCGTGTCTATGATGAGACCAGCGCCAGCCGTTTTTCGGAGGTAAATTACCCGTGCCGCAAGGTGGGGGTCTTGGGCCTGATATGTCTTGATAAGCTGACATTTCATAATTGGTTATGTTGAGACTGGTCAACCCGTAACGTTTAACAACACATAAATATTAGTATTTATTGATTTATAAACTGAAGTTTAGATATAAAGTTTAAAATACTAAAATTAAAAATAATAATAAAAAAAATTAAAAAAGAAAATTAATTGACTTTATACTAATTGAAATTATATTTTGAATAGTTATATCGTTTTATTACTGGTTTAATAAATAAATTCATCTAAAGTTAAATTTAATCAAATCAATTTCAAACGAATTTGCAGAATAATTTTGTAGAGATATTATATATATATATGGAAATTTTATATATAATATTTTCATTTATCATATTATAATAATGTGTAATTGTCCATCCATTTTTAAATTCTTTAAATAAAAAAATAATTCAATGAAATAAAAGTGACATACTTTATACATAAAAATGAAGATATAATATATAAAATTAACTTAGGTTACATCTTTAATTTTATTGAATTTTGTTATATATAAATACAGTCGTGTATTAATCTGTATATTAATATTGATTTATTTATACTTAAAATTTAAATTAATATTATTTTCAATAAAATCTACTTTTTAATCATTCACATCTTATTAATTTATAAATTAATACATAATTATACTTATAATTATATTTTTTCAATTTTATTTTTATTGAATTTGGTTGTTCTGGCTCAGATTTGCTGCTAAAGCTCCACAGGCTCCACAGGGTCAGAGTAGACCCTCCTAGTCCTAGAGAAGCTAAACGCTCCACGGGATATTGACACGTGTCTATAGTCTCCCTCTTCGCACATCTATCCGTTAACCCTTTTTCTCTCTCTCTCTTCTGTAACTTCTCCTCTCTCTCTCTTCCCGTAGTTTCTCTCTCCCTGTCGAACAAGAGAGTAGAAACAAGAAATTAAAAAAAAAAAGAGAGAGAAAAGATTTAGAGAAAGAAAAAGAAAAAAGGGATTAAAAAAAAAAAAAAGACGGAAGAAGTGAGCAATGGGGGGAAAACTGCTGTGTGATTCGACGACCGTTGCGGAGACATTTCAAACCTCTTCACCGACCGTTCCTTGGAGGGACCCTCAGTCAGCGGCAGCTGCTCGAGATGCAATTGAGGCCGTAGATCTCGTTGACCAAACCACCACCACCGCTTGGGATGACGTTCATGGGCTGGAGGAACAGCAGAGGCGCCACCTACAACGGCTGCACTCGAAGGGGATCCTTTGGAAGCACCCAGCTGATGACTCGGCGTCCTCGGTTTCCGTGGTCTTCCGGCTTTCGCACGGCGGGGAGGTCTCGGCCGACGGTAACTGTCTTTTCACGGCGTCGCAGAAGGCCATGGGCGGGTCAGGAACTGCGCGTGTGTTCGACGCGCGGGAGCTGCGGAGGAGGACGGTTAGGCGTTTCCTGGAGGACTTTGGATCGGTGGGAGCGGAGGAGAGAGAGGCCATCGAAGAGGCGATCAAGCACATGTACGCGCCCGATCTGAAGAACGGGTGGGGGATCCACGTGGTGCAGGAGCTTAAGTTATTGGCCAAGAAATCGGATCGCCTGGCTTTGGATTCGGCCATCGACGAGCTCCTTCAGCTCGGCGTGCAAAGGTGTTTTTTCCTCCTTAGATCTAATTGGTTCCGTAATACATTGTTAGATCTGATCGTTTCTGCCGAGGTAGATGTTGGTTCAGAACGTTTTAGCCATTTAATGGTTCTTAGGCTTAGATCTCTTTCTTTCTTTCTTTTTTGAGATCTAATTGGTCTCTTTTTCAATGCAATTAAAAGAACGATATTTGTGGTGTAGTTTTTAGTATATCAGTTGAAGTGAGGATGTTCCTGCGGATTTTTATGGCGTGTATGTTACTTAGTTTTATTTTTTTGTGAATGGGTTTTACTTTTTCTTATTGAAGAGAAATGGCGGCGGAGTCTATTTACAAAGAGAGATGTATTCCGGTGAATGATGGTCCGAGTTGGGCCAAATACATGTCGATCTCTGGTTCATCTGATGATGAATATGATATCATCACATTGCAGTATACTGAGGAGGGTTTATTATCTGTAGATGAGAATAGGGAAGGTCATGCTGCAGCTTTTGGAGATGATGTAGCGATAGGGTGCCTTGCAACGGAGTTCAAGCGGGAGATATATGTGGTAAGGAAGAAACATTTGGTTCTTACATTGATTCTGTCTTGCTTTGTTGTATTTCATTGCAATTTGAGCGTTTGATTGTTATTTAGACATACATACTCAAATTTGATTATTGCTGTGCTTAATAATACTATGATTTCATATGATATCTCACAGTTGTAAATGTTGTAAATGTTTCTTTTGTAGGAATAAATAATATATATGATTGGAACTCTGGTTCTTGTAATGAATGTGTAAATTCTGGTAGTTATGAATACCCGATTGCCTTTAGAAGTTGATAGTCTTGTGATATGTTCCGTTATGGTTTTTTCTTGAAATAATTAGATGTTTAGGTAGCAGTTTTCATAATCTCATTGGGTTGAAAATTTGAGTGCTTGATGTGAAAAAAAGTGCAATGTGTACTTGCCTTCAGATGGACAGACAGCCTTTGTCAATAAGAATCTCACTATCCAAACAACCTCTTAGCGTTATGTTTGGATGAGGGATTTTTAGGTAGGACTTACTATCTGTGACTTGGGGGGCCATTATCTGGGTAAAAAAGAAATTACTTCGAAAATTTCAAGGAATTTTGAACTTAGGATTGAAAATTAAAATTTCAAATTCTGTATAGAACGTATAATTGTACAGATAGTACTAACATTACCTTTCTCAGAGTATATGCAATTACGCCACACTACCTCCACTACCGTTATAGCAATCCCCGCGACCACCTTTGCCACAATTATCATATCACTAGCAAGTCATTGCCAGTAGCTAGTATAATTTAATTTGTTAATCTAGCGTGGTCATCTCTGAGAAGTTATCAAAATTTTTAAAGTGGGGTGTGTTTTGTTCAGCTTGTCTTATTGAAGTCTCTTTTGAAGTGCCTTACGGAAGGAATGAAATGATCGGAATTTTGAAGATAGGGAGCACTCACTGGAGAAGATTAGATTGTTCTTTGTTAGTACTTTATTCCTATGGGCTAAAGCTGTTGATTTCAGTGGCCCGATTTTTATGATTTTCTTGTTTCTATTTCTTCCTCTTAAATAGGTGTTACCTCTTGTATACTCCCTCTGTACTTGGGCATAGCCCATTCTTATTAATATAACCCTTTTACTTGTAAAAAAATGTCTGGTACTGGTCATATTATTTTTATATGGGTACAATTAATTCTCAATTAATAAAGGTGATCAAGCAAAATGTATCTTCTTTTACTGTGTACGCGAATAATATTAGATGTACCATAAGAATCATCAATCATTAAGTTTCCTTGTATTAATTCATTTCTTACAGGTGCAAGCACATGGATCTGACGCAATGGTTGAGGAGGAAAATTGTGTTTTCTTCCTCCCACATCGTCCAAGGGGTCAGATTTGTGAACCTCCCTTATTCCTTTTCATGAAAGGAACAGGTAAGGGAGCTATCATTGTGATATATTCCCTTGCTGTTTGTATAAATGCATTTGGATGGTGATTGTAAATGCATTTGGATGGTGATTGGTTTTCATTCAGTCATGAATCCTAGAAAATCCTAATTGCTATAAACCCTTTGGGAACGGATTTAGATCCCCCTAGGATTCCTATCCAAACTCTAGGGTTTAAGAGTGGAAGAAAGATAGACATATAAAGTGGGCCCTACAACATTTATTGAGCATATAGTGCTGCCCAAATAATGCAAGCTATAAATACTTTAGGGTCCCCTTCATGAATCTGTCTCTCTCCAGCTCTCAATCGGGATCCAAATTCAACCAACACGATATAAAGTTATTATTCTGTTATGAGTGTACCATTTCTTTTTTTCTTTTGGTTTCGCTATTTCTTCCACAGCATCTGTTTAATCCCAAGTTAGCCATTTAGTTGCACTTCTAAGCATTTTGATTTACAGGTTGGTGTGGTGCTGGAGCTGATCACTATGAGCCCCTGATTGCCCATCCTTCTACATATGCTTCCCAGGAGAAGGTTGCACTGGTACTTTGAGGATATTAGTTCTACAATTTTGTGGCCTAGAGGTTGAATAGAACTAGGAGTTCCATTGATTTTTTCAGTTAATGTTTTACATGCAATCTGGTTCCCCCGATCCCTTTCTGGGTGGCAAGGAGAAAATCATTGCATAGAATTCATTCTTTTGTTGGCAGTTGCTAGAATCAGCTGTCTTTGACTCTAACTAGCAGGTCTTATGGCTGCAATTGAGCAAACCAAAGTAATGTTTTTTCGCCGGCTTTTTTGTAGTTGTGGTCAAGTTGTCTGATTGCTTGTATGGTCTAGGTTCTATTTTGTCCAAGATGGAATGGTGCCTTTGTGTTGTATCTTATGGCTTATGCTGGGTTTTATCGTTTCAATGATAGAAGTGACTTCTGTTCTTGTCATCTCTTCAATTGCATTGATTGACCGACGAAGAACCGATCCATTTATAGCAAATTCTGACTGGTTGAATCACTTTGCAGTTAGAACGCCGGCTTATATTTTTTATTTTGCAGGCCTGGAAACCGATAGGCACGATGCATTAACCTTAAAAATTGAATGCGAAGTCCTATTTTAGCTGTTGATGAGAATTTTAGGATTAACCAAGTCATATAAGGTTGAACAACTGCCTCATTTGTAGTTGAAATGGAATGCAGCCCCAATATCGCATCACATGATTCCTGACCTACCCAGCAACTTTCCCTCATCTTGGCCAGATTCACTTACTTTGAATCTGACTCATATTAATAAACCCTAACTTAGGGTTGTTCTGTGTATGGGAGTTTCCATTGCTTGTATTTTGTGCTTTTTTTTAATAATTTAAGTCTTCATATTGCCAAGAAAAGGAAGACAAAAGGACTACTGAGAGTCAAAAGCCAATCGATCTGATGACCAAAACCCCATGAATAAGTAGAAAGATATCAAACATGAACCATATGGAAAACTAAATATATAATTTAAATTGCCGTGCATCTCTTTTTAGTAGCACGCAGAAAGAAGGCGCATGCCACCTTACCCACCACCACCACACTCTCTCCCCAAAATGCCTAAAATGTGTTCTTTCTTCTCGGATAAGCAAATAAAGGAACCATACAACGAAACATACACTTGGCGAAGAAACTATCGCTTTCTCATGTCAGTTTCAGTCATATTCATCAACACACGTCTATATTGTGGGATCACTCTTTTGGAGAGGAATCTAAATAAACCGCCAATCTACCTTAAGCATATTCCGATTCTTTAAACCTTTGTGTTTTATCCAATGAGAATCCATTTTTGGTACACATTTGGCATGTTGTGATTGGACAATGCTAAAGTTGAAAATCGGAGGATCCTTAACATGCTTTTAGTTTCAAGTCTGCTTCCATCGTTATTAACATTAACTTTTATTTTTTGGGTAATGAATGCAATATCATATTATAACGGTAAAATAGGACTAGAATGAGAGCTATCATATAGTATTTTTCAAAACAAAACCCATCACACTAACTGAAAATCTCGTTTTTTCACTATTGAAGATTTAAATATCCGATTTTTTGGTTGGTTTCAACAATATTGGGTTATTTTTTATTCCTTAAATACTTTTTCTTGTTTTATATATGAGTACTGCTATGTATAAGTAGGTCTGGCTCTTCCATTAGACGACTTAGGCAATTGCCTAAGGCACCCTAAAAATATTTCAAGTAGAATTTCCTTGGAGAAAAAAAGTCAGAATTAGAAACAATTAAATTTATCAATGACAAAGTATCAAAAGTATCAAATAGATCTTATGTAATTGGTTCTCTCTGGATTATCATATTTTTCTTTTCTTTTAAAAACTCAATTTTTATTGAATTTTTCTTAGTTAATAGTTTTCTTTTTTAGAATCTTTCAACTAACTAGCGAAATTTTTATTTTTATATTAAGTAATTAATAAAGATGTTAGTAATGCTCATAATTACCAAAAATATACTCGTTGGCTTGAGTTTTTTTTCTTGATTATTCTGTAATTTTTATAATTATATTTCTAAATATATATGTTAATATTGTAATTCTTTTTTTAGAGTTTTATTATGTTTGAGTTCACTTCATGATGACAAAACTTTTTCTCTTATTCATCTTCTTTTCAATTCTAGTATTGGTATTAAGATATACAGTGATCTAAATTCTCATCTTATCTCCACATAGAAAAAATCTATTTATCATCTATTTTCTCATCATTCTCTCATAATTTCATGATGTTGTATTAGATGATAGGTTCACAAGTGAAATATAATAAACAGTTTCCAATCATCTAATGACAAATCATAGGATGATGAGACTTGGGATGATAAGTAGCATTACTCATTCACACAATCTCATTTTAGGAATACACTTTCCTTTTGTCATTATTAGTTTAATATATAGTATGGAAATTATAAAGAGTAAAATCTACTTTTTAGTGTTGATAAAAAGTTTTAGTATAATCATTTGAAGAGATAAAAGCTCATTTTTTTTTCTCCAAATGTGTGGATTTATAGAATTTTATTTACAATAATAGATATAATTGATTTTGACAATCTAAAGCATGAGTTATAAAACTAATTTTGATAAAATTCTTTCTAAACCGATAATCTTTTAATAAAGATTAAGTTGATTATGAAGATGGTATAAAATCTTAAATAAAAATAAATATGAGTGATTTTTAAATAAAAATGTAACACAAAAATAAAAATAAAAATAAAAATAAATTGATTTTGCCTTTGTAATGAAAAACGCCTCACTTAAGATCTCGCCTTAGATACTACAACTTATTCAACTGAGCCTGTGAACTTGTTTCAAATAGATAAGTTTCATCCAACTTTTTTGTAAAAAAAAAAGTCCAACTAATAAATAGCAGTTCTACTATATACAATCATTTTTATATACTTTTTGTGTATTTTAGTGATATGATTAGTTAAAATAGTTATTTTATATTAAAAAAAGTGACGCAGTCAATCACATTAATAGAGTGCGTAAGGAATACGTAAAAATGATTGCATAAAAGTGTTTTGAAAAGATGATAAATTTTTTTACATTTTTTAAAGTAGGGTCTACTTTTTTATAGAATGTGTTAAATGGAGGGGGCGCCCTCACGGGCAGACCCCCCTTTTTATTGCATGCGTTACACAACCGGTAAACGCATGGCTTTAAGCCATGCGTTTCCAGCGTATTGAAGACTGGCCTTTAAAGGCCAGCCGTGTAGGGGGGCTATATATAGCCCCCCTCCTTTTGATTCTGGTGCATCAATCACAATAGTAAAAATCTCTCTCACTTGTTCTCTCTTGAAATAGTTTATAGGCTGTGGATTTGTTAAGTGTTACTCTAGTTTTATAACTACGTAGTACACTTTACCACTAAGAGAAAACGCTTGATTTTGTCGCGTTGAAAAAACTTGTGGAGCATTTCTTTAAGTTAAGCCTGAGATATTTTTCGCTGTACATTCTTACATAATGATTATGCGAAGTTTATTTATTTAAGACTTATAAAAATCATAATTATTTATATATATACACCAAGCCAATTATTAATTCATGTTGGACAATGGCGTCATGTCATTTCTAAACTAACTAATAGAAAATGATTTTGATGTATTTGTTCTCGTTGTTTCCATCTTTTTTTAACTGAACGGGCAATTGGGCATCTCCTTTACTGGATGCCCACGTCTCTCTTCAATTATTTTGACGAAAAAAAGTAAAACAAATCAGAGGAAAAAAAAAAAAATCATGGACATTTGGTCTATATTTAATTACTACGATCCCTTTTCTCTTCCAATGCGGGCCCACCAAATTAAAGTAGGAAGCGTAGTAGTTTATAGTCCTAATCAACTCATATCATATTATCTTATCTAATTATTATAATTTTTTTAAATCTACACACAAAATAAAATTAACAATTCAATTTTTTCAAATATCAAAATAAAAATAATATTAAAAATAAATATTCTAACAATATTTCATTCAACTTTCAACTTTAATATCAACTCAACTTAACTCATCTCATCTCATTTATGAAAATAAGCGATAATTCTATATATCACACTACCATCTCACTTTCGTTCTATTAGGTAAGAAGTGATACATTTATTACAATTGAATGATAATTTATTGTATACTTCTTTATCATTCAATGGTGATGAATGTGTCACGTCTTACTTAGTAGAATAAAAGTAAGATAAAAGTGTGATGTATAATATTACTTTTTATACAAATTTTAAATAGGAGAAATGATATTTGCAGTCGTAGTTATGCAAGCATCGCACAGTCTCTTTAAAAAAGTGAATTAATACGGGACCCAAATGAAAAAAAAAAACTAACTTTTTAATCGTGGACTTCACTTTTTTTCAAAGCGATTATGTGACATTTACATACTTTACGACTGTATGTAACATTACTCTTTTAAATAAATAAGTTACAAGTAATTTTTTTGTAAAAATGTAGACCCTATTATAAAAACGTGTAAAAAAAATCTCATTTTTGTACACAAGGTCTGCATAGAACTTGTCTATATGTGACTTATACTACTTATAAGCATTACTCTTTTGCTTACTAAACTAATACTTTGGAGTCACAAACGGGATATTGTATCGTCCGACTCGAACCATATATATATCAAGATGACTTTTATATATGAAAAATGTTGTTCTTCGTTCTGAAATTTGTTATATATCTACATCAAACAAATCGATTTATAATGTTTTAATTAGTTTATTATTATTTATATTTGAGATGATCAGTCGATGCACAAATCATTTCTCTTATTATATATTGCTGACCCAAATGAATGTTTCCTTGATACATATAATATATTTTAAGGTGGAAGGATTCAAAACCATCAACAGTACCAGAAGCACTTAACCTACCTTCGGCTTTCCGAAAAGCAGCCTTCTCGTGCATGCATTACAATAATGTTGTAAAGTAGCCTGCCTAGCCGACAAAATATCTTCCCCTAATTTCCCTCCGGCCTCTATATAATTCATTGTTTCCACTGCTCTATTTTCAGCCAGATGTGAACCCAATTCATCAACTTTAGGTATTCACAAGTGTTCCATCTCTAGATCCCTAGCTAGTTCCTTGAATATCCATTCTAAACTCTTACTGACAGAGTCCTTGTAAACCTACTATCTTACAACCTCTCTACTGTATTGGTAGTCATATTTCTCCTTTCATCGATGGATTCAACTAAGGGAGAAAAGCTTAGAGCCATGAACAATTACGAAAAGAGTCAGTTTCTTTACAGTTTCATTCTTCATGCTCTTATAGTACTAACATGCAGTTTACTATTTCCTTACTGTTACTGGTTTCCTTCTCTATGCTGTGCAATGAAACATTTTCTGTTCACCACTCTCCCAAATATTTCTGCTTTCTTCGTTAAACCCAAGTGTTTGTTCATCGTCGTCAATGTCATAGTTGTCTTTCTTGTGGGGGAATCGAAGCTTTTCGACGCGAACTCGTCGCCGGCGAGTGACCTTTACGATGAATATGTGGAGAGGAGTCACAGTCTCAGGGGACAGTACTCCACTTCTCCAGAGAGGAAAGTGGAGAGTAGTTCTGAAACTCACGATGGGTATATTAAGCACAGTCTCAGTACTCATGATCAAGACTACTACTCCAATCTTCCAGAGGAAAAAGAAGAGAGGAAATTGGAGATGATCTTGATCGAGAACAGTATGAATATGATTGAAGGAAAAGTAGTGATAAAGGATCAAGAGGAAGGAGAAGATCAAAAAGATCAAGTAAAAGCAGAAGTTGAGGGCGACGATGAAGAAGAGATGGGATTGCCCGCTGAAGAGCTTAATAAAAGAGCTGACGAGTTTATTGCCCGATTCAATAAACAAATGCGGCTTGAAGCCAACTCAATGGTTTGTGCAAAAGCCTGAGTAATTAGTATATTGATCAGGGACTCTACCAAAAAGAAAGAGAGAGTTTGGGAAAATAAACCATGGAATTATAATTCTCTCCTGTAACTAGCTAACTAGGGATCATACTGCATGCATAGGAATTAATCTTGATTAATTAGTACAGATGATCATGTTCAACTTCTTGTGTACTTTGAACAGCTTGTTCATGATGTACGACATAACATTTTCAAACTATCGTGGAAAATAAATATTTACATCCTTGTAAAAATAGACAAAATACAAAGAAAGAGAGCATGTACATTATATCTATACTTTAAATTGCATGCATTGGATTGGATTGCACCATTAATTAATGACCGACCATCTGTTGATCATGAATATGTTACGTGGACGTCATGTTTTTTCCTCCACTAATATACATGCTACTTAAAGGTTATCTTTTTATGCAAAATAATATACTTATAATTCCTTTTATAATCTTTATACAATCATGTATTAAATGAGAGATATTTTTTTAAAACAACTTATAAAATAACATCACTTTATATAAATACTTTTAATTTATTACATGATTCTATAGAAATTATAGGAAAAAAAAAAAAGTTGTAAGTGAATCATTACTGTTGGAAAAGTTTGGGACCAACAGCTAGCTTAGGCATTGAGGTGAGATGAGGTGAGATAAGTTCTTTATGAATAGTAGTGAGATGAGTAGGTGGAGTGAGTTATGTGGTGCTTATCTAAAATAACTTTAGATGTGTTTGGATGTTAATATGAGTTTAGTACTAATATGAAAAATTAAAAAAAATTCTAAGTTCCACGTATTAAAATGTGTTGAGTTGCAAAAGTTGTGGGTCTCATGTGTAAGGAGATTTTGAGTTGAGATAAATTTAATAATTTAATAATTGAGTGTTTAGATGTTATATTTAACTTAAAATTAAACTGAATTAATTTGATCTTAAATGATTCTTATAATCAAATAGGGCCTTAATATCTGTTAAAAATAAGTCCCATTACAAAAAGATGGCTTTTCTTCGAAAAGTTTGGATCCATCAGTTGCTATGATTAGGAATTCGAGGAAGGAGTTATTTATTCTTTCATTTTATGTATTGGAAAATGATATACACGTAATATTTTTCATAACAATTTTATACAATTATATTTTAAATGAATATTATTTTTGTAAAACACTTTATAAAAATAAAATAAAATAAAATAAAATAAAATAAAATAAATGCATTTTATGAAAATACCCTCAACTTATAATATTGTTGTGAGTTATATTGAAAAAATGTGTTGTGGATGTATTATTACTCGAATGTATTTTGTATGGAAGATTTTACATCTTATGTTTATTAATTATGTACATTTATATGGTATCCATTAAAGAAAAGTAATATTATCTTAATGTATGGGGCCCTTTGCGTGGTGGGTGGGTAGGCTAGCCTGAATATTATTATTCCCTCAGATTCGGAAGCATGAACTCAGATGGGCCGTGTGTATATTGATGATCTTGACATCAATCATTATTGAAATTCCTTACTTAGCTCCGAAGAGATGAGAAAAATAATAATAACATAACAAAAATATAAAGTTACTACTGTTACACACAATTATTACATGCTTTTATAATAAAATAATATTTTTCTGAATTAAGAATTATAAAACATTAATATAATTTGATATAATATGATTGAGTAATACTAATTACAATTTTAAGATGTATAAATTTTACATATTTTATTTAAAAAGTAAAGTCTATCATTAAAAAAATAATTTTTTAATTATAAATTTCATATTTATTTAATGGGTTGGCGACAGAATGCTGTTCTTTTGGAGCTTTTCATTAGCCCATCAAAACGACGTAGGTGTAGGAACACCACAGACCATGAGAGTCCTCTCCAGTTTCCAGATCCACAAAGCCCAAATGCCTGTGTATATGCTTGTCGACTCTGGTAATATCTTAACCCTAGCCCATCTGTAATTGGACGTCCCATTAAAAACCACTGCCAATTTTAAGCAAAAACTAGATTTAAGATGATACCTCATTGAATTTACTATTATTATGGTTAGATAGAAAAATCTAGATTTAGATTTATTTTTATTTTTGAAAATTTAAATCAATAATGATTATTCAAAATCTTATTTGACTTTTATGTAAATAAAAATCTAAACTTTAATATAGATCAAAAGTAGGGATTTAGATTTTAAAGACCTAAACTCAAACACTCATCTTCAGATGCATCCACCCAAATTCCAAACACACTAAAATGCATATTGTCCCACCCATTTATCAAGTTTCTCCAGCAAAGAAAGGCAATTAAGTATACAAAAACTCTATATACAATTAATTTTACGTACTTTTTATATATTTTAGTAATATGATTAGTTGAGTACTTTTTTTTAAATATACAATAATTATTTTGACTAATTATTTCAATAAAATGTGCAAAAAACATGGCACAAGTGACTGAACTCGTATATTAATCAGTGTATTCATCACCTTCACTGAAAAATACAGAGTCATGTTAATTATTAGAATAAAGAAGGCCTGGCCTAACGTAAAGAAGCCAATCATCATCGACTAACAAGTAAACACTATTGTTCTTTTACATAATTGACTTGATAATAGAAGGAATCTATATTCCAATTTTCTCTCCATACTTGTTCGCAGGACAATACTCCCTTTCGGAGATCTCAAGGGCCCCTTGTAAGTTGTGACCCTTCGATGTTTTCTAAGTTGTCATTACCCTCTCTTCCTTTTTGCACCCTCTGAAACGGCATCGGACTCGACTCTCCCGATCCCATTCTTATTGAAAGTCTCTTTCTTTCTTTCAGTAGCAAGCATTGGAGAGAGAGAGAGATGGCGACCCTTTCCTCAACCCATTGCCGTTCGTATTCACCATTACCATCATCGTCTTATGCGCCGTCTTCTTCTTCTTATTTATGCTTTAAGCTCGGTCATCGTCAGAGGGTATCGGTCTCTTCGGGTTCTAAACGTTTTCTCCAGGCTAAGGTCTCCATACAATCCCATACAAATTCTGGGGGCCGCACGCATGATGGTTGGTTTCTTCCGTTCTTCTTCTTCTTTTTCCCTAATTAGATTATTTCCGTTCATGAATATATCTCAGTATTTCAGTTTCCGGTATTATTTTTTATTCCTGAAATCATCAATGCTCTGCCCAAATACGTAATGAGAATTGGAGGAGGACATTGGAAAGTGGAAGTTTGAATTTAGGTCTGTTTTCTTAATCACTCGATCCTGATTGATATGGCATGTTTAACCCAGTAAGCCAGAGTCATCAAATTCATTTCTTTATAATCTATATCTTAGTTTTTTGATTAATAAGAATGGAAATTGTTAAATTTATTTGGTTGATTTTGATACATGATTAAGCATGTTCCCAGTAATTGTCTATTTCGATGATGAAATCTCGCTCCTCTTATTTATTTGGTTTTCTGATTTAATTTGTCACTTGGATGACAACTGGGTGTAGGAGCGGTGACAACTACAGTTGCACCGATTGAAAATGACATTCCTTTTAAGAAACTGAAGGATGGGTTGTTGTCAGTTTCATCTTCAGACGAATGTAAAGATGCAATGACATTCGATATCAATGAAAATGAGCCTACTGTCAGTATTACTGTGGTTGGGGCCTCTGGGGATCTTGCCAAGAAGAAGATATTCCCTGCACTTTTTGCACTCTATTATGAGGATTGTCTCCCTCAGGTTTCTACCTTTTTTGTTTTTCAATTCCTCTTGGGATATTCTCTTTTTTTGTGGGTCGGCATACTATGAGTGTATTAATCGTTGCGGTATTGTTTATTTTTAAAGTATCAATTCATTTCATCGCAGCAATTTACTATTTATGGTTATGCTCGGAGTAAGATGACTGATGCTGACCTTAGAAACATGGTTAGCAAGACCCTTACTTGCAGAATTGATAAGAGGTAAACAGATCTTCCTTGACTTGAAGCTTAATAGGTATACATTTAATTTACCTTCAGGAATTTGGCTGTAAGGTATTGCATATTACTCCTGGTGTGGTCATTGGGCTTTTTGTTGCTTATTAAATATTTTGAGGTGTTTGGGTTGTCATATATTCTTTCTGCTGAATTATCAGGGAGAACTGCACTGAAAAGATGGAGCAATTTCTTAAAAAATGTTTCTACCATTCTGGGCAGTATGATTCGCCAGAAAATTTTGCAGAGCTAGACCAGAAGCTGAAGGAACATGAGGTAATTTGTGTGTGGCTGCACGTGATAAGAAAGTAGAAAGTTGCATATTCATCTAACTTGGAAGTGGCTCATAACTGCCACGTGATAAGATAGTAGAAAGTTACAGGGTCATCTTAGGGCTTGTTTGGACACTGGGAGTATCTCAGAATCCTGTCCATAGTAGTGAAATAATCCCTAGGGGTTGGCTTAAGTGGTAAAGGCCTTGGCCTTGGGGGTATGCTCCCCCCAGGTCTAAGGTTCAAATCTCCTTAAGTGCAAACAATCTCTAGGAGCCATTAGACTGGGAGATTTTCTCCTTGAATTACCCGAAGTGCACTTGTGGGAAACTCATTGCCGAGGGCTTGTGCATCCATGGGATTAGTTGGGATGCTGTTTTTGAACACTTGGTGGCAATAAAAAATAGTAGTGAAATGGTTTGAGTTAAGATTTTTATTAGGTTTTGGAAAATGAGATAGAAATATTGACTAAAAATATTATAAAGTTAAAAAGTTGTTTGAATATTATTTTTGTGAAATTTGTAAAAGTTGTATTATTTTTTTGTTTTGTTTTGAAGTTCGTAAAAGTTGTATAATTTTTGTCTTTGGATAATGATTAGGTACTGATTAGACTGATCAGATCAAAAAGTTGAAGATTTGAAATTGAGAAGTAGTTTGTATTTGAGTGATGTTTGAGAATGAAATTATGAGAAGTTTTGAGAGTTTTGAGAATTCTGTCTCATCTCTATGCCCAAACGTCCCCTTACGTTGGGAGCAGCTCTTACAGTGGTGATGTTTATTGGCTTAACTTTAATCAATTGGGGTGTCTTTCTTGGTTACCCCATTCTAGCAAAAGCTGCCAACACTCTTTGCACATCTATACGTATCTATTTCTTTTGTCATGTTTGTCTACTCTAACTTCAATGAATTTTGGTATTTATATTGATTTGAAAACGGTTAATGCACACTATATTGTACTGTAAGAAAATGGCATTGCATCTGTCAAGTACTTATTCTAGGCCTTTTGAAAATGCACACTAAAAGCTTGTAATAAAAAAGGCAAAATTTCGTACAATTTGGAGTTGTTGAATGATGCCTTTCTGGAGCCACTGTCTTGCTGATTGCAGTACTTTTTGCTCTTTAAATCCATTTATCAAGTGCCTCTTGGAGCACAAGCTCAGTTATAGGAAGAAGCAGGACTTTGGCACACTTGAGTTGGTGTTACACAATTAGTTGGTTGATTGCTGGGGCATACAATCTGTGAATATGATTTACGACATGGTAGATCTTGGCATTATTTGTGATATGAATTTCCTAGAATTGGCATTCGGGTGGATAGGAAATGATTCATAACTTCACATGTTATATAATCTCACAAGGTGTTATGTTGAAATGCCATTGTTATATCCCCAGATGCACCTGTAAATTTTTCTTCTTTTTCTTTGTTTAAAGATTTGATGATCTAGTAATGGAACTGCAAACTATTTCTTCTTCAAGGTCAAGATATGATGAGGGAGCTTTTTTCTTCTTCTTTTCCTTTTTTTTTTTTTTCCCCCTCTGTTCCAATGAAATTCAATTATCTGATCTTCCCACAACCTGCATATGAATTTATGCACAATTATTTGACAATGAGGAGGTGGTTCTGTAGGGTGGAAGGGTTTCTAATCGCCTCTTCTATCTATCAATACCTCCAAACATATTCATAGATTCTGTTAGATGTGCAAGCTTGTCAGCTTCATCTGGTAATGGCTGGACTAGGGTCATTGTCGAGAAGCCCTTTGGTCGAGATTCAGAATCCTCGGCTGCTTTGACGAAAGCTCTCAAACAGTATCTTGAGGAGGATCAAATATTCAGGTGGGTTTTTTGTAATTAAGGTTGGTTTTTATTATGAATAGAATACTGACTAAAATCTGATTGTATGGTCGGTTTCTTTTACAGGATAGACCACTATCTGGGGAAGGAGCTTGTGGAAAACCTATCTGTTCTCCGATTCTCTAACCTCATTTTTGAGCCACTATGGTCAAGGCAGTATATAAGGAATGTGCAGTTGATATTCTCTGAGGATTTTGGCACTGAAGGACGTGGAGGGTACTTTTCTATCTCAGTAGACATTCGTCTATTCTTGTTTGTGAGAACTTATTGTCTTTTTTTTTTTTCTTTTTCTTTTTTCGCTGGATTGAATCTAGGTACTTTGACAATTATGGAATTATAAGAGACATAATGCAGAATCATCTGCTTCAGATACTAGCCCTTTTCGCTATGGAAACACCAGTTAGTTTGGATGCAGAAGATATCAGAAATGAAAAGGTTCCCCCAAACCCCCGCTCAAGAAAGAACCTGAAATCTGCTTATTTCTGATATGCTTTTCTTTGTTGTTTTTTGTTATGAAAATCTAAATATTTCCCTGGTTGGTAGGTCAAGGTTTTACGTTCGATGAGGCCATTACAACTAGAAAATATGGTGGTAGGGCAATACAAGAGTCACACGAAAGGAGGTGTTACTTACCCAGCTTACACTGATGACAAGACTGTACCCGATGACAGCTTAACTCCAACATTTGCAGCAGCTGCCCTCTTCATAGATAATGCAAGATGGGATGGGGTGCCTTTTCTAATGAAAGCTGGGAAAGCATTACATAATAAGAGGTGTGTTGTTAGGCAGGAGCTTCTGCGTCATATTTGTTTGTCTTGGACTGGATCATTTTATTTTATGTATTTCTTTCTACCCAGGGCTGAGATAAGGGTACAGTTTAGGCATGTGCCTGGCAATTTATATAACCAGAACTTTGGGACAGATCTAGATCGCGCTACAAATGAGCTTGTTATCCGAGTGCAGCCTGATGAAGCTATTTATTTAAAGATCAATAACAAGGTCCCTGGTTTGGGGATGAGATTGGACCGAAGTAACCTGAATCTTCATTATGCAGCAAGGTAATTCCTATTTTTATTTTAATTATTATCTTATACATGCCAAAACTGCTGTATTAAAGTCTCAACCTGAAGTGCCTAACCTTTGTGTTAAGGTATCACTTCTGTTTTGAATGTTTTGCTTTGTTGATATTGAGCAGACGCATTAATTGAAACCTTGAAACATAATATAATTATCTTCGACTTTTATGTTATTTGTTGTTGATTTGACAAAAGTCTTGAAAAGTTAGCTGCTTATAGCGTTGGATTATGGTGCCATCATAAGTGATCTTTAAAAGTCCAACCAAACTCCTTGGCATTTTATTTGTAGATATTCAAAGGAGATTCCAGATGCTTATGAGAGGCTTCTCCTGGATGCTGTTGAAGGGGAAAGAAGGCTGTTTATCAGGAGCGATGAACTGGATGCTGCTTGGGCACTCTTCACACCTCTGTTAAAGGAGCTCGAAGAGAAGAAGATTATACCAGAATACTATCCTTACGGTAGTCGGGGACCTGTTGGGGCCCACTATCTTGCCGCAAAATACAATGTACGGTGGGGTGATGGCGTAGATCAATGACTTTCAGAATGATGCCATTGTGATCAAGCATAAAAGCTTCAAGGTTCTTATTTGTTCATGAGGGTGCACCAAATTGAAATTACCCGGGTGATCATATGGAGAAAGCTTGATTTACATGGTCCAAGGGACGTGGGCAGTGTGAAATTAGCGACATGAGCAAATATGATCCAGCTACTGAAGCGAAGCCTGAAATCCTCTTGTTTGTCACGGAATCAGCATTTCATGAACGTGTAAATCGCCATGAACGTATTTTCCCCATTTTTCTTAACTTATTATTAGGCACTCATTGAAGTTACTTGTCAAGGCCCAAAAAATAAAATAAAATAAAAGCTTACAACTTTTTGAAATGGATAGTTCTGCGATCTTCCATTGCCAAAAATAAATATATGAAATAAATATTTGGTTGCACATGTTGCTTCTATATGGCTCCTACTACCTTTTTTTTTTTTTGAAAATGTGCTTCATAGCATTCATTAATAGACGAAGTTACAACTGTGACTTATCAATGACCCTAAGTCAACTAACGCAACTGCTCAGGAGCTTCCCCGTCAACAAATTTCTTTATGACGGACATTGTCTAAACTTCTACACCTTCTCTCCTGACAGCAGTCAAGAGAGAAAGCGCTCTGTCAAAACCAGAGTTGAAACAACCTTCCTTCCGAAGAAGAGAGGTACACATACGCTCCATCCTCCCAAGGAGGAGGAGTACAACCACACTCTCTCCTCCCAAGGAGGAAGAGTACTCACACCTACTCTCCTCCACAAGAGGAGTAGGACTACCACCCACATTCCTCCAAAAGAGGAATGGGACACTAACCTATTTTTATTATTATATAAAAACTAAAACCAAATTAACTACAAAACAAAATAAAGGGCTCAAAACACAAAACACAAATGGGCCCCGCCTGATCTAAAAGGCCCTGCCCAAGCCAGAGGTCCAGCCCGTAGGAACATGGGGGCCCAACCCGATTAGGGTTTCATCGCGTCCCCAAGCCGCCGCCGCCTGTCTTCACCTCTACATCCTTCCCCCGTTCGGCTCCTACTCTGCCCTTCATCCCTACAGGTTTGTGACAACAGAAAGTTCTTAGGCCGCGGCGTGAAGGACTCATCCCCGTCACCATCGCCAGCCCACAAACACCAAACCATACTCCACTTCAGCCAGACTAAACGGAAACAGAGACAAAACCACCACCAAAACAGAGACGAAACCGATGCTTATTCCAGACGCCCAACCAAAAAACCAGATCTAAACAACCAAAACAAAAACAAAGAAAAAACTAAAACACCATCTAAAAATTGCAACTCCCGATTTCCGGCCACCAACCATGGAATGTCCACCGTAAGTTGTGACCAGACTCCTTTCCAGAAACCGCTTCAACCCCTCCATGCAGCTCAGCATACCACCCGAATCAAAACCTCTGTTTTCCATAGATAAAACAGAGCTCCTTTACCTCGCGGGAAGCACCCCAAACCATCATGCAAAACCATCATCTCTGGAGCAGGATACCCTACCCACACTCACATCGGAATCCTCTTAGATGTCCCCCCAGGAGACTATACCAAAGTAGTCAGGAGCATCGGCCAAAACGAATAACCGAGAACCTCCACCCCTACAAGAAATGCAACTCCGCCCAGTTGGGTGAAATAAACAGGTAGAGGCCTCGGGACGAAACAGGCAAACCGAGAACCTCTGGTGGTGGCCTTTCAACCACCAAATCGCAGCCAAAACGGATCTTATTGACTCTAACCCAAACAGAAGAGAAACAGCCACATAATAGACCAAGACGAAAATGAAAATGAAAGCTGTAAAAAGTTGGGGGAGGGAGGGAGGAGCCAAAGCTCCACCTCCCTCGGACGCTTCTGTATTTTTTTAACCTAGAGAGAAGGGAGAGCTTCCATCTTATTTTAACTCACTATCCAAATCTCACCTAATAGTTATGGCTCCTACTACCTTAAGTTCACATTATCACCCCCTAATAGTGATCCGTTCAATGCACTGCGATGTCTGTCTGTGTTGAGTAATATAAATGTATACTTTGTTGCCTACACATCATTAAGCGCATCAAATTGTTTACTTCAGCGTAGATACTTGGGAGGGAGGGCGTCTTTTGGCTGAGAGTGTTTTGAGAATGGAGAGAGTAAAAAGAAAATCAAGCCATTGCCATTTTTGTTAGGGCTTGAGACATCAAAGGGTACAGCGATTGAAGGTTCTGCACCTTTGTGTCACATTCATTTCATGATTATAAGCACAATTTAAGGCTCTCTTTCTTTGTTTTTGGTCCTCATCATTGAAGTGTCCATAGATCATCCTCAACTACTAGATATCTGCAGCCAAAAGCAGCACGAAAGTATATATACTTTAAATACGTGTAGACGCCTTCCAAACTTTGTTTTTCTGCTGCCAATAGAAGATTTCAAATGATGAGCCTTTTCACTTGGGATTCCGCAATCAAACACTTTCACTATTTTTTTTTCTCTTCCCCTAATTCAAATCCATGGTTAACTGTCACGTGTGAAAATTGATCAATTAACTCGCGCTGCATGCATGTAAACTCCCATCACAAAAGCGTAAGGAAAGTCAAAAAAAAAAACAAGGAAAAAGCTGCTACAATTACAAATGAAGCAAAACTTGAAAGTCTTCAAAGGGACCACAGATTTCTAAGAGAAAGCAATGTGAAAGTACTAATATATTCAAACATGTCTCGTGGATGAATATGCTACCCAAGAAAATTCAGACACTGAATATGAACGCAGACTTTGATTTGACTTTTGGGTGTATTAATTATTAACTCTCTGACTGTCGAAGACACACAGAGATCTGGAATATCCCCCACGGTTTTGGTTTCTGCAGGTAACTTAAGAATTTCATCAAGCAATCTCATTTTCTAGTCAATTAGGGTGAATAAATAGGCTTTTGGAAAGGCAGATCATATTGGAGTTCTTTCTTTCTTTCTTTCTTTCTTTTTGTCAAATAATACTCCAGAAACCTATTGAAGTAAGATTCTTTAAAAAAGAATCAAGAAAGCTATATATGTGTTTAAGAGAAGTTGGGTAATATGTCAAATTTTCAATGGTAAACTTTTGAAGGGACCTCTTTTGTCACCTTGGTGGGCAACACACGTGAGAAACAATTCGAGAAAATAATACAACTTGGGTAATAAATCTAACCTACCTACTATTATCAGCACGATTAATTCTCTGATCTCCTCCAAAAAAAGCAGTGAGAAAGGAAGAAAAGTCATCCCCATGCTCTTATGAAGCTTGTATCTGCAGCTTCCGATATATTTTCTCTGCAAAATAATGCACCTTTTATAATAGAAGGATCCTTTAAAGAATTCACTATTAAATTGTCTTATCGTTTGTTTGAATAATTTGGGTCAATGTTTAAAAAGAAAAAAAAAATTCTAGTTTGTTGGATCATATTTTTTTCTCAGTCAATTGGTCGTAAGAATGTGAAAGCATTTTCAGCTTTTATTGAACGTAGTTGCTTATTATATGCTGAAAAAGTGGACTACGGCTCTCATTCTAGCCTTAGAAATGTCAGTCCTTGTAACGTGATACCATCGCAAGATTACATTCTTCTGTATTGATTCACCCATCAAGAAACAGTGACTCTCTGTCCCTATCTCTTATCTGCATCGATTTTTAAGTTAAAATTGTCAATCATATTTGCTTATCAAAATCTGGCTCATGTCTTTTCAAAAAAAAAAAAAAAAAAAATCTGGCTCATGTTTCAGTATTGGCCCCACAATTCCAATAAAATAAAAATAAAACTTATCTGCAAGACTGCATGGCCCATGGCGTTGAACTATAATAGACTACCTACTAACTCTCGGCTAATATGATTTGCATGTTTGATACAGAGTTGTTATCCGATTATCAGATGCAAAGGTGAGAGAGAGATAGACTGTGAACCCCACAATATATATTAAGCATAATTGTTTGAGAAAATTTCTCTTAACATTATTAAATCATAGCTCATTGTCATATTAAGAAAGTCTAATTATTATATGCCTAAAGGCCAAAATCCTTTAGCCATCACATCATTTTATGTCCATAGAACCTGTTGTTTTCATATTTATACGGGACAGTTGGAACCCCAATGCCTTGCTCATGCAGACCGGACATAAATCAAATCTATTAGCCAATCACGTAACCATTTGTGGCACAATGGGCGCATGATTGCTTTGGTTTTCAGTGACATTGTAATAGCGCTCATAAGGAAAACAGAGAGAGGCAACCAGTTTTTGGATCGAAGGAAATAGTGTTTATTGCTGTCCAAGACTAGGAGATGGAGAAATTGACAATTGAGTGGGACTGCTTTCTTTCCTGTTTTCCTTTTTGGTGGGTCTTTAAGACATAAGAGTTGGATCCATGATGGCCGGAAATTTTTCACCTTATACCTATTGTTCTATTGCCACTGGACATTGAAATCGGAAACTATTTTGTTTATGCATCTAATCATATGATGTTTTGGCGTGGTTTATTGGGTACGTCATGTTTGTGTGAAGACAATAGAAAGAGAACATAAGCATATTGTTTTCATTGAGCTGCATATCAAGTAGCACTACCCTCATATAAATCTTGTCTTAAAAAATAAGGATTTGGTAAATTACACCCACTGTGGTCTAATTCTTTAGTTGATCTTAGCCGTTGAGGCAGGCAGATGGTTAAAAAAGTACTATCTTATCAATTAAAATTATTATGGTTTGAATTTTTGAACACGAAAGCCAAATCCCATTGATAAATGACATTGAAAGGTCATCCAAGCCTTCTGAGGTCACCTTCCTCAATCATAGAGGACCCATCTCAGCCCTGCTCTGTTGGAACACCCAAGGCCTGCAATCAACATCGACAAGAGGAGCCACGGAGCCACCCCCCTCCTCCTCCTTTCCCTTTCTCTCGATTTATCCCATTAAGCAGACATGGCGGAGAACAAGCCTGCAGAGATCACAGACTTACAAATCATGATCTCAAACAAGGATGATAGCAAGAAGCAGTTAGCTCCCAAGAGAAGCTCCACCAAGGACAGACATAAAAAAGTGGATGGTCGAGGGAGAAGAATAAGGATGCCAGCTCTATGCGCAGCAAGGGTTTTCCAGTTGACCAGAGAGTTGGGTCACAAGTCTGATGGTGAAACAATTCAGTGGCTTTTACAGCAAGCAGAGCCATCGATCATGGCTGCAACTGGTAGTGGGACTATTCCAGCTTCGGCTCTTGCAGCTGCAGGGGCCTCTTTTTCTGAAGAGGGGAACCCCGTTTCAGCAGGTTTGGATAGAGTGGTGGAAATGCTAGGGCCAGCTATGGGGTCAGGAGGTCGGGCCAATTGGACAATGATGAGTGGGAGTTTGGGTAGGGCACATGTCTCAAGTGGGATGTGGCCCTCCGTTAGTGGAATTGGGTCAGGGTTTGTTCATAACTCTGGTCAGCCATCGTTGAACTTTGGCAGTGAAAACTGGAATTTCTATCCTAAATTTGGGTTCCCTGGGTTTGAAATTCCTGATATGAATTTGGGTCCAATGAGCTTTTCCAAAATTGTCAGTGGAACAAACCGGCAAGTACCTGGTTTGGAGCTTGGTCTTTCACAGGATGGTCATATTGGGATGTTGAATTCTCAAGCTTTGAGCCAGTTTTACCAACAGATGGGGCAGAGCCGAGGTGATGCAGGTTCTTTGAAACAGCAACCGGAACCTTCAGATAAGGATGATTCTGAAGGGTCAAGGTAGTAGAAGAACTAGGGTTCTAAGAGAGAGTGATCATGACAAGTAGCATAAGACTAAGAAGCTGAGTAGACTGTTATGGTTTCTCACCATTCAGGATAAGTTCAGTTTAGAGCTGGGAGAGTTTGGAATTTACTTAACTTTTCTTAATATGTTTGGTGGTTAAAAACCTCATTTGATTTGCAGGCTTATTCTTCTTTATAAATGCAAAAGCTTTCAACCTGGTCTAACATCAGGTTTTCACCATATCTGTCTTAAGCTCTTCCAATGAGATTTCTTACTTTTGAGCAGCTATCTGAAGTACCTTCCTCTTCATTCTGGCTTTTCAAGGCAGGATGACTACGAATAGAACAACAATGCATTTAACTGTTTTGAGGTATATAACTTCTTTTCAAGATCTTGAGCTGCTAGGAACTCTCTGTCATTTCTCTTACATATATAAATTCAGACATGATCTGCTTTTAAAAATAAAACCTGACCATACTTGAGGTCTAGAACAGTGCGATCTAGATGTTTTTGCAAATTTGCACTGAGGCAGCAATTTCCCATATAACTGTTCAACTAAAAAGTAGATCTGCAATTCGATATCATTATTTTTTGGTTCTCAAAAAGGCATATTTTCTTGGATACCTTTTTTTTTTTTTTTTTACTTCTAATGGGAACAACATAAATCACTTCTATTCCCAACCCCCACGGTTTCCTATTTCATTTCTGGACGATTACCTCCTAAGTAGCTTTAACCGAAACGTTGCCACCAGTGGCCACACGGACTTCAGGGGGCGAGATCTCGGTTTAAATCGAATCCAATAAAATGTACTTCAACCACGGGAACTTGACCCTTTAGGTTATTCTTTACTAAAATTGTACTTCTTTTCATCTACTTCTCACCTTGCGTAAATAGTCGGGACACTGAGGAATATCTACGTTAACCCAAATCTACGTTAGTGAAAAGGGCTTCTTTTTTTCACGAGCAAGACGATTTTAACAGCCGGTAAATATGTGGAAGAGTTGACATTGAATTCTGGTAGCTTTTCATTGTGATACTATTATAAAAGCATCTCCATCAGCATCTACATACCAATACTTTCCCTATAATTTAAAAAAAATTATAGGATTTTCCATAATTTGGCTCCTTCATCCCATTCCCTAAAAGCATCCCCATCAGCATCTGCACACCGATATTTTTCCTATAATTTGAAAAAAATTATAGGATTTTCCATGATTTGGCTCCTCCATCCCATTCCCTAAAATGGAGTTTGGGTTTCCGGTTTGTACAGTAAATCTCCATATTTGTTATTCGACTCTACATCTCCAAATTTTTTTTTCTCTCTTGTCCCGCGGATCTTGCTCTGGACAGTTGGGTGCCCTTGCGAAATCATCTCCTCCCTCGCCATCGGACCAGTCCACAATGATTGTAAGTCATTTTATTTCCTTTCGGTTTCCTCCATGGCAGGATTCTCATATTCTCTCTTGCATATTTTGAGTTTCGGCATTTGAAAATGGTTGGACTCTGTGAGAATCGGGATCCTCCATGGTTGGCCACCGAGCTTCTGCATTCTCATTTCATATCCCTCACTCGGTTTCCTCCATGGTTGCATGTATTTGGAGATTGATTCTTGCGAAAAATATCTAGCTTTTTGTATGTATTACATTCTGAAAACCCTAGCTATTCTTGCTCAAAATCGTTGATAAATCGATTGAGTTTCAATTTAGGTTACTCTGAATTTGTTGTTTCGATTTGGGTTGCTCTAAATTTGTTATTTCGATTATGGGTTGCTCTGAATTTGTTGTTTCGATTACCATTGCTATGAGATTACATATTCCGTTAAGATCTGTTGAAGGACCGAAATGGTTGTTGATTGGGTCTGAAACTTTGTGGTTATAGCAATGTCTCATCGTAGCTCAAAAACACTGCCATGGAGTCTGAAACTTGTGAATTAATCTGGGAATCCTCTCAGTTGCTATTCTTGCTCAAAATTGTAGCTCAAAATGGTTGTTGAGATTTCAATTGCTCTGAATTTTGTTGTAAATATTTGGGTTGCTTTCACCTTGTTGAGAAGATTACCATTGCTCAGTTTTATCATGCAGATTTTATATTGGAATTTGGATGCAACCCATGTTTCTGTAGTTGTATATAGTTGTTCTGGGTTTGGCAAGTTGATAAATCTTCAACTTGTATTGGCATTGTACTGAGTTTTGTGGTGGAACTACACTGAGATCTGTTATGATGTATGTTATGACTTGATGCCGTGCAATATTAGCTCCTTTTTTGCTTGGTATCTCATTTAGGTGTGAAGATGTAGGGTGAGATTGAACTCTTATAGTATCTATCTATTGGGGGCTAGATATCTAAACCTTATTTTTGCACTTGGATACACATTGAATTTCTTTTCTTTCAGGACTATTCAGTCCATATGATATGGCTGGTGGATATTCATTTACCTTTCATTAACTGCAGTTGGACCAAGTCATTGATATTTTATAAGTGATATTTTATAAACTCAGTCCATATACATATACCTTTCATTTACCTTTCATTAACTCAGTCCATATAAAATATAAGTGATATTTTATTATACTTATAAAATATAATTGAGGATGTATTATATGGCTTAATTTCAAGTGGATGGTGCGGATGCCAAAAATACCTATTGTTTTGGTTGATTGGATATTGTATTAAGTGCAGTTGGACCAAGCTTACTATTCTATATATACTTGTAAATCTGTTGGTTTTGAATGCTATTTTAATGGGTTGGTCTGTGCAGACCCATTGTAGTTGTGACAATATGGGTCTTTATCATTTTGAACTTAGTTATAATGGATGGTTGAAATGAGACTTGGTTGTTGATTGTTGTTTAGCTATAGTTATGCTAGACTCTCACAAATAAATTCAGTTTTTAGAAGTAATACATATATCAATGTTTCACCCTTATATTCATGCTCTGTCATTGTTATTTATATTGCTAGGGAAGTGTTTCGACATCTCAGTAATAACCTTTCAAATTATGTAGAATTACTTTCTACTCTCTTAATGCTAATGTTAAACTCTCTCTTGTCCAAAGTGTCACATTTCTAGAAAATAAATTGCAACTTTCAGAGTACTAAATTTAGTTGAATCTTTATTGTGCTAAACTATTAGACCCTGAGTTATTTTTCCCCTTTGCTGCAACCTTCGTTTCCTCTATTATGTCATAACTTGGACTATTTAATTGGATGCATGGTATACTCTTGTAGTTAGTTTAAGCATTAATATGCTGGATGCACATGCAGTTATATTCATGGATGCATATCAACATACTAGATGCGGATTCATGGCCTCTTTGTTGCGAGAAAACTCAATTTTATTGTGGGGTCCATTGGCATCTAGCATATATAATCTTTTTATTGCCAATCTAATGAATCTTTAGGCTTTTTTTTATCGTTGGGTCCTTGCTTAATGGAAAATATACCTAAAAGAAAACTATTATATCATATTAGACATTATTAAAAGTAATGTTTTTTCTGAGTAGCATGCAAGTGTTAATTAGGCTGTGATTAACATCATATTGGGTCCTTTGCAGTGTTTCGGATCTGTTGGGGAGGGGGGACTATTATTAGGCAATGATGATGGTGTTTAGTAGCCATTAATTCACAAGTGTTAATGGGGTCCCATCAATATGGCGGGATAATCCTTATCCGGATGGTCATATTGCAGTTTGTGGTACTTTTCACAAAAGGCAATCGAGGTTTGGGTGGGGTTTTGCAGCCATTTAATGTTTGGCAACTTTATTACGTATGCTGTCAATATTTACACCATTCTGAGCCACATTTATTAATATATTTGATATTATTTAGACCGGATGGGGATGCTCTTATTTATTGAATTCTTATGATTTGCATGTTGTTTGGTTGTTGTTTTCTTGTTATGTTGTAATACAATTATAATGTGGAAACTAATCGAACTCGGTTGTGATGATGTTTTGGACTTGGCACGCATACAGGAAATTTGTTTCATTCCCTCAATGGCTAAGTAACCCGGACGACCAACAAATAGTGGTAATCGGACGTTGCAGCCATGAGTGGGTGGCCAAATTTCCATGATGTCACAATTCGGTTTCTGAGCCGATGACCCCGACGGGTGGCCAAACTTCAGTTTCTAACGTTTAAATATTTTTTTAGAGATGGATTCACAAGACTCTGGACATATGTACTTCACCAACCTCCTTAGTCAAGATCCTCAACTCGACGCCACTTACGGTGGGCAAAGTGGATCCTCCCCTATGACTCTTGGTGACTCTCTACCCCTACCCCCTAACGAGCCTATCGGTGTTAGGAAATCAGTTAGGGGTGCAAACTTCATCCCTAAAGAAGATAAGTTACTTGTCTCTGCATGGCTAAATTGTAACATTGATGCCGTCCAAGGAACAGATCAAAAACACTCTCAACTTTAGAAAAAAAATATTTGAGTACTTTCAGCAATATAAGGAAACCACAAATGAGCGGACAATAAAGTATTTAACATATCGGTGGTCAGTTATTCAAAAGGCCACAAATAAATTTTATACGAAACTAGCTCAAATTGAAGGATTAAATCAAAGTGGCATGACCGACCAAGACAAGGTAGAATTTTGTTACTCTTAGTATTTTACGTTCGCATTATTTTTTGTGCAAGTTGGTTTAACATAGATTTTATTTGTTTACATGCAAGTTTGACAAGGCGGAAGTTATCTACCAATCGTTAGAAAAATGCACCTTTCAGTTCTAGCATTGTTGGCACCTGTTGAATGACCAACCTAAATGGATTTAGCGCGCCACAAATGAGGATCCAAAGCGAAGGAAGACAATGTCCCCATCCCCGACTCCTACCCCGACTTGATATTCTGTCACTACGGAGGATTCAGTTTTTGATCTCAAGAAGGAGAATGTGATAGAGAATGAGGTTATCGAATTGGACCGGTCAATGGGAAGGAAAGATGAAAAATGAAAACGAAAGGCCCAAGGCAAGCAAGCAGAGGAAAATTTCTAACTCAGAAAGATGAAGTATATTCTGTTAGAGGAGTCACGCACTCAGGAGAAAGAGTTTTATCGCCTAAAGGCCGAGAAGATGGAGTATGACAATGAGAAAGAGGAAAAAAAATTACGTCTTGAAGATGAAAGACTGAGGTTGGAGGCAGAGAAGATTAAAATTGAAACTGCAAAAGAGCAAAGTAAAATCCGTCAAGAGGACGAAAGACTGAGGTTAGAGGCTGAGAAAGTGAAGCTTGCGAAGAAGGAATCAGATCAGCGCATTATGATGATGGATGTGAGTGTCATGCCAGAAATGCAGAGGCTATATTTCGAGCAACTCCAGAGGGAAATCATCATGAGACGCAGTCATGCCCGAGGACCGGATTGATTTTATATGGTTGTATTTGATATTTTATGTTTCGGACAATGATATATGTGTAAAAAGTAATAGTTATAATTTTTTTGTACTTTTGATGATAGTATAAATTGATATTTTTGTGCAAGTAAATTCGATGTAACAAATTCAGACATGTTGATAAATTACCTCAAATATAGTCCATTATTATACTCAAAGAAATACGACAACAAACTTGATTACAATTAATATAGTCACTACTAACATTAAGGAATTACAAATGCAAAGCATATTAGCTCAAACATAGTTTAAAATAACGTTGGTGGAAATAATAGAATATAACACAACCGCGACTAATGTTGGGAATATAATAGCCATTGGTGTTCAATTAGATCTTCTTGAAGCTGATGATGTGCCGAGCTGTCTCTAATATGATGATGACGCTGGATGAAGTCCGTAAGCTCAGCTGTATGATTAGCGATAATTCCGGGAGATCATCATCAAGTTGATCATACTCAATGTTCAGACTCTCACTATCATTACGCTCGTCTTCAATGATCATATTATGTAGAATAACACATACTTTCATTATATTTATTAGTTCCTTCACTTTGAACATTCAGGAAGGTCCACGAATGATAGCAAATCGTTGTTGAAGTACCCCGAATGCACGCTTGACATCTTTTCTTGCAAATTCTTGTGTTTTCACAAAAATTTTCTTCTTATTTCCTCTTGGTGATAGAATCGTCTTCACAAAAGTTCGTCACTTGGGATAAATACCGTCAGCAAGGTAATACCCTATAGTGTAGTCATTGTCATTAATTATGTAATTGACTGAAGGAGCACGCCCTTGGGCAAACTCCGTGAAAATAAAATATCTCTCTAAAACATTAATGTCGTTATGTGAACCGGGCATACCAAAAAATGCATGTCATATCTAGAGATCATATGAAGCAACTGCTTCTAAAATAATAATGGGTTCACGAATGTGGTCAGAGTACATACATTTCCAAGCTGCTGGACAATTTTTTCACTTCCAATGCATGCAGTCAATGCTTCCCAGCATTCCTGGGACTCCTCGTTGTTCAGCTACAGCAAGCAATTAGGTAATATCGTTGGCATTTGGAGACCGCAGATATTCATCTGAAAAAACACTTACTATTGTCTCAGGGGATTTTTTGAGGCTCTCCATTGCGGTGCTTTCACCAATACGTATGTATTCATCCATAAAATCTCCAGTAACCCCATACACCATCATTCTAAGTACTGCAGTTATCTTTTGCATAGAAGATAAATCGAGTCTTTCGACATTATCTCTTCTCTGGACGAAGTACGACTCGTAAGACTCTACCTCATTTAGAATATGAAGAAATAGGGGACGGTTCATTTGAAATCTCATTCGAAATAGATTCGAAGGATATACTGGATTTTCTACAAAATAATCGCGAAATAGCCGCTCGTGCCCCTGAATATGATCACGCCGAATAAACTTACGACGTTGGCGATTGTTACGATGCCTCGATGACTGTCTATCGGCTTCCTCATTAAGAACAACATCACTATCATCTTCAGATGATACGTATGTCAATATTTTGCAAAAAAAAGTACGAGCCATTTGATGAAAGAAGTGAGAGATCAAGGAAGACTATTGAATTTCAGTTCTATAGATCAAATAAAAGAAGAGTTTGTGAGAGTGTGAATGTTAGCAATATGCGTATTTATGGAGGAAAAAGTTACCATTACATATAGAACGAAAAATATTACCACAAAAAAAGTTACCGTTGGAGAAAAGATAAAAAGTATTACCGTTGGAAAAAAAGACAAAAAATGTTACCGTTAAAAAAATGAGTGGAAATTTTATATTCAATACGTGACTAGGTATTATCATTAAAAAAAGGATAAAGAATACTAAATAATAAAATATGGTCATCACGTTAGAAAATGCACTAATTAAATAAAAAAAATTACTATTTTCATAATACGAATTTTGGTTAAAAAATACTGTATTTGATAGTCAAAACTGTAAAAAAATTTAATAGAAATTGATATTTGAAAAAAAAGGTAATAAGACAAAAGAGTTAGTAGTTAAGATTGTAAATGGAAGAGAGAGAAAAAAGTAATAAAAAAAATAGATAAATATTATTTAATAGAATAGAGATAGGGATAGAGAATGGGATGTGAGAGGTATTTAAAATATGAATAAAATTTAAGAAAAAATTTAAAAAAATGTGATTTTAAGTTTAATTATTGAGATGAGAATGAAGATACGGATGGAAATGCTCTAAGTAACCATTGGATGGTACTTACCATGGAAAAAGATTTGCCACTCAGTGGAGCAACTCACTGTTTAGTGGCTGAAAGATCTGCTTCCTATACAAACACATAAATGTTTGAAAACCTTCTATTGGCCGAAAAAGAAAACCTTTGATGAGTTCCAAATTTGGTAATTTGCAGGACTCTCCATAGCCATGTTGAAAATGAGCCGCTGCAAACTCACCCAGTGAGTTTCCCCCAACACAAATACCCATAAAGGGTGTCAAAAGTAATGGGCTCCCCTACAAATCAAACCCATCATAAACCAAGGCCAACACAATAAAGGGTTGAAACTAGTCTTTAGTCTTGGTGTGCCATTTGCATTTTCTAGACACCAATCGTGGCTGGAAAGCCCCATTCCATTAGACCTGGCCCTTTGGTAATGACACTGCTGCTATCATCGTTCTGCAGTAACCCTACTGCTTTTATGGTGGTTGTTCTTCGTTTTAAAGTTTATCATTCTCATCATTTATTGACGTGGTACGTTTTAAGTTATCATTGATTTAAATGATTTTCATATGAAGTTACTTGAGATGAAAAATAACCTTTTATTCTTTTTGTTGCCATATCATGTCGCATCGAGAGTCTAAAAATCAACGACATGATCGAAACGTTCTCTTGACAGATATTTACTCTTTGAACACCGATCTTAGGTGTGTAGTCATGATCCCAACCCATGAGAGATGATATCTAAAAAGATAATGAAAAAAAAAAAAAAACTAGTCCCAGGTTGAGGTTCATTCGTTCTCAACAGAATCTTATGCAATCTTGGCTTGGAGTGCCATCATTCTCAAAGCTATATAGCTTTTGAATAAAACCAGCAAAGTGGTGATGAATAGTGCAATGCAGCAAGTGGCCAAATTGCTGGTTCAAAACCAAAATGAATTGAATAGGGTGGGTGGTCCAGGTGACCGGCGGGGGTGAAAAATCCTGGACCACGTCCACAAGACTAGAATTTGAAGTTGCTAACAAAACTCGAACCAAGTTTGATCGCTTGCTGCAGACTGTTGGTATCCACATTCACAACCTCTACGGACTGCAAATCACAGCCATTCATTTTTCCCGATTTATAACTGAAGCAAAATCCTAATAATTAAACATGATTTTAATATATATATATATGTATATAATATGTGATTCATGGTAAAGCTTATGTATGTATGGTCATTGGGCAGTGATGTGATGGCAAAGTGTCGTATTGGTCCATGTTTTATGGTGTACACTTAAAGAGCTACGAGGAATCGTACTCATGTTGGCCTTTGTTTTCCAGCAAGGTTCGATTCCTTTTCCTTGAATATCTTTTTCTCTCTCTCTTTTTTTTTTTAGAATAATTGTATGATATTTTTGTGAGTAAAATGTTATATACTATCCTCTTATTATTATTTCATTACAGTTTATATTTATAACACGTTTTTTTACTATTGAATCGTGTCATTCATCAAAATTCTTATAATTTTTTAATCCTTTTCGATCGATGCTCTTATCTGTTAATTTTATTCTCTCCTCCACTTTTAACCCTAGTCACCTTAATCTTGGCCAAGTAATGGTAATAATTCAAATAGAAAAAGAAAACTGTTACAGATAAAAAAAAGTATACAAAATAAATTCACAAACTGATATAGGTTCATGGAATTCATAGATCTACTTTATAATAAAAATAACTTTACAATCTAACGTATCAAAAGACACATCAATTTATAAGTTTATCTTTATATAATTTTTTTTTTTACCTAAAATAAATATTTTCCATAAAAAAATGGATTCCACGTTATTCTCAGCCCCTTTAAGATTGTTTCCCCTTTATTCCAACAGACTAAACAACAGAAATTATAGATTAAGATCATCCACAAAAATGTGTCGGAAACGAATGAAAAAATTAAAACATAATAAAGCATTAATAACGTCACTTAGTCATTAAGGTACTGTACTTGATAAATGATCATGTCTTATCTCTGGTTGTACTCATGTTTGACAGTTAATACTGTTATTACTGAGACAGAAAGCACCAAGCAGACATTTCCGCCCAAATTTATCAAGACATTTCACATGCTTTATACATCAATATCATGGTACGTACGGAAATGTTGTCCCCTACGGATCCTTTCCCTTTTTTTATTGTTTAGATTCATTTTGTTTTTTAATCAAAATGGCGCAGTTTCATGGATTGGCCGGGCATCAAAATTGCAAAGTATTAAATAGTAATTGTAAATAGCGTTTTAAAGACAAAAGGGTCGAGACATTGTTTACTTTAGTCAGAACCTAATCTCAAAAGTGTGCGTGTGCATGTGCATGTGTGATCCTCCTCATCAACAATCCAATCCCAAACTAAATTCATTACAACCGCTCATTCTCCTTCCATTTCTATTCGGGCTCTGCATATTAAAATCTTAAGAATCAATAATATCTGTTTGGTTTTCATGAAGTTTGATGAAAATTTAGATTAGGGCATGATCATCTCGATTCTTTCTTCATCTAAAGCACTTTAATAGAGCAAATCTTCATTTCTCATAGCAGCCTTCAGATCTTCTTAGCTTATCTCGTTGTCATTTGGTCTCATGTTGTTTGTGGAACTTTGTTATTCTTATGGCAAGCAGCTCAATTTAATGATCCAATCTAACAATGATTTGTAATATTTTTTTAATAGATTTTCACTTAGACATGGCCAAGAATTTATTTATTTATTTATTTTTAACTTTGTTTGTGACTTAAGAAACGCTAAATAGAAAGTTCACTTAACGTTCACACTACAAGTCTCTCAAGAAAAATTTAGATAGAGAGTTTGTAAATTTGCATGACATATTGCTCAAGCAAAACTTCAAAGAGATAATTCAATCGTTCACTTCGCTCAAGTGAATGACTCATTAATTATTAAATTATGATTTTTGCCATACAACCACATATATATATTATAAACAGTATAATTGTTTTGAACAATGTATTTTCATCCCTAAAGTATAATTTTTCATTTCTCAAGATAATAAAATAATTTACAGTTATGTAGACATAGACACGTTTTCAAACCACGTAAATATATCTTGTGGTTGATTTCTTGTTTTACTTTATTTTCTTGCATCTTTTTTCACAACAACTAACTCTGCACTCTTGCAATCCCTTTGTCTACAATTATTCCATCCACAGGACTATCTTTCTCAATCGATTGTAAAGTTTTGCTAAAATAAATGAATCACCAATGATTGTGGTTTGCAAATAGCTCGCATTGATCAGACGACTCACTGAGAAATTTGTATACTGATACAGAAAAAAGATGTCCTTCTTTCGACCAACCCTGTTTTTCATGCAACTTACCTTGGTACGTTCATCAACATTGTTAAATCCATGTGACATTCCCCGAAATGCCCAGACAATGAGACAAGTAAAACAAAGAGATCCACCTCTGTTATGTGTCTCCTTATTGTGGCTACGATATGTCTGCAGAGCCATGCAGGACAGGGCGGACTTAAGATGTTGCAAGGCCTAAGGAAGAAATTTTGAGCGATGTTTTTTTATTTATTTAAAAAGAAATAATAATATTTTTAAATTGAATTTTTAGATTGTCTTTTTATTTAAAAATAATTCTTATCCTTTTGTAAAGTAAATTACTGATTAGAATTTTATATCATATTTTCAACTTATAACCGACTTAATCTTTATTAGAAAATTATCAATTTAGACAAGTTTTAATCTAATTTAATTTTACAAGACATGCTTTAAACTCTTAGAAGCAACTATAATCATTATTTTCAATAAAGTTTTACAAACAATCTATGCATTTGGAAAAATTTTGGCTCTTACCTCTTTAAAGGATAATAGAAAAACTTTTTATAAACACTCAAAAATTAAAATTTTCTATTTGTAATTTTTATATTATATATTAAATTAACAATAACAAAAGAGAAATGTTTTTTTATAAAAAGAGTACATGAGATAATTATTACGTAAAAATATTTTTAAAACTAGTAATAATATAATATCTTTTTTATATTTTTAATGGTTTCTCATTGAATTAATTTATTTTTTTAATTAAGTTTTTTTTTCTTTTTAATTAATTTTATTTAAAATTTTTTTTAGACCTTCTTCCAGTTGGTGCCTTAGAGCACTAGTAGTAGGTTTACTAGTAGTAGGTTTAACAAACTTTAACTAAAGTTTTCACTTTTACAAATTTTAGTTAGTCACTTTTTATAACACCAAATAATAGACTCAACAAATCTTTCACTATTCTATTAAAATATTGATTTTAAACTTTTTATTGAATTTTAATTCTAATTATAATTTTATCAAATCAATATACTAAAATCAAATTCCAGAAATTCAATCAACCATTGAGAATTCTCAAAAAAAAAAAAAAAAGTCCAAACATCAAAGAAGAAAAATCTCATTCGGTCCGTTCATAGATTCCAGAAAAAGCATTTAAAAAAAAAATAGAGGAGCACGATGGCCTGGGATTTACCGGTGCTCAGAGAATTGTTCGGTGCTGCAGTTCCAAATCGTCCGGTGCTTGAATCTTGTCCGGTACCAAAACCAGAAGCTCTGTTCGGTGCTGCCCTTCACCAGAAATCGCATAAAAAAATTAAAAAAACAAAGGAGACCCAACAATGGAGGCATGGGATTCGGCGGCTTACCGGCGGTCCTTTTATTTTCACGGGGTTGCGTCCGTTCGGTGTTGCAGCTAGAAGACGATGGAGTACGTTCGGTGCTGCGGTTGCTCCCGTTTGGTGCTGCGGTTGCTCTCGTTTGGTGCTGCGGTTGCTCTTCCTTCGGTGCTGCAGACGCTGGAGCTGGGAGGCAATTCGGGAGAGAGTTCCGACCACTGAAAACCAAAAATCTGGGAGAGAGCTGTGAGGTTTTTCTGTTACTCTAGTAAGTTTTGGTGAAGGAGATGAAAATGGCTCTAGTGGGTTTTGGTTAAGGAGATGAAAGGGGAGAACAACAAAAATTTGGCTATGCGGAATTGTTCGGTATAGTGGGGGAATAATATTTTACTCTAAAAATATTATTTAGTTAGTAATTTTAGCTCAATAAATTTAGTTAGCCAAAAGATTGATGGCTAAATTTATTATATACTTATTGAGTCTATTGTAAAATTTTTTTCATATTTTAACTATAATTTAATTTTATTGAGCCGCTATAAATGGTCTTAAGCACCTCTGATGCAGGACAAGCAGTCATCGTGTCATTCTCATCGTGGCGCTCTTGATCCGTTTCCCCATCTGTTGTTTCGGCCTTTATCATTTGGTTTTGTTGTTGGAGTAACACCAGAAAGGCGAAATATCCTGCACTTGATGACGCAAACAACAGGGATTTGTGGGTGGCTAAGATCTCCCAAATAAGCCTTTTTTCCTTTTCAAGAGGCACTTTATTTTCCAAGCACGGATGCTTGATCAAACGGTGCAGATCGCAAGTGGAACAATAAGATTGCAATTATTGGAGTAGTACTTTTTATGGTCTGCAGAACTCGAAAGTTCTTGGCTTTATCTCTCCCGATTTATATATATTATACAGAACAAGATTCCTCCCAGAGTTCCACCCCCTGTTTGGTATAATATAGTAGTACTACTGTTCAGTCTTTCACACCTGTGAGGATCTTTATATGGGTAACCATACCTCCAAGTAGATGGCAACAATAATAAATAATAATAAGAAGTTGGTAAAAAAAAAACTGATTTCTAAGTACATGATCATTATCTTTAAGATCCACCACAAGAGGAATTTTTTTTTTCTTTTACCTTTATTTTCCCCCTTTGAGTACGCGGGACTAGGAGTGTGATTCTAGCAGCAAGCAGGGCAAACAATTCATTTAGATCTGGACTTGGAGGCAATGGTTGCTTAAGCGTAGAGATTGCTCTATGCCAAGGTGGGGTGCCTGGCCTCAAGCCTTAACAGAAATCCTACTAATCAGCTGAGGAGAGTTTGAAATCCTACTGGATTTCAAATGATAAATGCGACACATGCTTACTAAACCAAAGGGTCCCCAAAAAGCAAAGCAATCTTACTAGATTTTATTTGATATGGAATGACAGTTCAGGGGGGGCGCCTTTGATAAAGACCATAATACAAAAAGTCACTGGAAACCAATAGGGCCAAACAGACCCACTTGATCAGGGCAGAATAAACCTAATAGACTCTAAAAACAGCCACCAAGAGGCTGAAGTAGACACTCGAGGTTCTTAACCAAAGGCAAGAAAGAGTGTGTAGAACCGCCCTGTGAAAGAACGCAAACCCTAGACAAAGACAATAGACTTGAGGGGATGACTGGCCAGATGTTTACAGGGGAAGTGGTGTGGGGCCCATGTTAGCAGGGACAGGCCGGCATGAACAGTCCCATGCCCTCCTCCCTTTTTTTTTTTTTTTTTTTTTTTTTTGATTTTTGATGTTATATGTGCTCTCTCCTTAAAATTGTTAATTTGTTGTATGTCCCTCCAAAACATCTTCGTCCAGCCGAAGAGCGGCCACCACCACCCAACCAACTACCCATTACAACAAACCACAACCCCGATTCAGAAATCAGAATCCACAGGCACAAACAAAGAAAGTGCCAGAAAAATCAGACACAGGAGAAAACAAATATAATAAATAAAAGAAAGGAAACCAGCCGAGCAGAGATTCCAGAGCAGAAAGATACTCTCTTTATCCCCTCACTCATTACTCTCTCTATTTCAAGCTCTCTGCTTTGTGGTTCTGAATTTCATTTCCAAATGGATTGTTGGTCTTCCCCTCTCGCTATGGATGATGAGTTTGAGAAGCTTGTGATTCGAATGAACCCTCCCAGGTACTTTCTTTCATCTCTGGATGTTTTTTCATTCCTTTTATCTGTACTGGGATTCCATTTTACGTTCCAATTCGATCTTGGCTCTCGTGGAATTGGACCGCTTTTCTTTCATTTCTCGAAATTTCCACCGTAATGAGCTGAAAGCGTCGATCTTGATTGTTTTAGCCACATGGGTTTGTGATTTAGTTCCCTGCTTGATTACGGAATTTGCAGGGTTACAGTTGATAATGCCTCCAGCAGGAAAGCCACTTTGATTAAGGTATTTGATTGAATTCTCTAAATTCTTTTGGGTTATCTTGTATGCAATTCGAGAGACCCTCTGTTGCAATGAATTTTGTGGAATTGTTAGGTCGATAGTGCAAATAAGCGCGGGAGTTTGTTGGAGTTGGTTCAAGTTCTCATTGACTTGAATCTTATAATTCGTCGAGCTTACATTTCTTCAGATGGGGAATGGTTCATGGATGGTTAGTTTCTGATTTTCATAAATACGTAAGACCCTGAATGTGTGGTTTGTGATTGAGTTTTCTTGTTTCCATTTGTTCTTTGCAGTATTTCATGTCACAGATCAGAATGGCAACAAGCTATTTGATGACGATCTTGCTGAACGTATTCAAGTGGTAGATATGCGAACCAACATTCTTTTTACGTTTTATTATACCAATTATGAAGTGCCTAAGAAATTATTACCTTGGAGCTGGAGATATTGATGTTAAGAGTGCGAAATCTGAAGGATGTTTAAGCTGATATACTTCTAGGAAGAACTTGGTAGCTGATTTCTGTTGTTTTCCCCGGTACTTTGCTAAACGCTCATATTGGTTTTGTGTAGTCCGGCAAATTTGTCAAAATAGTTTTATCAATACCCTAGCTTTATTTATTCCTATTCGGATCAATATAGCTTCTTCTATTCTGCTAATGAATCTCTGTTCATATTAATTTCTTATTTAATTACATGATGATCATGAAAGGAACCTAGTTGATCAAACTGTACATAGGTACAAAAATATCAAACAGAAAATAGTGTTGTGTTCTATGAAGCCTCCAATGGGCCGGGAGCTCGCTACAAGGACTTCAACTTTAATCACCATCCTCGATTACATAGATCAACAATTAAAAACTAGTACGACCAGACAAAGAAGGAGGGGCTGTGCTTGCTGTTTGGTCCGTACTAGAATTATTTAGATGGAGCCATGTGAATTGCAAGCCATATTTATAGTTTAATTTTACATGTCACAGTCGCTAGGACCTAAGGCACATAGCTTTCGATCCTTGAGAAGGTCCGTGGGTGTCCAAGCTGCCACAGAACACACAACAATTGAATTGACTGGAAGAGACAGGCCAGGCCTACTCTCAGAGGCTTTCGCTGTTCTGGCTAACCTCAAATGTAATGTGGTAGCAGCAGAAGTCTGGACCCACAATTCAAGAATGGCGTCAGTTGTCCTCATTACTGATGAGGCAACTGGATTGCCAATTGACAATCCTGATCAGCTTGCTAAGATCAAACAACTTCTTCTTTATGTGCTAAAGGGGGACAGAGATAAACGGGGTGCAAACACTGCTGTTTCGGCAGGTTCCACTCATAAGGAACGGAGGCTGCATCAAATGATGTATGCTGATCGCGATTATGATATGGATGACACAGATTGCAAGTCAACAAGTGACAGGAGCAAACTTCTTGTAACTGTAGAGAAATGTGCAGATAAGGGATATACTGTTGTGAACTTGAGGTGCCCTGACCGTCCTAAGCTATTGTTTGATACTGTATGCACGTTGACAGATATGCAATATGTGGTATACCATGGAACTGTCATTGCTGAAGGACCAGAGGCTTATCAGGTCGTCTTTTGTTACTTTGAATTGCTTTGATCGCTCTTCTTCAAGATCTTGATTATGCTTTGCATTGACTAACGTTGAAAACATTGGCTTTCTATGTGTATAGGAATATTATATCAGGCATATGGATGGCTACCCTGTTAGTTCTGAAGCAGAGAGGCAAAGGGTAATTCATTGCCTGGAGGCTGCTATCAAGAGGCGAACTTCTGAGGTAAAGAAGTGGACGCCGCCCGCGGGGGGGAGAGGGGGGGTGTGGTTGGGGGAATTCAAATACATACATGATTTTCAGTACTTGTCCAACTCTTATGTGATGCTAATGCACATTCTCATAATACAGGGCATAAGACTAGAACTCTGTGGTGAAGACAGAATTGGCCTTCTATCTGATGTTACTCGAATATTCAGAGAAAATGGTTTATCAGTAAGCCGAGCAGAGGTCACCACCAGGGGTTCCCAAGCTGTAAATGCTTTTTATGTGACTGATGCATCAGGAAATCCAGTAAAGAGTGAAACAATTGAGGCAGTTCGGAAAGAGATTGGCCTGATCACAATGCTACATGTGAAGGATGATGCCTACTCAAAATCTCCAACCCAGGAGAGTGGGAAATTCTCTTTGGGTAATCTCTTTCGAACCAGATCGGAGAAGTTCCTATACAACTTGGGTTTGATGAAGTCATGTTCTTAAGCATTAATAAGTTTTTTCCCCTAACAAAGGAAAGGTGCTGTCCATTAATGCCTGTAGATATCAAGAAATGTCTGCTTGGTTGTAGATTTTGCCTGTAGATAGATTTTGCAGGTGAATCCCTTGTTGATCTTGGTCAGGCTTTGAACTTTCAATATTTCAACAATTGCTAAGCTTCATGTGTACAGTTCCTTATGCTGTCTCTTTTTGTTCCATGTTTGGTGTACATAAATCCTCTTGTTTCATACTTTGGTCTTCAGACTCTTTTGTAGACTATATATAAATGGACAATTTAAAAAACAATTCTTTTGCTGCGGCATCAAACATAATGCCGAAAATGACATGGAAAATTGTAGAGACTTGGCTCAAAACGGCTTTGTCGTTTTTTAAATAAAGCCTCGATATTCATCGAAAAAAAGACTCAAATAGAAGAGAGGAGATGGATAGGCATGGCCCTTGACCTGAGAAAGCCGCCAAGGTTGACATGTCACATGTTGCTATTCTGAGGAGACAATTACGTACATTTATGACACTGCAGTATAGTAAATTCCACAACACATCGAAAGTCATGAGTAGTTTTCACTTTTCATTCCAGGCATTTATTATTAATTTTATTATTTTCTCCTCTCTTGGAAGTGGCTACGTAGTGGTTTGGTAGGTAAGGTCACTAGCGAACAGTAACCTCACTGCTCTCTGTACTCGCTACTCCATGTGGCATCATCTGTATTCAGTGGTGCGAGAACTTAAGGACGGACTGGTTTGCTACCTTTTACACCCCTTTCCAACTTCTATTATTATTTTTGGAATCTTTTGCCTATTAAAATTTGTTTTGTTCTCCCTCACTGTACCCGAGATAAACCTCCAGTTTTCCATTCCCGTTGATGACATGCTTTCTTTCTATGGCTGTAATCGAGTTCTGTCGAGCCAAATTTTGATTTATTGAACTCGGCTCGATTTAAAATATTTGAATTTGAATTCGAGTTCGAGTTCGAATTCGAATTCGAATTCGAAATCAAAATTTTTTTCAATTCTTTGTTTGAACTCGATTCACAACTCGAGTTTGAGCTCGTCCCACAAACGAGTTCGAGTCGAGCCGAGCTCGAACTTGAGCTCGAATTTAAATTTTTTTTAATAAGATTTAATAATTAATAAATTAATTAAATAAATAAAAAAGAACTAATATTAAATTTATACAACTAATAAGTAGAACCTTTATTAAATTATAAAATTTTAAAAAATTTATAAATAATTAATATAACTAGTTGATATTTATCCAAAATAACAATATATTATATGCCTACATATATTATTAATATATACACTTAATATAATAGAATATATCTATTTCATATATGGTTCTCACATACTAGTATATGAAATTATTAAATTTTATTAACTAATTATTGTACAAATTATAAAATATACCTATGAAATATATTTACTATATAAACATAAGTAATTAGAATACATATTATATATTTAATTATAAAAGTGGTATGCTTATATTATTAGCCAATACATATATACATGCATAGGTGTATGTATATATTTGTCAATATATGAATGAGTTTTAATCGAGTCGACTCGAGTATAAACGAGCGAGCCTAAACGAGTCTTAGTTGAGTCGAGTTGAGTTTTGTTGAGTATGTATCATTTACAAATCGAGCGAGTATCTATTTTAACAAACGAGCTTTTTTTTCACGAGTCGAGTTCGATTCGAGTTTAACCGAGCGAGTACCGAGCGAACTATCAAACAGACTGATTTATTTACAGCCCTATTTCTCCCCTTCGTTTTCTACTTTTGAAGTGCTTTTCTTTTAGTTTGATCAAAGTCCCCACCCCCTCCCCCACTTTTGTTTTTATCACAATTGCTGTAAACCATGGTTCAAGCACTACAAAGAGTGTACAGATTGATAGTACGATGCATACAAAGGGCACATAGGGTAGATTGATTTTACACAACGATAAATAATTTATACAAATTTTAAATAAACAAGTCTTTATAAATAAATAAAAAATGAATCACACTTAAAAAATAAAAAATAAAAAATAAAAAACTATTATTTATTTGTGGAGCTCATTTTTTTATAAAAGATTTATGTAAAACTTGTTTATTTAAAATTTGTACCCAGTATTATTCTTAGAGCATTCACATTGATCTATGCATATACATATATAAAGTTATTTTTGCATAATATAAGCATAAATTTAGCTATATTAGATTATCCATTTTCAAATATTTAGCTAATTATAAACAATAACTTTACACTTTTACATATTTACTATTTACTCTTCAAATATATTTTACTTATTCTTTATCTCTCTTCCCACACTTTTCCACACACACTCTATTATTTCTCGTTCCTCCAAAATAATAAAATATCATATTTTATTATCATTTTGTTTCAAATATGCATAAACCAATATGAAAGTTTTATTTGAATGACAAAATAAATATGCAAAAGAGATGATTTTACATATGCATAAATATAGACCAATATAAATGCTCTCAGGGAGTTGACATGTATAAACAATAAAATGATGTCCACATTTATTTGCTCATCATAATAATATAAAAAAACATGATGGTCAACTTAAAATTTAGAAAATGAAAATTTATTTATTTATTTTTGGGTAGGCAAACAAAAAGATAACATAAATAATTGCCGACGAAAAACTAATTTGAATTGGGCAATGCTAGGGATTCCTGATCCTGTTGTCCAATCTCGTCTTTATTTTTTTTTACATCATTTTTTTAATATTTAAAAAAAATTATATCTTATTAAACAACACTATTTTAATTATTAAGTAAAAAAACATAAAAAATAAATAAATAAATGAGAGCGGAGCTGGCAACCCAGCGGAATCCTTATCTTTTTCATTTGAATTTAATAGAACGATGATGTCTGAAATTATTTATATAATCAATCAATCAATCAATGAAATAGGCGTTTATAAAGAGTCCAGACAGAACCTTAAACAATGGAGGGACGTTTGCGTCACGCATCTTTACAACCGCATGTGACGTCGTTTTCACCTTGTTCGTATTAGGCCGAGATTGATCGCTACCGTCCGTTCCATGTCACCCAATCCCAATTGCCGATACGTGTGGGGTCCACAACTCTGCTTTTTGTAAGTCGTCCTTTTGCATTTACTCTTATATTTATTTCTATTTAGATTTAAAATGTAGTATAGAATTAATAATTTAATGGATAAAAAAAAGTATTTATTGGAATCTTATTCGATGCATGAAAAAGCATTACCTTCTCTTTTATTTATTGTTTCAAAACCAATGATAACGTGACATTGGATCCCAACAATAATTAGTGACTCTCTTTTGCAATTTGATCCAAAATATCATTGATATATATTTTTTTTAAAAAAAGAAAAATGGAATACTTTATTAAGATTCTTTATAATTTTTAATTTTTTGCCAAACATTTTTTAGATGATTATATTAAACCTCACAATATTAAATAAATAAGTAATGTCCATATGATATGTATCTGGGTCGTTTTTCTTTAATATTATATGGAACCTGCTACAGCTATAGAGGGCACGAGCAGGTAATTTTTTTTAAATATTTTTTTATAAATCCTTTAAATATTTAATAAAATATAATATATATTAATTAAAAATATTTTCTTAACTATTAAATAAAAATAAATAAATCGGTGAGGATCCTCGATGACATCCTCGATTGCCCCAACTATTGTTCTTATTACATAGGATAAAATAAGCATAATTATTAAATTCAATGCATATTCCAAAAAGGATTATGATGGTTACAAATAAGGCTCTGTGAGAAGAATCAGCTGGCAGTAAAGATTAAATAAATAAAAGATAAAATGAATTTATGAGCCTTCAATTAATGGCCTAAATTAAGAGTCTTGATTGGTATACGGCATGGACGTAACACGGCTCTTTCTGTTCCTCTTCTAGCCTACTCCCGTCATTAATAAATATTTATTTTTTATTATATTTATGCTTTAATATGTCACTTCACAATCATCTATGAGTCACCTCTGTCCCAACCCCTTTTGGATTTTTAAATTCTTTTTTAAGTATTTGAATATCCACACAACAAAACGTGCGTGCCAACCTCAACATATATGAATGAATTCATCGTCACAATACAAGTATTTCCAAAAAAAAGCGAGAACCTGTACGGATGAGGGTTGCAGACACACTATCCGTACAAAAAACCAGACATATAACGAATAAAATATTCCTAATATTATGAATTGAGATAAGAGAGGAGACTGTGGGTCCCACCGCTCACTGACACGGACTGCGTTCTCTCTCAAAACCACCATCAAGAAAACCCAATCTTCCAATAATAACGGTTACAGTTTTTCAACAGTTAAGTCAGTAAATAATAATAATACGAATAAAGTTAGTGGAAGTATCATTTTAATTTGACAAACTTTAGTTAACAGGTGGTGTAGTGTGCAGATAAAGATCAATAAGTCTTAATGGAGTCCGCTACCCCAAGCCCAACAAAAGCTGTGGTTATGAGATTGCTAAAGTAGGCCGACTGGGTTCACGGGCCCATTTACACTTTTTGCAAAATCACTAAGGAATAATAATAATAATAATAATAATAATAATATCACTTTATAATCTGATTTACCACGTCAACGTATTCAAGAACCCTAAACCTTTGGTTCCCTAATCACTTTAATAAAACTCCCAGTGTTATAAATCTCTTTCTTCAGGAACAAAAATAAACAAAATCCTTAGGTGCAGAATTCATCCAAAGAAAAGCCCACACCGAAGCAGAGTAAAAGATTAAAAAAGAGAAAAACAACTAGGAACATCCACGTTAGACAACTGGAAGCTCACCGGAGTCCGCAATGACCACCTTCTTTCTAGGACGGTCTCCTCGGTCAGTTTCTTGGGATTCAATCAGCCTAACAACATCCATGCCCTCCAGAACTTGTCCAAAGACAACGTGCCTTTGATCCAGCCATGAAGTCTGCCAATTACCAGATAAGGAAATATTTATACGTTAAGTGTAGTAGCAACATGACATCTTCTGTAAACTCTCACTAACCACAAATGAAAACCATTAAAAACTCTAGCCCGCCAGAAATATAGATGGTTTTCAATTACGCATACAACCAAAAGTTCACATCAGCAGTCCAACATGGATTCAACAGCCAACATCTCATAAGGATTCCAGTATTGGGAGTAGCCAATGCAGAAAGGAAGAAACAAGATATAGCTTGCCAAGGACAGTTCATCTCAACAATGCCTCTTACAAACTATCGACCAAGAAATTTTGGAATTCTAGATTCATGAGTTGGATTCGGCAACAAACAAATGGAACATAATTACCCAGTTTGAGGGACATGTTTGCCATTTGAACCCACAAACTAAAAACTGGTGCCCAACCTTTTTAAGGATCATTTTCCTAGCAAACTTGACTTAGTTAAAAAAAAAAAAAAAAGGTTCCCATGAGTATTCTTTAACTCTCAAGTAGAACTCTGAAACAAAGGAACTGGGGAACAATCAAAAGTAAAGCATTTAAAGTTTCTCAAGCAATTAGTAAGAGTAACATAGAAACTTTTTACTACATTTAGGTACCTTGACAGTGCATATGAAAAACTGACTCCCATTGGTGTTGGGGCCTGCATTTGCCATGCTAACAACTCCCGGTCCAACATGAGCCACTGCAAAACACCATTAAGTTGCGCATTGGTACTCACAATCACACAAACGATATAATGGAATTGAAGAAGTAACCACAAGCAAACACGAAATCACGTAAGGATCTAAGGTGGGCTTTCATTCACAGAGAGCTCCAGCCAGTTGCAACTGTCTAATGAGAAGTGAAAATGAACTTACACTTGAAATTCTCATCTTTGAATGTACGACCATATATACTTTTACCTCCCGTTCCCTGCACAAATTTGAAGTTGTCTGCAATAAGTAGATGGATATGCTAACAAGTTCAAGCTCAACAGCCCACATAAAGTATCACCCAAGATTACAAAATAGAATATTCTTTTTCTTTTTTGAGAAACAAACACAATATGGCCACCTGGAATTTGTTCAAGTTACAGTGGCCAATATTTTGATAAAGAGACTCATTGTTAGAAAGAGCTCTAAGGCTAAAAAGAAACCCATGCATCCGGTCCAAGAAATTGGAACAACAATTTGTCCAGTCAACCATATGAACTCATGATGATAGATTTTTATGTTTCTGTATCACAAGGTTATCGGTCTCAGACGTAAGCGTAGACATGCAGCAAAGCAGATTTGAATATTTGGTGGGGTGGACCTCTGAACTTTCTAACAGGGGTAAAGTTCCATTTCAAATTAACGAGGTTGATACCATATGAGATTCATATTATGCAGTTTAAAAGAAATCAAGGTGGCAGGAACAAGCATATCTGGGGCAAGTCTTTCCTGTAATAGACAACATTTACCATCTAAAGGTAGAAAGCTTCAATCATCTCGATGGAATTAGAGCTCCAAAATTACACTAATTTCTTCCTAGCTCATGACATTAATGACAGCCTACTACTTTAGTACTTTATGATGACGACAGGTGGTTTCTCCACCCTAGAGGGAAATATATAGATTATCAAAGTGGCAAATGAGTAGAATTTCTCATCCACAAATTTTTGTCAATTGTAGAACAGTTTTAATAGTAGACTTGCTAAAAAAGGACCTTATCGCTCAGGAAAGTAATTATATCAGAACCCGGTATAAATTATTTATGAAGGTTAAGTCAAATGGGTGCAAGAAAGCAAAATTTCACAACAGAAAGATGAGAAGGCACCTTTAACTACCAGCTGAGTTGAACTTTTTTCTCCTATAAACCTTGGCTTCTTACCAATTTATATTAACCACGACATCATGCTTTATCACAGTGACCAACTACTAGAATGCTGCAAATCTGTTGATAATTTTTTTTTACCTTAATCTTAGTGTGCTTTGTGTCGATTCAAAACCCAATAGAAAAGACTTTTATAAGTAAATCTGATTGAAAAGATTGGCAACAAAAATCAATGATATTGATGATGCAGTGCAAACGATATCAGCCATAGACGAACTATGGACATATAAGCATGAGAAAAGCACCCACGTTTCCTTTATCAAAGTCCCCTCCTTGAATCATGAAATCCTTGATTACGCGATGAAATGCGGAACCTTTGTACCCAAAGCCCTTCTCTCCTAATAAAGATACACAATTGAGAATTGAGAGTGAATAGAAATCCATCCAAAAAGGTCACCCAAATAAGATAACTAAAAGAAACCAAGAAACTCAATAAGTGAAAAGCATGCAGCCAAAAAACTAACAGACAACCTGTGCAAAGGGCACGGAAGTTCTCTGCCGTCTGGGGCACATCATCACCATACAACCCAATAACAATCCTTCCGGCAAGCTTCCCTACAGGATTCCCGATACTTACATCAAAATAAACTCTGTTGGTAACTTTTGATTGTAAGGTTGCTTCCTACAAGCGAATGAAAGAAAGGCACACCCGCTGAGTCACTACACATAATTATACAACATTAAGCTCTTCGCACCACAAATCTCTCACTCAAATACAAAAGGGGGCGTGTGTGTATGTGTGTCTCCACGTATAAACATTCAAGAATCCTCGATTTGGAAAAGCCATTGAAAATGCAGCAATTAAACGAGCTCACCCGTTCGGAACAGAACTAATCTTGTAAACAATCAAAACTAGATTAGGATGCGGTTCAGTAGAATATTAGTAGGGCAAACCAAACAGATGCATAAGATATAAAATTTCTCTTTTTATTTCTTTTCTACCAAAATCTTTAATTTCTTCATATTCGCAGTAACCAAAAGGAGAGTAGGAAAAATTGCGCTAGAAAGGAAACCCTAACCTCGGCACTGGCCCTGACCGAGCCAAGAAGACCAGCTCTCCTATAAGAAGGATTCGACGACGAATATGTGAGAGGGCTTACACACAAAGGGCTGGAGAAGAAGCTCAATGAAGACGGCGATGGAGATATCCGAAGTTTGACCGAACTGCACGTGGGACTCGGAACCCCGATCCGGTACACGCTTCGTGTACCCGATAACGACCCGACATTTGGCTGCAAATCCAAGCAAACAGTCAGAAAAATCAAAAAGATTTTCAAACTAAATTCCTGACTGGCTGCCAAGAAAGTTCGGAAAGCTAAATAGAAAATTCGCGAAGAGTAAGAGTATTTTTACAAGGGAGGCCGCCATTGACGGATACAGAGATATTTGGGTGTGTGTTTGGGAGAGAGGAGTTGGTGAGCAATCGAGTGATAAGGCCAATGTTCGACGACGATTTCAGGGTGACGAATGGAAGATAGAAATGGATTAATGATAGACGCACAGCACCTTTTTCTTATGTATTTACAGGTTACTTACATTTTTATTTACAAAATTTATTTTGTTAGTTTTTTTTTTAATTTAAATTTTTAATTTTAAATTTCATAATTTTTAACTTATAAATAACTGATATATAAAAAAATAAATTTTTTTTAAAATTTTTTTAAAATAAGTTTAACATTTTTCTTTTGGAATGTTTTTCATGATACATGATATAAAATAAGAGTACTTTTATAAAATAGTGTCATTTTATATGATATTTTATAATAATATTCTTTATTTTAAAATATAATTGTAAAATATGTTGCAAAAAATATTATGTATTTATCATTTTTCATTGAAGAATGTCCTCAAGGGTAGAGGGATAAGATGGGGGTTTTATTGTGTTTTATCTCGACCTTTGTGCTTTTACAATTGGACGAAAAGTAAATAAAAACACTTTTAAGTTTTAACACCCGATAATTTAAAAATTAATGAAAATTAAGTCATTCCTTTGCTAAAACTAAATATTAAAAATAAAAGCTAACCTTAAAATATTTTTTATACAAGATGAAAAGTAAAACTGAAAAAAAAAAAAAAGAATATGTGCATTCCACAACTAAAACAAGACACTGTATTCTAATTTTATTACAAGATATCTTAATATTTTCTGTTTGGATAGTAAAAATATTTTTATCTCATCTTATTTTATTTTATCTCGTCATTATAATTTTTTTTTAAATTTTACACAAAATATATTAAATAATTTAATTATTTTAAATCTCAAAATAATAATAATATTAAAAAATAATATTTTATTTAACTTTCAATTTTCATCGCAACTAACTATCCAATCCAAATAGTACCTAAAAAATTACTTGTGGAGCATGCTAATAGTTTTGCTAGTTAGAAGTGTTCATTGAACCTATTTAAAGTGTTGTTTGGATAGTGAGATGGAATGAAATAGTTTTAACTGAAAATTAAATAAAATATTATTAGAATATTATTTTTTAATATTATTAATATTTTAAAATTAAAAAAAAATTAAATTATTTATTATATTTTATATAAAAATTAATAATAAAATGAAATAAAATAAGATAAAATAAATTGAAATGGTTTTGATATCAGAACTAAGCCTAATTCTGCCATAAACCATTCATATAAGTTGAGGCTAGGTTCCTGCCCCATGTCTCATCACACCTCGGCAAGTGCCCTCGCCTATATGATGGGCTACCAGATTCGCGCCTAGGCTGTCCGCTTACCATCACAGTTTGGTGCACAGGGAGACAGAGATACGAGCTTCGATGGTGTGACTATGAGAGACTAGCGACAGTCAGAGAGGTTGAGATCATTAGAGGAAAGACAGAACTGAAGTAAGTTATATTCTAACCTAAAACAAAACGACATGATTTCATTAAAAAATTTATTTGTTAAAATATGTTTAATATATATCTACTCGATTATAATAAGTGTCTATCTAATTATAAACAGTAATTTTTTCTTGTTTTATCGTTAGTTTCCTTGTTTCTTGTTAAGTCCCGATTAAGCCTCCATTTGTGGCCATTTATATTGTTTGTGTTTGTTTGTATTCTATTATAATAACCTAAAATCTACAAGAAAAATATTGCCAAATTATAATACGTTCAGGCTAGGCATAGATACAATTGTTTTTTCCTATACATTATAATAGCAAAAATATTATAATAAGTTACAATTTGAAAAAAATACAGTCCCATTTGCCCTCATTTTTTCCCTTTTGTCTTTCAATTCCATGTGCTCTTCCTTTTCTCCTTTTGTCCATCTGCTAGCAACTGAATTTGTGAATATTGTCCATGCATTAGAATGGAAGCTACAAACAGAAAGAGAAAATATATTAGAAATTAGATAATATATTATATTGCATGCAATATAAAATTTGTAGAGGCAGATTTCAATCATATGTAATAGAAATTTATAATAAGTTATAAATTTATAATATGCAGTATAACATATAATTTATAATAAGTTACATTTTATGTCCATGTGTCTAGGCAAGGAGAAATTAGAAATTTATAATCACATGATGAGGTAGCCGAATGGCCAAGCAGTATAGTAGTCAGGTTCAAAGTTTAAACACCAAGAGACATCTTTCATAGGAACCCAAAAGGCATTGAACTGTGTTTAAGAAAACCTTTCTATTACTTTCAGTGCAATGGTGCTAAGGTTTGAAAAGTGACTGAAACCTTCTATTACAAATAACCATTCTATTACAAGCCGTGAACTGGTGCTACAATTTCAAAAAAAATTAAAAAGTGAGTCTAACTATTTTTTGTGTGTTTATAATATAAGTATATCTATACATTACATATGTTTGTTCATATTTCTAAGAAATAAAGTAACTGATACCATAAAATCTAGAAATTCATAAAACTTATTAAAAAACATATCAGAAAACTCAATTCAGAAAACTTATTCGTGTAACTGCATATTCAATTTATCTTCTATTCCTTTCAGTTTCTTCTACACCATGTCTTTCTCAAATTAGGTGTGGCGAAGTAGTGCAGTGGTGCTAAGGTTTAAAGGAACATTGAAAAGGTCAGTCTAACTGTTTTTTTTTTTTTTTTGTGTTTATGGTATATATAGTCTATCTATACATTACACACGTTTGTTCATATTTCTAAGAAATAAAGCAATTAATACCATAAAACATAGAAATCCAAGTTGTTAAAAAACTTATAAATAAAAAAACTCAAAAACAAATAAAACCTAATCCCTATAGTCAAACAACAAGAAGAAGAAGAAAAATATAGCAAAAATAATTAGAAAATCAAGCCCAAAAACTGAGGAAATAAAAAATCAGAAAGTACCTGGAGAAGGGGGTCATTCTATAGTGATAGATTGTATCCAAACAAAGCAACAAGTCTAAAAAAGAAAAAGAAAAAGAAGAGGAACCCAAAAATTTGAGCAAATCGATTTTTACATTTTTTGTTTAGAAACCATATATAAATAAATGAAAAAATGAAACCATTGTTGAAAATCCCCGCAAAAGGAAAAAACCACCAAATCAGATCAATTTATTCAAAAAATGAAAAAGAGAAGTCAAAAGCATGAAAATGATTGGAGAGAAGTAATAATCACATAAAAGTATGCACAAAAAGCAAACCACAATCCAAAATCCTTGAAAGACAAATCCCAAATCAGGTCAATTAAACTGTTAGAACGTGCACAAAATCTATATTGTCCATGCATTGGAATGGAAGCTACAAACAGAAAGAGAAAATATATTAGAAATTAGATAATATATTATATTGCATGCTAGAGTAAAGACAATATATCATATTAGAAATTCTATTATATATCATAAACTGAATATTTGAATATTTATAAAAGTCTAACCATTAATTACAAAAATGGTGCAACCAAAACAAAAACATGAAGAGGCAATCAAATGGCCAAGTGGTGCTATCGTCAGCTTTAAAGTTTGAACACCAAGAGACATCTTTCATAGAAATCCAAGAGCCATTCAATTGTGTTTAAGAAAACCATTCTCTTACCTTAAGTTTCTACTACACTCTATGTCTCTCAAAATTAATTAGAAAACTTATCAGAAAAACTCAAATTAGAAAACTTATTCGTGCAACCGCATATTCAATTTATCTTCTATTTTTTTCAATTTCTTCTACACTTCGTCTCTCTCAAATCAAGAGTGGCCAAGCAGTGTAGTGGTGCTAAGGTTTGAAGGAACATTGAAAAGTTGAGTATAACTGTCTTTTATGTGTTTATAAAATGTATAGTTTATCAATGCATTACACATGTGTCTATTCATATTTCAAAAAAATCAAGCAACTAATACAATAAAACTTAGAGATTCATAAATGTTAATAAAAAACTTCTAAAAAAACTCCAAAACAAATATAACCTAATCACTATAGTCAAACAATAATAAGAAGAAGAAAAATATAACACAAATAAATAGAAAATCAATGCCAAAAACTGAGGAAAAAAATGCAGAAAGTACCTGGAGAAGATGGTCATTCTATAGTGATGGACTGTATCCAAACAAAGCAACAAGTTTCCAAAAAAAAAGAGGAACACAGAAATTTAAGTAAATCAAATTGTACAGATTTTGTTTAGAAACCATATATAAATAAATGAATATAAATAAATTTATGTATCGAATAATTTCATCACTCTAATACAATTTTTTTTTATAAGAAAAGAACTATAGAGATGAATAAATCTATCCAACCCCCAGTTCGTAATCGCACACCAGACTCCTGTCGTGGCGACCCGGTCCGGTCAACACGATACGGTTTAGTGAAACGCACGCGAAGACTCCCTTCTTTCCCGCTTCTCCTCAGATCTCTGCTCTTCCCCTTAGACTCTTCTCTTCTTAATCAACATTATATATGATTAAGAACGTTGAATCTGTCAAAGGTACTTTTTTTTTTTTCCAGTTCTGTGCATTTGTGAGAGATTATGTGTCTCTATTTCTCCGATTTTACAATTTGTTTTTTGCTCTCTCACCCTTGCAATCTCTCTCTCAACCCTTCTCCGTTTCATCCCCGAGCTGCTGGACCAATTCGGAGTCAAAGGTACCTTTTATTCCCAGTTCTGTGTCTCTATCTCTCTGATTCTGCATTTTTTTTTTGCTCTCTTACCCCTGCGCTCTCTCTCTCTCTCAGCCGAGCCGCTGGACCAATAGGTGTCAAAGGCACATTTTTTGTTTTCCAGTTCTGGGTATCTATGAGAGATTCTGTATCTCTATCTCTCCGATTCTGAATTTTTTTTTTTTGCTCTCTCACCCCTGTGCTCTCTCTCTCAGCCCTTCTCCGTTTCATCCTTGAGCCGTGCTGAAATGGTGCTTTCATCCGAAGCCATACGAAAATGATGAACCCAGAGGAGAAAATATTCACGATGCCGAAGTAATGAACTCACAATGTTCTGGAGTGATGGAGCCACACGGGGAGGCCAGGGTGAGGCCGACAAAAGGACACGAGCTGGGAGAGTGGGTGGAGGACAGAAAGCGGGGAAGGAAGAACTAAAGAAGAACTCATTACAAATTGAAATGAAACTTCTTGGACAAAGACACACGTTTTTAATTTTTTTTTTTTTTAAAGCCACATAGGCAAGGAGTGCGGAGGTTGAGTGAACAGTGGGTGGTTGTGTAGTATAACTTCTATAGAGATATGTCAATTAGAATAACCCTTAAATTTTTCATATAATATGATTTCAATCTAAACATTTAAAACTTAAAAATAAAAGAAGTCAGAACCATGAAAACAATTGTAAAGTAACAATCACCTCATTTAAAACTTTTACCTTCTATTTTAGCAAAAAAAAAATAAGACACCATATCAAATCAATTAAACTGTTAAAATATGCACAAAAATGCAACCATTGTCCAAACTCGCCGCAAGAGTAAAAAATCACCAAATCAGATCATTGATTCAAAAATACAAAAATAGAAGTCAAAACCATGAAAATGACTGTATAGAGAAGTAACAATCACATTAAAATATGCACAAAAACCAATCCAGAATCCAAAGTACTTGAAAAAAAAAACCACCAAATCAGATCATTTAAATTGTTAGGACATGCAAAAAAATCAAACCATAGTTAAAAGTCCATGCAAAAAACACACCACCAAATCAGATCAATTAAACAAAAATTGAAAAAGAGAATAAAACAATGACATACAAACCAAAAAAAAACCCATAAATTTTTAACGATGATAGGTGATGAAAAGCATTACAAATAGCTTATGATCTATTGATCACATTAATATTAATCAACTAAATTATACATCCATGCATACAGACTATATTTCTGCTCTTACTAAAAATAAATAAATAAACTTCTTACTAAAAATAAATAAATAAACTTCATTCCAAGGTGCTTAAATCATTCTCACAAAACTCAGGCACAAAATTTAAAAGAAATTTGCATTTCAAATTTACTTGGCCTAAAAATCATCATTTCAAGGTATTCGCTTAAACAATAGGGCATTGCAATGTCATTATGAGACTTTAGTAGCTCTAACTGGTATTAAAAAATTGTACAAGAATGTAAAGGCGAGTAAGGAAAAAAATAGAAACAGTTGGATTTTATCAGGCTTTTAGCTCTTCTCCTTGGTAGAGAACTTCACGAAGATATTCAAAAGAGCCCTAAATGAGCAAAAACCAAAAATCAAAAATAAACCGTAAAGCACAAAAAAACTAAAATAAAAATTAACAAAAATCATGGCTTCCGAAGGTCACACGCAAGAAATTAAGTGCGGAAGCAAACTCCTACATCAACCTTATGGTCCGAAGAACAGATCTAAAAAATAAAGTAAAAACTAAAAGATCTAAATGAATATATATAGATTTGTCGGTACAAAAAAAAAAAAGTGTTGGAATTTCTCAGCTCTAGACTGTTAACGTTTGTGAAAAACCACCACACTTTCGGTGGAGTCCGAATATCATATATATACAAATATGGTTTACAATTGATAAGGAAAGCTTTACAAAGAAAGGAAAGAATTACAGAGGATTGCAAGCCTATAATCAAGGGTCAACAAAATAATAAGGATAGCTAAGAATCTGGAGAAGATTCTGAGGAATCCTTAACACCCCCCCGCAAGCGAAGCGTGGGATTAGAGCACACACGTAGCTTGGATCGAAAGAATGTAAAGAGGGGCCGTGAGACACTCTTGGTAAAAACATCAGCAACTTGCAGTGTAGTAGAAATATGCTGAGTACGAATTCGACCAGCGACCACAAGTTCACGAAGAAAATGATAGTCCAGATCAATGTGCTTGGAGCGCTTGTGAGAGACGGGGTTAGAGCTTAAAAAGATGGCACTCTTGTTGTCGCATAGAAGAAGAGGTCGAGCTAGAGTGGAAACACGTAGGTCACGAAGAAGATGATCTAACCAGAGGACTTCAGCAGCAGTAGAAGCCAAAGCACGGTATTCAGATTCACAGCTAGAGCGAGAGACCGTGGGTTGCTTTTTAGCGCTCCAAGAGACAAGATTGTCACCTAAATAGATGGAATAGCCGGAGGTAGAGCGACGAGTGTCAGGACAGCCGGCCCAATCAGCATCAGAGTAGGCAGTAATGCTAGCGGAAGAAGAGGCAGTGAATGATAAACCAAAATGAAGGGTACCCTTGACATAACGAAGGATGCGCTTTACTGCCTGAAAATGTTCATCAGTGGGGGCATGCAAATATTGACTAACAGAATTGACCGAGTGCGCAAGATCAGGGCGAGTGATAGTCAAATATTGCAGTGCACCAACAAGAGAGCGATAAAGAGTGACATCCTCAAACGGAGAACCATGAGAGGAGAGACGCTGGGCGACAACCATAGGAGTTGTGATAGGCTTGCAGTCAAGAAGCTGGGCACGCACGAGAATATCACGTGCATACTTGGTCTGGCTGAGAAAAAGGCCCGCCGAGATGGGGGTGACTTCGAGACCAAGGAAATAGCTGAGGGATCCCAAATCTTTGGTGGCAAATTCGGAGTGAAGCTGCTGAATGAAGTGGTTGAGAAATGACACATTATTGCCAGTGAGAATAATGTCATCGACATACAGTAAGAGATAAATAATGTGCTGTTGGCGATGGAGAATGAACAGAGAGGTATCCGCACGACTGCAAGTGAACCCGAGCTTCAAAAGAAATGAGCTGAAACGCTGGAACCAAGCACGCGGAGCTTGCTTGAGACCATAAAGAGCCTTCTTTAGTTTGCAGACATGATGAGGGAAGCGAGGATCAACATAGCCAGGAGGCTGCTCCATATAAACATGTTCCTGTAGAATGCCATTAAGGAAGGCATTTTTAACATCGAGTTGACGAAGAGGCCAACCATAAGTAACAGCCAGAGAAAGCACAACACGAACAGTTGAGGCTTTGACTACGGGACTGAAAGTATCTGTATAATCAAGGCCAGGAAGTTGAGTATAGCCCTTGACAACAAGACGGGCCTTAAGACGATCAATAGAGCCATCAGATAGATACTTCGTACGAAAAACCCATTTAGAGCCGACAATGTTCTTTTTGGAAGGCCGAGGAACAAGATCCCAAGTACAGTTGTCACGAAGAGCTTTGATCTCGTCATCCATAGCAGCGAGCCAGGCAGGATTTTTAGCAGCTGTTTTGAAACCGCGGGGCTCAGATGTAGTAAGAAGAGCATGGAGAAGCCCCGAGACATGATGACTGAGGTAAGTGGGATACCGCGGCCGGAAAATGCCTGCCTTAGCTCGAGTGACCATGGGATGAGAAGGTGGAGGTATGGCCGGAGCACGAGAAACTGGAGCATCAGACTGTGGCGAGGCCGGCACTGGAGAATCATCAGCAAGAGACTCAGTAGAGACCTGCAGAGGCTCAGAGAAAGAGTTAGGATAGAGACGACATGCATGAGACCCATACCGAGAATGTGGACCGGATAAAGGTGTGGGGGGCGATGAGGTAAAGGGTAAGGGTAGGTCATGGGTAGGCAGGGGTTCCAAAAAAGGGGAAAGATCTAAAGAGGTGAGAGGCTGGGCGAGAGAGGTGGGTAGTAAGGGAAAATACTGTTCATCAAATTTGGCATGAGGAGTGACGTAGATTTTGGAGGTGAGGGGGTCGAGACAACGGAAGCCTTTATAGGAAGTGCTGTAGCCTAAAAATAAGCAAGAAATGCTGCGAGGAGAAAACTTGTTAGCAGCATAGTCACGTAAACATGGGTAAACTCTGCAACCAAAAGGATGAAAGTTCGTGTAGAGTGGAGGTTTACCGTGTAAAATTTCAAAGGGAGAAATACCTCCAAGAAGTGAGGCAGGCAACCGGTTAATGATATAAGTCGCAGTACTAAAAGCGTCGACCCAATAGCAAGTGGGTACGCGTGAATGAAATAAGAGCGCAAGACCCATTTCAGTCACATGGCGATGCTTGCGTTCTGCGCGTCCATTTTGAGAAGGAGTGTAGGGACAGGACATTTGGTGATGAATACCAGAGGAACGGAGTTGAGATTGAAAGCGATTGCTGCAAAACTCAGCGCCACCATCACTCTGGAAAATTTTGATTTTGCAAGAATATTGATTTTCCACAAATGACTGAAATTGAAGAAAAATGTCAAGAAAATCAGATTTAAATTTCATGGGATAAAGCCATGTAAAGCGAGAATGATCATCAACAAAAATAACATAATAAGTAAAGCCCAGTTTAGATTTAATCGGGACTGGTCCCCATATGTCACAATGAACAAGACCCAAAATGGAGGTGGAGCGAGAATTATGATTAGAGAAAGGAAGCTTATGGCTTTTTGCAAATTGACACGTAGCGCAAATTGTCGGTTTAGGCAAAATAGAAGTAAGAGATAACTGGCCTTTTTTATTTAATAAAGAAATGATAGAATGATTAGTATGACCAAGACGCGCATGCCATAGATCATACGACGCCGTAAGAGCAGATTTATTAAGGACTGAAACAAAGGCATCATTGCCACGCTCAAGTACGTAGAGACCGCCATCACGTTTTCCGGTTGCCACCACCTTGGTTGTGAGCTTGTTCTGAATGGCAAAAGAGGAGTCAGTAAAGGTAACTTGAAAAGGGAAATCGGAAGTTAACTTACTAATGGAAATAAGACTTTTGGTGAGGTGTGGAACTAATAAAACATCAAGCAATTTTAAGTTGGAAGTGGGATGAGAAATACCCGTGTGGGTGATGGGTAAGGACGCCCCATTCCCCACAACAACTTTATCCTTACCAACATATTTTTCGGAAGTGTCAAGTGCAGTTGAATCCGGCGTCATATGGGCGGAGGCACCCGTGTCAAGATACCAATCTGAACTGGAGGAACCATCAGAGAGGGAGCAGCTATTTTGGAAAGCTTCAGCAAGCTGTGCTGATGGGTCCGCACGATCATATCGGTTTCGGCATCGATCAGCCGTATGACCCTCTGTTTTGCAGATTTGGCAGCGAGGAGTGTAGGGACGACGGGATCGGTTGTTGCTGGAAGAGTGCCCACCAGATGAAGAACCACTCGTGCTGCCAGTTGAGCCACCTTTGGAGCGCCGATTGCCTATGGAACGAGATTGACCGCCACGGCCAGAGAAACGATTTGCTGTAAAAGCTGCAGGTGAAACAGAGTGAGTCTCAAGAGATTTTTGAAATAAATCATAGCTTTCGGCTAGAGGGACCAAGTCATGGAAAGAGGGCAGCGGGGTGAGAGCCATCTGTGTGGAGGAAAAACCAGCGAACTCGGTGCCGAGAGCACGAAGGAACCTGTGAGCTTTGTCCACTTCATCAACGGGACGTCCAATAGCCATTAACTGGTCACAGAGACCTTTGAAAACACGGGCAAATTCAGCAATAGATCGGTTGCCTTTCTTCATCAACTGGAGCTCATCCTTCAACCGTAACTCACGGGTTTTGGAGCCATGACTGAAAGCACGTTCAAGTGCAACCCAAACAGCCCGAGAAGTTGCATGACCAACAGCGGCTGCCATGGCTTCTTCAGAGAGAGACGACAACAGCAAACTAAGAATGCGCTGGTCTTTGAGTTTCCATTCAAGAAACTTGGGGTTGGGTATGGAGGTGCCATCGGTGGGGTGGGGCAGAGTTTCGGAAGGTGGAGTGAAAGAACCATCCACGAAACCGAGAAAATCCTGGCACTGAAACAGGGGCAAGAGCTGGCTTTTCCAGAGCAAATAGTTGGTTGCCGAGAGCTTGATAGTGACCATGTGAACCATGGTATTGAAGGAGAGGGGTTCGGCCATGAGGGAGAAGAAGAAGAGAAAAGAAAAAAATGATCGGAAGTGATTCCTATATGGCTCGTGATACCATGTTAACGTTTGTGAAAAACCACCACACTTTCGGTGGAGTCCGAATATCATATATATACAAATATGGTTTACAATTGATAAGGAAAGCTTTACAAAGAAAGGAAAGAATTACAGAGGATTGCAAGCCTATAATCAAGGGTCAACAAAATAATAAGGATAGCTAAGAATCTGGAGAAGATTCTGAGGAATCCTTAACATAGACTAAAACATCTAGATTTGATGTTGTCTGCAAAGAACAAGAAAAAAAAGAGAGCTTTCAAGCGAGAGAAAAAGAAAGAGACGTAAAATAAGTTATGATTTTTATCTTGCATCTTAGCTCCTCCTCAAAATGAAAAATGGAGGGACGAAAATGGATAAAGAGAAGAGAATCCACTACGCCGTCAAGACCGTTGAAACAGAGGGATAAAGAGAGAGATCGAGACGGTAGATGGAGTTGATTTTCAGAGAGAGATCAAGAGAGAAAGGTCGGGACAGAGAGGAAGGAGAATGAAAGGAGCATCAAAGAGCAGAAAAGGATTTGTGTGGCATAAAACTGATTTGGGGCAAATATTCCTACCACAATATCACCATTACCCAAGTTGTAAAGACTAAATTGGCCTCTTGAAACTGACAAATGAAAGGAAACAAGTCTTTTAACATATGAATTTTTTTAGTTTTAAAAATTTTAAGATAAATTATAAACATTGCATTACAAAATTTATGTTATTTTACAAGCCCATATATATAAAATATTGTAACACAAGCTTCACAAAGAGAATGGATGATTCAACTTTATGTTAACCTTGATCGACTCAACCAACAGCAGCATAAGAATTTTAACGTCGTCTCTATTGATCTTGTACAGGATGACACAAAATAATGAATCATAGTATAAACATCATACTATACATATTTTGAACTACTATTTTTGTTGGACTTTTATTAAACTTATCACAAGTAGCTTTGCTAAAATTACGAATGTTATAAACATGTATTAAATTATATGATATTTTAAACTAATATTTTTCTTTTCTCCATTGCCTTAAATTAAGTGAAATCAATCATTTTTATAAAATATATATTATTTTTTACAAATAATCATTTTATAAAACTAGACAAACGTGTTTTACATATTACTCCTACCTAATATATATATATGAGCCAAACAAAGGTGAGAAATCAAGATGGGGTCAAGAGCTAGCTCGACATCCACCACCTACCATTCCGCAAGGACAAGCGACCGCCCACCCGCCTTAAGTGGAGCCCCGCCCCCAACCCTAGTTAAGGCCTTAAAAAAGTGATACTGCAATTATGATCTCGTTTAATTACACAATTCAGATAAGATGAGATGCTTTATTAAAAATTGAATAAAATCTTACTATAATATTACTTTTTAATATTAACTTTATTTTAAAATATAAAAAAATTTAATATTTATTATATTTTATATAAATATTTATAATAATTATATAAAATGAGACGAGATAATTTATACATACAAAACAGCCAAAACTGCAACTACAGGCTTTCCCTAAAGTATACAAAATGTATAAAATGGAATATTTTCTTTCATAAACCTCATGTACAGAACTCTTACCCTGTCACTACACTATACGTAATGTAAGAATGAAAGAATTTCCACTGGCAGGCGCTCTTAACCGAGGGCTCTGGAACCTATACAACTTTTCAAAAAGAAAAAGAAAAAAGAATATACAAATCAAATGGGGCTAATCCTCTATGCGTTGAATTTCACCCATCATGATGCGATTGCTGGTGACTTTGAAACCAAGGAGAGCAGGATCAATTTGCCTTCCTTTTTTGCCCTTCTTTTTGCCACTTCGTCCCCCTTGCGTTCCATCTGTTGCCTCCGAATATACTGCCGTTGACTGAGCCTCTGCTGGCACTGCCTTCCTCGCATTACTCTTCAGCATGTCTATAAATGATGCCTCTGAAACATCAGCATCACCGCAAGATGAAGTACGCCGGAATCGCATGTCTTTCTTTCCAGCTGCCATGGTGTCCGAACCTGAAGTTTTAGAGATAATTAATTACTTTAACCAGGAGAAGAAAGGAGTAGACGAATTTGAAAAGTCAATACCGTCGGCAACACCACTTGGAATTTTCCCCCTCGTAACTGGGTCTGAGACCAGCTCAGACAATCCTTCCTGTGAGGAGGAAGTGTGGGAGACAGGAGGACGTCTCAGCAAAATGTTCTCTGACCCTTTGGATGGAGCAGGCACCCTGATGAGAGGGAGGCCAGACAATGAAATGAAAATCAGATAAAGCAAAGTATGTCTCAGTCATGCATGATTCAATCATAATAAGAAATACAAAAGTACAAAGTTGAAAACTAACAGCTATCAAGAGTCGGATCACGATAAGCCTAATAACAATTGGTCTGTCACACCCTAAAGTGAGGTCTGCCTCCAGTTTACCTCATCCCGTATTTATACTCAAAGCCTAGAATAACATTTGAAAAGTACTAAAAATGCCCTGTTGTAACTATTTCCCTAAGGCTATCCAGGTCATTTAGTACAGCTCTCATGGCATAGAGCTAACGGGTTTTTTCTTCAATAAATAGCAAACTTATAAAACATAAACACAAAGGAAACTCACCGCTCCTTGGAAACTTCCTCCACAAATGAGTTGTTAGTTCCAATCTTGTCATTGTAGAAGCCCACTTTCCCACCTGAGTTCAAATTCAGAAAAGAAAAAGAAGAGTCATTATCATTCTAATACGAGCATAACACAATGGCTTAAAATGAAACAATTGAGATGAAACTACTTGCAGTACCAATTGATGATTGCCTGCTAAGGGCATTAAATGAAATCTGCCCATGATCCAGAGTAGCCAAACCAGCTTGCTCCACCGCACCTTCTTGAATCTCAAAAACTGGACCCTTCACCATACCCTCACTCGGGGGCCCATACTTCCTCCCCTCAGACTCTGAAAACTCATTGCTCCTAGATGACTTGCCGATTGTGTTAGAGTTTTTGTAAATTGCCTGACCAACATCATTGATGCCTGCCAAGTGTGACTGTCCCTCAATCAAGGGAACAGAATCGGACCTAAAAGGCATTGTTTCACTGCTGACCAAGCTGCAGCCCCCCTCATCCTGCAGTGGTTCAAATGAATGAGAACCATAAGATCCTACTGCAAATGAGTTAGCCAGACCAGCTTCTTGGTCCATACGAAGACTGAATGCACTATCAGAGGAGCTTGACCCAGCATAGAGGCCAGATGGCGCCCTTGCTTCCTTGCCTGCATCTAATGGCTCAGTAGATTGAAGGCCTGATTTCTGATGGAGCAATTCCATTAACAATCTTTTTGACTTCTCATCATCGAATCCATCTGACATCCATAAAGTTGCATCTTTAGAAGTCATTTTAGCTTCTGACTCCCTTTTCTGACGCTCAGCATTAATATGCATTTGTTCAATCCGAGACATCCTCCAGTCATTCTCTAGCTGCTCATTGTTCTCAGACCAGCGGCCCTCATTTGCATCCAATTGTGAAACATGAAATTGATTCGGAACCAAAGGATGGTGGGGATTATGCGGGTGGATACTAGATGAAAATGTACCCGCTTGAGCAGCAGATTGCATAAGTGGATTTGGCTCTTGCATATCTAAACCATGAGCACGGGCCATAGCTAGAACATCCAGATTCATCCCTGGAGCACCGGCAGGCAAAGACATTGAACGCTCAAATGACATGGATCCAGGGTCATAAAACCCTTGCCGAAGGCGCTCCTGCAATGAAACATTCCGCTCAAGGTGACTCAGCTGCTCCTCATGGGATGGCCTCTGTTGCCGCTGATAGACATCCAATGGGCCAAACCCTGAAGAATGAGGTCTGTGAGAACCAGCATGATTCCTGAGAAACTGATCAGATTCATCTGGTGGCCATATGGAACCAATATGCCTCTCTCCTTCGATACCGGTCCTCTGCCTCAATCCCATTAACTGCCTGGCCTGCAGCTGGTCTTGTTGAAGAAGCTGCTGGTCCAGTGACTGCATCTGTCCATGCTGTACATGTATAAGCTCAAGTAAATCTCTCTGATGATCTTGTTGTGGCATGTGACTGAATTTCGCTTGTATAAGTTGCTCTAAAGACGGATCAATATGCCTCAAAGGATGGTGAGACTGTTGTTGCAGTTCGTGTAGGTGTTGTTCCAATAAAACCTGATCAAGAACACTGTTGGCTCTGAAAGAATCAATATGCGACTGCACAAGCCCTTGATCATGTAATTGATTGCGTAACAACTGTTTAAGCACCTGCCGGGCTTGAGATTGCTGTTGCTCCTGCAAAAGCTTTTGCTGTTGATGAAGCTGCTGTTGTTGCTGCAATTGATGATGTTGTTGGAGCTGAATCTGTCGCTGCTGTTGCAACTGAAGTGTCAAAAGATGATCCAGATCTGGTGCAGAATGATTGGCCAATTGCGGGTGGTGTATAAGATTCTGACTAGGCACATGTTCTAAAACCGATTCATTTATGTGCGCATGAGACAGCAGATTTCTCTGTTGGAGTTGCTGCTGCTGAAATTGCTGTGCCATAAGCTGCTCTGCTAAGTCAAAATGATTGGATTCCTGCTCCCTGCGTGACAAATGATGAGCAGCCATGGCATCTTGATACATGCTAGGGTCAGGAAGTGTATTTTTTCTATAAACATCAGACCAAGTCTCTGTAGGAAGAGCTGGATCGGCCATAGCACCAAATGGAGCAGCCCTTCCCATGTTCGATGTAACAGATGACTTTGCATGTTTTGTATGATCTTCAAGCTCAGACCAGAGCAAGCCAAACGGGTGCAACTTATTATCATTTTGATTTAGTACACCAGTTTCTGTCAACTCGTTTGGAAGAGAAGGATGAACGAATGAATTTTCTGAAGAATGATGATTGCTCCCACTAGATTTCGCAATAGAATATCCGGTGTTTCCAGGTCTTCCCGGAAATACAATTTCTGGAAGGAAAAAAAAAAAAAAAAAAACAAAGAGAGAGAGAGAGAGAGAGAAGAATCATTTTTTTTTTTTGGGCTAAGTAAAAGAAGAGAATCAATTTGTTACAACAATTGAAAATCAAGATTGCCAGAAACATTAAAAATAGAAAACGGACCTTCTTCTTGCGTAACAAACTTAGGAAAACTTTGAACCTCAGAACGCTGCAGTTGCAGTGTAACCTCAGGCTCAGATGCTCTTGACTGAACATGCTGAGCTGAAATGCTATCAAACTCGGACAATGGCTGGCACAGGTCATTTCCAGCAGATGAATTACTTTCCAAAACAGAAACAGGAGCTGGTAAACTAGCATCTGACGGTCCAATATGTTCTAAGTTTGGGTTAGGTTTCGTGCTAATGGCATATCCATCATTGACTTTCAGATAAGGTAATACTTTGCCCAATTCTTGAAAAGGTGTTCCCTCGGGAGCGTCTGCCATGCGAACTGGCAAATCTGTCCCAAAAAATCCTTGTTCAAACCATAAAACAATGTCAGCCCCAACAAATGGTCCCTGCATCACCCCCTGAGGATCAATGTAGTACAAACTTAACTCCTCAGGCAGAGTTACCCTTTCTAAGTCAATTGTGTCAATGCTGCTACTTTGATTATGCTCAGGAGAAGTCAAAGCAAAGAGAGAACTTGAATTATCGGGAAGCTTGGATCTGATGCCATATGAAGTGGAAAACTTATTGGCATCAGACTGAGCATGCTTGTTAATGTCAGAATCTGTCATCTGCCATCTTTCACCAATATTGATTGGAGAAGCACCACGCTGAGCACCATCAATCTCTGTGGCACCATGGACACCATTACTTTCAGAAAGTTTTGGGGCCAATCCATCATCCAACTGAGGAATTGCTCCAGTAAGTTTATCTTCTGCATCATTAACACATTTCTCAGTAAATGAAGTGCGTTCAAAATCTTTCATAGTAGAGTTAACTAGTAAAGTTGTATAAATATGGTTTGATGGATGTCAAAGTGCTCGGGTAAACAGATACTCACCATCTACCATATTTCTCTGCAAGCCATATTTCAACATCGCACCACCATCAGTTTGATATGGATCATCCATTGCAGCTTCTTGTGAAGTATCAACAACCTCTTCATTGAGAGCAGCGAGTAGGATGCCCTGATTTTGCTCAGTCAAGTCCAAGTCTTCAACACCTAAATGAGGAACCGGTTTGCAAGATTTAAACCAAGAATAAATACATTTTTTACAAGTAAACCAAGAATAAATACATGACAAAAGTAACTGAGCTGAAAATACCTGTAAAATTCTCAGTTGATCTCCCCTTTCTATACAGACTGTACACCATTCCACTGTTTGTGATCTTTCCCCTCCATATGTCACCAAGGATGGCCTGTTGGCATTGTAGGGCACAATAGATTTTAACAAATTACAAGGAAAAATAATTCCTCAGTCACTGCAAAAATATCAAATGAGAAGAAATCGCAATAATTACCTCCTCATCAGCATCTGGGGTGACAAAAGCCAATGGTTCAACAACGCCTACTTGGGTAATAGGAGGTACCTCCTCCATCTCATCTGGCATGTTAGTAAAAGATTGACCAAGCTTTTGCCTCCGATATATGTCAAGAAGCTTTCCTCTTGGGTACAAAAAAGAACCAACAGGGTTGCTCAGTCTCCCAAGTACACTTTCACTTCTGTCAGAATAAACTGCACCAATGGGACCAGAAGACGAACCTCTCCCAATAACATTTGACCTTCCTCGTCCAAGGGTAAATCCCACGTTTGAACCTTCTGTCCGTCCTCTCTCAATTCCAAATCCAGGTGCAGCACGGTTGGGATTTGAAACACCAGAATGAACCTCCGGTCTATGACGTGGCCTCCATTTATCACGAGAATCTGAGTCACGCTCGGAAGCTGAACGGTTGCTACTTACAAAAGGCTGATGGTCATTATGAGCATCTTCCTTTTCTACATCTGTCCTCTTCTCAGTTCGGGAATCCTTATCTTTGTCTTCAGGGCCCCATCTAGATGACCATTTGCTATCACGACGTGTTTCATGCCCAGAATTACGACCATCATGCCACCGATCAGAGGTAGGCAATGCTCTACTCTCACCTGCTTCTCTGATTGAGACATTTTCAGCACGGCGTTCTGCCTTCCTACGATCTCTTCTGCCACCGAGTAAGCTAGTTTCTCTTTCCTCTTCACGCCAGCGACGGCTACTTTCACTGTCAGTGGCAGTCTTTCTCCAATCTTTCCTGTCCTCTGATCCATCCAAACGCCAACCCTCTTTCGGATTGAGGTCAGTTGAGTTTCCAAGAGACGCAGAAGTTGGAGCACGCATTTCCTGTCATATACGAGAAAGCACTAAATGCATTACCATTGTGATACTGCTAATTCACTATGAATCTCGGTATGAGAATGGTCATATTGTCATAGCGTGAAGATAATAAAAAGTAACATAATTAGAATTCATGACAGATAATTAGAAGCTGAACATATTACTCATTATCTAACCTCAACTTATTCCGATACATAAAATACTAATATGAACTCCACTTCTTAAAAATGAACATTGTATAAGTAGCAATGGTATAGAATGAGCAAGTAACAATATCAAAGAAGGTAGAGCCCCCTGGCATGGAGTATCGGTAGCCTTCCCAACAGAAAATAAAGAAGAAAGTTATCGTACTAACTAAAGAAAGGGCTATGCGCCAAGCTAGAATACCAAAATAGGGGGTCAGCGTTTTGACGCGAAAGAAGATTACGCACATCACCTGTCTCCTGAAAGTAAATCAAATGCCATGACAAGAATGAATAACACCTTGTTATCTTCGATAGTATCCCGAAGTATATGAAGAGAAGGAGATTGGCTCAAGTCATGAGCCTCAATACCAACTAATTGGGGTCAGCTACATGGATAGCAGTATATCCTCCCCTATAATCTATTGAACAACCATGTATTTCCATATAATTTAAACGCGTATCCTTTTTTTGCCAGATAATGATATCACTCTTTCAAACTAGCACATTTGCAAGCCTCTGATGCACTTGCATGAACCATCTCAAATGACTCTCCCTCCCTTTATCCTTATTGGTGCTGGCCTTGCTCATGAATAAAAATAGTATAAAATGACTAGTAAATACAGCCATCAATGATTATGAACCTATAAAATATCAATTTTTAACCTGACTTCTTCCTTTTTAGTTGATAAGATAAAGCAAGCACCTGTACTGCCACTAGTTTTTTCATTCTTCTCCTGTTATTCATAATAGATAAATGATGTACAAAAAGGATAGCTACTGCCAAGAATGTGCACAAAGATGTGTATCCAGAGTCCCGCACCTCTTGAATTTCAGAATTTTTACTCCTGCATTATCTCTATGTTGACAGCGGCCTTGTGGTCTAGGTTTAAATTATTGGAATAGTCATACACTCAAATATAATCTAAAGTATAATAGGGACGTCAAGACAATGCATACACGCCCCTCTGACTACTGCTGCAAGAAGCTAGACTCCCTTTTGAAATGTATACTAGTCTAGTAAAAACAGTATGCATGCATGTAACATATGCCTGAATCACTTAAACAGAAAAAATACAAAATAATATGGTACCAGAGAAGGAATGCATGCTCCAAGTAGCAAAAAAATATATATAAAAAGACAGAACTTTCTGTATAACACAAACTCCCAAAAAGAAAATCATCGAGCGCACAATTCAATTGAGAAAATAGCAAACTGTGTACTTGGGAGAGGTCTTTTGCATTTTTTAATTAAATATTATAAAAAAATGTTTTAGTCTAACAAGAAATCTAAGAAATTTTAAAAGCCAAATAGAAATTTAATTTAGATGGTGACAAGTTTGCAGTAAAGATTTTTTATGAGTGGTTTATAATCAAGATACCAATTGTATTTCCAATATAAAAAATCATCTTGATACAATATATGTAAAGGTACATCCACATCAGTCTTACTTCAAACACTAAGAGAAAAGGAAAAGAAATGAAACTATGTTTCCTAGGAAGGCAGATTATACCATTTTAGGCTCAGTTGGTTTGGCATAAAGCCACTGGGGAGACAGAGGTATGCTGCTTTCCGATGCCACTTGATCTGCAACAACAGAAATTAACAACATACACTACATCAGATAAAAAACAGGAGCAAAAACTATAGCAAGTACAAGGGAAATGACTCCATAGGTCATCATTTTGGCAACAAAATAAATCCAATTCAGCCTCAATACCTTTTGACACATCAAGGAACCCCATAAGCCCCTTTTCCTCCCCATTCCCTCCAGAAGCTTCCCCTGGAAAAGATGGAAACACAAAAATTATATGTTACGATTTTTTCCTGAAATATAAATAGCACATTTGAACACAGAATGCTCCAAGCACTGAACCAAAATCTTCAGTGCTTCCAAAAGATTTAAGATAAATTGCTAAGTTCTTAAATTAGCCAACCTCACAGTCCACCAAATCTCAATCATAAAAACCAATGTCATTCCTGTCTACTCATGAACTTCAATACGCAGAAAACTATCTTAATCCAAAAATCAGAACAACCCTAAAGTCATATAAATCCCTCAATTCTAAAACAAAATAATGGAACAAAAAACTAACTGAAACCAACGGTATAATTACAAATAACTCATTGATGATTGAACTCTAAAGACTGCGATGTTTGGAAATTATTAATCAATTTACTAACAAGTTATAAACTCGTAATTCAATCAACCGATAAATGACTTCCAACCAACCTTAAAAAATTAAAACAATTTGATCTGTATTAGGACCAATAAATGGAAATGAAAATCAGAAACGCTATTTGCTGATGATGTCAGAAACCCTAATTGACGAAGTTGACTATTCAATAACGGAAAATGAACTAGTCCACCGCAAACTAGGAGGCTCACGATCAATAACGCCTTACGCCTAACCTCGCGTCGAATCCAAATGTACCAAACCATCAACTACAGCCTTTTTTTTTTCTATTTGGAATCAGCTAAACGAATCGGAACTGGTAAAAACATCGAGACAGTAAATGTGAATGAAGATAAATGAGTAAGGGGAGAGGAAGAGCGGGGAAGCACCTTTGGAGGTACAGGAGTGATCGGACGGCTTGGATGAGATGAGATCGTCCGGTAGATCGAGCTTGCCTTCCCCCATGGAAAGTTTAATGCGTAACCAGATTGATCGAGCGCGCGCGCGCGCGAGAGAGAGAGAGAGAGAGAGAGAGAGAGAGAGAGGGAGGGAGGGAGGATCTAATCAAAGTAGACAAACAACCACCCACACACTGGATTGGAGTTCCGAAGATACAGCGAGAGAGAGAGAGAGAGAGAGAGAGAGAGCCCGCGATCGAGAAAGGGAGGGAGGTACAAAGGATAGTTGCTAAGGTAATTGGGGATTCAGGAGGTTGGGGGAATCTAGGGTTTCGAAAACAGCTACAGAGAACACTTGCAGAGAGAGAGAGAGGCAAAGGGTGAGAGCCGGGCGCGTTTGGGTGGTGGTCAGAAGAGCCAAAACAAAACCGATCAAGTAGAATGACTTCAGCAAGTTTTGATTTTTAAACATTTGTATTTTCAGTTTTTCTTATTTTCTAAGAGTTCCGATAAATCCAAATAGAATTCATAAAATTTTATTGGTCAACTCAGCCTAAAATCAGAAAGATTGGGATTCAGATCTCTATTGGAATTTAGAGCATTTTCAATAGTTTATGAGTAATATAAAAAATGTAAATTATTTGAAGAATTATTTATAAAATGAGTTATATTTAGTTATATAAAAAAATTTATAAAATACAAATTACTATAATAACTCGTTATATGTAATGATATTGTTCATCTTTTAAATAAATTTTTATTTATTTATGCTTTATTTACTTCCTCATTTCTTTTTCTTTTTTTACATTTCAATATAAATCTTTTTTAATTGTTCATCATTTAAAACACCTCTATTTTATTTTATTTTTTTAAATTCCGACTTTGGTAAAATCTTAAAATGAACAGCACTATTTTTCAGTAAATAAGAATTGAAAAAATAAAATGATTTGTTTCTCATTATAAAATAGAGATATTGGCTCAAAAAAAGAAAGAAAAAATATAATTGCAAACACAATTATGCACTAATCTGTGCACTAATATGATATAATTGATCAAAAAATAGATTTTATTGAAAACAGTGTTAATTTAAATTTTAAGTATGAATGAATCAGTATTGGTACACAGATTAGTACGCAACTGTACTTGTATATAGCAAAACTAAGATATATTAACTCCGCTTAGTGATAAACAGTTTTGATATACTCCTTGACAAAAATTCTATTTACAAGTTGGTATAGATGATATACTATATACAATTATATATACAGTTGATTTTGGCATGATTTAGTTTATAAAATAAAATTAATTATATTATAAATTAAATCTTATCATGTAAATGATGTACAATATACATTATCTATACCAAAAGATATAAATAGTTACAAATCAAATAATATGTGATATAAAAGTTTTTAAATAGCACCACTGCAAAGTAATACAATATCACTTCCCATACTATATAGATAAGAGAAATGCTATAAAAAAAAAATTAAAAAAAAAAAAAAAGCTTACACTATACACATCCACCTTATCAATATGTAATCTATCATTTTTATTCTTATATCTTAATGTTTAAATATATATATATGTTGCCCAGATGACTAACACAAGAGGGGGGTGAATTGAGTTGTATTAAAAAAATAACAATTATAAATCAAATATATAATATAAAATATAAACAAAATATGAAATAACAATAAATATAAAGAGTAAGGGTAAGAGAGAAGCAAACTCAGTATGTTAACGAGGTTCGGCCCCACTGCCTACGTCCTCGCCTTAAGCTACCTCTTGAGGATTCCCAAATTCACTATTCAACCTCCTTCAGGTGGAGATAGAAACCTATTACACATTTGAACAACACCGCTACAAAGGATCCGTGTAGAACACCCTCTACACTTGCAATCACCTTACACGTGGTGATTCAACTATTCCCCATGTAGAATACTTTCTACACGCACAAAGGTTATACACACCCTTTTTCTGATACAAAAGTTGATAGTGGGTAGTGATCAGAAAATACTCCTCAATGAGTGAAATAAGAACAATACAGCGCAAACTATATCTCTCAAAATGAACAAGGATTAAGGCTCAATGTTTAGAGAAGAGAGAATGAAAGTTTTGAATGAATGTTGTATGCTATTGGTGTTGTAAATGTGAAGCTCTCAAATGATCTATTTATAGGCATATGAGACTTCATATTCAAATTTAAAAAGATTCACATGTCAAAGACAACATCATTCACTTTTTCAAAAAATTCAAATAAAAGGTTCTTCTTTTTCAATTGTCAAAAACAACATCATTCATTTTTTAAAAAAATCAAACCTAATCTTTTACTTTTGGCATATGACAAAATGAGCACACTTTCCTTTTCAAAAAATTCAAACCTAATCTTTTACTTTTTGCATATGACAAAATGAGCACACTTTACTTTTCAAAATTTTCAAACAAAATCATATACCTTTTGTATAAGTCCAAAAAAGTATCAATCACTTTTGAAAATATTCAAATAAAACATATACATGTGAAAGATGACAATCAATCATCTTTAATATTTTCAAAGTTCAACCCTTTAATCAAGGCATGCACATGTAAAAGATGACAATCAATCATCTTTCAAAATTTTCAAATTTAATTTTCAAAAATATTAATGCACATGTGAAAAATGTATTTTAATGCTTTATGATAAAATATTAATTTTGAGCATTAATCCTAATTTTGAATTTTGAAGAGATTTATAACATTACTCTATAATTTTAATGTGAACTTGTTCCATTCTTGCTCGTGCTTGTTTCCTTGATGTGCTTGACTCCATTGTGTAGACAACTTGAGCTTGAAACTTCTTTATTTTTTAAATTCATTTATTATCATCAAAATCCATGTGTAAATATATAAATACACAAAACTTGAAATCTAGAGTTCAACAATATATATATATAAATATAATGACAAAAATAACAAATTACATATAAATTGCACAAAGAAATATGATGTGGAGTTCTGCTACATATAATTAATTTTACATATTTTATATATATTTTATTAATATAATTGACTAAAATAATTATTTATATTAAAAATGATACAATTAATTATATTAACATAATGCATAAAAAATACATAAAATTAAGAAAAAATCTAATTATAAATATAATTACGTATTAATATATATACTAATTTAATATGATTGATTAAAAAATAAATTTTTTTAAAAATATAATAATAAATATTAATATATAAATTAATATATAACTTTATTTACACGTAACAAAATTTTAAAATTATCTGTATATAAAATTTTTGACATAGCTGCACACATAAAGACCGCGACTTAGGCCTGGAAGCAAATTACCAGAGGCCTAGAGACAAATGCGGCGGCACAATGTTTACTTGGACCTAGGTGGGACATGATCCCCTTATCTATCTCCATTATCATTTTCTGACCGATTGATTATTCATTATAAGGCTTTATCTTTTTCTTTCATCTCGTATCACTTCAATAACTAATGTTGCTCCATCAAAAAAAACAAAAATAACTAATGTTGCATTTCTAAGTAATTTTTATTTAAAAATAATCGATACTATAGTCATTTAAATTGTATTATATTAATTATTAATTAAAAATGATAAGATTCGAGATGTTCACTATAGTCATTTAAATTCTATTATACTAATTATTAACTAAAAATGATAAGATTCGAGATGTTCATTGTTAAATAGTACTAATCATGTCAATTGAGTTTATATTACTTTTTAGAGCTTTGCAATTTATTATTTCTGCACATTACATATTATATTTATTTTATTTTTTGAAAAATATTTTTAATTTTATCTTTTTAAACTAATTGAGTTCTTCTATATATTATCCATAAATCACACATTTAATAAGAGAGAAAAATAAAAATAAAAATAAAAAAAATTATGTATAACATATGATGTGACATAATTCTACTTTTTAAGATATTGAAAGTTTGTTGGGCCTTTGGGGGAGCCCAAAGTAAAACCCTTTCTTGTATAGTCTCATATGGTAGAACTAATGACATGTTTGATAGTATTTTATGACTTCACTCAAGATATATCCTTCTTTTTAATTATTTTATCCCATTTAATTAAAAATAATAACAAAATACAACAACATTGAATCGTATTGTATTATAAATTAAAATAATTACAACAAGATAATATATTTTGAGGGGACCCGATAATTTAATTTTTTTATTTTTTTATGTTCCAATATCAAACATGAAATTATAAATCAAAATAATGCATTTATAGCTCCATTAGTATATTAATTTTTTTTATGACTAGTCTGGTCTTTACTATTACTAATATTTTTTATAGATAAATATTCAAGAGATAATATTTTTTGTCTAAATAGAGACTCAACTCTACCCTTCATAAAAAGAGATGAATCAACACCTACAGACAAACGTCTAAAATACGAACTCTTTTTTTTATTTTAATTAATAATAAAAAAATAAAGTAATGAGATAGATACAAAAAAAAGATAGATTACAGTTTAAATCAGTTTAAATCAATCCTAATAGATTTCAGAATGTGTGATGGCCTGTGAATTATTTTTGAAATGACCTAAACTCTCTTTAGGGAGATGATTATTATTATTATTTTCAAAATTAGATTATTAGACATAATAAGATATACATCAATTTTCTCAAAAAATTATAAAAGAATGATGTATGAACGCAATTGATTTCATTTGTTATTTCAATGGTCTTTTCATTAAAAAGTTCCATCTAAAGTCTAATCAAAATTTATTTATTTTTCCCCTGGCAAAATAGACTTCCCCAAAGGCGACTTCTGGAATTTCCTATTCCATCTATTGATGAATATTAGGTGGAATATATATTGTTTAAAAATATATTCTTTTAATTTGAAGCAAAATTTCAGAGAATGATATCATGGAGATCTGACCATTTGATCGAATATAATTTCCTATTCCATCATTACTTTCTTAAATTTGATTTTTTTTTTTTAAATGTGTAAAGTGATAAGCAACCGTTCCCTTTTCAAGAACACTTAAAGCATTTTCATCATTTTCTTTATCCTTATTCTTATAATTTAACTCAAAATCATCTTTTCTTAATTTTTTTTTTAAATTTTATTCATCTTCAAAAACCTCCTATATCTCATTCCCAATCCCTATCTCTATTCTATTAAATAATATTTTTCTATTCTTTTTTTATTACTTTTTTATTTCACTTTTATTTACAAATTTAACTACTCAATATTTTTTCTTATTTTTTGAACTATTACTCTAGTGAATATTTTAAACAAAAATTTAAATTATTTTTTTGTGAATATGATAATATTTTTAAAATTAATTTTTTTATTTTTTCATAATTAATTAAATTATTTTTAAAATTATTATTTAAAACTATAATAAATATGAGTATGAGAGAAAGTGTAGATGATTGAAAAATTATTTATTTTATATATTAGAATAAAATATTGATAAAAATAATTTAGAGAATGAATAGTAAGTCTCCAAATATGGAGACTTACTGTTTATTTCCTAAACATTTTTTCTAAAATAGGGATTCGGATGTGAGGGGTATTTTGATCAAAACCTCAAAATAAATCTCAAATTATGAAGAATTTAGTGATTTGGGGAACCGGATGATGATGCTCTAAAGCATTCCTAACCCGTATTGCATATGTATTTTTTTCTTATAATTTAAAAAAAAAAATTAGACATTTCATCAAAATTATCTATACATCCAAATTTTCATTTTAAGAAAAGTATTTAGAAGATGTATAGTGATTTCCTATATTATAGAGGATGTACAAGGGAACTACTGTTCATCCACAAATTAGTTTTTATCAATATATTATTTTAATCATTTATACTTTCTATCCTACTCATCAACTTCTAATCATCTATATTTTTTTATCATATTCATATTTGTTATAGTTTTAAATAATAATTTTAAAAATAATTTAAATAATTACGAAAATATAAAAAGTTAATTTTAAAAATATTATCATACCCACAAAAAAATAATTTAAATTTTTGTTTAAAATATTTATTAGAGTAATAGTTCGAAACATAAGAAAAAATTTTGAATAGTTAAGTTTGTAAATAGAAATAAGAAAAAATAATAATAAATAAATAATAGAGAAATATTATTTTAATAAAATAGATAAAATTTTTAAAAGATGAATAAAATTTAAAAACAAATTTTAAAAAATATAATTTTTAACTAAATTATAAGAAATTTTATAAAAAATCTAACGCGAATGCCCGAAGTTTTGTAGTGCTAGTGGGGCCGCACACGACCCAACATACATCCTTGCTTCTAATGTGATATTAAATTATTGAAAATTATTTTTTATCTATTATTTATTATTCAAAAATATACGAAAAATGATACTTGACTCTCTCAAAATTATGTTCGGATATTTTAATTGTTTTAATATTTAAATAAATGACTATTAGTAAAGTTTTATATTTTTTTTCTTAATAATTAAGGATGTTAAAAAATGTTTAAAAAAATGAAAAAATATCAAATACACCAAGGACACGTCCAGTGATACGTGCTTGACGCTCCCTAGCATTGTCCGTGATTTAATATATGATAAAAGAACGATGAAAAGATAGTGAGAAAATTTTTTAATTAAACAAACTCTAGCACCATTTGGCGAGGACATCAATGCCCATGGTTTTCAAAACTGGTATGTGACCAGCTATTATTATATTTCTAAAAACAATAATTTAAAAAATAACACAAGTACGTAACTGTAGTTACAAGTAGTTGGACAACTCCTTGCCGAATTGGATTAATTTATGAAATGGTCAGCTGAGCGCTAACCTCATCGGCCAAGGTCATACATGGCAGTAAGCGTGCGTGCCAGTGACAGGGAAATTATATGTTCAAGCTTGGTGTAGAAAGGTCGAGCGGTCCATTCCCGTGGTTTTTGCTGATAAGCATCAATATTGAAACTATATTATATATAGTTAATAAAGCCGTCTAAAAGGATTCATATTGACTAAAGTGTATTGATAATAGAAAAAATTAGAATCATAGACTAAATCAATAATTAAAATGATAAGGACTCACATACGTGTTTGATGGTAATCAAAAGCCATCCATCCTAGTCATATATGCATGCCATGGGTTATTTTGTCATTTTCTATACATTTCTTACTTTAATTTTGAGAAATGCTATATCTATAAAAAGATTTTATAAGAGTAAATTCAAATATGATTTTTTATTTTAAAGCCAAATTATTAATTAACATGTTGGTGGGTGTTAGGTTTAGAGAGTGAAATGATAATTTTTAGTTTTAAATGAAAGTTTAAAATATTATATTTTAATATTATTATTATTTTGAAATTTAAAAGAATTGAATTACGTATTATATTTTGTATGACAATTTGATAAAGTTGTAATGATATGATGAGATGATATGAGAATTTTATGTTTGAACTGCATTTAGTTTATTAATCCATCTCGACTCATCTAATCTAATCATTAAAACTTATAACTTCTAACACAAAATATAATAAACAATTCAACTTTTCAAATTCTAAAATAATAATAATATTAAAAAAATAATATTTTAATAATATTTTATTTAACTTTTAACTTCTATCTCAATTCAATTCACTATCTAAACCATATCTCCAACCGAGCAAAGCCAAATAGTCCAAATTCATTCAATTTGACTTTATTATGCTTAGAAACTAATCACCTGACACCTAGATAATATTAACTGTTCGAGAGGGCAAAAGAAACTGGAATTAACAACTCTAGTTGTTGAGTTAAAGCGGCCTTGTAATGTAGCCATCTCATCAGTTTTCTTAGTTCCCATTACACCCAATATTCAACATGACTTCTAGAGTATTTTTTTATTTGACTTTCAAATTTTACATAACTACCATCTATTTAAAAGAGAAGTAAAAAGTTATATGTATGTTACAACTCAGTATACATGCTATCGTTTCTATATATGACATCATTCATCATTGCAAATTTTAATTACACATATTTTTGTAGAAGGATATTACTCATCATCCTACACCACACATTTTATATATTTTAAAATTATTTTTTATTTTTTATCATTTTATTTTATTTTTGTTAAACTAATTAAATTGTTATACTTATCATTCATACATCATATACTTATTATAGAAAAAATGAAAAAAAAATTAAAATAAGTGTTGTATGTGTTATACGTGTGAAGATAATAAATAGAATTATTCATTTATCTATGATGTCTAAATTAATTAGCGATCATGCAATATAAAGATATAAATTTTTTTCACAACTATATTACAATTATATCAGAATGTTTTTTATATAAGAAAAATGCTTGTCTTATTGAGAGTAGATACCGAGAAAATTTACTTAATATTTTTTTTACTTAATGGTTAAATGAGTATTTTAATGTATTTATATACTTTTTTAATTTTAACAAAATGCTTAAAGGGGTGTAAAATTTTTTTGAAAACACAAGAAATAAAAGTGCATCTCTCGATGACCCTAGCATTATCCTCTTATAAAATAGAGTTGCAAGACAACGCATGACGTGCTCTTGGCCTCTATTTACCACGCTTGCACGTTTTTTTTTTTTCTAAGCAAGCTTGTATTTATATATATATAGGAGAAGAAATTACAAATCATAAGGAGGGTCTGTCATATTGTCAATATACAAAATACAAGTTGGAATACAAACTATATGAATGCTACCAAACTGCCCACTGCGCTACTGAATGCGCAAATCGATTTTGAATTCTATCGATTTTTTTAAAGCTCCAATCTTTGTGAGTTTTCAAAGATTTTGCTATGTCTTCCGAGATTTGCTCTATTTGCCAGATGGCTGCTTCCTTATAGATAGAGGAAATGACTAACTGAGAGTCTCCTACCATAAGAATTTGTTGGTGGTTGATGTGTTCCGTCATTTGGATTGCTAGTCTTGCTGCCAAAACTTCTGCTATTATTGGAATCATGGTGAGATTCTCCTCTGTCCATATTTCTATAGGCTCTCCTTTTATATTTCTGCTTACTGCTAAGACTACAAAGAAGTTATTTCTAACAGCTGCATCAAAGGATATACAAATTTGGTTTTGGAGAGGTTTCTGCCATGACTTCTGAGCTGAAGAAATATGTTTGTCTTGTCAAGCATGTAGATTTTCTTGATATGAGTGGTTTAGTTATTGCGAGGCTATATGTGAAGAGAGACTTTTGTTGTTGTGGACTAAGTCATTCCGGAGTCTGCATATGAAATCCATAATTAAGATTGCAAATAAGGAAAATGGTTGTTCATCTTGGAAATTGAGACCCAGTTTTTCTTTAAATTTAAAATAAAAAAGAACCAATCCTGCATAGAATTGATAGGCAAAGAGCAAAGATTTAAAGTCCAATTACTCTGACTCCACAAAATTCTAGAGTGGGGGCATGAGTTAACAACTTTTGTTTTTGTTTTTTTTTGTTTTTGAACTCTAGCGATAAGTTAATAGCATGCAACTTGTTTCTACGAGTAGGTGATTATGATTGGCATCCACTTGCATGCCGCCACCACGCCCAGCGTACTCGATCAACACTATCCATATGGTTCTTTCTTTTCGTCTGACATGTTTCTTCCTTTTCTTTTTTTCTTTTCAATTATGATCATCGGGAAATAGTGATTGGCCGAGATGAAATGCAGACTCGTATAGTCGACGTACAAGCAAACCAGCAAAGATCCATAAAAGTTAATAAATTTACAGAGATAGCATGCAGCTTGGATTTGTTTCATGCTTATAATCCTCGTCTCCGCCGTCTTGATCACTCAATCCCACATAAACCTATTTGAAACAAACACTTTAACAAAACTACTCTAACAAGAAAAGAAACCAGAAAAGGGGCAGAGATCATTTAAAACTGATTTCTGGCAATCATTCGAGATGGACTGAGTAGGTGGTAAGAGCCGTGACGCTTAAAGCCGCATCCTTTCTGAATTTCATGGCCGTCCTCCATTTCCAACAACACTTTGAGAAAGATATCAACGTTGCAGGGAAGGACAAGGGGGCCTTGGTTATCGTAGCCATATTCAGACTCGGCCTCTTCGAGCAGCATCTTGAACAGGGGATGGTTTGCATATTCTGTTCTGATCACAAACTTCATCTTTTGAGGTCCAACATAGACCGAGAAGCAGCCCTCAGGAGCAACCCGGCGTTTCCTTGCAAGTTTTTCCTCTTCTCGTAGAAAGGGGCCGATAGATGGCCAAGATCTGCTTTTCACCGTCAGGGCACGCACGGGTCCCGACGACGACATCTTCCGGCCTCGTCCGAGGGATTTGCATCGCTCCCATGTCTTGATGATCAGCCCCTTCTTTCCTTTTTCCTTAGTAATTACATCCATTTTTTGTCGAACAGTACAAAGATTCACCAGATCAATATAGCTGAGTATATATATATTAGCAAAGAATCGAATATATGGTGTAAAGAAAAGTTTGGGTGTAAGGGCTTGAAAAATCACTCACAAGATAGTCCAATCTTCATACTAAAGCACAGATGAACTTATCGTGATATGAAAAAAGGAACCATATATGAATATAGTATGGACGATGGGAATTAGGAAAATATATTGCTTTGAAAGAAACTGGGTATTTGGTTAGCCCCTGTCGTAAACCAAATGAAACATCACCTTGACCCTTGGCCTCATTGTGTTGCTCATACCTCTCTGATTATATTGGAGAATCAAGTTGATACCATGCACAAGATCATCAAGAGGGGAAAAATTATAAACAAGAATCGAAAACGAGATTCACAAGATCAAACCCGTAGTTCGTAAACTGTAAGAAATTATGCTAAGATAGCCATGAGTGCTTTCGAGAACCCTGGAATGAAGAAAAGGATAATGATGATGATGATAAGGGAAATGAACCAGCGAAGAGTGAGAACTGGATTTGCTCTCTCTCACTACTTGCGTCTTGAGTTGACAATACCCACCAGCTTTCATTTCATATTTATAAACCAAATGGGAACTAAATTATTGAGTTAATAAATATTAACACCAAAAATGAATTATCGAGTTAAGTATTAAAAGTCTTTGTAGTTAGTTTAATGCCATCATTGATCTCAGGGATAATTGGAGAGGCCGGATATATACTTTAAGCTCTAACATAAATAGAATTGAAATTTCTTTTTAGGGATACCTTTTCATAAAGTGACAAAAATGGAGTAAAAAAATAAGAAAGAACAAACATAAATTTTAAATTTACATTCTTCCATGAAATTGAATATTAAGGTTGCGTTTGAATGTTGAATTAATCACAAATAATTTGAGTTAATATGTAAATAATAATATTTTCTGAATCTCATTAATATGTATTTACAGGTAAATTATAAGTTGAGATATGTATTTGAATATATGAAATAGGTTAAATGAGACCAAATTATAATTTGATGATATATAAAAAAAGACTTACTAAAAAATTATTGACAATTTGCAAGGCACTCTTTAAGACTAGCATTTAAGAACAATGACAATGTGGACAAGAACAAAAGGAAAAGTGTCAAATTTAAGAGAGATATTTCAGATATACAACTGAAACTGTTGATCCCTTCTTTTAATTAAACTTTGTACTTCATTAAAAAATAAATAATGGGTAAAGTCGCATGAGTTGGTTTGAGGTTTTTGTTCTACACTTTGGAACATAATAATAATGCCGCTGGTAATGTTTGTAAAATGATGATTTTCGCTGTCATTAATATAGCAGTACGACTTTAAGTTATGAATGAGACATTCTCTGTCTTGTTTATCCTTTACATGCAGAGCCTTACTCGATAAATTAAGATGGTATGGACGGCTGAAGATCGATCACTTGCTAAAGTTGTAGCCGCCAAGGAAGTTCATTGCGATTTGTATTCCCATATTATAGCTATGGAGGTTTTCTAGCTATCTCTTTCAACATTCATCGTTTTCGTTGAGTTTATGAAGAACTGAAATTATTGAAGACTTGAAGTAGATAGCTAGCCTAGCTCGGTCGAGTACTGGTCCTGTAGTGGTCCAATATTAGAATATAAAATTAGTGTAATGGTAAATTATTTCACGCATTCTATTTAAAAAGAGTAATATTAAGTACAAATTTTAAATAAATATGATATACATTAACCATTTTATAAAAAAAGTGAATCACACTCAAAATAATAATCTTTTTACACTTTTTCAAAAGAATGATGCAAGAGAATGGCCCGGGTTCAATAGCCCTGCGGCGCACTATTGATTTGACGTTAAATTTTTATTTTTTTAAATTTTTATAATAATATTTATTTCTTTTTTCATTTTTTAAATAAAAAAATTAAATGACTTTAAAATAAATCACGCCATCAATAAGAGCATCCCATCGGATGCCTAAATCCCTAATCTCTTAAATTTTAGAAAAAATATTTAACTTTTTTATAAAAATTCTTCTCCATTAGTTTTTTAATTTTAAGAAAAAGATTTTGAAATATGAACAATGGCTCTCTAAAAATGGGAGCCACTGTTCATCTATAAATAATTTTTTATAAATATTTTATTCCAATAAATAAAACAAATTCTTCTCCAATCATCAACATTTTTTCATGCTCATATTTACTATAGTTTTAAGTAATAATTTTAAAAATAATTCAAATAATTACTAAAATGTAAAAAAAATTAAAAATATTATCATACCTACAAAAAAATAATTTAAATTTTTGTTTAAAATATTGGCAAGAGAGTAATAGTTCAAAACATAAAAATATATATATAATAGTGAGTAGTTAAGTTTGTAAATGGAAGTAAGAGAAAATAGTAATAACAAAAAAATAAAAAAAAAAATATTGAATAGAAAAATAATAGGAAATGATATGTAAGAAGATTTTGAAAGATAAGTAAAATTTATAAAAAGATTTTAAGAAATGTGGTTTTGGTTTTTAACTAAGTTTGAAGGAAATTTATAAAGAACTCAATGTGAATGATCTAATGGTGCCATCTGCACAAGGAGAAATACTAGTGTCACCGAGAGTTGGGTCTTGAATGGATTCCGATAATTTTTTTTTTTCTTTTTTTACTTAGTGATTAAGGAAGTATTTTTTAATAATATTGTGAATTTTTTTTAAATTTTTTTTAACAATATAAAAAAAATGAACAAAGTAAAATAATAATAAAAAAATTGTTATTGTTAGGAGCCATCCCGTGCTACATTCTTGGTCGATGTAGCATGGCTCTTGCACAAGTTAACACCATAACAAAATCTTATGAGCTGTGCTACTATGCCGCCCAACGGCCCAACATGCCGCACAGGCTAAAATTATTTTTTTATTTTTTATTTTCAAATTTTTAAAATGTATTTAAGTGTTTTTAAAAAATAAAAAAATACATCAATATATTGCAAATCAATTCCTTAATTATTAAGTAAAAAAAATAAAAATTAATTTTTAATTTTACTAAACGGTACACTTGAATGATACTCTTGAGTAGACAAGCTAGGTTTATTCAAATCTTATTCGGATATTCGGATATTCCATTATCCAAGTTCAGCTATGAAAAAAGTCAGAGAATTGCCTTGTTGCACCAAAACAAAATCTTTTGCTCTTTCTTTCAAAAATGCCCCTAAGTTGATCTCCAAAATTAACGTCATTTTTTATTTTAAAAAATGATATTTATAGTTATAAAATGTGTAAATTTTATATTTTTTTTAAAAAAATAAGTAAATATCATATTCATATAAAAAAATAATTTTTAAACAGTAAACCTTACTTTTTCAAAAAAAATGATTTTTTTACACTTTTTTAAAATGACGACAACTCTTTTACAAAGTCTTGGGAACTTGTCTATTTATGATAAACATACAATCCTTTTTATATCATTTTATAAAACTATAATTTAAATGAGGGAAATTTTATAAATAACTTATAAAACTAACATCACTTATCACTCTATAACTTCTTTACAACTATATAATAAAATAATAATACTTAAATTTTATTTTGATTTTGATATTTAATTTAATAGATTTGAATATATTTAAAATTGTATATAAATTATGAATAGGTTGTAAGCGGCATATCACACTCTTACATACACATCCTCATTTTAAAATATAATTATATGAAGAGTTATAAAAATAATTATATATTTATATATATATCATTTTTCATTCCTTACTCTTATCTTTTGGGATTTCCTAACATAAAGATTTTTTTTTTTTTTTAACTCGGTCTTCCTAACGTATTAGATAATATGATAAGGCCAGCTATTGCAAAAATTATATGATATATCACATCATTCAAAATAAGACAAGAAACATATTAATCAATGGGCGATGCTACTATGCCGCCCAGCGATTACCGCTGGGCGTGCCGCCCTTTGTAAATTTTTTTTTCTTTTTTGTTTTTTTTTTCATTTCACATTTTTTTTATATATTTAAACATTTTTTAAAAATATAAAAAAAATATCAATACACTTAAAATCACTTCCTTAATCACTAAGTAAAAAAAAATATTAAAAAAAAAAAATTTGTGACCAGCGGTCACTTTGAGGGGGCAAATAGAAGGGGCATACAAGCATTTCCCTTAATCAATTAACTTACTGTTTGCAGACGAGAGGAAATGACAATGACAAGGTGGCATCTCTTTTAAATTTTTCAACGATTATATTTATTAAGATTATAATATAAATAATTAAATATATATCTTTTTAATAATTTAAAATTTTAAAATAAATGAAGATTTTACATAATATCATAGCAGAGAATTTAAATTTAAATTTTGACTCTTATTGAACTAACTTATTAATAAAGGGTCTAATCCACACGTGCGAACAGAATTAAAAATATATTACAGCTAATAAATTATTAGGAACAATGATGATGTGAAAACATAAATTATTAGGAAATTCTAATTGAAAAGCTAATTCGGCTAGCCAACAAATTAATCAAACACTATAATTTTGAAGGTTGCGTAATGGCATGTGTAGGCAGGGAGCCGACGTACATAATATTAAAAAATGCATGACGGAATGTTGACATTTTATTTCATAACATCATCGTGGAAATTTAATATATATATATATATATATATATATAACACCATGATCAGATACAACACCGACTATTGACTTCATAATCCTTATAATTTAAGGATAATTTAAGGATTATGTTTCATAATCATCGAAGAAACATGAGATTGCAAACCTCATCATCGATCAAGGATTTACAAAACTGCCATCTATTTTGTCTTTCGAAGAAACGAATTACTTTGATATATATTTTAATCACAGATTAGAAAATAATATTGCGTTGCTATATATATATATAATTTCACTAATGTTTTTCTTTTTTTCATTTGAGAAAATAAAAAATAAAAAAGATTAATTTAGATCAATGTTTTGAAATTCATTTTGTATAGGTTATGGTGCTGTCGAAATTGGTTAGCTGCTCGTGACAAGTGACATGGCCTCTGATGCACGGTGATGATCGATTTGGAAAAGAAGATTAAAATGGTAGAGACAAGAACAAAAATGAAGAAAATATTGTCATAAGCTTCTTAGTAAATGGGATTGTTCGAGGTATCCCAGCCTCCAAAAGGGTTTGTGCTTACAATATTTCAGAAGTTCCTCCCTTCCTTCCCTCTTTTCCCCCTTATACTCTCACTACTGACAATATCCTAACAGACTACTGGTGAAATTAAACTAACAGCAGGAAATACAAAGGAAAACAACCAAGCCTATGCGTTGCGTTTTATATTAGTGAAATGCAGCGTTTTGGACTCCACGTATTGACTGAAAACGCAACACTTACTTGTTTGGTTAATTAAAACTAAAAATTTCATCTCAACTCATCGTTACACATTTTTCAAATTCCCATACAAAATATAATAAATAATCTAACTTTTTCAAATCCCAATACAAAATTAATATTCAAAAATTATATTATAATAATATTTTATTCATTACTATTTAAAACATCTCATCTCATCTCATCTTATCTGTGTAACTAAACAGGACCTATTGTGGACTGACCACCGTTTTGAGTTAAACTCCCCTCTCAAGACAGAAAAACATCAGTTTGCAATCTCAGTTCCTCGTAGCCTTCTCTTCAACTTCAGGTTTCTTCCTTCACCATGTGCCGCTCATCTCCTTCAACCTTAAGAACCCTAACAAAATTTTCCTTAGACTAGTAATCGGTACGGGATAGCCCCAAGTTTCATTCCGGAGTAAATTTTGACTTTTTCAATGTTTTTCGAATTTTTCAGCCGGTTTCCAAAAATTCGTTCAAAAGCAAGCATTTCGGACTGGTTTTGGATTTGATGGCTATGTCGTAATTTTTTAGAGGTCTACAATTTTTGGTAATTTATAAAGAAACTTTCATAAACCCTCTTCAAATCTTACACAATTTCAGCCCTTGAATGCCTTAAGCTCCTCTATCTTCTGATGAGTTATGCATATTCATCTAGTTGGCTAGTCCTGCAACATAAAATTCGTAAGCATGTCTAAATTTTCTATACAGTAACTAGTAAGGCTGCTGGGTGGGCCCTTGCATCTGACCCATCTACTCGCTTCCTGCATGGGCCCAAGTGGGCAATCCACCCAGCCCAAGTGATCGGGTACGCGGGTGTTTTAAGAAAAGAAAGGGATTGGTGTCAAGCTGAGTCTTGGCCAGTTGGCCTCACTTGAATATCATTTGTTTGCCCGACTATCAAGCAGCAGTCTACGACAATAAGACCACAACTTGGTCGTGGGTCTTCTACTTTCCAAGTCCACGATTGCTGTCATGAACTTGTAAGTTAAAGACCCACAATTTCAACCACAGGTCTATGAGTTTTTACAACCCACGACCGCGACCATAGGACATAAAAGATCTACCCGTAGATTTCTGAAGATCTATGCACAACTCTTTATGACCCATGGCCAAGGTCTTGGCCCGTGGCTTTGTGCACAAGTCTTTAGATTTGTGAAGATTTATGCAATTTGTAAATTTGCTTTATTTTTTGTTGGATTCTTTTATGAAAAATATGTTGTTGGACAAGGTGACCGAACACTGGTAGCGTGAATCCACCCGCTTGGCAAGTAGATGTGAACAGTCACCTTGTCCAAGTGGGGACAAGATGCGGGATGGGTGATTGCCCGCTTGTATATGGCAAGTAGAAGAAACACCCCTAGTATGCAGTTCATCTCTCTCTCAACTAATTTTGTAATTGATTCTTTTAAGGCATGCGATTGATCCTTTATTGATTAAAGCAAAACTAAACAATTTACACCTATAAACATACATTGAGATCATGATCGGTTATTTGCATGCATCCTCACACGATACATAAAAGTAACTAGATTAAATTGCACATGTAAACACATCACCGTTATGTTGGTTGTGAATTTGTTGAAGTAGCATTGGATGTGGGACAGTGTGTGTTCAATTGGTGAGGTAAAAACCATAGATAAATAAATAAAAGGAATGGACTATAGTAGTATAGTATATTTGTTGGCTTAATCTTTTTTTATTTTATTTTATTATATATATATATATAGGATTTGTTGGCTTAATCCAATTGGTGTAAGATGCAGAATTTGTCAAACACGCAAGCCTTTGTGTTAACCATGATGGCTTTTTATTGGCTTCCGCTTAACGTAGTATCCAGAATTGATCAAACATGCGAGTTCAATTTGTTTTTATATAACATTCCCTGATGATATAAAGTTTCAAAATGTTGAATTTGCCAACTCCCAATTGCAGCTTTTTCTTTTTTTTAATGATTTTTGTTAACAATTATGCAAAATATAAAGATATAACTTATACTCGTAAATTAAACATGCAATGTATAAGGAATTAAACATGGCAGACAGCTAATAGGGCTGAAGGTGATCATGAAGTACTCCCCGACCTCGATCGCCGTGATCATAGTTGTACACGTGCCTTCCAAATAAATATAGCCGTGTATCGCCGTACTGTACGGACAGTATCAAGGGATGACCTCTCCTTAACATCACCAAGCATCACGATTACGAGTTTTCAACTTTTCATGGCACAAATAACTCGTTATCAGCGGTTATTACTTCTCTTTTTATATATGTTTTCTGGTTTTTTATTTTCCCGAGCCTTCTTATAATCGAGAGAAATGTACTATATATATAAACGAAAACCAGTTCACAAGAGCTTAATTTTCACCTTCCATTGATCCATATACAAAGGAGGGATTAATGATCAAATACAATCAGTCTGGTCCGTCCATTCATGCATGCAGCATCCATTCCACAAGTTAGAAAACTCAAAAAGTTTTTTCTCTTTATATATCAAAGATTGATTAGCAAAGGAAAGATTAGCAAAGGAAAGTTAAAATCAATCCATGGCACTAATGTAGCTAACATTTGGGCTCATAAAAACTAAACCAGGCCAGTCCTTTCCGTGCTTTCTGATCTGTGCGTAAAAATCTTTAATTTTCCGGGGGTCTAACTTGTTCTTTCACACTCAGAGCCACAGTGCTCCAGCCTCCTTGAGAAGTGGGACCAGGGTCCCGTTAATGTGGGACGCCATGACTCGGTCCATGGCACCGATCAGCTTCCCTCCAATGAAAACCACAGGCACAGTGCTGGGCGATTTCCCAAGCAGCCTCATCAACGCCCTCTCGATCTCTTTGCCCCTTGGGTCATGGTCCAGCTCGAATACCGTCGGGTTCACGCCCATCCCACAGAAGAGCCTCTTCACCACGTGGCACATGCAGCAGCTGCTGACGCTGAATATCACCACCGCGCTCTCGGAAGCCAGCCTCACCACCAGCTCCAACGGGTCCGGCCCCATGCTCCTCACGGCCGGCACGAGGTAACCCCACGAGTACTGATCTGCTGCAGCCTGGTAATGCATTTATGTTTTATATATATATCGAGTTTGACTCCAGAACAGTTAAACGAGATAACAAAGAAATCAATTGGTGTCCAAGAATGATCGGTGTCCAGTTGTGTCCAGGAATGAGTGTCAATGGTGGGGTTTTATAATTATAGGGAATAGGCAGGAGAGGGCAGTTGCTGTAAATAAGTGGAGTTCTTCTGTTGCTGTCGCATCGCGTGCGTGGAGGGTCCCGTTGTCTTTTTGGCTTCAAAAAGGATTGTCGTCGCACGGATCGAGTACCGGCAGGTGTAGATGGGGACAAATATACACTGCTCTGGAGTCTGAACAGTAAAAAGATAAAAGTCCGAAAAGTAGGGTGTCTGCGGCCATGGAAGGCGGCGAAAGAAAATATTTGTCTACGCTGTAGACTACCGTACCGTATGAGAGGGAGTGATCCAAATAAAAGAGCAGAAAAACCTGCTTTTCTTTGAAGGTTCAAACTTCAGAGCACTGAGACATTTTTTTTGGTTTTCCGCCGGGGGGGGGGCCCGGCCCGGTTTGGGGGGGTGGGGCAGGCTTTTACAGTGGTGGGTTAAATAGACGGCTGTGCCCGGCATTGTTGTCGGAACAGAAGAACGTCCCTCGATCGGCCTCTGACGTGATCATTAATTACGCGCATGTTTTCTGCCGTCTGCGTCTGGATATTTTCAACGCCTCATGCATGATCGCGACGATCGAAAGGCTAAATTCTCCCTTGGGTTTGTCACTCCGAATGTTTGACCTTCTGGCTTCTTTCATCACACGAATTATAATTTTTTTTTTCCTATGAATGATGTTGCATTTTCGCTTTGCTTTTACTGCGTTGCTTATAGTTATGATGGGTTGAATTTCAAAATCATTGGCTAGAATCTACCCAAGAATTGTAAATCAAGTATGTGAATCAAACACGTGCTAGCTAGCTCAAATTAATTGAATAGATCAAACCCAATTCAATTTCCAGCACATTGCAGCTAGCTTGCGTTCGTACAGTTGAAAATTACATTGGCGTGACGCAATTAGATGTTGTAGATAATCGAGGGCTTAATCCTCTGATCAGCCCTGCCCACCAGCAGTAATAAATAAGGTTTTTTATTTGACTTAAATAAATAAATGAATATTGATCAATAGAGGGGATTTACATCCTGTGATATGTCCACCTAAAGCAGTGACAAAGTGGCAGTACTTGCGATAGAGAGGAAAAAAGGCAAGGCGTGCCTGGCCTGCGGCACTGCCGGCTGAGTCGAGCGGCGGGTACGGACATGCGCCGACTGCCGGCGAAATACGTGGATCTGATTCTATTTGAACGGGCAGGATGGGGTTGGTCCGAGTACGCCAAACTATCTTTTTTGTAGCTGTAAATTAAAAAGTGCCTGTTCTCCCCCGTTTAGTATAAATCACAAGTACTGATCTTTCGGTCGTCTTTCTTCTTTATCTCCGGTCCTCCTGATCTTTTTGCTCATGGTACTATACTACTGTTTAAGCACGCAACTAGAATGCAGCATCTCTGTAGCTAGCAGCTAGTTTACCTTCATTAATAAGTAAGATCATGACCCGGATTAAATTGGGTGGAGAAACAGGTACGTCGATACGTTCTTTTTATTGTAATGACAAGTTCTATCGATCGCTTTAACAACAATAACTCTCTCAACTCTATTTCAACTTGTTTATTGACACAAAACTACATATCGAACATCGAAGAGTTTCCAGGTGATCTCCGTTTCAAATTCCTGGAATTTATTCGATCGTCACTACAAGAAAATAGGTTTTTCAAGCATTAGAATTTATCGCAAAAAGTATCACAAATTGCCGCAAAAAAACATTGCCAACAATATAAGAATGACGTACGATGGTTGCCAAAGAAATGAGGCAACAGTCTTACCCCAGCATTTATTTAAATATGCTGGGAAAAAATATTATTTGAATTGCCGCAAATAGCCAAAATAACCACTAGAAAAAGATCACACAAGTGTCACTTAATAAAAACGCTGCTAATACTGAGATTCCGATACATAAAATGGCTGGGGGGGATGCAGTATTTTCGGCAATTTAGTAGCGCTGGAAATGGACGGAAATGGATTAGGAATACAAAAACCTATTTCCGGCGATTTGTAATCGCCCCAAATAGTCCCTTACAAATTAAAAAAAAATGTGTTAAACAGGATACATCATACATGAATAATACATTACACCCAAGCATATTATAGACTTCCTATGTTCGTGATCATTCATAAATTTTTATTTGTGATCCATATGCATGCATTTGACCTACAAAAGAACAAAATATTACTTGAAAACTGAAGTATATATGACTCTAGGTATCAACTCATAAGAAATAAGTAACAACCACGTTAACCAAATACAGCTGCATATCCAGAGGAAGAAATAACAATGACACAAAGGAAATGAACAACAATAACCATTTCCATATCCAGAGGAAGTTTATGAGAATGTAAATATTGGCCGGGACTTTGTAAGCCTTGGCAAAATATCACTTTACATATCCAGAGGAAGTTTAAGAAATATCTCTAGAGTGGTACTCCCCCTTTGTTTTATGCATAAACCAAGCCATTGAATCTCAAAAAAACCACAAATAAATCAATGTCAAACCCTGGAATTATTATGATCTTGTAAACTTTAGAACGTAGTTTAAGATGTCAAAAACTTGCAAAAACAAAAAATCTAAGTTCAAATGCATTATGCAGTTCATTTCATGAACTTTATCCTGGGCCCACCCACTTTATATATTTTCTATATACCAAATTTCTCTACATTTTCACTAAAAACCCTTAGGTGGAAAATGAACAAGGAAATGATTGATTATGAGATATTCTTATTCATGAGAATGTAGCCAAACTGACAGTAAAATAAAACATGCAAACAAAGGAATGTAGGCTGTTGAGAATTTGAGCTTAAACCAAATAAAAGAAAGTACCTTCTCCAATATACTCAATTATAAAATCGCCTTTATTGAATTTTTATGCAGCCACTGCTCCCCAACCACAAAATTCTGTCTGATAAGGAAGATAAACATTTATTAGTACCGCAACTTAGAAAACAAAACTTTTTCCAGTCATGAGTATTTTCAATAGGCTTTTGCCATTATTTGAGAGCTTAATATTATAAATGTCTATGATGCTAATGCAGGCCTAGATATGCTTAGTGTCTAAGTAAGATTGTGAAGATCTCCATTGTACATATATGTTCAGCTTTTGCACATATATTTTTCAATTTACATTGTAAAACTGTGAAGATTTGAAGGTAACAATTATAAATTCTATTTTTTGTGAAAATATCCCAAAAGTAACAACTACAAATGGATTTCAAAGTTTTCTCACATAGATAAATTGTAGTACGAGATAAATGGCATACATTTTTCTTCTCAAAGCCTTGTTTGCTAGTAGAATACCAGAATTTCATATAAGGAAAGAAAACCAAGGAAAGTGTAGGAATAAGGTAGTGCATTCTGTATATCTCAAAAAATAGTCATTAATAAGAGCAGATAGTTACCCCACAGTAATGAGTATTCTAGCTTGGTGTCTTTCATGTATACTACTTGTTTATAGAGGTTGCACCATTGCACTTATTAATAAAATCTTCTTACTTAAAAAATAAATAAAGGGAAACTCAGTAACAGAATGTGTTTAGAGAAATTCTTTTTAGTGACTAATAGAATGTCTTGAGGCTATTGGAAATTGGACCAATTTATCATGTTTTCATGAGATTCTATGTCTTCTCCCTCTAATTCTAAAATGTGTTTAGAGAAGTTCTGGAAAAATATGTAAATCAATAGAGTACAAAACTAAGTTACAAATAGAACAAAGGACAAAGGTTAAATCACACTATACCTTCCACATAAGATTCTTTGGATGAGTAACTGATGGTTAGCAAAATGAGAAGTACTTGATCTCTGATGTAGCCAATTTCATGAAAGGAGCTTATGAAGTCCTGGCATACTATAAGAACAAACCATTACTCTGAACCATGAGAATGAAAGTTACTACTTAAAATATATAGTGTGGAATAAAAAATGGAAGAAAATGAAAAAGAGGAGAATGTAGAAGAGCTTGGAAACATCAAAATAGAAATAGAAATACAAGGGACACAAAAAATGGTAAATGTGATAAAAAAAAAAAAAACTAAATAAAGTGAGTTGCTAAATTGAGGTTGCTAAATTACAGAATTAATTTCATTATTATCATATTTCCAGATACTAATTATGTAAACTATATATACAATGTGCAATCTCCAATCACATCACTAGGAGCAGCTGCAAGAGTTAGTATAAGAGTTAAGGGTATGGAATGAAGATGTAGTGAATGAGAATGAGGACCATATAATGGGTTGAGTGAGATATTTATAGTTTCAATACATTACTTTACTGATTCAAGAAATAAAGCATAAGTTATGTAGCGCACCAAATGACTATTTAAGTTTTAAGTAGCAATCATCTGGTATAAATCTATAGACAAATTTTTCAAAAACTGGTTATTTTATTCGACTCTTGCAGTGTATATGTGTATATATGCAAAGAAAATAATTATATTCTGAAATTGCATTCAACACCCCTGAAATTGGCTAAACAATAACCAAGCAGAAAAGCAACCCATTGAACATCACATTGCTGAGAATGAGAAAGCACCAAGCGACTAATCAACCAAACAATCAATCATGAAAACACAAGAATACAAGCATCTATTCCAATGGCTTCATAGAAGTCCCCAACCTAAAAACACAATCAATCAAAGATAAGGATATGTAAAAGTGCAAAACCAAGACGGACTTCACAGTTTTGGTGATCATGAAAACACCATAGAAGGCATAGTAATACAACTCAGAAAAGTGATGTTAGGAATGCTTATATATAATTTGAACACCACTCTTCCTGTCCTACCTGGAAAGGCAACCAAACAAATTATAAAATTGGTGCTTTCCAATGGTAACAGACATTCTGCTAATATGTGTGAAAAGTAACAAACAAAACCAGTTCCCTACAATCACACAATGCCCAGTATACCAATGTAAATGCTAACTAAGAAATTTGCATATCACCACCCGTTAAAATATATATATATATATATATATATATATATATATATCTATACAGGTCCATTTGAAGGAAATAATTAGAACTTGTTTTAATAGTGAAAAATTGCAAGTAGGAGATTGTTGAACTCAAGATTTCAAGTTTTGTGTAATTATATATTTACACATGGATTTTGATGATAACAAATGAATTCAAAGAATAAAGAAGTCTCAAGCTCAAGTTGTCTACACAATGGAGTCAAGTACATCAAGGAAACAAGCATGAGCAAGAAGGAAACAAGTTCACATTAAAATTATAGAGTAATGTTGTAAATCTCTTCAAAATTCAAAATTAGGATTAATGCTCAAAATGAATATTTTATCATAAAGCATTAAAATACATTTTCCACATGTGCGTGAATATTTTTGAAAATTAAATTTGAAAATTTTGAAAGATGATTGATTATCATCTTTTGCATGTGCATGCCTTGATTAAAGAGTTGAACTTTGAAAATATTAAAGATGATTGATTGTCATCTTTCACATGTGCATGTTTTATTTGAATATTTTCAAAAGTGATTGATGCTTTTTTAGACTTATACAAAAGGTAGATGATTTTGTTTGAAAAATTTGAAAAGTAAAGTGTGCTCATTTTGTCATATACAAAAAGTAAAAGATTAGGTTTGAATTTTTTGAAAAGGAAAGTGTGCTCATTTTGTCATATGCCAAAAGTAAAAGATTAGGTTTGATTTTTTTGAAAAAGTGAATGATGTTGTCTTTGACAATTGAAAAAGAAGAACCTTTTATTTGAATTTTTTGAAAAAGTGAATGATGTTATCTTTGACATGTGAATCTTTTTAAATTTGAATATGAAGTCTCATATGCCTATAAATAGATCATTTGAGAGCTTCACATTTACAACACCAAGAGCATACAACATTCATTCAAAGCTTTCATTCTCTCTTCTCTAAGCATTGAGCCTTAATCCTTATTCATTTTGAGAGATATAGTTTGCGCTGTATTGTTCTTATTTCACTCATTGAGGAGTGTTTTCTGATAACCTACCCACTATCAGCTTTTGTATCAGAAAAAGGGTGTGTATAACCCTTGTGCGTGTAGAAAGTATTCTACACGGGGAATAGTTGAATCACCACGTGTAAGGTGATTGCAAGTGTAGAGGGTGTTTTACACGGATTCTTTGTAGCGGTGTTGTTCAAAGGTGTAATAGGTTTCTATCTCCACCTGAAGGAGGTTGAATAGTGAATTTGGGAATCCTCAAGGGATAGCTTGAGGCGAGGACGTAGGCAATGAGGCCGAACCTCGTTAACATACTGAGTTTGCTTCTCTCTTACCCTTACTCTTTATATTTATTATTATTTCATATTTTGTTTATATTTTATATTATATATTTGATTTATAATTGTTATTTTTTTTAATACAACTCAATTCACCCCCCCTCTTGTGTTAGTCATCTGGGCAACAGAGACAACTGATGAAACCAATGGTATAAAGGCTCAATTCCAGCATTACAAGATAAAGCTTTGATGGTAATGCAAAGGTTGCAAGAAGATGGACCCAGATTCTCGTAACCAATGATCATGATCCCTAGTGCAAAACAAATTACTGATATGTTTAAGGTTTAGCATTCTATTAATCCACTTGGCTTAGAATGGCAAGAGAAATTAATAATCGAACTGCAGATCAAGTAAGTCAAACTCATTAATCAACCCAGTTTTTAATCAAAAACCACAAACCAACCTCTTTTTAAAATTCAATTTCACAAACAAGAGCCTTAAATGGCACATGACTGACCTACCCACTATCCAAATATAATGTTGTCACTGATCATTCCAATCATCAAAATTGTAAGGGACCAACGTTCCCAATTAGGCTACCTCATTTCTACATCTAATCTAGTCTATTTATGCGATATAAGAATGCACTAGACAATAAAATTTAGGATGCTTAAGAATTATCATGCCAACTAGCAATGCAGCAAAAAGAAAGAACCTATATCTCTCCCTCTCTCCCTATCACTCTCTCTGCGTGTATATATATTAGTTCTCTCTATATTATTCTTTCTTTATTATTTACTTTTAGCTTTCTTAAATCACTAGCACGTATGCAACACGTCAATAAGCAATTTCAACAACATGAGAGCATACCTCCCATTTTTCAAATTAACATCCAAGCCTAGCAAATTGGAGTAGGTGAGCCTTTTTACTAGCTGGACGGTTGAAGGCTTCCTGCACATCTCCAACCTCTACAACAAGGAAACCAGATCACGCAAGTTCTTACTTGAAGTTCTCAAAAATTTCATATTCCACACATATCAAAGGGGCAGGGCGTATCCAGCAACTTAATAAATAAGTATCAATTAGCAAACCTCCCTCCACGTACCAAAGTAAGTGAGAAAGATCCTTATCATTGAGTGCATCATTCGATGCTTTGGACTTTTTGGTGGTTTTTGAGCTTTCCCGCAAAACTTTGTGATTTTTGAAACAACAAATCTGCTCCAATTGCTTGCTTCTGTAACTTTAAAAACAAATATCATGATTTAGACATTAAACTAAAGCAAAATAAAAATTGATCAAAAATTCAAAAGGAAATACAAATGGCTTCCATTTTGAAGGGGAGGCGGTGGAGCATGGGGGTAAACAACAGCATAGGGTTACTCAAATATCAGAGGGTTACTTTGTTCTGGGTTGGTTTACGGCATTGAAGGAGAGGAGGTGGAGCATGGGGGTGGCGTTGCGGCCGTGTAGAGGGCTGACTTGCGGTGGTGCTGCGTCGTGGAGGAAGGTAGCGCATGGCTTGTATGAGAAGCTTGAGTGAGATCTATGTGGGGGAGAGCAGATCGACGATGAGAGAGAGGGAGAGCTTGTGGAGGGACTGTGGACCTTTGGGAGGTAGCTATGCCTGTAGCTAGAGGCGGTGCAGCGGTTGAGGAGGCGGCAGCACTGGGAACCTGAGAGAGAAAGGACTTCGAGGGTGAAGAGAGAGGGAGATATGTGGGAGAGAGAGAGGTCGCGAGAGAGGGGCTTGGTTGGGTTGGCCAGCGATAGTGGAGGTGGACGGTGAAGGTGGGTCGACGATGACGTTCAATGGCAGCTGCTTGGAGGCGTGAAGAGTAGAGATTGAGGGAGAGGACCAGAAAGGCACTGGGGGGAAAATAGAGAGGGGAGGGAAAAAAATGAGTATAAGTTTGGCGCAGTGATTAAAATTGAGAATATTACATCCCTATAGAAGGATTTTTATTTTTGTTTTTTATTATTGCAGCGATTGTTTTGTCGCAACAAGTAAAAAATCGTCGAAAAAAATTAATTTGAATATTACAACAAATTATAATCGTCGTAAAAAGTAAACAATTGCTGCAAAAGAACAATTTTGAACTTAGATGTACAAAACTTTGTGACAACATAAAAATTACTGCAAATAAATATTTTTTGCAGCAATTTTATTTTCATTAAACATAAAATTGTTGGAAAAATACCTTTTTCTTGTAGTGCGATAATGGTTTGACAAGGTCTAGAATACAAAGCCATTAAATTCAACCACTTCATATCATACAAAGATGATGAGGAAGATGCATGCATGTCATGTTGCCAGTCATCTAACGTCGCTACAACAAAATTGAGATTTAGTGACGTTTTAGAATTGGTAACAGTCCCCAAACTGTCACAAAAAATTAATTTTTGTGACGATTTATACAAACTGTCTCTAAATCTAGATGAGAATTCGTCTGACGTTCGAATGTAGGCAAATTTATGTTCGAACGTTGGATAGAGTATTTGGTAAATATTACTATAATTTAAATTTTATGTAGTTTTTAAATAAAATAATGCATCTTTTGTGAATAATTATTACAAATTTAAAGATATTGAAATTTGAAGCGCAATGATTTAATATTAAAATTGGATAAACTAACTATAGTATATTATATACTATATATATAATATTAAGTATATAATATATAATATATATACTATATATATAATCATTATATATTATATATATAGTCATTACATATAATATATAATTTATTATATAGTTAATACGTTAATATTATATAGTTAATATATAAAGTATACATTATAGTATATAGTTAACATTATATATAGTATATTATATACTATTTATAATAATAGAGTACATTTATTTCATGTTCTAACGTATCTGCATATACGTTTGAAAGTTACTTTTAAACGTTCGAACATATATGCAGATAGGTTTGAACGTGAAAAAATGCGAAAATTTTTTCACTTATTTTTAAATAACGTTCGAACGTTAAAATTTAACATTCAAACGTTACTTTTTAAACGTTCAAACGTCATATCAAATCGGAGTGTTTTTAATAAATAAACGCACGAGAGGAAGCAGAATCATTTCTTCTACTTCTCCCGTGCATGAAAGAGAGAGTGAGGGTGAGAGAGGGTTGTGGGTTAGAGAGAGAATGTGTGCGTTAGAGTGAGAGAGGGCTAGAGAGAGAGAGTAGAGTGAGAGAGAGTTAATATTTTTGCTCTCTTCATTAATTTTGGTAAGGAAAAATCCTTTAAATATTTTATAATTTTATGATATTTATTTTGTGTTTTTTATATATATGTTTTTAACTAGCTAGTGTTGTGATTTTTTTGAAAGATTGGTTGTTGTGACTTGTTCAAAACTTGTGATTTGTAAAAGGATATTGTTAGTGATAGGTATATTTCTAAACTTTATTAATATGTTTATATATTTTGTTGTGGATAATGATGAATATTTTGATGTGTATAATGTAAGTTAATTGTAGATTTTGAAGGATTAGATATAAGTATAATATTGTGAGTTGAGTAGTGAATTTTGATTGTATATATTGTGAATATATTGTGAATTGGATATTATTGATGAATTAGAAGGAATTGAATTGTTTAAATTGATGAATTAGAAGCAAATCTTTGTGATATGGATTATGTAATATGATGAATTAAAATAAAAAATTATGTTGTGTGTATGCTTATTTTTAAAATGAAAATATAAATATTGGTGTATTGTGTATGTGAATTAAAATGAATATGTTTTACAATTGTGTATGTGAATTTGAAGCAAATGTTGGGGTTATTTTTTTGTGACTGTGTTTTGGTATTTGTGAATTAGTTATTATTGTGTATATGTATATGTGATTTGTGAATTAGTTTAGTCTATAGGGAATATGTTTATATATTGTGAATTTGTGTATTACAGTATTTATTAAAATTATTGAAAATATGTGAAATATTATGAATTTAGTTGTGAATATGTTTATATATTGTGGAAATATATGATATCATTTTGAATAAATTTATGAACTTTTATTGAATATGTTGGGAATAATTTATTAAATTATGCAACATGTCATTAATTTAATTTTTATTTGTATTTATTCTAAAACATTATTTATTTTGCAGCATTTTTTTTTATCAAATGAGTATATGAGGTCAAAACAGCAAGAGTTTGAGTCTCTCTTGGAGTAACAGTCTAATTTAGAGATGCATTTGCAGGAGCGATAGAGAGACCAGGAGGAAAGAATGTGCAGTGAAGTCTAAGAACAAGTGCAGAGGGAGATGGAAGTCCAGATAGGGCATATTATGTCACTACAATAGAATCGTGGTACGCGAGAAAAGAAGAAGAAATGAAATCAATTCAATTTTCTCATTGTGTAGAACTTTTAATATCTAATTTTGTAACTATATAAAACATTGTTAGTTATCAATTCGATGGTGTAATATGATAATACAATTTATATATTTTTTAATTTTATGAAAATAGTATTTTTAAGCTATACGTTCGAATGTTGGTTCACATTAAAATTAACGTTCGAATGTAATTACACAAAATTATGAAATAACGTTCGAATGTATGACCCAACGTTCGAACGTATTCACTCTCAAAATGAACACAACGTTCGAATGTTTAAACGATTTACATTCGAACGTTTTGTTTGATGTTTCAATGTAACTATGATACGTTCAAACTATAACCAACGAACGTCAACTTTTCTCATTCATATGTCAATCGGTCGGGTTAACGTTCGAATGTTACATTTTGTGACAGATTTTAACCGTCACAAAAATCTCACGTTTGAACGTGACATCAAACGGAATACCTTCAACCGTCACTAAAAATATTTTTTGTGACAGTTGAATAGTAAACTGTCGCCAATCATTTTTTGCGATGCACATTAGGTGATGGCAGTCGTGATATTTTCAAACCGTCACCAAATGCCTTTAGTGACATTTTGGTCATTTTTTGTGACGTTTTTCACAAAAGACCAATTGTGTTGTTGTGCGTAAGTCATAATTCTAAAATCACTATTAAGTTCTTTGTGCATTTATGGGTAGAGAGAGATATTCAGGATTGGATAATAAGATTAGATGAAATGATTTTAGATGAATGATTAAAGTTGAATAAAATATTGTTAAAATATTATTTTTTAATATTACTATTCTTTTGATATTTAAAAAAAATTGAATTATTTATTATATTTCGTATAAAAATTTGAGAAAACATGAAACAATTTATGCTAAAGAGGACCTTTATAATGAGAATTATCTATATATAAATATAAGAATTTTTCTAAATAGTAGCTGGTTTTAATTTTTACACCTCACACTAGTTTAATCTTTCCGCCTCACATGTATATATCAAGATCAATATGAAGAGAGGAGAAGTTGAACTAGCCTCACCAAATTAATGGGTTCTTCTCCCAAAAAAAAAAAAAAGGAGCTCCCTTTCCATTAAAAATAAATAAAAAATCTTCAAGTACAATGCTAAGATGCGATTCTTCTCCTTGATTAGGAGTTGAACTTTCACAATTTTGGAGACCAAGCCCCAACTATCTCCGGTTTGTTTTCAAGAAGTAATGCTTCCCATTCATGGTTCTACTCTCTCCCACAAATAAAATGAAGGATTTGATGGCCATTAATCTATTGAGAGTATTGACAATGGCTTATGCATTTTCATATTTGCATAATATCTCTCCAAATTAGTTTAAAATATGTGATTTTGAAGATGCATATAGAGAATCCAATGCTAGTGTTCTAGAGAAATTGTTTGAGTTTAGGGAAAAGAAAAATGGTGGGTTTGTGTTAAAGGTGACATTTTCAGCGGGTAGGTTTACATTTTGCTGTAAAAAAGGACATATTAGAAATCACTAACTTGTGTGCGGTGTAAAAGCCTGTTGTATAGTAGTTCTCAATATATATATATATATACTAGTAAGATGTTACGTGGCACGTGTGGCCAATTGATATGCGTAGTGCTGTGAAAGGTGGCTAAACAAAATGCGTACTACATTTTTAAACTGAAACAAAATCATTAAGCGATTACTTCACTTTATGGAAAAACTTGGGCGCCACCTATATTGCAAAATATAAATTTTTTAGAAGATGCAGATCAATGTAAATGGCATCAGTCTCCTTGGATCCTCTTAATGCATGATTGTAACAAGACATCGATTATAACTGTGACTCACTTCTCTTCCTAACTATTTAGATGATTTAAAAGCTTTTTCACTTAGAGAACCTACCAAATATTTTTTAAATAAATGCTTTCACAGGAATATTACCCAAGTGAGTACACACCCCATACGAGCATGTTGACAAATGAGAGAGTTATTGGTAAATCTAAAACATAAAGGAAGCAAGCAGGCCCCCAAATATGAGAAAATAACACCAACTTGCTCATTCCTGAGATTAAAAAAAAAAAAGTTATTGCCTACTTTAACTTTTCCATTTCTGTCTTTCACCTATGACATTTACGGATATACAACAGTCAGAGTTAGAGGCAACTAAACATGGTAAATATGTAAATTTATAAATAAAATAAAAGGATAAAATTGTAAATTTTCAAATAGAAGAAAAGAAATAATAAGGACAAAAAGGGAAAAATAAGAATAAAGAGGGACAAAATGGAAAAATAAAATTTGGAGAAAATCATTGTAGATACTGTATAGGCTTTTTTATTTATAGAAAATAGTTCCTATACCAAAAAATACAATCCTCTCAAAATATTGAAAACAAAAGTTTTGAAGACATGACGGTCATACCAAATGAGTTTTGCTATTTATAAGTCTCATACACCACACACCATATAATTTTTTATTTTTTTATTTTTTTAAATTAATTTTTTTACTTTTATTTTTCTTTAAATAATTGAATTTTTCTACTCATTATCCATATACCACACATTTGGTAAAAGAAAAAAATTAAAAAAATAATAAAAAGAGTAATGTTTAGTGTATGAGGCTTATGAATATAATTTTTCTTCTTGGAATATTTGATTAATTATGTAAATAGTAATAAAATAATTTGAGTTAAAATAATTTATTAGGTTTTGAAAAATTAAAGATGTAAAAGTTAAATAAAAATATCATAAAGTTAAAAAAATATTTTTTAATATTATTTTATCTTAAAATTTGAAAAAATTAATATAGTTTTTTTTTTTTTTTGTGTTTTGTTAATAAGTTTAGAAAACTTGAAATGATTAAATAATAATTAGATGGAAAATTTGAAATTAAAAGTCATATTTTTATATTTAAATGATGTTTGAAAAAAAATATCTAAAAAATTTAAGAATATTTGAAAATATTTGTGTTACCAAACCGACACTTTACAGAAAACTATTAAAGACGAAAAGATGATGAAATTAAATAGCAGTCCAAACTATTTTATAAAGGATAATGATATATTTAAAAGGAAAATGATAGGTACACCCTATCATCTGTACCCATCGATTTTTTAAGCTTTTGTGTTTGTGTAATTGTTAGTATTATGCTTTATTTTTTTCGCATATTTAAAAAAACTCACAAATTTAACAATCCATCTTGTCAGAATATTACCATATTTATTAAATATTCATAATATTCTAATATATATGATAATATAACTTATTCTCAAATGTATTTAATTTACTGTGTAAATTAATCAGCAATACAGTATTATTAATTTATTGTATTTTATCCTTTATTTAAGCTCATTCAAAGAACAACTGAGAATGACAAAGATATAGTCCTCATTCTAACTTCTTAATTTTCTTTTCTAGCCATTGGCTCGTGCTAGGGTCGATTCTGTACAATAATTTTTTAAAGTTCTTTCGTGAGTTTTATCTCTCACAAAATTATCTTCTTCATCTCATTTTCTATTATGGTATAACAGTGTACTTTCAATAAATCGAGATATACTCGTCCGATCTTGGTATGGTACTTTATAATCCAATTATGTCTATTTTTTAAAATAATTTTCTTATATCAAGCTAGCAATCGATTATACAAGTTGTCGTTAGTATTTTAGCATAAGAGCCACTGATTTCCTAATGTATCTCATCGCGTTTTTTTTTTTTTTTTTTTTTTTCGTTCATAATAAATCTCATATTCAACGTATTATTTGGTATTCTTTTCCGTTTACCACACATCATTTAAAGGCATGTTATGCCGTTAACGGATCGACATTAGTGATGAGTCTCACATTCAACATCTTATTTTGTGTGTGTGTGTGTGTTTTTTTTTTCCAATCATCATAAGTTTTTCAAAAACTTCCTATACACTTAATGGATTGCTGTTTGTAATAAGTCTCATATTTAACCTATTATTTGTTGTTCTTGTCCGTTCATCACACGTTTTTTGGAGGCTTTCTATATGCTTAACGGATCATTGCTCTCATTTTCACCATTAATCTCGTATCAATTAGCCCAAAAATTCTCTATCCCTCTTATCTTCTTAATCTCATTTTCTATTATATTTTATTTTTTACAACTCTATACAATAATGTAACTTTCTAAAAAATAAAGTTTATACCTAGTTTGGTTAGTCAATACAAATGAGATGTTTTATTATATAATAGTTTTTTCTATCTAAATATACTATATTTTATCTCTAAATTTTAAAAACATTCACTTAAATAAATAATAATATACAATAAAAATTGATAATAAACAGTATAAAATTGACATAAACAGTGTATAAACAATGCATAATTCGACTCTTTATAAATAGTGGGACCCATATCTTTTTTAAATCTCAAAAATTAAAACATATTTTATCTCATCTTATTATTCAAACATACTTATTTTTTACAAACTATTTTATATAATCTTGATTAAAAAATTTTACTATTATTTAAAATATCTTATTTTATTTCATCTAATCTTAATCATATAACCAAACAGATTTAATCTTACAAATTAGCTATCTTATTCTATTCGTATATGAAAGCTAAAATAGTAGTACTAAGTTGACCATCTTTTATACACATATCGCTCGTGTCGAGACTCTTTACCAGTTGGGTTTACTCGTTCAAATTCAATATCATTTTTATTGGCAACGACACTGGAACCTTCACCGCTCGTGGGATATTGATAAATTATCATGTACTGTGTTTTCTAAAAATTGAAGTTTACACCTGGTTTGGTTAGTCAATGCAGAGATGTTTTATTGGACAACAGTTTTTTATTTTATTTTATCTAAATATATTATATTTTATCTTTAAATTTTAAAAAATTTACTTAAATAAATAATAAACATTAAAATTGATAGTAAGTAATATAAAACTTATATAAACAGTACATAAACAGTATATAATTCGACTCTTTATAAAATAGTGAGACTCGTATCTTTTTCAAATCTCAAAAATTAAAAACTATCTCATCCCATATTACTATCTAAACACACATATTTTTTTTTATAAATTATTTTATCTCATTTTAACTTAAAAATTTCACTACTATTTAAAATATTTAATTTTATATATATATTTTAAATCATTTCATTTTATCTAACTGTAATACTGTATACTAAACGGGTCCTAATCTTCTATTTGGAACGCTAAAATAGTAGTACTAAGTTGACCCATCTTATATACACAGATATCGCTCGTCTCCAGACTCTTCATCCCACTAGCTGTGGTGTAATAATATTATACACAAGATGGTTGAAAAAGTTGGGTTTACTCGTTCAAATTCAATATCATTTTTATTGACAATGACACTGGAACCTTCTCCGCTCGTGGGATATTGATAAATCATCATGTACTGTGTTTTCATATATAGCTACGTACCGTGTGTTTGTTTGCCTTTTCGGTGGCTCGTTGCTCCTAATAATCCTGCACATGCCACATTTAAATAATCTCAAAGAAAGTAGTTCAAGAGTTGAAGGGAAAACGTGTATGATCGATGTTGCAGTTCACACGTATTTGTCTCAACACGTGATTTGTGTTTTTTACATGCAAGTCAGAGAATTAGGTTCATTTGGGTATTGAGAATAAATCGATATTTCTTAATATATTTTATTATTATTTATTATTTTTATTATTATTTATTATTTATTTTTTTATTACTATTCACAACATATTTCAACATACCTCAATAGCCAAACTCAACAGGTTTTTGCCCAAAACGAAAATAAATAGTTAAGAACTGTGATTTAGAAAACATGAGACCCAATTTCTATGAAATAAGTCTTGGTTCGATCTCTTTCCAAAATTTTCAATATAAAATAAATAAATAAATAAAATTAATTATGAAAAGAATTTGCAGTTGGAAAAACCCTGCATTAATTAATAGGTCCCACATAATTATAAAGATCACTTTTAATAACATTTAAATGGGACAAAATCAGCATATATAAAGATGGAGAAAGAAAAACCAATTAAAAGGAAATTATGAATTAAAAAGCTTTGAGAAACGGCACTACAAAAAAAATAAGGCAATTGTGATTAATTTATAGTAACGAAAATATTATTAACAATTAAAATTAGTTATTAATAATTTTTTTGTTATTATAAATTGATCATAATTGTCCATTTTTCTTATAATGCGGGATTTATATTCAACATTACATAATTAATTAATTAGTTAATCTCTCTCACACACACACACACATAGATATATATATATATATATATATATATATATATATATATATATTATAAATCTAGACATATTAACTCTATATGTATATATATAAAGATTTTTATTAATTTTTTTGCGTATGCTTGATTTGAAACATGACTCTTTAATGCAATAGAAATTATCGCTCTAATTAGTTTGATAGATAAATTTGGAGAAAATGCATGCATATACCACGCATATTCTATGATTATATATGGACCGACGACCAACTTAATTACCACCAACCCTTGTTCATGAAACAGGTCTTCCACGTAAATATCTAGAAGATGGCAATTAACTAGCAAGGGGCACACTTATTTGATCAGCAATTTCATGTTTTTATTAATTATATTAATTTAAGTTGAAAATTAATACTCAAGAAAATAGAAACTATATATCTATTTATTTCTTTTTTCTTGTTTATTTATTCTCACCTCATGATGCATGTCAATTGTTAAGATATAAAAACTACAATAAAATAACAACCAATTGATAAAACAAAGTAGTTTTTCTAGATTCAAGTTTAAACCTGTGTATTTGCGAAAAAATAATGATACTCATCACCATAATTCTCATCAATCCATAATGTGATATTATATGATTGGAGACTATTTATTATATTTTACTTGGAAACTTATCATCTAATATTATATTATGAAATGATGAGAAGATAATAAGAAAATAGATAATGAATATATTTTTTCTTTGTGAAAGGCTGGTTCATGGGGAGTTTTTTTTTTTTTTCCCTTGTCTGGAGGGCTAAGAATTGTTTTTTCTTTTCATTAATTAATTCACTAAATTGAATCTTGTACTTATGTTGATACTTATTAATTAAGGGGATATTTATTAATTAATTAACCAGATGATACTTATTAATTATACATCCTAATTATGATTATACTTAAATTGAGTATAAAACAAGCAATTTAAGGGGATATTAATTAATGAATCACTTAATTAAGTCAACAATGAATAACATAATTTTTTATAATCAGTTTCATTTTTGTTTTTTTGACAAACTTTCTAATGCATAGAACCAATTCCATGATTCGTTAAAATCTATACAAAAATAACCCATCCTTCCTTTTAATAGGATTTTTTAAAAATTCCCTTATTACGCCTCCCAATATTAACAATATTAAAACTTCAATTCTGCCACATACAATTATTTTTACATATTTATTGTACATTTTATTAATTTAGTGGGACTCAAAATTTATCTTATATTAAAAAAAATAATGCAACTAATCACATTAACAAAATGTGTAAGAAATATACAAAAATAATTATATATAAAATTTTTATTAAAACTTTTACAAAAAGAAAAAAGAAAAAAAGAAAAAGGAAGTAATAACCCTCACAATGCACAGTAATTAAAGAAACCCATATATTTCTCCAAAAAAATTCTATATATATATATATATATCCTAAACATTTTTTTCCCAACTCTATAAAGAGAGATATACCATTCATTTTAAAGCTCAGAACTTTCAGACAAAATTCCAAAAGCTAATATATATTTTTAATAGTTTTTAAGCAAGAGCTTCATATATTTTTAGTCTCTTAAATATTCCCTATTTCTAATTCTCTGGGTTTCTCTTTTTCAAAAACAAAACTTTGAATACTTTTGGATCGAAGATGGAAAATCTGGTTGACCAAATTCTCTAAATAAAAAATCGGAATTCAAAACCTCCGTCACTTGTTGCATATGAAAAAAAAATTGACACCATTGCATTTATTGTTTAGATATGAGTTATAAAACCTTAGTAGATATATCATCACATTAAAATAAAGAAAATTATATTCATTCTTCTCGTATGGATCAACGTATAATTAAATTGAGTGAGTTGAGATGAAAATTAAAATTTAAATAAAATATTATATTTATTTTAAAATTTAAAAAAAATTAAATTATTTGTTATATTTTATTTGATAATTTAAGAAAATTATTGAGCTGATTTTAATATTCAAACGGGAGAAAAGTCTAAAATATCTGCTTTATCGGAGGGCAAAAAAGAAGAAGAAGAAAATATTACCGGGTAAAATAGTAAAATTGTAAACCATTTATATACTGAAAAAATAGTTTTTAGCAGTTAAAAGATAAGGTATTGTCACTATTGTGTATGAAAAAAGGGAAAAAAAATAAGAGAGAGACGCGCACAGAAATTCCATATTTTAATTGGGTCAAACTGTGAAGGGGTACTGAGAGCTGAGGCCAGAAAGCGAGGGGGAGAGATTGGTATAAGAGGGGTGTGTGCGTGTGTATTGGTGTGTGCATTGAGACGTAGAGAGAAGTGTAAACAAAACCGAAGTCAAGGCCGGCTCCTTCCCTGCTCTGTTTCATTTGAAGCATTCTTTTTATTTTTTTAGATTTTCTTTGTGATCGTTGTTGTTGGTGTTTAATGGGACTTGGATTCACTCGCTTTGTCTTTTTTCCGTTGACATATTCGTCTCCAAACTGATCGGAATCCGGAGGCAGAAGAGGTCGGGGGAGAGAGCGAGAGCGAGAGACAGAGAGGAAGATATCCATAAATCTGGATGTCGATGTGATGGGATGTTGGTTATAATCGGATTTGAATATGAACCAGAAGATTGAGCTTGGGTACATCTGATGTTTTTTTTTTCGGTTGGATAGAAAGGATTTTTAAAAGCCGGATTTTTTATTTGATTTGGGGGAATGGGCTGCTTTCCGTGTTTCGACTCGAAGGAGGAGGAAAAGCTGAATCCCGAGAAGGTAAGTGATGATCGAAATCAAGTCCGGCCCATGGTCCCTTCTGCTATTTCCGGATTGCCTTCTGGTTAGTTCTTGTTCTTCTTCTCCTTTCTAATTTTTATTTTTAACGCTTGTTAATACGTTCTTCACTTCGTATTTATGCGTGTGTATCTGGCATGCGGCTGCGTGATCTGATCTGGGTATTTCTGATTTATATATGTTTACGAATAATGTGTTCGCGATGCCTGTTCTCATAAATTTGGTTTAGTCTATCATTACACGATTAATGATTTCGATGAGGATTACGAAAATTCATTTGGGGGGTTATTTAAGTAGACCCCACCAGATTTCGATCCAGTTAATATCCTTATTTTTGAAAATTGAGATCCTATGATAATTTGATTGTTTCAGTCGATCTGAACGGTTATTAGCTCTGTTGAATTTTGGCTTCAAATAAGTGTATGACCAATACAGGAGATGCCTATCATTTGAATTGATCAAGTTGATCGTAGTGATTGAATATTAGTTGGTATAGCTTAATGGACTTCTCTTCCTCTTGCACTTGAGAATGGGATTTATTGGTCTTTTTAATCTGAACCAATTTAATTATAATTACAGTTTAATGCTCCCTGAGTGTCTAGTTGGGAATTTTGTGATTCTTATGGACCTGCATTTCTTTGTTATATGGAATTTGTAGGAGCTGACAGATTTAAATCACGAAGCAATGTAGGGTACAAAAGGGAATCACTTAGTCCCAAGGATGGGCCTGGCGTCCATCCTGGTGTAAATATTGCTGCTCAAACATTCACTTTTCGTGAGCTTGCAGCTGCAACGAAGAATTTCAGGTCAGAGTCTTTCTTAGGGGAAGGGGGATTTGGACGTGTATACAAGGGCCGACTTGAGACCACTGGTCAGGTAAACCCTTTTATTGTTGCTTGCTCCAAATAATGTGTTTGTCATATATAAATTATGTTAACTAGGATACTTTAGTATGCTCCCAAATCGAAAATTCAAATTGAACTGGTCATAATCATCTCTAGAAATATCAATTGATTGAGTCCCCTCTAATGAGGAAATGTAAGTAGTGATCAACTTGGGTTATTCTTACAGTTGCTTTTTTTTCCCCTTAAAAAATTGAACAGAATTTCATAATGGCTTTGAAAATTAAGTGGCCTTTTGAGTTTACTTCACAGTTTATGAGTGCCTAGCATATCTACTTCCCATATTACTTTTCTATTTACTTTTAAGGAGGAAATATAAAGATAGATGTCATAGATGATATAAGTTAAATGATTAATTTATGCTTATGTTGTGATTGAAATACTGAGGTTGAGGAGGTTCCATGGTGTAATGGTCAGTACCCCAGACTTTGAATCCAGCGACCTGGGTTTGACTCCTGATAGGACCTTTTGTGCCTTTGTTTTTTGAGAAATGCTAAATCCACACACTTAATGATTAAGGAAGTGTTTTTTAATGATGTTGTGATTTTTTAAAAATATTTAAAAGTGTTAAAAAAAGACACGAAAAAAAAGCCAAAAAAAAAAAAAATTGCACTATCAGGAGCCCCGTGTGTGGCTGTAGAGCCACTCCTGTTTTTTTTTTTTTTTTATAAGAAACAGTGATTGAAATACTGAAGTTGACGTACCCCAATTCTAGCAGCTCCTGAATTCTTTTGGAAGCTACCTATTGCTGTTAAATATAAGGAAGCTCACCCTTAATTTTGCATGGCTTGGAGATTAGTGAATGAAAACCAGGTTTATAATATAGTTCCTTTACTCTGTTTCTTGTCTTCTGCAGATTGTTGCTGTTAAACAATTGGATAGAAATGGTCTTCAGGGTAACAGGGAGTTTCTGGTGGAGGTTCTCATGCTTAGCCTTCTACATCACCCTAACCTAGTGAATTTGATTGGCTATTGTGCTGATGGGGATCAGCGGCTTCTTGTCTATGAATTCATGTCCATGGGTTCTCTAGAAGATCACCTTCATGGTAACTTCTGGTTGCTTATTATTCTGTTTCTATGATCAGAAGGCTGGCCTCACTTGGTTTGGTTTGTTTAGTGCAACTTTTGATTATTGAGTTATACAAGTATTTTTCATTTGAAAATTTGAGCATTTGTGCCTTGGCCATGGTAATTGCATCTGTGGACAATGATCTTGAGAAATCATGGTTTAAATCAGGAGAGCTTTCAAAACGAAGAAAAGTACAAATTATGAACAATGGCATAGATTGACTTGGAAATATCTTTCTTAACAGATGATAATGAGAGGAATGATAAAATATAAGATAAGAAGGAATTGGATTCCTTGAAATTCTATGAATAGCCCTACCTGAGATGTTCAATCAAAAACCAATGTTGGCCCAATGATCTGATGTAGTTATTTTCTTTTTCTCCTGTTGTGTGCTCTCTTGCACTGAAGTAGAATATGGTATGAACCTAGTTACCTTTAAGGATTTTTTTCCGAGTTTACAACTTGTGTGGTGTCTGTCTAAGTATAACTTGTTCACCTTGGGAGACAAATGGGAGTTCAAGTGTGCTCATTTTCTGCTTTAGCGTCCCCCTTATTTTCTTCTCTTTTCTAAACTCCTTGTGCTATCGATGACTCTTCTGTTTTCTAACTACCTGTCTGGCATGTTTCTTATTCTCGATCATTTTCTGGACTTAATTAATACAATATTTGCTTGATTTGCAAATTCCATATATTAGGCTCAATTAATATCTTGTTAGATAGGCCAAAAGATATATGCTGGGTTATTGGGATGGGTTTAGTTGCAATTGGGATCTTCGATTAATGACTGTTTACCTGAGATTTGGACCATCTTCCAAGGGATTGCTACTGGCTAATAGAGGTTTTAAATGGAGTGGAAATATTTTACTTTGCGCTTTTTGTGTGCTAGGTAGTTCTTTTCCTGCCTGCTCAAAAGTCAAGGAAGTCACCACATTGGTCTCCTCTGTTAGAAATTCTGGTTTTTGTTTTTGGATATTTGAAGCTTTGATAGACTGCATATTACGGCCCAAGGGCTTGAGATTTCAATAGGATAACTAATTGAGGACTGCTGATGGGGCTTAGATGTCTCGGCAATTGATATTCTCATCACTCAATTATCCAATCCTGTTTCCTTTTCGTTGAAGTCTTAAGAAAATGTATTCTATAAGAAAATATTCTATAACAAAAAGGACTTACCTTATAAAAAAATATTATATAAGAAAAGGATTTACTATCTCATGCTTTATGGTGTCTCAAAATTTGTCTTATTAATGCTTGATTTGCCAAATAGGAAAACATGTTTATTGCTACTGCACTCACATGCTTGGATAATTTTGGAACTTAATTATGAATCCCTGAGCACTAATTCTGTTTGATGAATTGGATGAAGTCGAGGCATGCAAATGCACAATTTCAAGTGTGTACTCTCATTTACTTTTCTATTTTATGCTTTCAAATTAGAAAAAGAAGAGGAAAATCGTTCAGCTGGGTGGTGTAAGTTAATGAATTACTTTTTGCTTACCTATGATTGATAAGATTATGCTAATTATTACAAATTCAACATATTCAATTTTTGTGACTCATCATCAATAGTATATTGATCTTTCTGCAGATCTTCCACCCGATAAGGAACCACTAGATTGGAACACAAGGATGAGAATAGCTGCTGGTGCAGCCAAAGGCTTGGAATACCTGCATGACAAAGCAAATCCTCAAATTATTTATAGGGACTTCAAGTCATCCAACATCTTACTTGATGAAGGATATCAACCAAAGCTTTCTGATTTTGGACTTGCAAAGCTCGGTCCCACTGGAGACAAGTCACATGTTTCCACCAGGGTAATGGGCACTTACGGTTATTGTGCTCCTGAGTATGCCATGACTGGACAATTGACAGTGAAGTCTGACGTCTACAGTTTTGGAGTAGTCTTTTTAGAGCTGATTACTGGACGTAAGGCCATCGATAGCACCAGACCCCATGGAGAACAGAATCTTATTGCATGGGTAATCCTCTTAATTTCTTCTTGTGTAGTCACCTAAACTAGTCTTATTGTGGGCATTACACGTCTAGACTCTAGACTCTCCCCACTTATGTGGAAAGGGTGTAGTGATGGTGTTTCCATGTTTATGCAGGCACGTCCATTGTTCAATGACCGTAGAAAGTTTTCAAAATTGGCTGATCCACTGCTACAAGGAAGGTATCCAATGCGGGGCCTCTACCAGGCTCTAGCTGTGGCATCCATGTGCATCCAAGAACAGGCTGCGTCCCGTCCTCTCATTGGTGATGTAGTCACTGCCCTCTCGTATCTGGCAAACCAGGCATATGACCCTAATACAACATATGCTCATGGCCATAGAGGTTCTGGTGATAAGGATGAAAGAAGAGACAGAGATGAGAGAGGTGGAAGGGTGTTGGGATCTGGTCGTAGGTGGGACTTCGAAGGGTCTGAGAAAGAGGACTCCCCTAGAGAAACTGCAAGAATGTTAAACAGGAATTTAGATAGAGAACGTGCTGTTGCTGAGGCCAAGATGTGGGGAGAGAATTGGCGAGAGAAGAGACGACAAAGTGCACAAGACAATTTTGATGGCAAGAATGCATAGTGTTGGTGTGCACTCTGGGTTACCATGTTCCACTTTGGCTCTATTCCAGCCGTCTCAACAGACCAGGTGAAGAAATGTCGGAATCTGACGTATCTCTTACCTGGTGCCATTCAAGCTTATTAGCCATTTCTTACCAATGAGAGAGAGTAGATGGGGGTAATTGCAAGAGGACTTGGTGCCCAAACATTTCCCCCTTTTTTTAATGGAACTTGAAGAAGGGGAAGAAAAAAGAAGAAAAAAATGTAAATTATCTGCTAGGAGAATGGGACGTATTTAGAAATTTTGAGAGTAAACACGTCTAGTCATTTGATGTGCTTTCTTCTAGCTCTTGTAGGCTTTCTTTGAACAAAGAAAACATGTTTGTTACTCTTTTCCATGTAATCAGTCTTCTTGAGCAACTTATCAAACTAATTGACTGGCTGCACTATTACAAACTTGCACATGTTACTTATATCTGCTCGCGTCCATATTTTTCCATTGCTCTCGTTTGCCTCTATTATTATCGTCAGTGTTCGAGCTGTCCAACGTCAACATTCAGTCATGACCTTTTCTGGGTTTGCCAATTAGCTCGAATTGGCAAGGATACTGGGGGAAATGAGATAAAGACGAGAATTTTTTAAATAGTAATAAAATGATTTATAAATAGTAGTCAGATGGTTTGAGTTAAGTATTTTTTTTAGTTTTGAAAAATGTGAGAAAAAATTTATTAAAAAAGTAATATAAAGTTGAAATTTTGGTTGAATATAAGTTTTTAATTGTTTTTGAGAATTTGAAAAGGTTGAATTATTTTTAATTTTTTGTTTAAAAATTTAAAAAAGTTGTAATGATTAGTTTAAAAATATTTATATTTGATTGATGTTTGAAAGGAAATAAGATTTTCAAAATGCCATGGCATGAACTTAAGAAGGTCAAGAGGCTTGTGATCAAATCTAAAGGGATTCGAGAAATCTGATTGAATGGACTTCCGGTTTAAGAAGTGAGACAAAACAACAAAACATCATCAACAAGAAAATAAAAAGGGGAAAAGAATGCCATGACCTTTGATCTGTTGAAAGGCCGTTCATCCGCAGCTCAATCGGGCTTTTGTGTGGACATGTTAACAACTTGTTACTTGTGGATTTAATTAAAAAGTAATGCTATCTATAGTTGTGAAGTGTATAAATATTGTGTAATCGTTTTGAAAAATAGTGAAGTCGACGATTTAAAAAGTTAACTTTTTTTCATGTAAGTTTCGTATTAATTTACTTTTTTTTTTTAAATCGTGTGGCGCTTGCATAACCATGATTATAAATATTATTCCTTTAATTAAAAGAAATGCAAAACAAACTTTGTTTTTTTTCCAACCTATATCACAAGGTTATGTGGAATAAGATCAACTATGAACATTGTTCGTTTTATTCATACATAAGAAAGAAATCACATGCCATACGCTAGTACACGAGAGAGAGAGAGAGAGAGAGAGAGAGAGAGAGAGAGAGAGAGAGAGAGAAGGGGGGGACAAAATCTGCAGCGTGAGGCAGATATAGAAAGGCACTTTTGAGAAGAGCAGTGCTGTGCTCTAAACAAGTTCATGACAGGACTAGATGCGAATTACACTGCGTTTTCAATTACTTTAAGGTCATGGCCGGGGCCGGTTTCCTTGCTTTTCTCATGGTCCTCTGTTTGTTCATGCTTCTTGGCATCTTTGTTCGCATCATCCCCACCGCCACCGGCATCTGGCTGAGCATCCGCCTCATAAACTTCAGAACTCCCTAGCGTGCTAAATATCAGTACAATATCTTTTATCTGCTCCGGTACTTCTTTCTCCTGATCTATAACTTTCTTGGCGTTCCTGTATATTGCGTACAGCAGCATCTGCAGCAGCCCCAACACGAAACCCAGGATGTTTGGGAGCTGCATGCGTACACATAACAAAGAAATATGAAAATTAATTCAAGTCTGAAGGTAAAATGAAAAAGCGAATGAATCTTGACGACGAAGATCGAGTCTTACCGCAACGCAGATGTCCTTCAGAAACAGACCATAAGCAAACCACATCATGGCACTCAATGTGAGGAAAAACGACAAACTAAACGGCATAAACTCAACACTCCTAGTTCGAATTACCTGTGCCTGCAAAAACCAAAAAAAGAAGTAAAAGAAGAAACTGAAGAAAAGTATGAGGTGAAAAAGTGTCATAGTTATAAATGCTTTTACTCACCACAATGCTCAAGGGTGCTGCAAATACAGCCACAGCAACTGCAACACATATCCATCCCAGAACTTGGACACGGTATGAGTTTTTCACTAGAAAGTGTGAAGTAAGAACGATAAAGGAGAACAATCCCAGGTTCATAGAAGCAAACATTTTGAGAGTCAACTTCTGCAGTCAATGAAAGTTCAACATCAAATTAGAACACACAAATGGAAAAATAAAACCATATATAGTTATCGATAAAAAACAATTATATATGATGATGATGATGATGATGCTTACCCTGGGAGCCTTTGGCGCGTAAGCAATGAACATGCTGATGTAGATAATCTCTATGACACATCCAAACAGGTTGATGGTGATGAGAAGGACAGCATCTTCTTTGAGTAATGCATAATACAACCAAAGCATGGCACTGAACAATGCCACCACATAAGGAAGCGATTGGAAACCTTCGGTTGATTTTTTCCTCACAATTCGATAAAATGTTGGCCTGCAACATAATTTAATAATCACATGAGTGGTATCATAGATTCATATTGTAATCATATTTCTTAAATCCTTTTTGAAGAAATGACACCAAAAAAAAAAATAGTACTTACGCTGGAGCCAAGTATACCAAGACTGAGATAATGTTGCCTAGCATTGAAGAGAGTAATAAAATTAGTTTTTAGGAAATTTCTCTGAGTATATATCCTTGTATAATAAAATAGGTCACATAAAGAGTCAAGACACACTCGATGAACAACTCATTACCAGCAACATTAATACAGATCAACAAAATTCTATAAAATGCATACATGATGACTGATTGATTCTAATAGTTAATGATACTCATTCATTTATGGAAATAAAATACGGATATTTTTGGTCTTAGAATGAGGAATTAAGGTGCATCACACCATTGTATAGAAAAAATGCTGTAGATAAACTGACGTTGAAACTATAAAAATTAATGTCCGGACACCTAAAAGTTTGCAAAAAATAGAATTATAAGGACCCAATCAACTACTCACTTAGGCCATAAAAGTATAATATGTCAGATTGAATCATTTCAAAACTAGGCCAATACTGTCGAGGAAAGTGAACAAAAATCTTGCAACTTTTGAGTAAAAACTAACTCAGAGATTAAGTACCAAAGAAGAAGAAGAAGAAGAATTGGTCATGGCCGGAACTAAGCAAAACTGGTGACTTTAGCTGTCTGAATAAACCTATCAAAATTATTCTATCTATATGGTTTAGGAAGAGATGATGAAAATCAGCATGTATTATAGCATTTACCTATGATGCCAAAGGTAAATGCCAATGGGTGTTGACTGTTTATTATTGCCATGATGATATCTTCAAATAAACGAAAAGAACGTTCGCCCTCTCTCAAAACAAAGGCAAGGCTTTAAGAACCCGAGCTCTCTCTCTCTCTCTCTCAAAGCCAACCCCTCAATCTCATGCAGACAGTGGAGGCTGGTGAGGATGGGTAATGACATGTAAAAGCTCAAGGAGCTCATATATATATATATATATATATAATACACATACACACCCCCATTTATACAGGCGCACACAAAGGGCAAGGAAAATAGAGAAACATAAGTGTGCGCGTGTTGAACTGATATGACAGGTGGGGAATTGGTAGGTAGCGTACCATAAAATCATTCACACAATCGCAATTCCCACCTTCAACAGTGTGCCACAATTGCGTGTAAGACCATCATCCCATGTCACCTCCAAGCTGGGCCGGCGCTCTACACTGATCTTGGAGCCAGACATTAAAAACTGGACATAAATATATATGTACGTGTTAGATTTGATACTTTGCATTCACACTGTTGGGGTTATTACACCTGAGATTCTTGAATTACCCGAAATATATTTGTGGAAAATTCATTACAGATGACTTATATACCTCTAAAATTAATCCGGGACTTTATGCCGAACACTTGACATCATTAATAATATAAAAAGAACCATCCCATACTGTCAAATGGCACAAAAGTATGTTCTTTATCTTAAATTATATAACTTCTAATTATATTTATTAACATGACTCATTTTATATGATTATCTATTACTATATAGCCACTTAAAATATGTTGTACTAATATATATGATTAAAGATGACAAAATCTTAGATAAATAGTTGAATAACTTTTTTACAAAAAATTAATACTAAATACAAATTTAGGATATACAAGACTTCTCTTAAAAAAGATGGGAATCCACTATAGAAAAATAAACTTTTTAAGTAGGTCTCAATTTTTTCTAAATTTATATAATTTTTTTATATAATTATTTTTGTATACTTTCTATACACTCTATTAATATAATTAATTATATTAATTTTTTTAATATATAATTAATTATATTATTTAAATAAATAAATAAATAAAAATACTGTACATGCAAATTTTGTGGAAACATTGGATTCCATTCTTGTTAGGTAATTTTAACTGAGTGATACTAATCATTCACTCTCGAGAAAACATATAGGACTAAGATTTTTACGTTACAGGCATAACGCAAAGCTATCGCGATTTGATCTCTTTCTCAGCCCCCAAAATGGAACGTACAAAAGCCTCTTGCTGTGTCAGCACCCAGGTGTCATTCTTCCCTCTTCCCCCATATCTTAGTCTTACGCCAAGATCTTAAACTTTTAATCACTTTTGTCCCCGAGCTGTTGTCTTGGTGGTTGCGTTGATATTCTTACTAAATTTATATTATAATAAAAATAATTTTATAATTTAATATATTATATTAAATTATATTAATTTATAATTTTATTTTTATATAATTTTTTTTTAATAATATTTCTCATTCTCTGGTAATTTATATAATTTAATTATTATAATTTTTTTAAATTTTAACATAAAATATAATAAATAATTCAACTTTTTTAAATATCAAAATAATAATAATATTTTATTTAACTATTAAATTTTATCTCAAATTCAATTCAATTCAATTCATAATTCAAATACAGTACGTGACATGTGTCAATGCGCGCGTTGTTTTAATCTTTTCAAAGCTATGGCCTTCTATTTTGCGGTTATATGACAAAGTAATATAGACGACGAAAAATGACGAGCGATAGTAAATAATGATGATGTTGTTGTATTTTTTTTTTTGAAATGATGATGTTGTTGTTATAATTCGTACTACGTGTTCTTGTTTGTATTACCTGGTTTGTTGGGATTCGTTTGGTAACGTTGATTGGAATTAGGCAATTTAGAGCCGAAGCTCTTGACAGTCTCATCTTCGCTTTTAAGGATATGCATATTTTTAAGGGTTATCCCACTATTTGGGTACTTTAATTTAATTAAGTCGTGTATGATTTCCTCAAGAAGCTCGTAATTTAGATGAATACGCAACCTTTCAGATATAGTTTTGCTCATCAGTTCATCATCATCATCAATTGGTTGTACGTACAATGAGTTGGCCATCCCCTTTTCCTGTTGCATCAATAATTTCATTAATTGCTCAATCATATAGATAAAGATGAAATGATAGGGCAAACAAAGATAGACAAAAGTTAGCTCTTCATGCCCTTTTAGTGCTCTGATCTTTCATTTAGTTTGCATGCATGTTTATATATATATGTGTACACACACACACCCCACATACTAGTAAAGATTTCACTTGCAAGGCACTTATGCCTGGTTGAAAATGGTGGAATTGATCAATAATATGCCGGTCAGACTTGTCTTGCTCAATGATCCCGTGTTTTCCAAGCAAGAGATTTTTTTGTAATGCCCAAGATTTTCAAGTAGTGTGTCCGTCAGAATGGATTTGGTCGATGATTTTGGGCAATGATTATTTTCTTATAGAGCTCCAAATTTTCAAGCAATGTGTTAATTAGACTTGTCTTGATCGGTAATCCGGAGCAAGGGTTAAATTCTTGCATTGCTAGGTATTATTGACTAGTGTATCCATTGAACTAGACTTGTTCGGTGATTCTAAGCAAGTGTTATTTTCTAGCTATGCTCAGAATTAGCGAACAATGTGTTAATTGAAATGGCCTTGGTCTATTATACGAAACAATGTTTATTATCTTGCAATGCTCGAAACTACCGAGCAATGTGTCAATCAAAATAGCCTTAGTCAATTATGTGAGCAAAGTTTATTTTCTTATGATGTTTGGAATTACCGAGCAATGTCAGTCGGAATGGCCATACTCGATTATCCCAAACAATGTTTATTTTTCTTTCCATGCTCAAAATGTTTGAAGAATGTGCAAGTTGGACTAGCCTTACTTGGTGATCTAGAGCAAATGCTAAATTTTAGCACAATGTGTTGATCTGACTATACAAGGCACACATGTCTAGGTGAAAGTATTGTTGTATTTTTTATATGGAAAAATACAATCTTTAAAATATATATCAGTTATAACTAATCATTAAGACTAACAATCATTGAGAAAAAATAATAATGATTAATATGCTAATGAACTAAACAATACGAAAGTTATTTAAAGTTTAGTGTGTGTTAGCTGCAGGCATGTATTTGTTTTGCACATGATCATGATCAGGCTATCAAGAAGATATTTAACTTCTTATACAGAGATGGAATTTGTTTTTGTTCATAAAATTGATCTTCTCAACTCATGTATAGTTTTCTTTTACTACGACGCTCATATTTAGGTCTAAATAACTCACATTATATGGTACCTAAAATTAATCACACGTGAACCTAATCCTAAGGGTATCATAGCACAAGGCCAAACCAAAATGACCTAAAGTTTGCCCAAAAGAAATATCAAGGGTAAAAATATAATTTCATTTAAGAGACAATAAAATTTAATAAATGCAAAATAGACAATAAGAAAAAGATGAAAAGAAAAAAAAAAAAGAAAAAAAAAAAACAAGAGACACTAATCAACCAAATGAAAACCTTCGAAGTTTAGCTGCCAAACAAAAAATATTCTAGAACCTCATGGACAAAAAGGTCGCTCATCATTAAACACAAACCTCAAGGATAAAGATGTAATTTTGTCCATTAAACACATCGGAATCTCAAGGATAAAGAAGTAACTTTGCTCATCAAACAAAAACCTAAAGGACGAAAATGTAACTTTTACAATCAAACACAAACCGTAATTGCTCATCAAGCACAAATCTCAGACAAAAATGTAATTTTTTCATCAAACACGAACTCTATCCACGTGCCAATAGTCGCTTTTATAATAGAAAGGATTTATATATATATATTCAACACTAATAAATTATGTATACTTTAGTAGGACGGTCAAGGTGTTAGTTCTTTAGTTACTATAAGAAAATGGGTTGGATGTAAAATAATTTAAATCTTGATTAATCTTTTTAGAATATACGATTCCTTGAGTCTTTTACATCCAATTGGTCTGTCAAGCTTGCCATTGAATTATTAATACAAAATTTTTATGTACAATCATTTTTATGTATTTTTTGTACACTCTATTAATATAATTAGTTAATTATTTTTTAATATAGAATAATTATTTTAGATAATCATATTACTGAATTACATAAAGAATATATAAAAATGATTATATATATATATATATATACTATAACTCATTCCGAGAATACCTTAAAACACAATTTCAAGCTAGTAAACAATAAACTAGCATTACTACCTTGAAACCTATTTTTTTACAAAGTAATTATGCAAGATTTATTTATTTGAAATTTATAACTAGAATTACCACTGTCCTGATTGTTTAGTGAAATCATTTTAACTCATCTTATCTGATTATTAAAATTTTTTTTAAACTTTCAAATAAAATATAATAAATAATTTAATTTTTTTATATCTTAAAATAAAAATAATAATATTAAAAAATTATATTATAATAAAATTTTATTTAATATTTAATTTTTATTTTATCTCATTTTAATTCACTATCTAAATCAGGCCTCGTATTACTGGACATAGAGACAAACTGTTGAGGCCATGATCGGTGAACCTAAGGCATTTTGTTTTTTGGGCTGTCTGTTTCTTGACCCTTATTACTGTTCATCTTCGGAGGAAAGATTTCGAATTTTTCGTCAATGTCAAGTCAATTGGGCTAAGAACCCATTTTATCATTACTGGGTGTTCTCGGGAACGTTTATTAGCATTCACATGAGCATTCATATTAGTTCAGACTTCAGACTTTTTATAGTTCATCATACTACGGCCTAATATAATGTTGTTTTTTTAAAGAATAATATAATGTTGTTAAGAATTATAATTATATTTTAAAGATTCCAAATTATTAATTAGGATGATGGAGAACAATAAAATCTAGTAGATTGAATGTTATTTCAATAGCTTTTTACTATGTTGTAAAATCCACAAAAAATACTATACACATAAAGGAATCTTACAAAAGAATTCCACTTACAGTCGTGGCACACCTGCCACATCTTCTCCCTATTTTTCTCTTTCTTTCCCCCCTCCCCATGCACGCCATCTCCTACCCTCTCCCTATGCTATCTCTCCGTGCAGGCCATGTGGTCGGAAACCACCTCAAGGTGGGCAGAAGACGTCGGTGAGCTGACGGCTTGCATGGTCTTCTATGGTGGTTGGGAGGGTAGACAATGATGGCTTATGTGGCTGGGATGATCGGGATTTGAGCTGATGGCTTAGAACACTAATAGTGAAATCAACAAAATTAAAATTGAGTAAAGTTTAGCTAATGTGCACAATAAATTAGTGTAACTGGCTCAACAAATGAACAATAATTATAGCCTAATATTATTTGGCTGGCCAAATTTGGCTAGCCTTTTGAGCTAGCTAAATATTATTTTTAGACTAAAATAATTCATCTCTCACTACCTTTGCTCTCCAGCTCAAGAAAAAAAAAGAAATAAATTTATGGATTTGGGTTTTCAGGACGTGCTTAAAGAGTGCAAAAGAAATAAATATTTCATTGAGGCTACTGATGTGACTCCCCAAACTTCCATGTACGGATATGTGGAAATCGAATCATGGGGATGATGACAACACGGGTTATACATCCCATCGCCAAGTGTCAAGTGTGTGTATAAACAACACGTATATAATAAAATTAACGCAGCGGGTAATAAAGTCTTTTAACTAAGTACTAGAATTTTGTTTAAATACAAATTCGCTTAAAACACAAGCGTACCAAAATATTACAAGTTTAACATCGTTTCAAATTTAAATTTATATAACATAAAAGCAAGTAGAATAATTTTCCAAACGTAAAATAACTCCAAGTCAATATTCTAGCAAAGCCACATTCTCGAACTCAGCCTCCTCCTCCTCAAACTCTACATCAAAATCTACGGTACCAAAATGGTGCCGTAAGTAAGTAATAAACTAAACAAATCTCAAGAGAAAAATATATCCATGCCACAACAATATGCATGAACATGATACCATATGTATATGTCTCAAAAATCCACATTTTCCACACACGCCAAAAATCTTATTTTGGCCCAAAACATTTTCTTTAAACATATTCTCACCATTATCCCATATAATGGCCCAAAAACCAATCTCGTCATTTTTTCAAAAAATGACCCATTAACAAAACCATCAGAGCACTATAGGCGAGAATAGCAAGCGGGACTCTACCATCATCATTGCTCACTACCATCCCTATGCATGCACCGTAGGAGGGAATCACAGGCGGGACTCTACCACTGTGCCTGCTTACCACCATCTCTACAAGTTCGTCTGTAGGCGAGAATCGCACGTGGAACTCTACCACCATCCCTACTTACCACCATTACTACGCCTCGTGCACCGTAGGCGGGAATCGTAAGCGAGACTCTACCACCATTCATGCTCACCACCATGCCTACACGTGCCTCTGACTCAAATTAGTCAATCCAATCGTTCTCATATACCAAAAATCATTTCTCGCTTGAAAACTCAGTTTTTAAGTTCCAACACATGTACATGCATGTAATTACGCGAAAACCTAATTTTCATTTTTAAACATGAACATGCATGCACTATGCAATGCAAACATTAAAATACAAAATATCTAATAAATCTCATCATCAACCAAATATAATTAACTCCATATTCAAATCCATCCAACTCCCGACTTCTTAGACTCAGTTCGAAATAACCAACCAATTACAATTTATTGTTAAAGTAAAAATATATTTAATCTAAAAGAAAGTTTAGAAAATACTTATAGTGCTATATAATAATTTTCAGAGGATCAACAAACTGTAAAAGGTGAAAGAAAAGTAACGTAACAGTGCAAAAGCACCGTGGCCGTAGGTTGTAAAATACCCACTTTTGAATGGTGACGATCCAAGGCTTGAGATTGATAGGAAATAACTTAGAAGTGTTTATGAAGCTAGTAGAAGTGAGGGTTGGCCGTGGGTGGCGGCGAAAACGGCGGTGGAAAGCCAAAAAGCCAAAAATGGAAAGTGAGGTTGTGGGGGTTACTCCAGCGACGGATCAAAGCCGGAAATGAGGGTTTAGGATGGCAAAATGTTGATGATGAATCTGTGAAGAGATGTGGCCGGTGGTGGAACGATGGCGATGCTGGAGGGAAAAGACGTTGTGGCTTAGAGGAGCTTGTAGTGGTTAATGGTGGCTCGGATGAAAGTGAAATTTAGTGGGGATGATCACCGGCTAGAGAGGAAGAAATCTGGGAAGTGGTGCGGCGGCCGGCTGCAGTTCTGTGTGGACGAAAAAACTAACGGTGAGGGAGAGGGGAGACGTCGCACGGGCTGTGGGAAATAAGGCAGAAAGAAGGAAAAAGAAAGAATAAAAAGAAAGAATAAAGATAAAGGAAAAAGAAAAAAAAAAAGAAAAATAGAGGAAAAGAAATGAGATTCAAACCTCATATCTGGAATCTAAAAATTGATCCAACGAAAATAATTTTAAAAACTATAAATTGAATAAAATAATTTAAATCCCACATCTAGCTAAAATATAATAAATAACTAGTAAATACTAACAACAAAATTTTAAATCCAAAAACCAACTAAAATAAATGGAACAGTAATTTAATCTCAAAACAATAATTAATATTAAAAAAACTCTATAAATTAATTTTCACAGCTAATAAATCTAATTAAAATATGATAATTTAAAATAAAAGAACCAATATTTTAATTAAATTAAAATACTCCTTCAATAAAAATGCTAAAAATGAGATATCATAACTGAGACTCATGTAGAGCCAACTTATTTCATTTAACTTCTTTTATACCAATTATTGTATACATTATAAAGAAAATATAACAACTGAAAAATCAAGCCAAACTTACCCACCCAAACGTAAATTATGTACAACTTTTTCTTTCGTTAAATTAATTTCTTAGCAGTATTTCAGAAACTAAATAAAAAATAATAAATAAGAATAAATAATTTTGATTGATGATGTTCAATATAATTAAAATAATAAAAAGTTTAAAACTAATATTTTAATGAAATAGTGAGAAGTTTATTGAGTCTATTATTTAATATTGTTAAAAATAATTAATTAAAATTTGTAAAAATTAATTTTTTAATTAAATTTTAATTAAAATTTATTGATTTGATTATTAATACTCTTAAGCGGTCGTTTGTGGTGGTGGAGAACCGTCGTGAGAGGGCAGACAACACCAACGATTAAAAAAAAAAAAAAAAAAACAGTGTGTCACGTCAGTACGCAGAACGTTCGTGGGATCTGTCTCTCTAGCAGCCTTCAAAATCCGTAATGGTTCCCTAATCTTTACTCCCAATTTTCAACTCTCTTTTTTCTCCATCCAAACAGAAAATAAGCCATTACACGCACAACAATGGAGCATTTCAAAGCCCTAGAAATCGTCCAGAAGACTCCAAACTCCCGCGTCTCCCACCTCTACCTCAACCGCCCATCCCATGGAAATGCTCTCTCTCCCGACTTCTTCTCCGAATTCCCTAGAGCCCTCGCTACCCTCGATCAAAACCCAGACGTCAACGTAATCGTCCTTTCCGGCGCCGGGAAGCACTTTTGTTCCGGAATCGACCTGTCATCCCTGGGATCTGTCAACTCCCACTCCGGAGACCGAGGTCGCTCCGGAGAGAAGCTCCGTCGAGATATCAAGTTCCTCCAGGACTCGGTCACCGCAGTCGAGCGGTGCCGGAAGCCCGTAATCGCTTCTGTACACGGGGGGTGTATCGGCGGTGGCGTTGACATCGTGACTGCCTGTGACATAAGGTTTTGCACAGAAGACGCGTTCTTCTCGGTCAAGGAGGTGGACTTGGCTATAACCGCTGACCTCGGGACGCTTCAGAGGTTGCCCGCTATAGTCGGGTACGGTAACGCGATGGAGTTGGCTCTTACGGGTCGGAGGTTCTCGGGTTCGGAAGCCAAGGAGTTGGGTCTGGTATCCAAAACTTTCAGTTCCAAAGGCGAAATGGACAAAAAAGTCGGACTTATTGCCGAAGGTAAACTTTGATTATGATGGATGATGCGTTTGCGTCTTCTGTCAATTGAAGTGCTTATGAACGAGAGAGAAAAATTGGCACTCACCAATAGTAAATTTTCAGAAAGATTTATGCGTCTGATTCATTGAAATTATATGATTTGAACTGCATAAGCATTGACCACCAATAATCTTCAATGGGAAAGAGAATCAAAGTTATTGAAATGCGTAATGAGAACCTATATTGTTAGATAAATGATATTTGCTGGTTGTTCAAGGGAAGGGTAGTCGTTTTGAGAAAAATAAATTAATATGAGATTCATGTGAAAAAAAAAAAAAAATTTTAATCGTAGACCTACTCTTTTTTAAAGCGTTTGTGCGGTATTTGTAATTCTATAATTGAATGTAGCATTGCTAATATTGTTAATCCAGTCTAGTCTTTATGCGATAGACTAAAGCATTTAGCTTTAGGAAACGGGAATAACAATTGTGGGCATCTCTCAATGAACAACAGATAAAATGCGGATAATGGTTAAAAATTTATTATTCAAATGGGTGGCAGGAATTGCAGCCAAGTCTCCACTAGCAGTCACAGGGACAAAAGCGGTGCTACAAAGAAGCAGGGACCTGAGTTTGGAACAAGGGTTGGATTATGTTGCTACATGGAACTCTGCTATGCTAGTCGGAGACGATTTGACGGAGGCAGTCTCGGCACATACCCAGAAGAGAGAGCCTGTTTTCGCCAAGCTCTGATTGTGTTTTAAACTAAACGTGATGTGTTGTGTTGCGTTTGTAATTGGAAATTGCTAAGCTGATTACCATCCCATTTATTGTTGTATTATTACAGGGCCAAGGCTATGCTAGTATTGGATGATTACTGGGTGCAAATTAAAAATATGAATTTTATTTTTTGTACCATATACGCAAGTTGCATTCTTCTGAGTTCTGGCGAGCGGAACTTACATCTTTACACTTACAGTACATATCAATCAATCCATTCGAAACAGCAGAATGAAAATCCCTCCTAACCGCGTATCCATGGATAGATCTACAGTAATCAATATCTGCGCGACTATGCTTGTATATAGCAAAACTCATCTATTAAACTTGAAACCGCTGGAACCAAGTTCAACAAACTCACTGAGTCAGGCTCAACACCCCCCAACTGCATACCCCAAAATAATCTCAACGCCTCACGAGGATCCTCGCTTTGTGACAACCCTGCAATCATTGTATTCCACGCTACGACATCTTTCTTTGGCAAACTATCAAACAGCTCTCTTGCACTTCTCAAATCACCAATTTTGCAATACATATCAACAAGACCGGTCACTATAAAGACATCACAATCTAATCGTCTACGGGCTATTTCATGGTGAACTAAAATACCCTCCTGCAAGTCTAAAGCACCTGTACAAGCTTTCAAAACAAAAGTGAAGGTGTACTTGTCAGGTTCCAGTCCTTTCTCCAACATGCAATGGTACATAATGAGAGCTTCTTTGCATTGTTTTGACCGAGTATAAGCTCTTATCATTGAATTCCATAGAATGACACATGGGCTAGCCGAGAAGTCGAAAACAGAGCGAGCCAAATCAAGTTGTGAAACGAAGAGTAGGAATTAATGAGATGGGAGAGTGTGAAATGGTCTTCTCTAAGGCCTGACACTATCAAACGGCCATGGACTTGAAGCAGTGACTTGAGGTCTTTGCATGACGAGAGGGGACGAAGGTAGTTGGGGTAATTATATGAACTGCTGGGGGGTGAAGATGGGGGGATTTCACAAGCAGTCTTCGCGGGTGCTGGTGCATGATATCATATCAAGAATGATATCAGGTTTATTTTTTTTTATTTTTTTTATTTTTTTACACATATCAAGAATGCACATATCAAAAAATAAATAAATAAATAAAGAATGCACGTATCTTCCACATTTCAGACTAAAAATATCATTCTTCTTCCTAAAATGTCAACTAGCAAAAATATAAGAAATGCGCAAATCGGGGTTTAAGTTTAGGCCTATCGTCGGTGGGCTTAACTGTTCACCCCATCCCTTTTTAAGCGCCTGCAATACCCCACCTTACCCTGATGTCCCTACCTTCCAGAGATTGCGACTCTTCCAACACGGCACGAAAATCTCGTTGCAACCTATCCTTCTTGAACAATCTTGGAAAGGATAAAAAGCTATGGCACTCAAAGCGGTCCATGTCTCCGACCTTCCCAATCTTGTTCAAGTCCCAGACAATGCCGCATTAGCCCTCTCCGACGCCGTTCGGTTATTCAAAGGTCAGTGTTTGAATTATAAACCTTCTCTCTCTCTCTCTCTCTCTCTCTCTCGTCTTTTGTTTTCTCCTTGTTATTCTCCTACGTACGTTTCGGATTAATTTATCTTTCTGGGTCTTCATTTAGGTGTTAACGAAGACGACTGTGATAAAATGAAATGTGGGTGTAAATTACCGAACTTCGTCGTGATGGGACACAGAGGTAGCGGGATGAACAATATGCTGCAATCCTCGGACCATGTAAAGAAATCCATCAGAGAGAATTCGATTCTCTCTTTTAATGCCGCCGTCAAGTTCCCCATCGATTTCATCGAGTTCGACGTGCAGGTAAACAAAGAACAAACTCGGCGCCGTCCACCGTTTTTCGTTTCTACGGCCATTCTTTTTCCTGTATCGTAGAATTCCAAGAATGTTATGGAAATATTTTTAAAATGGTAATTATTAAAAAAATATTGAACTTATTGGGAGATCTTCGTTGTGAGTTTGGTTCGTGTTCTGCCAAATTCCCATACTTCTCTTTATGTTTTCCTGCGCTTTGTCCGTTTACGTTTCGTGGCGTTTGGCTGAGCTCTAAAAGCTGCAGATGGTGTCTAGTCTCCATTCGCCGCGCCAACCTGAGAACCGTAACTTCTCAGGTTTTCTGTGGCAACGTTTAATTGGACATTATTTGACGTGTTATGTCCTCTCTGGATTCTTTAATTAATTTCATAATGTTAATTTATTTTAATTACCATATGAATTGAGTTATTCTCGTTTTATTATATTACTAATGTATATTTTTTTTTAAGGTATTACTAATGTCTATATTGCGATAAAATGATAATTTTTTTAATATATAATTGTGAAATTATTATTTTTTTAAAAAAAGTGCTAACTAACGGTCTAATAGGAAATTCGGCTTAAGAGTAAGAGTAATACTGTTCCTCATCTTCAATTTTATCATTTCTTAATTATGAGGTACTTCAATATAATATATATATATATATATATATAAAAAGACGCTTAAAATATAATTCATCAACCCATGAATTAATATAATAAGAATCAGAATGAAAAATAAAAGGCTTTTTTTCTATTAAATTATCACTAATTAGAATTATGTGATGCTTCTTCGTTCGTTTCACTGGTTTGGCTTTCAAGATGAGGAACTCTTGAAAGCTAAACACCACACATTAAACTTTGCTATTCATAAGCCCTTACACCATACACCACATAATTTTTAATTTTTTTAATTTTTAATTTTTAATTTTTAATTTTTAAATTTTTTTCAGTTTTATTCTTTTTAAAATAATTGAATTCTTCTACTTATCATCCTTATACTATACATTTGGTAAGAGGAACAAATTAAAATAATAATAAAAATAGTGATGTATGGTGTACGAGACTTATGAATAAAATTTTTCTTATTTGTGCACTGTTAAATTATATTCTTAGTATAAGAAAACTGATATGTTTACTTCCCTGCCTTTGCTTTGTTCTTTTGGCTGCTTTTACCACTGAGTGATGGAAGAAACCTTAGACGATACTATTAAAAAAAACCTATCTTTGTAGGTGACTAGAGATGGCTATCCTGTTATTTTCCATGACGTTTTCATTCTCGCTGAATACAAGGTTGGTTTTATCTAGCACTCTCTACAGTTACAAACTTTTGGTTTTATTATCTTCTTTAGCTTATTTACAACAGCTTCTTAAATTCTATACCGAGTCCTCATCTCATTCAAACTGGGTCTTGGTTTAGGGTGCCATTTTCGAGAAGAGAGTTACAGATCTCACTATTGCTGAATTTCTTTCTTATGGACCTCAGAAAGAACCTGGAAATGTAATTTTCATTGTTCACTTTCTCCCTGTACCGCATTATTGTTTTCAAAATGATTAGATTTGTATCAGCATTATGTTAATTAGTCTGCTGTTATTGAAAATTCAGGTGGGTAAGCCTCTGTTTCGAAAAACAAAAGATGGGAGAATCTTTGAGTGGAAGGTTGAAAAAGATGACCCTCTATGCACATTGCAAGAGGTCATGGAGAAAGTTGAACATCCTGTGGGTTTCAATATTGAATTGAAATTCGACGATCAGATGGTATATACGGAGAATGAATTCACTCGTGTTCTTCAAGCAATCTTGCAGGTATGCCTACTGCTGTTTCGTTGAATAGCTTTATGCTGTGGAATGATTCATATTTGGTCAAACTCTTTGAGACAGGTGGTAAACAAGTATGCTCAGGACAGACCTATCATTTTTTCAAGCTTTCATCCTGACGCCGCCCAACTGATCAGAAAATTACAGACCCTCTATCCTGTAAGATAGCTTTCTACTCTCTGTTGTATGAATATCCTCTTGCCTTTGTCTTTGTGGGAGACATACTTGATTTTAGGCATGAATGAGGCTTAGCAGCAACCTATACTATGAGGTGCACAAGTTCAATTAATACAATGATTTGTGTGCATTTGGGTGTGCAGTTTTCTCAGTTCCACAGTTCGAATAATTACATTGGACTCATTTTCCACAGTACCACTATCAAGTGCATCATCCCAGCAAACTGATTTGATTTGAGATCTGTAAAATAAAAGTGAAACCGATCATATCATGAGAAGCTACAACACCAGATAGAAATTTTTTAATAGAAAATGTCAACAAGATTTTTCCTTCTTCTCATGTGTTTGTGGGCGTGAGAATTTTTTGAGCGATTTGACTTTTTTTTAAATGTTTTTGCTACTGATATCATCCAGGTGTTCTTCCTCACTAATGGAGGTTCCCAAATTTATGTGGACATAAGAAGGAATTCCTTGGAAGATGCCATCAATGTGTGCTTGACTGGAGGTTTGCAAGGAATTGTATCCGAAGTCAGAGCTATCTTTAGAAATCCGGGAGCAGTAACTAGAATCAAAGAGTCCAAGCTTTCTCTTGTAACTTATGGCCAATTAAAGTAAGCGGTTCTTTTCCCATGATGCGTCTTTCTTTCAGAATTGGAGATCAAGTTTTGCCAAGTTATTGGGGAAATACTTGTGAATTTGCAGTAATGTTCCAAAGGTGGTATACATGCAGCATCGTATGGCTGTTGACGGAGTAATCGTTGACTCGGTTCAAGAAATTACAGAGGCAATCTCAGAGTGCTTTAAGCCAGCCAAGGACAGTGAAGAAGATGGCTTGTTTGGAGAGGAAAAGCAGATGCAAGTGAAAACAGAGCCTGGGACGTTCTTGCAGCAAGAATTCTCTTTGCTTCTGAAACATGTACCAGAGTTGATACATTCTTGAAAGCAATAAACATACCATGCATAATGATGTTCCCAAGTTGAAACTTTCCCCAGCTTTGGTTCCCTCAAGTCATATTCTGTATAGGTAAGAGTTGTCCTTTCTCATGCATGCATGCATCATTTTGCAGTGATTATTACTTTCTCTGTGCTTTTTACTCAATAGGAACAGCTTAATTGTCCCCAAATGGTCAAGTGATCTAAGGCTATTAGGAATGTCCAAAAGTTGTAATAGTTGAAGTCCCCATTATTTGTTGGATGGTTGGGGTTAGATATAACCCATGTTGTGTGTATTGTCTATGGACTTTGGAAGTATTTGCTGTTGTGGCCCGATTTCGTGGGCCGGATTGAAATTTCATATATGTTTTTATGTTCCTAATTTATACATATTTTGAATTTTTTTTATTACACAATTAAAACCTTAAGCAACAACAATTTATATAACATTCTATTTCCCATCATCTTTTAAACTCCTCAAGTTATTCAAATTAATATGTTCCGTCATATACCCTTTAAACAGCTATTTATTTATATATGATCAGGTTGTTATATATGAAATACGGATAAAAATGATATGTATAATTCTCACGTTGTCTGTCATATTTTATCATATCGTTAAAATTATTTACATAATTATCAGATAAATGCATATATAACGTGATATAATGAACATATTTTATATTTATATACAAAAATACTTAATATTTAATCTTAATGAACTATATATATACATCCCCCTCATTCTCAAGAAGTTCTTAGTATTCAGCTCTGAACTTCTAATAAGCAGAGCTGACGCAAATATTTCTCTCTCTCTCTCTCTCTCTCTCTCTCTCTCTCTCTCTCTCTCTCTCTCTCTCTCTCTCTCTCTCTCTCTCTCTCTCTCTCTCAGGCCTGCCGACACACACACACAGATATATATATATATATATATATACACCACATTACATTTGTAAATGCATACAAACAAATTTGCTAACAAAGTTCATGATGATCTGGTTTTACTATTCTTCCCGCGTGGCATGCAAAATTAAACTTATCAATACAGTGAAAATCATCGTGAAAAACAATAAATTGAGATTTTCCCAACCATTATATCATGTACGAGATTTTCATCCTGGGCTGGCGCGCAGCAATCGAATTAGTCCTAGGAACCTAGCTACAAGATTTCTCTAATTACAACTACTGTTTCCTCCTTCGAATCAATAACCTGAGATAATTTGTACGTTGTTGATATCATGTACGTACGCGCCGCTCTATAATCATGATTTATCATGATAAATAATATAATAATGTACGTAGAAACAAGCTCATGCACCAAGTACGTACTTAACAACCGAAAGCCTATATATAGATGCGATATTCTTAATTCGGTGCATCCTTCCACGTACCATCACCCTTAGGAAATTGCTTGTGCAAGAAACCTCCTAAAAACAGGAATAAAGTTAGAAAGACGATGAAATTTGCTTGTAAAATGTGGAATCTATACCTTGTAAGTTTCGTAGAACGAGAGAGAGAGAGAGAGAGAGAGAGAGAGAGAGAGAGAGAGAGAGAGAGTTTAAACGGCGTACTACATATCTTTTCATGTGTGAGTTGATGATGATATCGAGCTAGTGGGCCACTTGCATGGTTCACGCGCCCGTAGACAACCCACGACCTTTTGTTGTTATTTTGATGGTCTTTCCGACGAATTTTCTTTGAAATATGCAGTGCAAGCTCAGGATTGGAGAGAAAAGATCAGATTCCAAGCAATGAAAGCAACTTCTCTAGGTCTTAATTGGCTGTTTAAAAATAGCTAGCAAATACGGATCGGAAAAAGTACGTACGTACGTACGTTTCATGTACTATATATTATACGTACGTTCGAGTATTATATATATTTATATATATGATCATATCGATCATATCAACTACTTGTACATGTTGGGATTTAGGACCCATATCAACTTTTAGTATTATTCATTGATCATGTAATCACCCACTTTGGAACTGCACTCGATAATTCATGTCACTGCGCGCAGCATTTATTCCCTAGCTCATCTTTTTCTCATCGGACAGTGACGTTGTTGTACTGCATGGGCCCTAAATGAAAATTTTCTCCAGCTAATTCCATAGAGATAATGATGATAACGATCATTCATATATAGAATCAACTTGCAGTTTTATCGAGCACATGACTGAACTGTATTCTTCAAGAAATATATGTACACGCAATTTGTGTTTTGTTTTCCTTTACATGAGAAGTTTAGTTTTTGGATGGTTTAGCCATGCAAGTTGCTGGGGCGGACCCGACAGGTAGCCAATTGGGTGGAACCCAAATGTTGCAACTTTGCCATCAGGGGTCTGATTCAATCTTACGTAGTCAAGTAGAATTGGGCAATAGAGATATATAGAAGATGGATGGATGACTATTCTTGCAAATGTATGGTCCTACTCCGATCGTCTATAATGTTTGTAAAGCCATCCAACTTTTGGTTGCCTCTAACTGAAGAAAGGCAGCTCTCTCTCTCTCTCTCTCTCTCTCTCTCTCTCTCTCTCTCTCTCTCTCTCTCTCTCTCTCTCTCTCTCCATTTGATTGACGCTTACTGCATATATCCTATTGGAAATATTATGGCATGTCCCAGACGAGTTGACAAAGCTGTAGCTTGAAAATGAAGAAATGATCTCAAAAACTCTATGGAAAAAGGGGTAAATGACCAATGGAAGTCATCTGCATCATTAAGGATAACTTGGTCAACTTTGAAATCTATGGCGTCTTTTGAATTGCTCCACTCTTGTTCTAGAAAAGTCTTTTTATTGGATATTATAGTCAAGAAAATTCAAATATATTTAATGTTACTGTATATGGCAGTACATTATATTATATACAGTTCCATGATTTCCATAGCATGATAACATCATATGTATTAATCTTAATTTTTTTCAGCAAATTAAACAGGCCTGAGAAATCAAGTGATCTTTAATTTTATTAAGATATAAAATAAATAAATAAAACTATCTCCTATCATTTTAAACTTTTGAGTCAAATAATAATTTTACATAATATTATAATAGATTAGGTTATAAGTTTGAATCTGACTCTTCACTCTATCATATTTGATTAAGCATTTCATATATCGGGACATCCATTGATGAAGAGTCTGAAACACATATGAGATGAATATTAATATATAAAATAAATAATAAAATCTATATCTTCCTATCCCTTCAACTTTTATAACAACCAATAATTAAAAAAAAAAAAAACTTCTTAAAAATCATTGTATTTATCCGTAATAAAAACAAAAATTTAAGTGCCTGTAATTATGAGGACACCACTTTTATCATTGATCAATATGATGATTAGGATAAAGGGCATGATACATTTATGATTGACATAAAGGACTCGCACGGCAGTATATATTTCTTCTTGGACATCATCCTCCATTTTACTTTTTGCACCTCTTTTCTGCTTATAATTAACTGGAGAAAGAAAAAAAGAAAAAAGGGTTAATTACCATTCGAGAAAATCAGATTTGTTTTTTTTTTTTTTTTTTTCTTGTAGAACAAACAGATGCTGTACGTCATTCGATCAAAAAATCTATGGAAAATAAAATAAAAAGTCAATATTCTCATACGAGATCACGTACGTATCTTTCCCTTTTGCCAAAGAAAACAAAATAACATCTCTGCAGAGCAAGAACAAAAGTCAATAATCATCCGTAGGGCTTTCTTTTTCTTCTTAAGCATAAAGTTTTCATGTGTGTTGTATTCTGCAGATAGAACAAAAGCAAGAGATCAGTAAATTCTCACTCCTATAGGGCTTCTCTCTCTGTCTCTCTCTTCTCTCCCCTAGTGTGAACATGTTAGGTGGTACATGTGGTATTTAGATGCATGCTTCAAATGAGGGCAACCCCAGATCAAAAGTGAATTCAGAAGATAGAGAACACATGAAAAGTCCCATAAAAAGAAGATAAAAAAAAAAAAGAGCAAGAGAAAAAGGGGGAGGAAACCAATCCAAACCAAGCCAAAAAGACATGATCTATTAGTGGACATTACGTAAATATTGTGTAATCGTTTAAAAAAATAAAGTTTATTATTAATTTTTTTATATAAATTTTATATTTTATTTATTTTTTTCAAAACGATTACATGTAAGTTATACAATTCATATTTATAAATATTTTTCTCATATTTAGTGAGAACAAATTAAAGGGCCCTTCTAGATCGTAAGAATTAAGCACATAGATATTTTCCACTGAACAACATATTTTACTCCAAACACAATAATTGCAGCCTTTGACGTTTCCCCTCTTGCTCCATAAAAAATGAAACCCTCTTCAACACCCACACGCAAACTCCTTTGACCCCAAACAAAAGAAAACGAGAGATTCAAATTATAAAATAAAAAAGCAAGAAAGATCACAAGGAAAGGGAAATAAAAATCAGAGCCGCAATTCGGCTTACGAAAGCCCACAACTTTTTCTTTCCATAGAATTATATTATACAAGTGGGTAGAGAGATCAATTGCTTGTGGGAATCTCATACTTTATTTTTATTTTATTTATTTTTTATTCTTGCTCTGTATCTTTTCCTATTTGGTCATCTCATGAATTTGGTCTAGAATTACTTGTGGAAAATAAGTAGTTTCCCATCTCTCTAAGGAATCGAATCGGGCCAATACTTCAATTGTCAATGTTTGAGGCTCCCGTTTAACTAAATATCGACCGTGCCACGTTACTCTCACTATTTTTATCCATTCAATTCCACAACCATCCCTGATATTTCAGCATATCTCCAGTAATGACATATTTTTTTAGCCAAGTTTGCAATAATTAAGAAAACAGAATTAGTGGAGCTGCCCAACAATATTATTAATCCATTACAGTTCCACAACATTGGATATTCAAAAATTCAAATGCATACCATAAAAAACCGATCCCAGGTTTCCTTGGTGGATTAATGAGAACAAGAAAGGATCTTTGTTAAGATGGTTGTCGTTATGTTTGATGTTCCAGTACTGCGCATGCATGCATGCTTAGAAAACCGCTGTAGAAAATGGCGCATTGTTATAAAGAAAGTAGTAGTAACATAGTGATCAGATTTTGCAGTGTGGAAATTATGGGAAAGCTGAATCGATCCCAAGAGTAATTCCATGCCTATATTGGCATGTACGTGGGGGCGGGCCAAGTAAGTCTGAGTAATTAAAGATCAGAATCATCAAGAGATTGATAACTAGGGAACAATGCAGGCCAAGTGTGGTGCCTGTGGATCTTGGAGTAGTACTTCAAACGGGGTGGCATGCATCAGAACTACTAGAAATGGAGCGTGTGATATATACGTAGTGGGACGTATAATTGGCAAGGCAATCAATGACCCATGAAAAATGAAAAATATCAAAGTTGCGCAACTTTGATATTGTGGAGGCTCGAATCCGATAGATAATCAATTATTAACCAATAAAAAAACTAGAAAAAAATTTAAAGAAAATGACACATGCATGATGATCGGCATTGTGGTGGGAGAAGATCGAGGGATCAGATCAGATCGAGGATATATCGAGCTGGCCATATATAATAGAAGCTTGGGAAGAGACTTTATTCTGTTTTTTTTTTTTTTTGGTAGAATTTGGTGGAAAATATTAATTATTAACATTCAAATAAGAGAAAAAACATAATGATCACAATATTGACTTCTTTAAATATTATATATTAAAAAATCTCAATAAATACCTGATCATGTATTTATTAAATTCGGGTGCATGCATGTGCATGCTGAATATTGGGATCGAGTGCATCGCTGACATTGGAACCAATAACTTGGGATTTAATATATATTTATTATAAAAATTGAATTCTCGAAGCATTTTATGTAATTTTGTAATAAATTCTGTTACCTACAGTCATTTTTACATATTTTTTATACACTTCAATGATATAATTGGTCAAAATAATTATTTTATATTAAAAAAATAACGTAATCAATTACATTAGTAGAATATATAAAAAATACATAAAAATAATTATATGTAAAACTTTTATTTTAGAATTATCAAAAACTCATGTTCAATGACTATAATACGTACACTCGACGTTTGAGTTTGTCACGTCTATACATTTAAAAATTATAAAATATAGTCACCTTTTGGGACTTTGAGTTTTATAAACGACGAAAATATATAGATAACTCTTCGAGATGATCACTACTACTCAGCTTTCTAGACATTAATGGGTTCTTCGAGCTTTATTAATTATTAAAGAATTTTAGAGATGACATCCATGATCATTTTTAGGGTGTATATATATAATTCAAAAGGTTTTAAATCAATTTTTGTATAATTAGTTAAATTATTGAGATAGTTCTCTCACCTACCATTTGGGGTTTGTGGGGTTTGAGTTGTTCATAAAATTTCTTATTACTTTGGGAAGAGTTCCAACTTTTACAATAAGAAAATCCTGCTAATTTAAATTAAAATACAAATATTATTCCTGATCTTTGAATTTTATCATTCTAGTGGAGTAATTTGCTGATAAGACATTATATTTTAAATTATTATTTATTTAAATAGTAGATTAATGAAACTATTTAAAATGTTTTATATCAATAAATATGATAAAAATTACTAGTTTTGGAATGAAAAATAATAATAATAATACTAAAAATGAACCAGCAATATATAAAAAATCAAATAGAAGCTTTTACAAAATTGTCTTTCCAAATGGGGTGAATAATTATTTTAAAAGGAACAATTACTTTTGCAACCACGAGCATAAGAAAATCGAATGATGGGGAACTATAATTACTCAGCATCCAAGAAGTTAATATCATTATGACTTCTCAGTTTTGATTGTACCCTATTACTCTTTTGTAGTCCTAAAAATGATTGATATTTGGAAAACAATATTAAAAAAATTCCGAAATTCGATAGCCAACATGGGTATATATATATATAAATAACTGTTGTAGATATTAAAAAAATTTAAAAATATACTTATAAATTGATATAATTTCATTTGATATATTAGATTTATTTTATAATAATTAAAAATAATTTTACAATTAAACGTATCATATCAAGTTATGTGAACTTTTTATTTTTTTTTTAAATAAGTTATGTGAACTTATGAGTTTACTATTTTTTAAGATTTCCTGGTGGCTAGCTAAATCATTTCTCATACATACATATATAAATATATATATATATATATATATATATATATATATATATATATATATATATATATATATATATATATATATTTATTGTACATGTGTATTTTAACACGAGACATGTGCAATTATTGTAAATGATAAAAACAGAGCAAAAATGTGGCCAGGAATTTCGATTGAAATTTGAAAGTCGTGATCTATTGTCCAAATAACACTCATTCGTGATTATTGGTTTTGTTTGATCTCCAATCTTCAATTGCTTAAAGAAACCCATAACCATATATAATAAGTCAGGGTTTGTCATTTTTTACCTAATCTAATGAATGCAAGCCAACCTTTCTTTTTTAAATATATGCGATAGTAAGTTACATTTAGATGTTAAAATGATCTCAGATAATTTGTAAATAATAATAAAAAGATAATTAATAATAACAAAAAAGTGCTTAATAATTTATAAGTAGTAATGAGATAGACTGAAGTATTCTCACTTACCAAATATGGCCTAAAAACTCTAGGGTAAATATAAACCATAGAGTTTGATCTTAATTTAAAATATAAATCCTAAAATTTTGCATTGGTTTTAAAGTACTACAAAAATGATAGAGCCACCCAAAAAAAATGATAGAGCCACCCAGAAAATATACACTTGTTTTGTACCCATTTTTTTTAAAATTTTTATTTATTAATAATTAAGGAATTGCTTTTAAGTTTTGTTACGTACAAATAAAGTCGTATATTAATTTACGTATTAATATTGATTCTTTCATATTCAAAATTTAAATTAGTATTATTTTTAATAAAATTTATTTTTTGACCAATCACATTAAATTAATGTACATATTAGTGTACAATTATGTTTGTAACTAGATTTTTTTTAAAAAGTTTACACTATAAATTCGGTAGAAAAATGTGTAGAAATTTCTGTTACACAGCACCACTGTTTAAACTAAACATTGAACTAGTTTCAACCGAATGAACATCAAAACATTATCATTACGAATTATTGCCATATGGTGCCATCATGAGTTTCTTTTAGTTAGAAGATAACCCATGTACATAGACTAAAAAACTGGTTCCGCCAACCATTGTCTATAATGGCGATTGAAGGTAAAATGAAAATTTACATGGAGAGAGAGAGAGAGAGAGAGAGAGAGAGAGAGAGAGAGAGAGATCATTGTCCCTTGATGATTCGTTTTTGGTGAATTCTGTAGAATTTTTGTAGTGTTCACGGTGAAATAGATTAATTGCGGACTAAATAATCGTTTATTTAGAGATCAGTGTGACAATTCGATTCCATAAACGATGTCAATTGTCCAATATTTGATGGATATATAAATAATCCAATGTTTATTATATAACTACCCTTAAATATATATGTGATTTCTAGCATTTAAAATCTTTTTCATTTGTCAAAATTTTAATAGCCTGATGGCATATGATCCAATTTTTCAAATAAAAATTATGAATTTGAAACCCCCGCCTTTGTAAAGAAAAAAGAGAAAAAAAACTTATCCACTCTATACCAAAATAAAACGTAATTAAATTTGAATAAACTCGTTGGTTTCGTAAAGAAAGATCAATAAAAGTACCAATTCTTATCGGACAAGAAAAATTATGCACAAACTCTCTTAGCATCTTCTGTCCTAATTTGTCTATCAATGCCGCAAAAAATGTTGGCCTACATGAGAGTGAACTTACTACACAAAAGAGGGAGAGAGTGGGGGGAAAAAAAAAGAAAAAAAGAAGAGACGATGTTGACAATTATCTATGCAAATGATGACTCAATTACTGGCACCAACGATCTGTCTTTATCCCAATTGAGTTTACTTTGTTGAAATTTACAAATTTTGAGTAATGCCTTGATCTAAAATTTAATATCGGATACGTAGGTGCCTATAAAAACAGACTGTGTTCTAAAGTTATTTTGGTTTTCTATTAATCTTATTTATCACGTAAAACTGAGTTCAATAACATTTCATGGATAAAAGTTTCTCCAAAACTAGGTTACACTTTATATGAACTTACGCTATATTTGATTAGTGAGATCACCTCAAACTATCTCGCTATTATTCATTACTTTTTTATTACTATTCACATATCATTTGAGATCACTTTACATTTAAATATAGCGATATTTTTTATTGGAAAAATTACAAAGTAATGGTTTGAGTTTGAGTTCACAGTCAACTCATTATCCTTTAAAACCTAAAAAATTTTCTTTCTTCAGTAATCTAGAATTGTTAATCTTATTAAGAAAATGTCTTGTTATGAATAATAAGAGAAAAAGGGTAAAGTAAAATTAAAATTAATCACACAAACAAAACTTACATGATTTGGTTACGTTCCTACGACTATGAAGTTGCAAAAAATTTTATTTCAAATGATAATTACAATACAACGTAGCGGTCGTATATGAGTTTAATATAATATATAGTAAACCCTAATTGACTGGTCGGGTTGGATAAAGAGCCAAATAGGTATTAAAAAAAGACAAAAAATAAACATAAGAAATCTATTAAAAAATTCATAATAAATTTTTCTTAAGATGAGACATCAAATCAGACTGCTACAAATACAACTATGCTCCACGCATAATAATAATAATAATAATAATAAAACTCTGACAATTTAATAGATTGGGAGACAAAGAATAGATACTTTGAACGATTTATCCTTAAAAAGAGTTAAAAAAAAGTCCATCAGAACCAAGAATGAGTAGCAAAAATCCGAAAGTGGATGCGTTTTAAGTCATGTTTATTTTACGTATATTCGTAAATTATAAGTAGAACGAACTAATTATCATGATTTTGATATAAACTTCTAATTGGTCTATTTTCATGAGTTCCCCATAAATAAAATATTTAAGCAAAAATCTTATTTTTATATGAGATGAATATTTTATTATATAAAAATGACATTAAATGTATTAATTTAATAGACTAATCTTACAATCATGGAGGGGGGCATCGTTTGAAGGTGGCATTTTTGTCAGTTATCCTAAATCCGACGTGAGAGGCCGTCGTTTTGAGGTGCAAGTAGGACCCCCTGACGTCTATTCCCTCCAGCAAACCAACCCAGGAGGCACACAATTGATTACTCAATTGACCAAAGTACCCTAAATTCCCCCACGAAGGAAGATAAAAGATAGAAAAAAAGAGCAACACGAGTCCTCCTCCTTGTGAAAGGATCTTATTTTAATGCATTGTCAATGTCATGGAATGGACCCCTCCCCACCCCTACCCCCCCAACGATAACACCTTCTTCTTCTTAATTCATTTTAATGTTTTTACCAAACAATTAAGGTTATTAAATTCACTTTGCACTTGCGTGCACCCTACTATCATATTTTTATTTTTATTTATCTTCGTGAGATAATACCCATATAAATCACAAAAATAAAAAATAAAAAAAAATGAAATTCAAATCAAGGTTGCTTGACCTTTTCATTTGAGATTTTCTATGGAAAATACAAATTCATTTCAATGTTATTCTCTACTTGATTAGGATGTGAGTATATGCCTTATTATGACACATTTTCAAAAAGTAATGTTAAATATAAGTTTCGAGGCAATTATCTTTCTCGATACTACTTTTTTTTAAATGAAAGAGATTGTCTTGAATATACACCTACATTGCTTAAAACAATTTCATTCGAGAGATTTATAATTTAAAATTAAAATAAAAAATCTAATTTTTAAATTGCTTTTTTAATTTTTTATATCAAATATCTTAAATTATTTAATTCAATTTGAAAATTTATAAGTTTCAAGCATAAGATTCCTAACTTCGATTGACCACATGTACATGTTTCTCCACGATCGAAATTAATGGCATATTATTATTTTTAATTATGATTTATTCATTTATTGTGTTTAGAGTAGTAGGGTGATCGTTGAGATTCTCCTCAATTTTAATTGATGAAATTGCTTTTTCTAGGGGGAGAAAAATATTGAAGTACATATTTTTTTAGGCTTTAGTACAACTAGGTCCCAATAGAACCGCATGCATTTATTTATTCCGTACCTTCTTCGGTATTTTTTTTAAAGAAAATTAAAATCTAAAGCGTTGGTTGGGACCGTGAGAGCGTCCGCACCATCTGTTACATGTGTTGAGAGAAATTATATTATTGAAAAGAGTAATAAGTCATTTTTATATGCTCTTTATATATTTTATTAATATAATTAATTAGATTAATTTTTTTAACACACAATTAATTATATTATTAAAGTGCACAAAAATAACTGCACATAAAATTTTTGTATTGAAAAATATAAAAAATCTTACCTTTATTTTTAATGTGGTTAACATTTTTATAAAAAATTTGTTCATTTCAAATTTGTAGCTAGCATTACTCATATGATTATAATTTTTCAAATGTCACGTATTTTTTTTACGAGGAAAATAATATTTCACTTTATCAATATTACTTGTTAAAATTACGCACTTTTAAGCTATGATTGGAATATAAAAGTAGTTAAACTCATTTGAATTGAGTTCAAATTTAAGTTTGGTAGAATATTCAAATACATAATTTTTAAATCACTAAATATTATTCAATTTAAAACCTATTTATATAAAGAAATTACAAATTTTTTTATCTTAAGATCTCTTTATACGTAAGACTTATAATTTTTTTTTATTTTTTATAAAATACATCTAAACTCATTTTAATATCTAAATACATCTAAATTTATTTTAAATAGATTTCATAAAATTTACTCAATCTTCTCAACTTATTATTATCCATAAAGAATTTAACTCAACTTAAAATCATCCTTTATATAGGTTGGTAGTCCTTTAGTATTGTTTATTATTATTATTATTATTATTATTATTATTATTATTATTAAAAGTAAGATTTTTTATTAACAAATTAAAATTTAATATTTATTATCTTTTAAAAAAGAATTCACGATATTCCATCATCATGCAAATATTATTTCTCTTTTCATAATGGGTTCTCCGGTCACATGGGCACCAACAAGGGTAACTTTGTACTTTCGCAAGGGCACTGCTGAACTCCAGCTGTAAGCATGACACGAGCTGACTTCACTGTACCCCCTCGTGATTAATAGCAAAATAACCATATTGCCCATTATCTTTTCCATGGCACATGACAAGACCCAATTAAATTGCCACCACAACTGAATCCATCACCCTCCATAAATTGCTTTGAAGAGTTGCGGAAACTTAATTCAATTTATAAATTAACTAAAAAAGTTTAAAATACGACACATAAATATAATTGAACCATGATATTCATGTTAAAAATAATAATATTTAAAAAAATGGGTCTTGAGGTGATAAGTTGATAACTCTTAATAAGTTATTAATAAAAATTCTTTTTTTTTTTAAATAATTTTGAATTTTGTTAAACAAAAATCTCAAAAAAAGAAGTTTTATTTATTTATTGAGAATTGTGAAGTATGGTTCTCCAAAAGGATGTTGAAAGCCTAAAATTAGATGAGTTGAGAAAAAAAATTAAAAGTTTAATAAAATATTATTAAAATATTTTTTTTAATTTTTTTTTTTATTTTAAAATTTAAAAAAAGTTGAATTATTTATTTTATTTTATGTATAAATTTAAAAAAATTATAATAATTAAATAAGATAAAATGAATTGAAATGAATTATAAAAATAAATGAAAATTTAAGACTTGAGAATCATTTTTCTTTCAAAATAGGTACAAGGGAGAGCTTAGATTATTCATACACACACACAAAGGTGACAAATTAGTGTTTATTATTTATTTATTTATTTAATTTTATAGGAGACCCTCAAATGAAACTCTTTAGACGTTTGTTTGTTGTATTAAGATTAAATTAAATTAAAATAAACAGAATAAAAGGAATAATTAAGAAAGGAGTTGAGTCTTGTTTACGCCAAATGGGTCGTCGTACTCGTATCCCATTCCTCCTCTCTACTTTTCTCTTTTTAAACACCCATTACTATAAAAGAAGCACCCCACTTCTCTCAAACAACCCCCAACCCCCAACCCCACTCTCCCTCTCTTCCTTTCTCTTCCTACCTTTTCCCCTTCCTTGAATGCCATAGCATCTCCCCCTTTTCTCTTTCTCGTTCCTGTTTCTTCTTTTTCTTCATATTCCTTGCGCTTTAAAGCGGCTATATAAGTGGTCTGCATGAGTTGCTTCGTTGCTTGCTTGCTTGAGTTGTAGCTAAGTTTGGTCCAGTTTGAGTTTTTGGGACAAAACAGAAGGGCTAAGCTTTGTTTTGGGTTAATTGATGGAGAGGCTAAACTTTATTAAGAATGGTGTGTTGAGATTGCCTCCTGGATTTCGTTTTCATCCCACTGATGAAGAGCTTGTTGTTCAGTACTTGAAGCGCAAGGTCTTCTCTTGCCCTTTGCCTGCCTCCATCATCCCGGAAGTCGATGTCTGCAAATATGATCCTTGGGATTTGCCAGGTAATTTGGCTAATTTACATACAATTAATCAAAGCTTTAGGAGCTCAAAAGTCCCTTCCTTTTTTGTTTTATTTTATGAAATATATTTTTAAAAAAAAATTCCAGATATTGAGCTTGGTACTCGTATATAACCAAATTACAATGGCATATGGCTGTAAAATCAGTTTCTTGTAACATTTAGCAGTTTTTTTTTTTTCGAATTTTCTGATGCATGAAGTCTTTTTGGGGTTCAGGCGATTTGGAACAAGAGAAGTACTTCTTCAGTACTAGGGAAGCCAAGTATCCGAATGGGAACCGATCCAACAGAGCTACCGGTTCCGGTTACTGGAAGGCCACTGGAATTGACAAGCAAATTGTAACTTCTAGGGGGAAACAAGTTGTGGGGATGAAGAAAACTCTGGTTTTTTACAGAGGAAAGCCCCCACATGGGTCCAGGACTAACTGGATCATGCATGAATATCGCTTTGTAAATACTGAAACCACAGCCGCCAATACCCCACAAAAGAAAATCCCAATTGTAGTGAGTTCTTAGTTCTATCTTTTTCTGTTTCTTTGTTTCACTTCTGCTGCACTGTTACTAAGAACACCAAATCTATCCGAAATTTCAACAGCAAAAAACTTCAAAAGCATCCATGAAACTCTGCTCTATGAACTACCTAGCAGCATTGGTCTTGTTAATTATGCTTAAATCTGTTAGCAAAGTAACGATCTTGTTTGCATCTTCTGCAGAGCCCTGGGGTTCCAATGGACAATTGGGTTCTTTGCCGCATATTTTCTAAGAAAAGAAGTTCTAAAAACGAGGAGGAAAACGTACAATCCGGCCACGATAACGCAGCCGCCGTCGCCCAGAAACTTGGGGTTACTCGGCCAGTTTTCTATGACTTCATGACAAAGACCAGGACTGATTTGAATCTTGCACCTGCTTGCTCCTCTTCAGGATCAAGCGGAGTCACAGAGGTCTCTTCTAATGGGTCAGATGATCACGAAGAAAGTAGTAGTTGCAACAGTTTCCAGTATTTTAGAAGAAAACCATAACAAGTATTTACAATCCTCGTAGCAGTTCTTAATCTGTACCGGTGGTTTGGGTGCCTGATTCCCCTAATCAGAATAACTTAAGCTTCGTGTCTGTGTCCTATATGTGATTATCCTTTCAAAAAAATAGAAGAATCTAAGAAACAATGAAACCCGGCATCAACTTTGTCAATGGCATATGGTCCTCTGTAGAAAAATCCCAGATCAGTTTCAACATCAAATATAGTTGGTATTAAACTCCATTTGCTTGCATTTGAACAAGTTTCTCATAACACGTTATAAGTTGACGTTGTTAAAGCACGCCATGCAAGGGTACTTCTTTATCGAAAGGTAAACGATTTTTAGTATAAATTGAAAGAGGGTAAAGAAAAGCGGAAAGAGGGAAGGAAAGAGAGGGAAAGGTGAAGGCATGCATGTGTCTGTGACTCTGTAATATTAACTTTGTGAAAAGGGAACTGAACCAATTCTTGGAAGCACAAGAATAAGAACATGATCTTCGCAAGATCAGCTTCGCACGTGGCTTCATTCCCCCTTTGTGGAAAGGCAAACCCACTTGAAAGAACCTTGGTCTTGTGTCCAAATGGATCGAATCTCCAAATAAACAAAATGAGAAAATACGATTCGTCCAATAACATCATAATCTTCATAAATACTCAAATCCATATCATTGGAAAATTAGCCTAATCTTGTACAGACATCCTGAACATATTCACACATTCATAGATCCTCTAATCTGCTCATTGAAAAATGGTTCATTCTTGTTCAAAGAAACAGGCAACCTGAAAGCTATTTTCCACAACATTTGTTGCAATTGTCTTGCTCTCTTATAATACCAGTACAAGGAACAGGTATATTGCTCTCTTAAATTTGAATCTCCAAGACCAGTAGGTGAAAGTAGAGAGACTAGAAAAATGGTCTTTGTTTTTGGGGGGGGTATCTAGCATTGAAAACTAATACAATGGAGTTAGGTTGTCAGAAGGTGCATGATTCCTTGCACCTTTCTACAAGTTAGCTTAAACAATCCACGACAGAAAGCATTGGTCCATACTGGCAGAGAAGTATAAATAGGATTATATACAGAGTGATGATTTTTTCAAGATTCTCCATATACAGTACATTAACGGGACACGATATACATTACAGCAAATATCTTCATAGACATTCTCCATCAACCTTACAGCTACACTGCAACTTTAAATGTGAAATACTAACTATTTTATCAATATATACCACCTTCCATATATTTGTTTCATACAAATCTGAGAATCAAAGAGTGGAGAATGAGGTAGAGATCACAAGAATAAGTTTTAAACCTTTCTTTAATTACCCTTTACCCCACTAGAATTATTCCTCATTTTGTATCATGACTGCTAAATTACCAGATTTCCTTTGAGATCTATTCAACAAGATTATTTCAAAGGATAAAGTGATAACCTTATTAGCTTTGCCCACAAAAAATCCCATATTTCTGTTTTGGTGAAGTAATATTGTACTTTAATCTTCTTCATAGAAAAAACTAAACTTTTAAGTACATATTGTCTTGGACGTGTCATGCATGCATGGAGTCACCGGCCGGCTATAGTTGACTTATCCAATGATCAATCTATAAATTAAGCTGAAATTACAACTTATCTATCAAAGCGATGATAATGATCAGGTACTTAATTATTAATCCATTAATGGAGTTCCGTATTATAAAAAAAAATGAATAATTAAGGGATCTGTTAATTCAGGAAATTGCTAAAATATGCTAGAGCAAAACCTGCAAGTTAGGTTGTCCCCGCACTCAGACAAGGATGATGATATCGTATGCAAAATAGGTTAAAAGGGCAGGCCACAATCCTCACAATCGCGCCAGGTGGACACTGGGTAGATGAAGGACGGCATGCAGGATGCCTTCTCAGCTTGATTAATTTTCTGTATCGAACTTCTATTAAGTTGTCATTATATGAGAGGGAAATTAAAATTATTTATAAGAAAGAATGAGCCCTCCTACTTGCATGTCAGTACATTCTCATTCTCTACTCTGCTTGACTTAATATAATTTGAAAATTTGCTTTGTATTATGCATTTGTGCGTACATAGTGAGTTGCAAATAGAAATTTTCAAATAAAAAGGTAAGGAAATCGTATTTTGCCGACCGGAGTTTCTTGTGACAGTGGTTTAGGGAAATGGAATCCTCCTAGAGGCTGTTGGAGTTCTTCACGTTTCGTTTTTGTATATGAATCTCAATTTCATAGGGTTTGTGGATTGCTGACTGGGGCTACAGTGTTTGTCAATCACATGGGCAGCTCGTCATGGGACACCACACACTCGCAGCTCAACAGGCTCACCTGATTTAAGGTCAATCACAAAAAAGAAATCCTATATACATATATATATATATATATATATATATATATATATATATATATATATCTGTGCAGGAAATTGGTGAGGACATACCATGTGGGTCAGTATCATGGATGGGCAGAGTTTTTGACAACTCCTATTCTAAACACATTGCCTTACAGACAGGGAAAGGGAATGGATTATCAATTAATGTTGACCTGTTCCCAGAGGGCCAAAACCAACCTACTTTTATATGCAGTTTTGTTTGCACCAAAATTAAGTTAAAAACAATTGTTGCTTTGTATCTCTGCAACAATAACATCACCATTTTGTATTTCCTCAAAACCATGTTCCAAACTATATGATCTGATCAAATATGAGTATAAAATGTTGTGGGCCATGTTTGTACTTGAAGATTTTTAAGAGTCCCCCCGACCCTTCTACACCAACCAGATTGGTGTGCCTGTCAATCTTAATTATCCATTCACACGCTGTAAGGTATCCAAAGGCTTAAAGAATCTCTCTCAAATGAGGATTCTGATCTCAGAAACTGAGAAACTTCCAAGAAATTAAAACTCAAAAGTTATAGCCAGAAATCAACTCCCCAAAAAAATCTAATTACCAATGAACTGTCCGAACAGATGAAATGAATGCGTGGATGGATATGTTAATGAAATTGGGGCAGTTGCCACCCAAAGAGGTGGGTGCCCCACTCATCTGAAGCATCAGAATGCTGAGCTCAGGAGCAGTTGGGTGCGGTGCATGCATGGACGGCAACAACCTGAATTATTGTGGGGAGTGTAGTTTCTTACTCTAAATATGGCTACTTTCTGAGCAAGTGCAACATATGCAGCAAAGGAGCTGCAACATCACATCCATGTTAAAAATTCAAGCTGCAGAAGTCACATGCTATGTTAAAAGACAAAAAGTACACATTGGATGAACATATGAACAAGTTTTCTAGAAAGGCCCACAGGTGAGAACATCAAGTTAGAGTTGCGTGTAAAAGCTCAACCAGCCTCGAGTGGCAAAAGGATTTCCTTGGAATACCGTAGATGTTAATGGCGTATACAATTATTGAGAGTTAAAAAATTATTAATTCAGCTATTTTGGATGTCAAAGTCAGCCATTGGGTTTTCAACCTTTCTTTCGGTTTTCGAGTCCACACGACATATCTATCTAACCACATTTTTTTTAGAAAATGCTAGTTTATTCTTGAATTTAACCATTAGTGTATTTTAATTTTTTTTAAATGTTTAAACAAGTTATTACTTGTATATTTGTATATTTTTTAAAAAATATTAAAAGAAATGTTTGAAAAAAAAAATTACACTTGCACTAGAGGAACGGCTAACGACAGAATAGGAGGGTCCTTTTATTTTCAATCACAATTTCCTTCAACAACAACAAAGTATTATCCTTCATATGACGGCCGACTGAGATTCTCCGTGAGAAACCACAGAAAAGATCTCTTATCTGGCACCTCAACTTGGGAGAGACTACCCCCGAACCCCCTCAAAGTTAGTGCCATCCAGAGAAATATTTATGAGGCATAAATGTTTTGCACGGGGCACGAAACCCCTTGTTCAAACAATTGCGTAGAAGCAAAGTTATATTTACATTCAAACCAAAGGAAATGCTTTCACTGCCAAAAACCAGCAGTCATTCGACTTGAATAAGTACAAACTCCATGATATATATGGTCTTCCCACCAACCTCAAAACTAGACTCCCGCACTAAGAAATGCGACACTTGGGATTTACGCATTAAGAAAGCGCATCAGACAGAGAACAGTTGGCCAGCTACACAATCACAACAGGTTCAACCTTTGACGCACATCGTTAACAAGGGAGTTTTGGAGATTTTGATTGATGACCCAAAATTTGTTAAAAGGTTAACAGGCACAAGATCATACAAGACTATGATTACACTTTGTTTAAAGAATAACAAGCTGCCAAACACTTCCATTCTCAAGATAAATAATAAAATCATAATCTTATATTATAGAACAATCAAAATGGTGGTCAGCTACAATATCCAGTTAAATTTTAATTAAAAAGAAACATTGAACTATAAGAATGGGTAAATTAACTCCCTTTCAGGCTTGCCAGGTGTTCTTTCTCATTTCATTTACTAAACTGCTCCTGCTGTCTTTCTCACTAGCTACATGAGTACCAGCCCCTGAGGTTTTCGAAGGAGGTGATTCAGAACAAGCCCTCAGGACAGCCTCATTCTGCAAGGAAAAATGCATTTCTGAGACGTCAGCCATTGACATCTACAAATCCATGATACAAAATCCCAAATACAAGTAGGTTTGTAAAGTATATGAACATGTATGCTCCATGAAATTAAGCATGCCTCTGAGCCTGATTTACAAGAACTACACTTTTCTTTTTTCAGTCATACACTCATCCAATGGATCTTGAAGATCTTGAACCCTTGACACTGTTGGTATTAGGGGTGAAAGTGAGCTAAAGTAGGAGCCAGAAATCTTTTTTCTTTTGTGTGTGTGTTGGGGTGGGGGGGTGTATTATGGATTTTAAAATTTTTGGGGTCCAAAGTTTTAAGTTTTAAGAAAGATTTAAGGCTCATTTTGAGTTTCAGCAAAAACTTGAATGCATGTATTTTCTGATAGGCCACAATGATCTGAGAGGGGGCATAAGCCGAATCCCAAATATTTGGGATGAGCTTGTACCATGCATGCAACGTAGGAGGTGTATTGGTCCATTAAAGCATGTGAAAACAATGCAGGAATGGACTGGGTCGTGGCAGTTTACATGCAGAAGTAAATGGTCTTCCGTAGTTGCAAGTTTAAAGCAACGCATCCGAGGTTGCAAGTTTAACGCAACGCATCCGTAGTTGCGGGTTTTACGTCATTTTATTTCCATTGTTATTGCTCTGTTTAACGTGTGTTGAATTTCAATTGTCAGTTGTTAACTTCCCTTGCATTACGGTCAGTTTGTACGTGGCTTTGCTTATTTAAGCAGCCAATGGTTGTCAATGAAAAGTGAAGTAATCATTTGTTATCCAACTTGCGGTACTTTTTCACCCAAAGAGAAACTAGATATGTAAGTGTGGTACGTTCTCACCCGAAGAGAACACAAGCTAGCTCTAGCACTTATACACGCTGCGTTTGGGACCTATCATTGGCCTCAGAGCCAGGTTACTATGGGAACCATAAAGAACGTATTGAGCATCTGGAGGCTGGCTTGGTGAAGTTCAAGATGGGCTACACCGGATGGAGCTTGGCATGGCTGACAGACTACAGCATTTAGAAGAAACTCTTAATAATCTCTATGATGTATTGCTCGCAAATCAGGAGCCTCCACAGCACGGTAACCACTACCGTGAAGGCGACAATGGGGGACAGCACATTGTCTCTTCCAAAACGAAAATCGGAATTTCTTCAATTCTCTGGAGATGACCCGACAAAGTGGTTCAATCGTGCGAACCAATTTTTTGAATTTCAAAATACTCTCGAAGCCTGCTTTGGCCTCCTAGCACTTAGAAGGAGAGGCCAACCAGTGGTGGTAGTGGATCTGTAGGACTTTCCAAGAAGAAGGACGAGTTCTCTCATGGATAGATTTTGAAAAGGAATTATGGGCGTATTTTGGGCCTTCGGATTGTGAAGGTTTAGATGAAGCTCTTTCACGAATCAGGCAGACTGACTCCTTGAGTGAATACCAGCGGGAATTTGAACAATTAGGCAATTGGGTCAGAGGCTGGACGCAAAAGGCTCTTGTGGGAACATTCATGGGTGGTTTAAGGGCGGAGATCTCGGACGGGATCCGCATGTTTAAACCGCAAACATTAAAAGATGTTATCCGCTTTGCGAGGATGAGAGACGATCACACAAGGCAGCGGGAGTTCTTACAACCACCCCCCCTTGCACGAGCTCCTCTAGCTCTTCCACCAGCAGCTCGTGTAGCTCCCGCAACACCTGCTGATCCGATCAAGCGATTATCATGGGAGGAAATGCAAAGGAGGAGAGCACAAGGCCTCTGTTTCCATTACAATGATCGTTTTATAGCCGGGCATAGATGCCAAAGACCCCAGTTGTTACTCTTGGAGGGACATGCGGGTAATGTGGTACGTGAGGACATCACTAATCAACGGATATTGGAGGCTGATCGAGGTGGAGGGGAAGTGGAATAAATTTTAGTATAATGGAAGCATTTTCTAGCCGAGGAGGCAACATGGGATCCAAAAAAAAAAAGACTACGGTAAATGTTTCTGAATATGGACCTTGAGGACAAGGATCCACTTAATGGGGGGAGTATTGATAGGCCATGATGATCTGAGAGGAGCCATAAGCCGAATCCCAAATATTTGGGATGAGCTTGTACCATGCATGCAACGTAGGAGGTGGATTGGTCCATTAAAGCATGTGAAAACAATGCAGGAATGGACTGGGTCGTGGCAATTTACATGCAAAAGTAAATGGTCTTCCGTAGTTGCAAGTTTAACACAACGCATCTGTAGTTGCGAGTTTTACGTCATTTTGTTTCCATTTGTTATTGCTCTGTTTTATGCTCTGGTTTATGTGTGTTGAATTTCAATTGTTAGTTGTTAACTTCCCTTTTATTATGGTGAGTTTGTACGTGGCTTTGCTTATTTAAGCAGCCAATGGTTGTCAATGAAAAGTGAAGTAATCATTTGTTATCCAAATTGCAGTACTTTCTCACCCAAAGAGAAACTAGATATCTAAGTGTGGTACATTCTCACCCAAAGAGAACACAAGCTATCTCTAGCATTTATACACGCTACGTTTGGGACCTATCATTTTCTTAATAAGAAATTTGGGAAAAACTATGGTTTACTAAAAGTTTTCTAGGGTTAGAAGGTTCTTTCAATTTTCTCTTACCCCGAGACTTCAATTTGAAACTTCCCTAAAATCACTTATGATGCCCATTTTCACATAATAAGTAACTGACTAACTTTATAACCTACTCACATTATGTGGGTTTTTTTTTTATTGCTAAACAAAATTTTATTGAGAATAAGAACTGTGTGGGTTACTAGTATTCCCAACGTGGGACTGCCTAAAAGAAATATGTTCATATGAGCTGCCAACAATTCAAGCATGTAAATGGAAAACAATCCAACTTAAACAAGCAAATGTAGAGCTATTGAAATGATTATGACACAAAAAAGTGCATTTCCCATTGCGTTGGCTGCCTAGATTAGTGAGAAAGATGACATGCAGCATCCAAATAATCTACAAATCAACACCATAATAAAGAGTTATGAAGAAAATAAATGCGCATGAATGGCATGATACAAAATAACACAAGTATTAGATTATTTCAATCATTATCTATTGATTGAAAATTATGGAAGCCAAAAAACAAGTTTTCAGTAAAGTCGTACCTGAGATTTTTTTTTTTTTTTGATAAGTAGTCGTACCTGATATTGTTAGACATAAGTATTGAAGTGATGGCTAAAAAACAAAGGTTACATGCCCCTACTCTCAAATGAAGATCATTAGATGAGAAGTTCTCATTTCCTAGAAATCAAATAGCCAAGACAGAGAAATTTGTGCAGGACTCTGGCATGGTTGAATTTATATACATGGAGTTTCAATTGGTGGATCCTAATTCACAAACTTAAAATGCCACATTGATGCTATGCAACTAGTATTGGTGATTTCATCTTCCCGATGGTAGAAACGGCTTTCTCATATGCATTTAGTTAAAGCAGATGAGCAACAGGAAATAGGCCATCTCTGCCCACCATTTTATATCCCCATTGGTATGATCGAGTGCCATAAAAATCAAATCAAATCAAATTCATGTATGTTTAAATCAGACTGTTTTCCACAGAGAGCATCCAAAGAAGGTTAAATCATCCAAGGTAACGTATTCATAGAGCGCCACGTTCTAAATATTACAGACGCACGCCATATTTCTAATAACGACAACGGATAGCATATCAAATGAAATGCAGCAAGCATATGAACAAGTTAAATAAGCAACAAAATAATGCTCAAATATCACACCATTAAACGTGATTTAATCAGACCATAAAAGATACAAAACCTTAATACAATTGAAGAGAGGGAGAGGACGACCTGCCAAACGCGGAGGAGGCGCTTCTTAGCGTTGGCTCTGCGAGTGGTAGTGAGCTTGATTCGCTTCCAGACTAGACCTCCCGAATCGTGTTTCTTCACTATCTCCATCACTCTTGTCCCCCAGAACGCACCCCCCATCTTTCTCTCTGTCTCCGGTCTGGCTGAGGAATAAAACTGGCACCGTTTCTATTCATACAAACGTATACATAAAAACTGACTCGGAACTGGAGAATTCGGACCAAAGTTTTGAATACCACATTAGAGGCTGTACCGGGCAAGGAACTGTAACAAAATATTTTGAAGTCGGTATAATTTTATATATTATTTTAAAATAATTGATATATGAATAAATTATATATATATAAATTATATTTTAAAATAATAATTTATATATAAATAAATTATATATAAATAAATATATATATATAAAAATTATAAAAAGTCTTATCTGAATTAAGATTTTTAGAGCATTAGCATTGACTTAATCAAATGCATCTTCAAATTTAGTCAATGTCAATACTTTTTTATATTTACCTATTCCGTCTAAATTCAATACACATGTTAGATTAGCCATTCATTCTCTATATAATAATAAAATATTATTAAATTAATATTTTTAAAAGAAATAATTTTTATCACATTTTATAATTCTACCAATTTAATATTTAGAAATATTATATTATAATTAAATTAATATTGTAAAAACATATTTTCAAAGGTCATTTAATCCTAACAAAATTCTATCAAAATTTCTTTACTAAATATCTTAACCAAATATCTAGCAACATATGAGAATTCATGTTAAAAAAAAAAAAAAAAACCTACACTTACATAAATTGAGACTTCCACTTGGTCGGTTGGAGTGAGAAAATAATTTTTTATTATTTGATAAATGGAAATGGTCTTTCATATTTGGCCATGGAATGTAGCACAACTTCATAATATTTTGAATTTGTCCAATTTAATGTGATGAGTTTTTGGACCAAATTACTCTAAATTTAGCCAAGCACTTTATTTGGCCAAGCCAATAAAGATGATTTTAAGGATTAAAAAATGAATTTGCAGTTTGAAAAAATGAAAAAAATAATGACCGAAATACCAACTGGTACGGACCGAAAATATAGGTTTGTACAAGTTGAAATATTGGCCGGTACGGCAGGTATCAGTCGATATTTGAAATGATACAAAATATGTATAATATCTATATCAAACCAGTGGCCAGTATAGAATATACCGACTGTAACAACTGGACTGGTACCGTATTTAAAATAATGATTTAGACTTTTGCCAACGACGTTATGTTGTGAATTATGTTATGAGTTTTTTCTTTTTTTAAAGAATTATGTTATGAGTTTTGAAGTAGTTTAAATTTGTAATTAGCAATATCCCAGCAATCCGAGGAGCCAAGTCCCTCCACACACTCAAATTGTACGAACTTCAATTGGATTCATTAAAGAATACTGCACGAAATAAATACAAGTAGAAGGTAACTCAAATTAACTCTACTAACACGACCTCGTCGTGGCCCACATGATACAGATAACATCCAACTTGACTCAATCTAATACTAACCGTAATCCAGCCCACTACTTAAGAGTTAAAGACAGAAATAACCCTGAACAACTTTAAAAAAATACACAATATATATCTTCTATATATAAAAAGTGTGTATGAAACGGAAAATCTTATTTTAACAGTTTTTCTTGTTTTTCCGTTAAAGTTAACACCGTTTGTTTTAACGGTTTGGCACATAAAATGAAGACATAAATGTTGAGAGAGATAGCATTCAATGTTGTTATATGATTTATTAATCTCAATAATTATAATACTTAATAGTTTATATAATAATAAGTAATTAAAGATTAGTTATTATATTTTTCTCTTTCTCCTTAACATATGCACGTGTATTAAGTGCATAAGACGTGAATCCCTAAGTATAATATATGTATATTATACGTTTCATTAATTCAGATTATTGAGTATTCCAAATTTAAAAATCTCATATAATATATAATATAAGTGTGTTTAATCAAAGTGTTTTTTTTTCCATGGTAGTAGGACGTAGCTTCCGCTAAGTCATATTCCATACATGGGCTTGCTATGATAGGCACGTGATAAAGGTCGTGATCCTTGAACTAATCAAGAAAGAGTAAATTCGGCCAACAATTTCAAAATATATTTTATGATTTATATATATAATATATAGAAAATATTATACCACAAATTTTATAAAAAAATTATGTTTTAACTTTATGTTGTCCCTGATCGACTCAACCAACAGCAAAATAAAATTTTAATGTTGTCTATATTGATTGTCTACAGGATGACATAAATTGATGAATTATAATACAAACATCAAACGGCACATATTTTGAACTACCGTTTGTGTTAGACTTTTATTAAATTTTTTGTATACATCTTTGCTAAAATTATAGATGTTATAAACATGTATTGGATTATATGATATTTTGAACTAATTTTTTTATTTTCTCCAATATGCCTTAAATTATTAAGTGACATCAATAATTTTTATAAAATATATATTATTTTTTACAAATAATTATTTCATAAAATTAGACAAAAGTGCTTTGCACGTTACTCCTACCTAGTATATATAAATATATCCTAAACAAACCCTAGCTTCAGACATAACCCTACAAGCACGCCGCACCTCGACTCGTCCAGCTCGTTCTAGGCTTGATCAAGGTTTAAGTGCACCATCTCGAAACAAACCCTTTTTCTATCTCAGATATTCGATACGGATAAACGCAATATCTCTTGATTACTTTGTTCTTTTTTTTTTTCTTGGTAATTTTGCAAGACAGTAAGGAAAAGAAGCAAGATTATAGACTCGGTGATTTAAAAGAGAGATGGTGGATGAAGATATGAGATGGAATTGTCAAGGGAATGCTTCAAATACAGTTATGTGAAAAGCAAAATGATAGGAATCCGAATCAACCAACAAGGAAAGTGACAAGTAGTTAATGGTCCTTGCCTCTAAGAACTCCCTGAAATCAAACTTAATTTGACGTGACCATATAAATACACGACATGAGAGTAAACGTCTCGTCTTAGCTAGCAAGCACTCGGGTCATTACCATCTTAGCGTAATAATGTAATTCGGCATAATTCATCCAAAAAAAAAAGTTCAGCATCTTTGGAGTGATAGCCAATAGGCTCTATAATTGACAAGGGAAAAGCAACGCCCACGGGCCACGACCACCATCTTCATGAACAAATGCACAGATTCAGACAGATATCTACATAATTTCAACCAAAATTGAAAAATAATATAGTCCATTTATATTGGCACCTAATATTTTTTAGGATCAAATGACACTTTTTTTTTTAATAAAAAAGACAATCGCCACGTAGGAATGAGTTTTTTTAATTGAAACATATATATATAGAGAGAGAGAGACAGTGATGTAACCAAATTAGTAAAATGTATAAGAAGTAAGTAAATATGATCTAATAATATAATTGGTCAAATCAGTTATTTTATATTAAAAAAAGTAATGAAACCAATCAAATCAGTAAAATGCATAAAAAATACATAAAAGTGACTGCATGTAAAGTTTTTTTTTTCTTTTTTCACCTGAGCACATATGCTTTATGATGGCTTACATTGTCGGGCATGAATTCGAATAGTGACAACTAGGGGTGAAAGGTTAAACTGAAAAATTAGTCTGAATTTGACCTGTTTCATGATTCCATAAACTGAATAGAATCTGTCCAATTTTGTATCTAAGATTTTTGGGATTGGATTGGACCGATTCGTGTTTATATATACTTAATTTTTAATATTATATATATATTATTTATATATAATATATAATTATATATAAAATAATTTTATATTATAATTTATAACATAAAATTATAATATTAAACATAAATATTTGTTTGATCATATGTTATTAATATAAAATATATATATTAATTACATTTTTGGCTTAATATATTCGCAACATATTTCTTTGAATCTGTTTGATAAATACATAATATATTAGTAATACTAATATATATTAGTATATTAATTACATTTTACTTTAATTAATTAACATACATTAGTATACTAATGTATATTAATACTAATACTATATTAAATCACTATAAATTATTAATATTAAATCACTTTTATATAGTAATATTAATACTAGTATTATATTAAATCACTATAACTTATAATAATATAGTTACACTAAAATTAAAAAATCGGACCAAACCGAATCTGAATTGATAAAATTAAAAATACCGATTTAGAAAAATAATTAGTACGAAATCAATTCTTAAAAATGTAACCGGTTAGATTTAAAAAATTGTATAAAATTAGACCGGTTATACCTCTGGTGGCAACATAGGATGACTAGGCCACCAATTCTCAGCTTAATTTGTTGCGACAAAAGAGTAACAAATATGCCACGGTATATGTTTTTCTCTTAAGGATAACATGGTCTCCAAAGTCCAATCGATGACACGAAGATATAGTACTATTAACCAGTGAAACTGATAATACAATATGGGAAAAGTCTTAATGCTCACCCGTAATATCGGAATGCTCACCCGTAACATCGGTGCAACGTACACTTTCTAAAGTAAACAGTCCATTCAATACCTTTGAATGATTAATGTGATAAGCATGATATCTTAGGTGTTTTTATCTGCAAGTTGACGCGAAAACATGTACTACTCTGACAATTTTAATTTGTAAGAAAATTTTTAAATTAAATTATTTTATAAATTAAATCTTCGAATGCGATTATAATTTTTTGATAATATCTCATTGATAATGTTATATTGACTATTGTATTTTGAAACATAAATGAGAGAGACATGGGGCTTTCTTACAGTCACACGTAGTGTTCATGGGAGACGGCTGGTGCGAATCCAATGAAAAGTCTCGTGATTATGTACATATTTAAAATTGTCGTAGGAAATATAATTTATAATTTTAAGATTTATAATTTATAATTTAAGTAATAAGTTATATTATTAAAAAATTATTTATTATTTGATAACTTTATATTTAAAGTATTTTTAAATATGTAATATTTTTCTGAAAACAGATTAAAAAAATAATTTTAGATATAAAAATGATGATCCTTTAATTTTTTTAAATATTATTATTATATCATTAAAATATTTAAAATTATAATGATTTAAAAATTATAAAGATATTTTTTTTATTATTTAATAATATGATATTAAATTATTAGAAATTATTTATTTGTAAAAATAGACTAAGAGTAAATTAAAGGTACAGAACGGCTGTCCCAAATTATCTTCCAATCCAATCTATTGAAAATCAAATTTGAAATATTATATAGAGTCGTAAAATATATAAATATCATATAATTATTTTAAAAATAAATAAGATTTATGATTAAAAAATTAATTATTTTTATATAAATTTTATATTAATTTATTTTTTTAAAAAAACTCTATTACACTTATACAACCATAATTATAAATATTATTTAACCTCTAAAAAGGCTCATCAAAGTCTTTACTGTAGTTCACTCAAGCTGGCAGTTTCGGCCGTAGTCCCAGGGAAACAAACCCAAAAAAGAGGACTTTTCTTCCCACGTGCAAAGAAGTCATTCGGCAATTATTCGATGTTCACACGTTTTCAATGCAAAAAAAGTCGGGGCTAAAGCTAGTCATATTTCCACGCGCAAAGATGTCATTCAGTTTCGCGACAGTAAAATCTTATAGCAATTATTTAATGGCCACGCGGCTAAGATTTCCAATGCAAACAAACGAAAATATGAGATTGGTGGCTAAGAAGACCCTAGACGAATATGAGCCACAACAGATTCACCGCTCACTGATAGCGTGACAGAATGCATAGCCTAATTACCCAAGAAACTTCGCCGCATACGGACATTCACTGCCGCGTGTCCCTTTTGATGTTCCCAATAGATATCCATCCATGATTGTAATGTTATAAGGACTTAACATTGAGAGGATCATCTCGTTCCAGCATTCCAATGTACGGCTCGTTCTGTTCCCTTCAACACTTCATTGCTACTCTGTCGCCCTGTTGTATCGCATCGGTGCTGGGTCCGGTTTTTGAGATATAAGTAGAGCAATCCACAAAGATATGCAGCTTTTAGGGCTATCTTAGTGAAGTATGGGAGGGTTAGCGATTTTTGGGGGGAAGATTGAAGGTTTTATTTTTTAGGCGCACATTAGCGTGGCACCATCACCCCTCCTGAAGGAGTTTTGATAGTGCCACGCTGTGTGCGTCTAAAATGGCGGACTCGGCATTTGTCAGATACATGGAAGTGGATGAACAACATTCGTCTGGAGAAAATGGAGTGCGCCAAAGCCTGCCTTCCTCTCTCCCACGGATCTTGTTGATTTCTTCCACATGCTCAACACCTGTTACTCTGCCGGGTAATTTGAATAACACTACCCAACAATCACGTACCACTTTCTTTCTTTTTTAATATTTTTTTTAAATAATATTTGAATTTATTCTTTCTAAAACTAATTAAATTCTTCTTTTCATTATTTATATATTAAATATTTGATAAATTGTTTTTTTTTAAAAATAATATGTGAAGATTGTGTGAATAGTAAAAAGTTGTGTAATTTTTTTCTATTAATTTTCATTGAAAAACCAATGCACTATTTTTTGGTAGAAATAAAAACAATTAAAAATTAGAGTTAAATAACAAAAAGGGTTTTACAAAAATTTGGGTACAACCCCCTAAAGAAGAGTGATTGGTATATATGGACCGCCACTCCAATTATTCTTATGGTTGTTAAATGACTTATCATATCCAAAGTGATTATAGCCGCCAAGTTGGCATGGTTTTGTAGCCATCCACTCGGAGGTGGCTGGTTTAAATCTTTTCATGAAACTGCTGAAGAAGGCCTAATATGCTTGAAGTCGAGGTTGAGATAAATCTTTGATCTACCTCTTCAAAATTATCTAAATGGTCTAAATAATTAATCTCCACTCCTGATTTCATTTATGCCACTCTTCTTGTTCTTAATTTTATTGATTTAGTTATTAATATCCAGTTTTTTCGGATTGGAATATCCGATTTTTTCTAACACCGTTTTCAGGTCAGGTTGAGCAGGATGAACAGTACTACAATAGGAGTAGGATTTTGCTATGCTCAGTTTGTACGTTGAGTGTGTTTTTTTAATGTAATTGTATTTTTTTCTTTTAAATATTTTTTAAATATCTTTAAATATTTAAAATACATATATACAAATATAATAATAGTAACTTGTTTAAACATTTTAAAAAAATTAAAATATACTAACGTAGGCAAAACCAAAAGACAAACTAGCATTTTCCATACAACCTTGATAATTTCTGACCGTTTCAACTTTCAACCACCCCGTTGGAAGTGGTTAATTTTCATTTTCTATCTTATGCTTTCATTTAATTTTTATGTAAAGCGTTCAAAATAGGCAACTGTATGTTTATTTTTTTAAAAAAAATAAAAGAACAATGTGTAGCTACTTTTTTTTTTTCAATTATATTTAAACATGTTTCATTAAAAACAACCATGGTGCAGGTTTAAAAACTTAATAAAATGGGAGATTACGTCCGCTATTTATCCTTCAAATTCTGACCCATTTTATGAGATAGTAGTTATTATTATTATTATTATATTATTATTATTATTATAAAGGGAGTGGGGGTTTTGAATCCAAGTTTTTTATTTGGAGAACTGAGTCACATGCCATCAGGCCATTACTCTTGACAGCAATTATTAAACTCTTGAATTTGTAATTTTCTTTCTAAATTATCACTTTTTTAATTTTGCTGATCAAAATTTAAGATCATTTCAGATAATTTATACATATTAATTAATGACTTAAATTGCAACATATATTTCAAATTATATATATATATATATATATATATATATTAGTGGAGGCCAAACGTGCTATGCACGTTTGCTTAGTTATGTTTTTTTATTGTCTTATACAAAAATTTGTTCAGAGCAAATTTGAACAAAAAAACAGAAATACAAATGAAATTTTATTTTTTGTTTTTTTCATGATCATTGCATGGCCAATAGAGAAAACATTGAAATTTTTATATTGTTGCTGATTGAATATTTCTGGATCTGCAGTAAGTTGAATCATTCACTGTTTTTCTAAAACTTGTATTGCAACAGTCTCTATAAATCGCAGATGCTCCTATATATTGAATATTTAATGGGATTAAAGAATGAACAAATGTGTAAATAATTAATTTATGAAAAAAGTAAAATAAAAAAATAATTAGTATTTTATTATAATTTAAAGTTGAAATGTTTTATGCACAATAAAGAAAATTTTTGAAACTATTTTTAAATATTTTTTTTAATGTTAAATGTAAGATTGTAAGAATGAAAAAATTTACCTCTCTATTGTGATTCATGAAATCGATTGCAGAATAGCCCAATACTTTCTTAGCAATTTCGCCAAAAATCACTATAGCTAATTTTCCTATCCCATCATGAAGTTCAATGTACGTTCGACGACTACAAATAATTAGAGCATCATTTTTTGTTAAGATTGACAAAAAGAAGTACATGAGAAATTTTTCGAATTAATTATTAGATGATAAAATTAGAAAATATATAACATGGTTGAGCAACATTTTGATGTTTGCAGTGATAACAGAGGAAACCTTCATTATGGTCATGTCCAGTTCCGTTATTACATGTGACGCCCCCAAATCCTCACGCCCGAACACGGGGAAATTGAGACGTCCGGATGGTGACAGCCCGGGTCACCATCCCATCGACGGGTGCCAAGTGTGTGCAAAGGCAACAAACGTGCAAAAGGAAACGCAGCAGATAACGAAAGTCATAACTAAGTACCAGAATTTTTCTTAACGTAATACAAGCTGTTTAAAACGTACATAGATAAAATATTACAAAACACAAATACAGTTTTAACAAATATAAAAGATAGCATCAGCAACCCGGCGGAGCCGCATCCTCGGGCTCAGCCTCCTCCTCTTCGTCCTCTAACCCTGCACCAAAAGCTACGGAACCACAAATGGTACCGCAGGTAAGTAAAACCCAAACACTACCAGATAAAAACATATAAAACTCAAACAAGATGCATGAACCATGCCCAATGCACAAAGCCCATAAAACACAAGTTTTCCACACACGCCAAAAACCCATTTGGCTCAAAAACATATCCTTTCCGAAAAACACGCCAAAAGTCACATTTGACCGCCAAAAGTCCATTTGGCCCAATATCTCGCCAGAAGTCCATCTGGCCCACGCCAAAAGTCCCATTTGGCCTCACAAACCATTATCCAAATTTTAACCGTATGCACCATGACCTCCCCTAGGGGTCATCCGCACACCCTGGCTCCAGTGTCACACCGTAGAGTACCACCACGCATATGACACCTAACGAGCGATGCCCAGTTCCGCGCCCCGCGCGTGCGTAGCCAAGCATCCTCTAGCCCTCGCCAGCGAAGGGCCACGGAGTCGGTGAGTAGGGCGATGCCCGGTTCCGCGCCCGGCGCGTTCGTAGCCAAGCATCCCCTAGCCCCGCTCCCGTCATCTCTCTCGACAACTCAGGGGACATCACTCAGTTTATTCCGCTCCCGAGTGACTAGAGGAGCTCCACCGGGATAATACCCCATCCCGGCTTGGGGCTCGTGATACACACGCACCCGTAAAACCACTCACGCCAATACACAGGCTTTTCACACAAATCCCACAAACACACGTGCATGCACCATGCAATGCCATAACAATGCATAATAAAATGATCAAACAACATAAATCAAATAAACAGGCAACTCCGTCCTCCATTCATCCGACCCCCGAAACTCCTCGGACTCAGTCCAGAATCAACAACCAACAACAATAATTAATTGAATGAGCAATATATATTAAAATCTGAAAATAGGGTTTGGAAAATACTTACAGCGCTATATGGCAAATTTAGAAAACAAGCGGCGTTGCAAACGGCGGAAAAACAGCAACGTCACAGTGAAAATTCACTGTGGCCGTGGGTTTGAAAAACCCACTTTTGAACGGGGACAAACTAGGACACGAGATTGATCGGGGGTGGTCTAGGGATGGTTGTGAAGCTATTGGAAGTGGTGGTTGGCCGTGGGTGGCGGCGGAATCGCCGGAAATGGCCGGATTACCCAAAACGGAAACTAAGCTCGTAGGAGCTGTTCCGGTGGTCGTTGGAGGCCGGAAATGGGTCGGTTAGGACGGCAAGGGACCGGTGATGAAGTAGTGAAGAAATGGTGGCCGGAGGTGGAGCGACGGCGGCGGATCGGAGCCAAAACCGTGCGGCTTTGCTGGGCTTTTTCCGGCCAAATGGCCGGCCGGTTGGGGGTGGGCTTTGGAGGGGTGGTGCACCGGAGGGAGAGGAAGAGAATGGGAGCGGTGGGGGGTCGATTGGTGGCCGGACGGCGGTGGTATGGTAGAGAGAAGGGGACGCCGGCGTGAGGGAGAGGGAGGAGAGAGAGAGAGAGAGAGAGAGAGAGAGAGAGAGAGAGAGAGAGAGAGAGAGAGAGAGAGAGAGAGAGAGAGAGAGAGAGAGAGAGAGAGAGAGAGAGAGAGAGAGAGAGAGAGAGAGAGCACGGGGGGGGGTCCGAACGCGGGAGAAGAAAAGAAAAAAAGAAAAAGAAGAAAAAAAGAAAAAGAAAGGAAAAAGAAAAGAAGGGAAAAAGAAAAAAGAAAAAAGAGAAAAAAGGAAAAAAAAAGATGTGAAAAGAAATGAGGTCCAATCCTCACTCCGGGAAAACGAAACAAACCGCCGAAAAAGATTAAAACCACAAAACAACTAAAAGAAATAAAACACAACCTCAAATAAATTAAAATAAACAACTGATATATTAATTAAAATAAAAACAATTATTTCAGCGAAAATACACTTAAAAGCGGGTCATCACATCCTCCCCTCCTTAAAAACAATTTCGTCCTCGAAATTGCAAATCAACCACCAACTTAAAGCAAGCCACATAAACGCTCATAAACCGACTGAGATCAAGATTAAAATACATACCTTCATCATTCGAACAAATACGGGTACTGCTCCCTCATGTCCGCTGCTCGCTCCCAAGAGAAGTCTTGAGCTAACGGATCTCCCCAAGCCACTTTAACTAAAGGTATCGTCTTGGACCTCAACTGTTGCTCCTTCCAATCCAAAATCTGCGACGGAACAACTTCGTAAGTGAGATCCGGTTGCAACTGGATACCTGCTGGGTCGACGAAACGTGGCTCTTGCTGTCCAAAGCTCTTATTCAGGGATGATACGTGGAAGACATCATGAACATCCCCAAAATAATCTGGCAAAGCAACTCTATAGACGACGGACCCTACTCTCTCCAGGATCTGAAAAGGGCCGACGTACCTCGGATCTAGTTTCCTCTTCTTACCAAAACGCTTAACACCTCTCATGGGAGAGACTTTAAGATAAACCCAATCACCAACTTCAAATGACAATTCTCTCCTCTTGGTATCAGCGTAGCTTTTCTGGCGACTCTGAGCTGCCGCCATTTTATCTCTAATGATCCGGACTTGGCTTTGCATTTCTTGAATTATTTCGGGTCCAATTACCCTACTCTCCCCAACTTCATCCCAACACAAGGGCGACCTACACTTTCTCCCATAAAGAGCTTCATAGGGAGCCATCTGAATGGTCGCATGGTAGCTGTTATTGTAGGCAAACTCAATGAGCGGCAAATGATTTTTCCAACTTCCTTGGAATTCCAGGGCACATGCTCGCAACATGTCTTCCAGGGTCTGTATGGTGCGCTCTGACTGGCCGTCTGTCTGCGGGTGATAAGCAGTACTGAACTTCAACTTAGTACCCAAAGCTGCCTGCAAACTCTTCCAGAACTGCGACGTAAACCTCAGGTCTCGATTCGACACTATACTCTTTGGTACGCCGTGTAGTCGCACTATCTCTTTGACATACAAACGGGTCAACTTACCCAAAGAGTCGGTGTTGTTAACAGGCAGAAAATGAGCACTCTTCGTTAACCGGTCCACGATCACCCAAACAGAATTCTTCCCACTAGGTGTTCTCGGCAAACCCACTACGAAGTCCATTGTGATGTCATCCCATTTCCACTCAGGAATAGGGAGGGGTTGAAGCATACCTGCAGGTCTCTGATGCTCGGCCTTTACCTGACGGCACGTGTGGCATTTCTCCACATATAATGCAACGTCCTTCTTCATTCCATCCCACCAGTAATTTTTCTTCAAGTCTCGATACATCTTTGTACTGCCGGGATGAACTGAATACGGGGCCGCATGAGCTTCCGCCATGATCCGTTCTTTGAAATTTGAGTCCTTTGTGACCACTCTGCGATCTCGGAACGGAAGTATCCCATCACTATCCATGCTATAGTGCAACGGCCCTCGAGATTTTCTGACTCTCTTCCTGATGTTCAGCAGCTTCGGATCCTTTCTTTGGAGAGTTTTCAATTCTTCAAAATCAGTTACCCGAATATCAAGAACTGAAGACAAAATCTCTACTTGCTGCGAACTCTCTATAAGAAGCCTTCTCATCCCACAAAGCAACGATTCCAATTCTGACGGCTCGGCTTCATCTTCCAAATGAGACTTCCGGCTCAAAGCATCAGCAACTATATTAGCCTTCCCCGGGTGGTACTTGATCTCACACTGATAGTCACTGATTAGCTCCAGCCAACGCCTCTGCCTCATATTCAGATTTTTCTGGGAAAACAAATGCTTCAAGCTCTTATGATCAGTAAATACCTCGCAAGCTTCCCCATACAAGAAGTGCCGCCAGATCTTAAGGGCAAAAACAATCGCAGCCAATTCTAGATCATGCGTCGGATAATTCTTTTCATAGTCCTTTAGCTGACGAAATGCATAGGCTACAACCCGTCCTTCCTGCATAAGGACACACCCCAGACCGAACTTAGACGCATCACTGAAGACTACGAATGGCTTATGCGGTTCTGGGAGTGCTAACACTGGTGCCGTTGTCAACCTGTTCTTCAATTCCTGGAAGCTTCTCTCACATTTCTCTGACCAAACAAATTCTGTATTCTTCCGAGTCAAAGCTGTGAGAGATCCGGATAGGCGAGCAAAACCCTCTACAAATCTTCGGTAGTAACCGGCGAGCCCCAAGAAACTCCCGATCTCACGTACTGTAGTTGGGCGTGGCCATGACAAAATGGCTTCTACCTTACTAGGATCAACTGCCACTCCGCCCTAGGAAATTACATGCCCAAGAAATTTAACTTCTTCTAACCAGAACTCACACTTGTTGAGCTTGGCGTATAGCTGGTGTTCTCTCAATCTCTCAAGTACCAGACTAAGATGATACACATGCTCTTCAACATCTCGGGAATAAATCAGTATATCATCAATAAATACTACCACAAAGGAATCCAGGTAAGGCTGAAACACCCTATTCATTAAATCCATGAACGCTGCAGGGGCATTAGCTAACCCAAACGGCATCACCTTAAATTCATAATGCCCATACCTCGACCTGAAAGCAGTTTTAGGCACATCCTGGTCTCTGATTCTCAGCTGGTAATATCCCGACCTCAGATCAATCTTAGAGAACACGGCTGCTCCTTGAAGTTGGTCAAACAAATCATCAATCCGCGGGAGAGGGTATTTATTTTTTATGGTCGCCTTGTTCAATTCCCGATAGTCAATGCACATACGGAGGGTTCCATCTTTCTTCTTAACAAATAAAACTGGTGCACCCCACGGCGACGTACTAGGCTGAATAAATCCCTTCTCTACCAGTTCTTGCAACTGAGTCTTCAACTCTTTCAATTCAGCCGGTGCCATGCGATAAGGAGCTTTATGCACAGGAGCCGCTCCAGGTTCCAAGTCTATAACAAACTCCATCTCCCGAATAGGGGGTAGTCCGGGCAAGTCATCCACAAATACATCGGGGAACTCTTCCACAACTAGAATGTCTGCCAAAGACTTCTTCTCAGACGGCGTGGACACCATCTGCACCAAGAATGCATCCGCTCCCCATGCAATCTCTCGTCTTGCCTGAATCGCCGATATAATTATCGGTTTCTCTTTTAACCTACTCCCCACAAATTCCAGACAATCACCATCTGGAAGCTGAAAGCTAATTATCCGACTTCTGCAATTAATACTCGCAGAATATCGGTATAGCCAATCCATCCCGAGGATGATATCAAAACCCAACAGCTTGAACACCACCAAATCAGCATCCAAGAATCTTCCCTCAAAATTTAACGGGCATCCCAAAGCAACCTTGGAACACCACACCATCTCGCCATCGGGTAGAGCCACTACCATAGCCTTCGGCAACGGTTCCGTGATCAAGTTACACACCCGAGCAAACGTGGAAGATACAAACGACCGTGAAGCACCGGAATCAAACAAAGTACAAGCATAAAACTCATACAAACGGACTCTTCCTGAACCAAACACACAACCCATGAAATCCAAAAAAAAAACAACGAAGAAACCAAATGCACCAAAAATTAAATCCAACTTAAAAATTAAATTAATCCATACCTGTGATTACTCCAGCATCATGGGTCGCTGGTGCCTCATCATCCACCTCTCCGGGTGTGACAGCATAAACCCGGGCTTGCACTGCTTGTCTCGGGTTGGTTCTCCCACTGTGTCTACCTCCACGGCTTCCTTGAACTCTGACGGGGCAATCCCGAGCAATATGTCCCACTTGGCCGCACCGATAACACTGGGGTCCGCTACTCGTCCGACACTCGCCCTCATGAGCTCTATTACAAACTCCACAAACAGGCATACGTCCTCCCATGCGAACACTTGAGGATGCTTGAGGTCGAGTTCCAGTCCGCTGAACAAACTTCTGAGGCGAACCCGAGCTGCTTCCTTCACCAGAAAAACTCCGCCTCTTTTGCCCTGGAGGGGAGCCCATACTCAGATTATTTTCCCGCTCTATAAGGGTGGCCACATCCACTAACTCCTGAAAAGTGGATATCCGATGGCTGACCACCATACGGCATATGTCATGACGCAGCCCCTCCTGGAAACGATCTGCTCGCATCTCCTCAGTGGCGACAAGGTGAGGAGCAAACCGCTCAAGTTCTATGAACCTCCGGGCGTACAGCTCCACTGTCGTGCCTCCTTGGACCAGATTGGAGAACTCTCTTGCCTTTTGCTTCCTTACCGATGCGGGAAAGAAGCGGTCATTGAACTCTTTCTTGAAACGCTGCCAGGTCACCGCAGCGAAAGATCCCAGTTCAGATTCCAACAGCACCCTCTTGGTATCCCACCAATCAGAAGCGGTACCTTGCAAGAGATAGCTGGCGTAAAGTACTTGCTGTGCCTCAGTGCACCCACACACCTCAAAAGTCTTCTCCAGATCTTTGATCCATTTTCCAGCCTGAATTGGATCCTCATTTCCAGTGAAGTGTGGAGTCCGATGCGCTAGGAAGCGCTCATAGGTGCATCCGGCTTGCACCATACTACTGGACCCTCCTGGATACATCCAAGGCCCTCCCTGATATAGCCAGGGACCTCCTGGTTGTGGCCAATTCCCTCCTTGTTGCGGACAAGGCTCTCCTGCCGGTGGATAAGGCCCTCCTGATGGTGGACAAGGCCCTCCTGATGGTGGCCAAGGACCCCCTTGTGGTGGCCAAGGCCCTGCCTGTTGAGACCTCGCACTCTGTTGCATAAACTCCGTCATCTGCCGAATTGCTTCGGCTATGGAGTCATCCCTAGAGGTATTGTCCTGTGGTTCCTGAGTATTTTTCCTTGGTCTCCCTGGTCTCCCCATATTTCTGTCACAACACCACTCTTGACCCTCCTTTAAGAAAACAAATAAAACCATCATAAAACCAACAAAAACAAAAACAGCACTACACAGCAAGAAACAAAAGAAACCAGCATGCCAAAACATAACTAAATAAAATAAAAACAAGCAAACAAGCCCAAACAAATAAAACAAATAAAACAACTATACTTAACATAATTTTAAAAAACACAACTTTAAAAACATTCTGGTACTACCTACGGGACATGTGGTTTTACCCAGAGCCAAACCGCTCTGATACCACCTGTGACGCCCCCAAATCCCCACGCCCGAACACGGGGAAATTGAGACGTCCGGATGGTGACAGCCCGGGTCACCATCCCATCGACAGGTGCCAAGTGTGTGCAAAGGCAACAAACGTGCAAAAGGAAACGCAGCGGATAACGAAAGTCATAACTAAGTACCAGAATTTTTCTTAACGTAATACAAGCTGTTTAAAACGTACATAGATAAAATATTACAAAACACAAATACAGTTTTAACAAATATAAAAGATAGCATCAGCAACCCGGCGGAGCCGCATCCTCAGGCTCAGCCTCCTCCTCTTCGTCCTCTAACTCTGCACCAAAAGCTACGGAACCACAAATGGTACCGCAGGTAAGTAAAACCCAAACACTACCAGATAAAAACACATAAAACTCAAACAAGATGCATGAACCATGCCCAATGCACAAAGCCCATAAAACACAAGTTTTCCACACACGCCAAAAACCCATTTGGCCCAAAAACATATCCTTTCCGAAAAACACGCCAAAAGTCACATTTGGCCGCCAAAAGTCCATTTGGCCCAATATCTCGCCAGAAGTCCATCTGGCCCAATATCTCACCAGAAGTCCATCTGGCCCACGCCAAAAGTCCCATTTGGCCTCACAAACCATTATCCAAATTTTAACCGTATGCACCATGACCTCCCCTAGGGGTCATCCGCACACCCTGGCTCCAGTGTCACACCGTAGAGTACCACCACGCATGTGACACCTAACGAGCGATGCCCAGTTCCGCGCCCCACGCGTGCGTAGCCAAGCATCCTCTAGCCCTCGCCAGCGAAGGGCCACAGAGTCGGTGAGTAGGGCGATGCCCGGTTCCGCGCCCGGCGCGTTCGTAGCCAAGCATCCCCTAGCCCCGCTCCCGTCATCTCTCTCGACAACTCAGGGGACATCACTCAGTTTATTCCGCTCCCGAGTGACCAGAGGAGCTCCACCGGGATAATACCCCATCCTGGCTTGGGGCTCGTGATACACACGTACCCGTAAAACCACTCACGCCAATACACAGGCTTTTCACACAAATCCCACAAACACACGTGCATGCACCATGCAATGCCATAACAATGCATAATAAAATGATCAAACAACATAAATCAAATAAACAGGCAACTCCGTCCTCCATCCATCCGACCCCCGAAACTCCTCGGACTCAGTCCGGAATCAACAACCAACAACAATAATTAATTGAATGAGCAATATATATTAAAATCTGAAAATAGGGTTTGAAAAATACTTACAGCGCTATATGGCAAATTTAGAAAACAAGCGGCGTTGCAAACGGCGGAAAAACAGCAACGTCACAGTGAAAATTCACTGTGGCCGTGGGTTTGAAAAACCCACTTTTGAACGGGGACAAGGGTGGTCTAGGGATGGTTGTGAAGCTATTGGAAGTGGTGGTTGGCCGTGGGTGGCGGCGGAATCGCCGGAAATGGCCGGATTACCCAAAATGGAAACTAAGCTCGTAGGAGCTGTTCCGGTGGTCGTTGGAGGCCGGAAATGGGTGGGTTAGGAAGGCAAGGGACCGGTGATGAAGTGGTGAAGAAATGGTGGCCGGAGGTGGAGCAACGGCGGCGGATCGGAGCCAAAACCGTGCGGCTTTGCTGGGCTTTTTCCGGCCAAATGGCCGGCCGGTTGGGGGTGGGCTTTGGAGGGGTGGTGCACCGGAGGGAGAGGAAGAGAATGGGACCAGTGGGGGGTCGATTGGTGGCCGGACGGCGGCGGTATGGTAGAGAGAAGGGGACGCCGGCGTGAGGGAGAGGGAGGAGAGAGAGAGAGAGAGCACGGGGGGGTCCGAACGCGGGAGAAGAAAAGAAAAAAAGAAAAAGAAGAAAAAAAGAAAAAGAAAGGAAAAAGAAAAGAAGGGAAAAAGAAAAAAGAAAAAAGAGAAAAAAGGAAAAAAAAGATGTGAAAAGAAATGAGGTCCAATCCTCACTCCGGGAAAACGAAACAAACCGCCGAAAAAGATTAAAACCACAAAACAACTAAAAGAAATAAAACACAACCTCAAATAAATTAAAATAAAAAACTGATATATTAATTAAAATAAAAATAATTATTTCAGCGAAAATACACTTAAAAGCGGGTCATCACATTACAATTAATGCAAGATATGTAAAAAAATATTTGGCGCAAGTTGATAATATTTATTTTTCCTTTAATCTAGAATTTTGCTTTCTGTAGCATGTAACAAATAATACGTTAGATAATATATATGAACATGAATTTGAAATTGGCACTTTGGCAGTAGAAAAAAGTATTTTACCTCTATTGACTGTAAACTCTTCATCAATGCAGCAATATCACAATTTTTTGTTATTTCTCGCAGACCAATCAATGATAATGATGTCGGTGGATATGCCAATGATTTTGCAATAATTTTATCAAGTATTGCATCATTAATTGTTGCCCTTAAAATTTAAAACAAAAATGTAAATTAGTAAGAGGGAAAAAAAGAAATAATTTAAATATTGAATATGTGTATATAAAAAATATTTAACATAAATAAATATCAATTTGATTTTTTGTTTGTTAATTTATGAATGAAAGGGAAATATAAGTTAGAAACTGATAAAAATAAATAAATTAATGAAAAATTGCTTAAATATTAATTACCATTTTTGTAATTACTCTGCCTCAAGAAGAAAATGATTGATTGTAAAAACACTCATTGGTCGTGATGACAAAGACAAACCTATATTATAAATATTGATCATTATTATTTCAAAAATATATTATTTATAAAAATATTTAACAATGAAAATCATTAAAGGTACAATTGTACAAACAAACTTTTAGTTTTGTTGCAAGTATGATTGGTTTTGTTTCAATTATTTCAAAAAATTTTTGACATTCATCTTTCACAAACCGCTCCCACATAATTAAGCTGGGTGTATTTAAGCTATAACACATGAAACAAAAGATTTAACAGAAAATTTATTAAGGTTAGATTGAAAAAGAATGTTGGAAACATAAAATTAAGAGACTCTCTTACCTTTGATCTATGACATAAATTTCCTGAATGGCAATTAGTCCATTTGTTAATGTTATCTCTTTGGATGACTTGATATGAATGGCAACTGCCAGTAGATCTGCTTAAAAAGATTTAAACTGTTAATTAATTGGCAATAAAAAATTTAAAACAAATAATAATTTACCTATTTCTGCAATCGAGTCTTTGTAGGGATCCAATTGATCAATAGAGATGAAATTGTACTTTGGCAGTTCTAAATGCATTTCATTGTTTGGTACTTCTTCGATGATTGTCTTGGAATTTAGAATCTATTGAAATTCTTATGGTTCCGTTCTGAACTTAGGATCTAACGGCTTAACAAATGCATTTGTGATGTAATACAATCGAAAGATATGCAGATAATTGTTTATTGAATTGATATCTTTACCAAACATGGTTGATTGAACACTATTTCCCTGCATTATATAAAAACATTTAAGTGAGAATTTTTTATAATAATTTTTTTAAAAATGATTTTGAAAGAAATGTTTTTTCAAAAAAAGGAAATAATTTTCAAAATAAAATGGAATTAGATATAAGGAAAATATAAATAATAGAAAATATAAATATTTTAACATTTGATTGAATTTTTTAAACAAAAGAGAAATTGTAAAAATAGATATTATACCTCTTGATCGATTAATGTCAAATTTTGATATTTGACTGGTGAGTGTTGTCCAGTTTTTTTAGGAGATTTTTCTATGATAATCATTTTGATTTTCTAGTTTTTTATGGTTGGATAAATATCTTTGATTGATGTGAAAATTGGCTAGATCTTGAAAGGTTTTAAGTTACAAAAAAATAAAATGTGTAAGTATTGCAATAAAAAAGTAGCATATAAAAAATGAAGTTAACAAATATGTAAAATAAAAACAACAAATTAATAAAATATAAAAAAAAAAACAAATTGTAGTTAATTTATAATTTGGTTTTAGAGAAAAAAAAAACATAGCATAAAATTAATATCAAATCATGTTTTTGATATGGTTGGAAAATTCTTTAATCAAAACATGTCATGAGATGGTTGGAAAATATTTTGCATTCGCCATTTGCTGGTTGTAAATATCACATGTTTTTTCTTTATTTTTTATTTAAAGAATAAGTTTTATGGTTTAAAATATTTATTAAACCATTCTTTGCAAAAAAATCATAATTAGGACTGTTCATCTGGACCGGATAAAATTCAGCTCGGACTTGGAACCCGAATAATCGATTTTCGGTTACAGTTACGATTTTCGGCCCGGATTTGACATGGGCAAAAAACCGGATTACAAAACCCGAACCAATGTGGTCCAGGTACGGGTTTTAAATCTATTATAATCTGGTACCCGCATGTTTTAAAATGAAAACCACATATATTTCATCTAATACCAGCGCACGCGCACACTCTCACACGCGCACACACACACACACACACACACACACACACACACACACACACACACTCTCTCTCTCTCTCTCTCTCTCTCTCTCTCTCTCTCTCTCTCTCTCTCTCTCTCTCTCTCTCTCTCTCGCTCTCTACGAACTTAACACTTCATACCCTAGCCTCCTTCATCGTGCCCACTAACCCGTGACGGCGTGACCCATCAGTGTGACCCTATCGTCGTCATCAAACCACTGTCATCTCCTTCATCGCCAATCGTCTTCATGTCCTTCATCACCGCTCGTCTTCATCTCTTTCATCGCCCGTTGTCTCTCTCTCTCTCTCTCTCTCTCTCTCTCTCTCTCTCTCTCTCTCTCTCTCTCTCTCTCTCGTACCGAAACCTAGCTCATGTCACTCTACCTCTACCGATCGAATATCTGTTCTTCATGGCCATCGTCTTCTACTTTTCGATCTGTTTGGCTAGATCTGCTATTTTATTTTTGGGTTCTATTCAGTTTGTGTATTTTTCTCTTCTCCATTTGTATTGTTTTCCCTTTGTTGATTGTGATTTTGTTTTTACATATTGTGGGTTTCTTTCTTCATGGCCATCATTTTCCCTTTGTTGATTGTGGATTTGTTTTATATGCTATTAGTAGTCGAAGATGGGTTTATTTTTGCTAGATCTACTTTATTTTGTTGAACATGGGAATCTTTTTTTTTTTTGTTTGGAAGTTTTTTAGGCTTCCCTTTGTTAATTGTGGGTTTGTTTTGATGGGAATGATAAAGATAGGCCATCATTATAGCCTCGATGGGAAAGGAGGGAGGGAGGGAGCTCTAATTGGAGATAGCATTGTTTCACTTGATTTTTAATTTATTTTTTAATTTGTGTTTATATGCTATCGGTAGTCAAAGATTTACTCTGTTTCGAACATGGGAATATTTTTTATTTTTTTGAAATTTTTGAGGCTTCAATTTTTTGTTCATCTGTTCATCTACTTCGAACATGTTATTATTGTAAGTATTCCATTCTTGATTTGTTCTATGTCATATATTGTTTAGGATTGATTATTTTTGTCTTTTTCTTTTAGTATACGATTTGAGTTAATTTTTGGTAATGAATGCGAATTTGACATATGGCTTTTTTATTTTTGTGAAAGCATGGAACTTTGCCTATAATTAAAATCATTTGGGGGTTCTATCCGATTTTTAATCTGTTAAGCAATTCTTATTGACTTTTTTTGTCATGATTTCATTTGTATTTGGTTCTATCTTTCTTTCAAAGGAAGATTTCTTTCCATTATTGTTTTGTTTAGTACATTTTTTGTTTGAGAATAATTTATTTAGACTGAAACTCCATGTGGTCAGTACTGCTATAGTAGAGCCAAACATGCATACAATTGTTTTGATATTTACAAACTTAAGTACGTAAATTTGTTTGAGCATCATTTATTGAGGAGTTCTACAGTGAAATAGGTGTAATTTGTTAATTTCTGACCTTATACCCATCTTTATTTACATCTCTGCACGTTGGGTTGAGTCTAGATGGATGAAAGTTTTGTCAATTTCAGTTGTGTTTAGATCTCTTAAGGTTTAACTTATATATATATATATATATATATATATATATATATATATATATATATATATGTATTCATTCTCAAAGCATCATTAGTTCAGAGAAATATACCATTATTGTTCTATTTCGTACATTTTTCATTTGAGCATAATTTATTTGGACTGAAACTTCAACCATATAGAAATATCTTCATTGCAGAGTTCCAAAGGGTGACTTGTTATGTTTTCTATTCAGATTCAAAGGGTTGGTTTTAGTGTAAGAGAGACAAGTCCCAAAGGGTGACTTGTTATGTTTTTTTTTTTTTTTTTTTTGAACTTTGGGTTTGAAGTTCATGATGGTTTGCAGTTTGTATATGGATAGATATATAATTTAACTTGGTTAATATTGATGTAATCAATAGACCATAAGCTATTTATTTTAGATTTAGATGTGATCAATATATATATATATACATTTAGATACATGGAAATTAAGAAACATATATTATAACAAATACTTCTCATGACTTGTCATCCTAAAAAATTATAGATTTTATTATTTTGGTTTGCATGTAATTGTTTTATTCTCTTTTTCATTTTTTGATTTGATTGATCTGATTTTTCTTTTTTTTTTTGGTTGCATATGATTTAACTGTTGTTCCATTTGTTTGTAGTTTTTTAAAAAGTTTTTATACATTTAGATGCATAGGAATTAAGAAACATATATTATAATACTTCTCATGACTTGTCATCTTAAAAAAAATTATGTGTTTTATTTTACTTTTTTGGTTTGCATGTCATTGTTTTAAAAAACCAAATATAACTGAACACATAAGTAGAAATAAGATACTGTAAGAGTTAATTATAATAATCTTAGTGTAGAGTTTGTTATCTTCTTAGAACATAAGAACATAACCAAACACAACATTGAACGTAACCAAGCCAAAAAGACAGCACAAAACATAACAAAAAAATTAAAAGAATTAAGAAAACAAATACAACAAAACACATAAGTAGAAATAAAACACTGTAAGAGTTAATACTAATAATCTTAGTGTAGAGTTTATCATCTTTTTAGAACATAACAACATAATCAAGCACAGCATAGAACATAACCAAGCTAGAAAACAGAACCCATTATCCTTTTAGATCTTTTCATATATTGCACATTCTTATATACAGTATGAATAATCACGAATCAAACAAAAAAATAGCATAAATCTGAATAACAGTAAACCACACTATATACTTGCAAAGATAAAAACCATAAATGTGTGGAACACTGAAAGTCCCCAACCAACAAGACCTAAAAACAATCACAAGAAAAAATCAACAGAAAACACTAAGCACTGTAGTAAATAATGAAAAAAAGAAGAAACAAAAACTAGTAAGATAAGGAAAATAATCCATAGGAAAACAATAAGCACTATAGAGAAGAAAGAAAAGCTAGCAAGAATCGAAAATAACTCATAAAGAAGAAATAAGAAATAAGAAATAGCCCACTAAGGAAATATGTATCTCTGAAAAAATATTAAATTAGCTCTCACAACCAGCTAGCAGTAAACCAAAAATAAGCTATAAAGACCATTTTAAAGTACATTGTTCTATAAAAAAGAAAGAAGAATAAAGAAATAACATACTAAGGACATATGTACCTCTGAAAGGAAAACACCAAATCAGCCTTGCGAAACAAGCTAATAGTAAACCACAAATGAGCCATAAAGACCCTTTTAAGGTGCACTGTTCTCCTCAATCCTCCAGGATGTTCTATCACCCTGTAAAACCACTGCTGAAACCAATTAAACTGCTGGAAAACCAATTATACAGTTATAGGAAAAGGGAAAACATCATTTCTCTCTTTATTTAAATCTCCAAGGACGTCTATCACCTGCTAAACCGATTAAACTGCTGAAAAACCAATCAAACAGATATGGAAAAAGAAAAAACATGCATTTATCTCTTTATTTAAATCTCTAACATAAATTTAATCTTACTTGTGTAGGGAAGTGTTGAAAGAATGTCATGAGTCATGACTATGATGAACTGGCAAAATGAGGCATGGTTTTTTTTTTCTTTTTTTTGTTCAGTAATGAAAGTGACCTTTTATTTCTTTTTCATATTTTTTTTTCCTTCAATAATGACTACAATTTTTTTAATCCATTGACATGCATTATTCTTTAAAAAACTCTAATATGTATTTAATTTTATTTTGTAGGAAATCACAATATGGATGACACAAAAATAGGATAGAACGTGTAGAAAGAGATGCATGGATTTTATTATATTTTTTTACCCAATGAGATCGATTTAATGTTTTTTGTGATTTTTTATTTGCTTTCTAGGTTTTGATTTATTTATTGGCTAGATGAGACAAGCATGTCTTTTTTTTTTCCTTCTTTAGTAGGGAACACATTTTTTTTTTCTAATTATCAAGGATAATTTTTTAATGTATTTTATGACTTTTGTTTTGATTTTTTTATTAGTTAGATTCATGGTTGATTTAATGTTTTTTGCAATTTTTTATTTGTTTTCTAGGTTTTGATTTATTTATTGGTGACATGCATGTCTTTTTTTTTTCCCCTTCTTCAGTAGGGAACACATTTTTTTTTTCTAATTATTAAGGATAATTTTTTAATGTATTTTATGATTTTTTAGTAGGTTTTGATTTTTTTATTAGTTAGATTCATGGTTTTTGTGACACCCCCAAATTCCGTTTGGGATCGGACGGACATTTGAAGTGTCGAGACATGCAACACAAGGTTACATGCCCCCGTTCATGACATATAAGATGTAATATTCCTAACATGCATCTAACAATATGCAATATTCGCAGCGGATAATTTTTTTCTTTAGCAATACTATGCACCAAATTGAAAATATCTCAAATACTTAAAACATACTTCATACATAAAAATCCATTGAACAACTAGGATCACAACACTAGTCCAAAATGGTTATGATCCAAAAAGTACTAGATATGCAACTCAATCGTACAAGTAGTAATTTACGTTAATTACTATATTAACATTTATGTCGCACCGTCGCTTAGTCAACTGTGTCTAGTTGATCAGCTCCTGATTCTCCTTCAGGTCCTGTAACAAGTTCTACCATTCGGGGGTAATGATAGTTGGGACTACCAAAGTGAGATTTGATTACAAATCTCAGTAAGTTAACAAAAAACTTCCACACAAGCTAATAATGCATGGATGACAGTAAAAGTATAAATGCATAATCAAATTCATAAATAATTAAAGCATAACTTGGTGTACAACATAGCATAATTGACATAACTTAAATTGAAATATGAACTGAACTTGACTTGTCATGAACTTGATCTGAAACTTGACTTAGCATGAACTTGTTTTGAAACTTCAATTAACATGAAAAATACATACTCCACAGTTGTTGTGGCCCCATGTATTCTACGTGTAAATACATACTCTACAGTTGTTGTGGCCCCATGTATTCTACACAAACTTGACTTAACATGAAAAATACATACTCCACAGTTGTTATGGCCCCATGTATTCTACGTGTAAATACATAATCCACAGTTGTTGTGGCCCCATGTATTCTACGGAAACTTATTCTTTAACTGTTTAAATACATACTCCACAGTTGTTGTGGCCCCATGTATTCTACGTGTCACAATTTATGTGTCTCACGTAATGTATGCGCCACAATTGCTGTGACCCCACACATAAGTAATCAAGATGAAACGTGACTGGAATACGAAATGACTGAAGCCCTGACGTAACATAACGTGACTTGAACATAACTTGAAATACATGACCAACTTAAGATAGAAACATTTCGTAACATGGCATAACATATAATAGACAACATATTTAACATGACATACTTGCAACAGTGAATATTACATGACTTGACATACATGTAATAGATGACATATTTAGCATGACGTACTTGTAAGGTACAGTAATACATGACAGAATATATTATGTAACAGATAAAAATTGATGACAGAATAAATTCTGTATAATAGACAATTACGTGATAACTTGGCATGGCATGACATATATGATAACACACATACATACACTGCAGTTCCTTTACTTAGCACATATACACAATAGACTGCTAGTCAGTTAAAAGCTAACTTACATCGATCTCCGCGTTTCTTATAAAACTTCAAGTGCGATCACGAGGAACTGTAATTAGTGATTCTAAAAGTTAGAACTGAATCACTAATAATTTGAAATATGGAAAATACTAACTTAAAGAGTAAAATTTTCATTTTACTCTCTACATGTGGGAAAATGACCGTTTTACCCATAACTTAAGGATTTTGCATACTAACTCCAAAAGTTTTCAAAATTACATTCTTCATGTAAATTTTGTCCTAAACTTAAATATCAACTCAGAAAAATTTAAAAAAAATACAACTATGAAGAACACACTATGGCCGAAACATTCATAGGTCATTTCCCTTGATTTTTGTTGCAATTCATTCCAACTTCAAAACTCATGCTTAAACCAAAATTTTGCAACAAACATCTTCCAATCCTAAGTTCAAAACCATACTTAAAACATCCATTTAGAAAAAGCTAATAATTAACACCAAACTTTTTTGTAAAAAGATCCAAGCACTTGAATCACAAGTTTTGACCTTAAATCAAAACATCTCCAAGAATTTCAAAAATCAAATCTTACTTCTAACATATTCATAATATCATCCTAACATCAACCATGCTTTAAATCATCAAACTAAAGTCACCAAAATCACAAAATAACATTTGGAGTTTTTGGTTTTACACTTAGTCCAAAAACAGAAACTTTTTCCTCAACTAGTTTTGATAAATCTCTTGATCTATGATTTATAAATATATGATCTTCAAACCAAACCATCATATGGTTTAAAAAGATGTCCTAAAACATATATAAGCTTCTAATTCAAGATCACATGGTTAGAAATTAACCAAAACATAAATTTAGCCAAGAATATCCACACTTTGGCTTATTTGAATATCTCTTTGCATAAAATTTCATATCTTTGAAACTAACATAAAATATATTCAAAATAATAATATAACATGTATATAAGATGCTTAGGATCCTCCAATAAAATTATTAAAGTCATTGGAATAGATTTAGACCACCAAAGAGTTAAACTTTCTCAAAACAGAAACTGTTTTTCTTCTTCCAGTTTCTAAGTTTGTAAATCTAAGAAAATCTTTCATCAAAACCTTTAATCATGCAAAAATCCTCAACTAATAGTCACATATACATGTTAACAATACTCCATAAAAATTTCGGACCAATATCTATCCATTAGCTTGGTCAAAAACTCCAAACTATAACATATTCTCCAGTTTATCTCCCAGAATGACCTTTCTATAGTTTACATAATATTTGACTGACCAAATGATCTTCAAATGGGGCAAATAAGATATCCATGTAAACTAGACTAAAAAAGGAACAACTTATATGAAGGATACTTTATGATAAAATACTTACAAAAGCTTCGAAATGGGTGTGCAAAAGACCTCCTAAAAGCTGTCTGAGAGAGAGTGTTTGATATTCTTTCAATGAAAAGTGTAAATGAAGATAATTTCGTGGGGAGAGGTGGCTGGAGATACTTATGGATGAGATATGGAAGAGATGAGGCTGGAGTTGAGAGTTGAGTGTAGTTTTCTCCTACCCAAAATATCTATAAAAGATTATCTCATAATATTCTATCCAATAGTATCTACAAAAAATCAACTTAAGATATTTTTATCTAATAATATCTATAAAAATCAACTCAAAATATTTTTACCCAATAATATTCATAAAAATTACCTCAAGATATTTCTTTTTATCTAATAATATCTACAGTTTTGAACAGACGTTTTGTCCGAAAATATGAAAAAATGTTATTGCGCCATAAGACTTTAAATAACCCTCCGAGTCTAATGGCACAAACCATAATACATTTTGACACTTCTAACTATTTCCAATAATCAAAAACACACTTCTGATACTATAGTAAATAATAGCACTAACTATGTAGTTAGACAAAAACCTATACGATTAATGGATTCGTGAAAACTTATGGGGTTTTCACGAGGTTCCTAAACTTAATAGAAATTTCACAATTGAATTTCTAGCGGGCTGTTACAGTTTTTATGATTTTTGCCTTCTATTTTTATTTTATTTTTATCCTCATTAGTGATGTTTGATAATGTTAAAATGTAAACCGGCGCATGACTGACATTTATATCAGCCATACACGTTATCTATATACATGCATTGACGGACACAGGCTGTACTGACACAACTGGTAAATCATGCACTGGAAAGGGACACAGGTGACCTGACGGAAATCATTTACTGTCACAAATGGATTGTATAAATAAAAACAACTCACTGATTTGGACTACCAACTGATTAAAATATTCAGATAATAAACACAATTTAAGGACACTTGCACGGATAATATGCACAAAAATTGAAACAAAGAGTAAACAAAAATAAAATGAGAAATTATTATTTATTATTGTAGCAGAGAGATAGATGCTTTTTTATTACTCTTTCGGGCTAGCGTGGACATCTCTCGCTTGAACAATTGTGTTTGGCCATAAAAAATTTTCATCTAAAACATAAAATTCTCATCTCATCACTATAACTGTTGAACCCAAGGTTTCAAATTTCATGTGATTATAAATCTACATATAGATTTTGATGATAACAAATAAATTCAAAGAATAAAGGAGTTTCAAACTCACGTTGTTCACACAATAGAATCAAGCACATCAAAGAACCAAGCATGAGCAAGAAGGAAACAAGTTCACATTAAAATTATATAGTAATGTTGTAAATCTCTTAAAATTCAAAATTATGATTAATGCTCAAAATTAATATTTTATCATAAAGCATTAAAATACATTTTCCACATGTGCATGAATTTTTTTGAAAATTAAATTTGAAAATTTTGAAAGATGATTGATTGTCATCTTTTGCATGTGCATGCCTTGATTAAAGGGTTGAACTTTGAAAATATTAAAGATGATTGATTGTCATCTTTCACATGTGCATGTTTTATTTGAATATTTTCAAAAGTGATTGATGCTTTTTTAGACTTATACAAAAGGTAGATGATTTTGTTTGAAAAATTTGAAAAGTAAAGTGTGCTCATTTTGTCATATGCAAAAAGTAAATTATTAGGTTTGAATTTTTTGAAAAGGAATGTGTGCTCATTTTGTCATATGCCAAAAGTAAAAGATTAGGTTTGATTTTTTTGAAAAGGAAAGTGTGCTCATTTTGTCATATGCCAAAAGTAAAAGATTAGGTTTGATTTTTTTGAAAAAGTGAATGATGTTGTCTTTGACAATTGAAAAAGAAGAACCTTTTATTTGAATTTTTTGAAAAAATGAATGATGTTGTCTTTGACATGTGAATCTTTTTAAATTTGAATATGAAGTCTCATATGCCTATAAATAGATCATTTGAGAGCTTCACATTCACAACACCAAGAGCATACAACATTCATTCAAAGTTTTCATTCTCTCTTCTACACGGATCCTTTGTAGCGGTGTTGTTCAAATGTGTAATAGGTTTCTATCTCCACCTGAATGAGGTTGAATAGTAAATTTGGGAATCCTCAGTGGGTAGCTTGAGGCGAGGACGTAGGCAGTGGGGCCGAACCTCGTTAACATACTGAGTTTACTTCTCTCTTACCTTTACTCTTTATATTTATTGTTATTTCATATTTTGTTTATATTTTATATTATATATTTGATTTATAATTGTTATTTTTTTAATACAACTCAATTCACCCCCCTCTTGTGTTAGTCATCTGGGCAACAACAACTTTCTCAAATCCCCATACAAAATATAATAAATAATTTAACTTTTTCTTAACTTTTTCAAATTCTAATATTAATATTTTAATATTTAATATTAAAACTTAAAATTCTAATCTAAAAAATCTCAATAGCCAAACAGAACTTTTGTAAGAATTAGAAACGCTTTGACCAGCCGGCGAATTGTTCGATTGGCATGAGCTTCTCATGGAATTGGGCTCAAATCCTGGGCTTGGGGCCCGGGAGAGAAACCCCTTAACACCTGTTAGTTTTTTAAAAAAATATTATACTGTTATGAACTCAATGAAAAAAGGAGAGAGTTTCAAGATTGAGAGAGAGCGAGAGAGGAGATTCTCTTATTGATCTGTATATCATATAACATCAATATACCCATATATATAGGGTTACAAAAAAGACTATGCTTTTGACGACTAGCACTATGCATTTGACGGTTAGCTAAATGTGGTCATACAATTCAATATGGTTTATAACACTTTCCCTTTGGATGACCATATTTAAAGAATATGTCTCGTTAAAACCTTGCCAAGGAAAAACCCTGTGGGAAAAAACCAATGGCGAAGGAAAAAGAGTACAGTATTTATGTGTACCGTCGAGTGCTTTAGGATTGCCTCATTAAAACCTTGCAAAGGAAAACCCAGTGTGATAAAACCTTAGCGAAGGAAAAAGAGTACAATTAGCACAAGTCTTCAGGACATTACTTCTCCTGAAAAGTGTATGATAACAGGTCTTCAAATCTCCACATTCCAATGTTCTGCATAATCTTCTTAAATGTTACAGTTGGTAATGCTTTTGTGAATAAATCTGTCAGATTATCACTTGATCGTATCTGCTTGACGTTAATTTCACATTTCTTCTAAAGTTCATGAGTATAAAAGAATTTAGGTAAAATATATTTGGTTCTATCACCTTTGATATATCCTCATCTAATTTGAGTAATACAAGCAGCATTATCTTCGTATAAAGTTGTTGGACTACCATTAATCAAGAAAATAAGAATTTAAAATCCTTGCTTAAATCTTCTTTTCGATTGCCCACCTCTTTAGATAGGGATGCCATGCAGATTCTTGAAGAACAAAAGCGTTTGAAAAATGAGGCAAAGTGCCTTAAATTTCTGTAATTTTTGCTTCAAGATAATAAAATAATTATTTAACAAATATTCATATTTGTGTATCTATCATCTGGTAGATATTCTGTGTGCTCCCTTTTATTTCTTCTTTAATAATGCACACTTCTTATCAAACCCATAATATGAATCTGAAATACTAATTGTATTTAAGAGATGATATTTAATAATATCATCCATCTTCCCCTTGAAGCCGCAAGGGTTTCAGATTTATATTTCAAATATGTGCAGTTTTCATGAGCTCTTTTGGAGTCTCAATGACATTTAAATCACTGCAATAATAGCTTGTTTCCATTTGCGTTTGGATTGCTTTAGATCATATAAGGATCTTTGAAACTTGATAGAATACATATTTCTAGATGTATTCAGATTAGAAGTTTCAAGCATTTTCTATCCTTCAGGGATTTTCATATATATATATATATATATATATCATGATCCAATGATCCATATAAATATGCAGTTAATCATGCATATCCAAACTCTCAGTAACTTTTAAGCTAATAAAAATCTCAATATGATTTCAACCACTTTAAAAGCGTATCAATATTGTTTCTTCAAGAAACTAATTTGTGATTTCTATATCACATTTTCATATTAAAAGCTTCAGACTTTTTATATCATGTATATAAATATCCACTGATATTTAACAAAAATCACCTCTTTAGGTATTTGGACTTCAGGTCCATATTTATCACATTTAACTAGTGATATCAATTCTTCAGGAATTGAGAAATTGACTCGTGATTTATATATCACATTTTTATTTCCTTTCTATAAATACCCACTAACATTCAACAAGCATCACCTCTTTAGGTGTTTGGACTATAAGTCCCGATGCATCATATTTCACTAGTGAATCAATTCTGCAGAAATTGCTTCTTTCAAATTTGACCAATATTTTACGTCGTATTCTTCAACGGTTCTTGATTCATTTTCATTATTACTTCTGGTAATGTCAATTGCCATCTCATATGGAAATACGTTGTAGACAACGATTTTATTTCTATCCATAATTTCTCCAATATTCATGAAATGTATCGAGATTTCGTTATTTTCAGGTACCTGTCCCTCTTCAAGGGAAGACATTTTCATGAAAAACCTCTTCAGGAGGCACTCTTCAAGAGTTTATATAGAAGAATTTTATACAGATAATTTGGATGGACTTTATTGCTTGTTTTGTAGGTATGGCCTCTTCAGGAGTACCAAATTATTTGTGCCTTTCTCTTTTGAGATACTCTATCTTTTGTATCAATACGTCTCACATGCCTTTAAACATGTCTTTAGACTGCTGAATTTTTTAATTGTCCTACAGGGACTTCAATCCTCGCTTGAATTTTAGCAGCTAGAATATGAGATATTTTTATCTTATTGCATCCAAAATTTAATTATCATCTGAACTTCTGGTTCACATATGATAATCAAGATAATATCGAATTATTTCATCTTATTTGCTTCTAGCAAATTTTTCTTTCCACTTCTGGTGGTAAGACTTTATAGTAAAAGAATCTTCTGGTTCTTTTATGGACGTCCATATGAAAATCATTATACTTATCGTAATTGATTTTGGATGATTAAGATAACCATGAAAAGATACAAATATTTTGAATCATATCACCTTTTGATGCATCATAATATTTGATTCAATAATTGTATAATATCATCTCAAAGAGAAAGCTTATAACTTTTCCAATACGAGCTTCTAGCCCGAAACCATATTCATTATTACGTCCAATCTCTTAGTTTCTTTGAATGAAACGCATCATTCTTTTCACTTTAGGGAATAGAATGATATAAATTCATTATCATTCACTTCAGGGAATGATGTAGATCTAGTAAGAAGTGATTAATGATTCTTATCAAAAGCTCATTATTTTACTCAGTCACTGAAAGATGATATATAAATTTAGAATATATTGTGAACGTTTGTATTTCATATTGCTACTTCAGGAGCATACTCGATATTGCTACTTCAGGAGCACATTCGAGACGTTCATTCAAATATATATTCTTTCTACAATTTCAATTATGCAACTTCAGGTGCATAAATCATAATGAGTTTTTGGTACAAGTATCAATCATTTAAACTATGAGATACTCAAAAGTTATTATTGATTTAGAGCGATCCTTCAGGGATGCTCCATTTCCATTTTCGGATAAATCATATCATCAATAATTTATAACAAGTATAAATAAATAAAACTTGTATATAAACTATGTGAATAAACATAGAATTTATCAAGTAATAATAATGAATATAATTATTAATATTCACCTCAGCAATTGTAAATACTATATTAAAAACTTACTTGAAGTAGAAGATTATTATCTTTAGTATCATCTGAACTGTTGTGCACTGTAAAAATTAATAAGATTGAAAAGGATCACAGTATATAGCTCCTGTCTGAGAAACTAAAATTATTAGTCAAACATGTCAAACTAATCATAAAAAAAAATTTACCTCTATCTCTTATAAAAAGGAGACCAGTCAACTATTATTACAATAATAGTCGTAATCACTTACCAAACCTAAAATCTCATGACTCAAATTCATCCTCCATAAGCACCCACCAACCTATTTTATTTATTTTATTTTATTGTAAAGATAGTTGGTCGGCTCATCTTATCAACCTAATGGACCCCTACTAAACATGTGAAGACAAAAATAGTAGCATCGATATATGAATTATGAATCTACTATAGTTTTATTTCTTTGACTAGTTAGCATGCTATGTTTGAATAATATTTTGCAATACTGTTACTGTCTTCCACGTGTTTCCGGTTTTGATGGCTCGGGAGAGAGAAAATTTGTTCATGTATTTCAGGCTCTTCCAGCTTACGCTTCTTTGATGGGTATCAAGGCTGTGATTCTTACGTGATACTAATTCAACTCGAGAATCAGCTCCCATTTTCCTCAACGGATTTCGGATCAGTGCTCATAGATCTTGAATCGATCACCATGGATAGCATTAGATCTGCGCCTGTAATTTGTACACAGAGCTATGGATACAAAGACGAGAGCTTCCTGCGGTGGGTCACCGGTGGGGGTCTGGTGGTGTTTGGGTTGAAGAGAGTATTAAGAGCAGAATACACGGAAGACATAAAAGAAGAGAGAGAAAAATTCAATCGTCGATCCTCTCGGAGAGTTCGCCAAAATCAGAGATGGCTTTCACAGAGAGAGAGGAAAGAGAAGAGGGAGCAAGACAGACAGAGACAGAGAGTAATCATGCTGATAACGTGTTATGAACTCAATAAAAAAAGAGAGAGTTTCAAGAGATTGAGAGAGAGCGAGAGAGGAGATTCTCTTATTAATCTGTATATCATATAACATCAATATACCCATATATATAAGGTTACAAAAGAGACTATGTATTTGACGACTAGCACTATATATTTAATGGTTAGCTAAATATGATCATACAATTCAAGATGGTTTATAATATATACTATATTAGTTGATAAATGTTATATAACAGTATTACTGTTATTTATAAGTTGATATGCTTTGTCGAGTAGGCAAACGGCAATAGACGTTAAAAACAAAAATAAAAACCCGATCGATCAAACAATTTCATGGTCGGGACTCGGGCCACGTGTAGATTCTTTATGGCTATTTCCGGCTACGTAGCAAGTCTTAACTGCCCAAAATATGTACGTAAAGAGTACGCATATTGGGCAATCGAATTAAGTTTGTCATAAATAACCTTGTCACCGAAAAAAAAAAAAATTGTAATCACATCAAAATAGCAAGCAATTTTTGACTTTGCTCCAATGGTTAAGTTTGTCACATTCAACAAAATTGTAATCCCAAAAACTTGTCACATAAATCCCATATAATTTTTCAAAATATCCAAATAACTTCTGAGTTTATCTATCAAATTTTATAAAATTTAATACAAAACATATCTAAAAAAAGTAGAAATAAAAAGTCTAAATGAATTGAAATATCTCCTCTTCACCAAGATTTTCCTCATAAGATTATTTATATTTTCTTAAAAAAAATTCAAATGATAAATCCAAAAGTCAAATATTATATTTTGAGTAATGTTAGTCATAATCTTGGGTTATGAAAATGCCGCAAACTCATTTAAAAAAAAAAAGTAAGATTTATTATTAAAAAATGAAAATTTTTACATAAATTTTTTATATTTATTTACTTTTTTAAAAGAAGTGTGCAATGCTTGTGCATAACTATAAATATCATTTTTCTTATATTTTTTTAAGAAGACTACTCCCAAATTGTATTTATGAACCATTATTCCATTTAAGAGAAATTATATTTATAATTTTTACTCGAGCACGGCATGTGCAAGCTTTTTATTAAAATAAATAAATAAATGATACATGCACAACTACTTAATAATTTTTACATAACATGTCAATAAAAGATTAGTTTATTTTTCATTTAAACGCATCAAATTAAAATAAAAAATAAATTGAAATTATTATTTTAATTGAAAAAGGATAAAATAATTATGTATATATATTTTAGATGATGCTGCGTGCAATTGCTATCTAAAGGAATCTCGTTCAGTGTAATTTATTTATTTTTAAATCATTTGTATTATTATTTTTAAAAAATATTAAAGAATACATACATAAATACCTTTAAATATATATATATTGATTATGGTTGACAATATATGACACGACCTGCTAAACAAATATGAATACGACATGATAATAACAAGTTTGAGTTTAGACTTAACGGATTCGAGTTAAAACGGATTGATCCGTTAATATATGATTATTTAACGGGTTGATAACAGGTCAACATGTTTTAATACGTTATAATCTATTATGACTCATTAAGTGTAACAGCCCGCTAGAAATTCAATTGTGAAATCTCTATTAACTTTAAGAATCTCGTGAAAACCCCATAAGTTTTCACGAATCCATTAATCGTATAGGTTTTTATCTAACTACATAGTTAGTGTTATTATTTACTATGGTATTAGAAGTGCGTTTTTGATTATTGGAGATAGTCAAAAGTGTCAAAATGTATTATGGTTTGTGCCATTAGACTCAGAGGGTTATTTAAAGTCTTATGGCGCAATAACATTTTTTCATATTTTCGGACAAAATGTTTGTTCAAAACTGTAGATATTATTGGATAAAAAGAAATATCTTGAGGTAATTTTCATGAATATTATTGGGTAAAAATATTTTGAGTTGATTTTTATAGATATTATTAGATAAAAATATCTTAAATTGATTTTTTGTAGATACTATTGGATAGAATATTATGAGATAATCTTTTATAGATATTTTGGGTAGGAGAAAACTACACTCAACTCTCAACTTCAGTCTCATCTCTTCCATATCTCATCCATAAGTATCTCCAGCCACCTCTTCCCACGAAATTATCTTCATTTACACTTTCCATTGAAAGAATATCAAACACTCTTTCTCAGACAGCTTTTAGGAAGTTTTTTGCACACCCATTTCGAAGCTTTTGTAAGTGTTTTATCATAAAGTCTCCTTCATATAAGTTATTCCTTTTTTAGTCTAGTTTACATGGATATCTTATTTGCCCCTATTTGAAGATCATTTGGTCAGTCAAATATTGTGTAAACTATAGAAAGGTCATTCTGGGAGATAAACTGGAGAATATGTTATAGTTTAGAGTTTTTGACCAAGCAATGGATAGATATTGGTCCGAAATTTTTATGGAGTATTGTTAACATGTATATGTGACTATTGGTTGAGGATTTTTGCATGATTAAAGGTTTTGATGAAATATTTTCTTAGATTTAGAAACTGGAAGAAGAAAAATAGTTTATGTTTTGAGAAAGTTTAACTCTTTGGTGGTCTAAACTTATTCTAATGACTTTAATAATTTTATTGGAGGATCCTAAGTATCTTATATACATGTTATATTATTATTTTGAAGATATTTGATGTTAGTTTCAAAGATAAGAAATTTTATGCAAATAGATATTCAAATAAGCCAAAGTGTGGATATTCTTGGCTAAATTTATATTTTGGTTAATTTCTAACCATGTGATCTTGAATTAGAAGCTTATATATGTTTTAGGACATCTTTTTAAACCATGTAATGGTTTGGTTTGAAGATCATATATTTATAAGTCATAGATCAAGAGATTTATCAAAACTAGTTGAGGAAAAAGTTTCTGTTTTTGGACTAAGTGTAAAACCAAAAACTCCAAATGTTATTTTGTGATTTTGGTGACTTTAGTTTGATGATTTAAAGCATGGTTGATGTTAGGATGATATTATGAATATGTTAGAAGTAAGATTTGATTTTTGAAATTCTTGGAGATGTTTTGATTTAAGGTCAAAACTTGTGATTCAAGTGCTTGGATCTTTTTACAAAAAAGTTTGGTATTAATTATTAGCTTTTTCTAAATGGATGTTTTAAGTATGGTTTTGAACTTAGGATTGGAAGATGTTTGTTGCAAAATTTTGGTTTAAGCATGAGTTTTGAAGTTGGAATGAATTGCAATAAAAATCAAGGGAAATGGCCTATAGATGTTTCGGCCATAGTGTGTTCTTCATAGTTGTGTTTTGTTTTAAATTTTTCTGAATTGATATTTAAGTTTAGGATAAAATTTACATGAGGAATATAAATTTTGGAAACTTTTGGAGTTAGTATACAAAATCCTTAAGTTATGGGTAAAACGGTCATTTTCCCACATGTAGAGAGTAAAATGAAAATATTACTCTTTAAGTTAGTATTTTTCAAATTTCAAATTATTAGTGATTTAGTTCTAACTTTTAGAATCACAAATTACAGTTCCTCGTGGTCGCACTTGAAGTTTTATAAGAAACGCGAAGATCGAGGTAAGTTAGCTTTTAACTTACTAGCAGTCTATTGTGTATGTGTGCTAAGTAAAGGAACTACAGTGTATGTATGTGTGTTATCATATATGTCATGCCATGCCAAGTTATCACGTAATTGTCTATTATACAGAATTTATTCTGTCATCAATTTTTATCTGTTACATAATATATTCTGTTATGTATTACTGTACATTACAAGTACGTCATGCTAAGTATGCCATCTATTACATGTATGTCAAGTAATGTAATATTCACTGTTGCAAGTATGTCATGTTAAATATGTTGTTTATTATATGTTATGTCATGTTACGAAATGTTTCTATCTCAAGTTGGTCATGTATTTCAAGTTATATTCAAGTCACGTTATATTACGTCAGGGCTTCAGTCCTTTCGTATTCCAGTCACGTTTCATCTTCATTACTTATGTATGGGGTCACAGCAATTGTGACGCATACACTACGTGAGACACAGCAATTGTGACACGTAGAATACATGGGGCCACAACAACTGTGGAGTATGTATTTAAGCAGTTAAAGAATAAGTTTCCATATAATACATGGGGCCACAACAATTGTGGAGTATGTATTTTTCATGTTAAGTCAAGTTTGTGTAGAATACATGAGGCCACAACAACTGTGGAGTATGTATTTACACGTAGAATATATGGGGCCACAACAACTGTGGAGTATGTATTTTTCATGTTAAGTCAAGTTTGTGTAAAATACATGGGCCACAACAACTGTGGAGTATGTATTTACACGTAAAATACATGTGGCCACAACAACTGTGGAGTATGTATTTTTCATGTTAAGTCATGTTTCAGAACAAGTTCATGATAAGTCAAGTTTCAGATCAAGTTCATGTCAAGTCAAGTTCAGTTCATGTTTCAATTTAAGTTATGTCAATTATGTTATGTTGTATGCCAAGTTATGCTTTAATTCCTTATGAATTTGATTATGCATTTATGCTTTTACTGTCATCCATGCATCATTAGCCTGTGTGGAAGTTATTTGTTAACTTGCTGAGATTTGTAATCAAATCTCATTGTGGTAGTCCCAACTACCATTCCTCCTGAATGGTAGATCTTGTTACAGGACCTGAAGGAGAATCAGGAGCTGATCAACTAGACACAGTTGACTAAGCGACGGTGCAACATCAATGTTAATATAGTAATTAATGTAAATTACTACTTGTACGATTGAGTTGCATCTCTAGTACTTTTTGGATCATAACCATTTTGGACTAGTGTTGTGATCTTAGTTGTTCAATGGGTTTTTATGTATGAAATATGTTTTAAGCATTTGGGATATTTTCAATTTGGTACATAGTATTGTTAAAGAAAAAAAATTTATCCGCTGCGAATATTGCATATTGTTAGATGCATGTTAGGAACATTGCATCTTATATGTCATGAACGGGGGCAGGTAACCTTGTGTTGCATGTCTCGACGCTTCAAATGTCCGTCAAATCCCAAACGGAATTTGAGGGCGTCACATTAAGAAAGTTAAAATTACAATTATAGCCTTATACCTAAAAGTAACATTTTTAAAATTTTAATTTTAATATTTTTATTATTTAGATTTTAATTTTAGATTTATAGTTAGTTTTATAATTTATATAGATATTATAATGTTAACATTTAAATAAAATTAGACTAAATTAAATCATATCAAACTAGTTAATTTTAAGTCTATTCAATTTATTTATATAAATAAGTTGAAATGATTTGATATGATACGACTTATTATATTAATAGATCATATTAAAATTTAATATTTAATATTTTAATACGATAAATTTAATAAATCAAACTTAAATTTATTTATATAATATAATATATATCTCTTCATACGAGACATTAATCCAATTTGACACTTCTAATATTGATGGATACATTTGGTGGGAATTACATTTTCGATATATATTTTTGCATGACGAAGTTGTTAGGTGAAATGGAGCTATGGTAATCACAGCTTTGGAGGTTGTTGGGTCGCAAACCGCACGCTGTTGCTCCCTGCCCTCCACCTAAACTCCACGTGGACCTACTCGTGACGTCACAAAATAGGATTCCTGCAGTATTGAGTTAATTTTCCGCAAAAATAAAAAATAAATTAAATTAAATGGGTACATAAAAGCAGTTTAAAATTTAAATATAAAATAAAAATTTTATTATTTATAAGTAAAATCACGTATTAATATTAATTTTTTATATTTAAAATTTAAATTAATATTATTTTTAATAAAATTTATTTTTTAATTAATCACAATAAATTAATATCCATATTAATATATAAATATGCTTGTAATTAAATTTGTTCTTCAAATAAATAATAAAAGACAAACTTTAGATAACCGAGACTGCGAGCATTGGTGGCTGCTTGAACCGAATCTCATTTCTTCAGCGTGTTCTTCGGGTCCGACATCTCCTAATCAATTAGGTCCGTCCTTCTGTTCGTACCTGTCCTCATACATCCATAATCTGAATCTGCTCTCATCTAAATTCCCTCTTTTACCATTTTCACCGAGTTCTAGGTTTTTTTTTTTTATTATTATTTTTACTCATATTTATTTCAATACACTCCTGGATTTGCTTGGAATGACTGATAATCTGAATGCGTTTTTTCTTTTAATGTTTTATTTGATCAGAGGTTGAGCGAAAGGGAAAAAGATGTTGGGGGTTATAAGGCGGAAAATCGGTGCCGGAGGCTCTTCTCTACTGGTATACCCCGAATAATATCTGTTCCTTTTTTTTAAACGTTTGGTTCATGGAGTAGGTTTTGCGATGGGATTTTAATTGTTATACTTCGCTTAATCGTAAATGTCGTTTTGGCAAGACTTCGGGATGGTCCTTTCAGTCTCGCCCTGCCGTGTCGGCATGGAGAAGCTACTCATCAGCGGCAAAAGAGGTAATCGTCATTTTTGTACCAATTTCCATGCCGGTTGCATTACAATTGGGTTTCTTCGCTCCCCGGGGGGTGTTGGTGGATCAAGAAAATGCCTCATAAACATTTATAAGACTGCGGCCATAGATTCTGGTATTAATTAGGGAACCTGGAAGCCATTATTCTTCATCTTCTTCTTTCAAAATCTCTGGAAAATATTTTGCCAGCGGTGTAGTGCTAGCCGAGTCCAAAGGGCTAGTTTTACATTTTACAAAAAATATATTTATCAGAAGCTGCCCCTTCTCTTTCATATTCATATTGTTTTTACATAAGCATCGAGTGTTGAACCTTTGAAATTATAATTATGCACAGATGACAGTGAGAGATGCTCTAAACTCTGCGCTCGATGAGGAAATGTCTGCTGATCCTAAAGTATTCTTGATGGGGGAAGAGGTGAGGTTAACTAGAAAGATTTAGTACTTTCTAACCTGGTCCTTATTCTTTCTACTCTCATGTCCTTTTTTTTTTTATTGGAGTGCAGGTTGGGGAATATCAAGGTGCATACAAGGTTAGACTCATATAACTGAAGAGATTAAATTCGTAGATTACAAAATGCTGTCCGTGTACAATGTTTTTTCTACTTAAGTTTTCCTCTTGTATACTAACCTATTTACTTGAGCCATGCCTTGTGTTTTAGATAAAACCATCAATTACTTGTATGCAAAAAATTGAAACGATTTTAAACAAGTGTCTTAACATTCATGCTCTTAATCTTTATCTTGTTAGATATCCAAAGGGCTCCTGGAAAAGTATGGTCCTGAGAGGGTTCTTGATACACCAATCACAGAGGTTATTTCTGTTGCTTGACTTGTTTTCTTTTTGTTGGTTATTTGGTTACATCCATGGTTCGTTAAGTCGATGAGGAATGATACTGCAATGTCCTTTCATGCATAGGGGTCATTATAATATACTGATGCTTCTCGTTTGTTCCTAAGCCACCTCTCCCCTTTCTTAGAGAAGGATATATGCATGTGTGATTCTTATTTATATATTCGTTGGTATTAGTCTTCTAATACCATTTTTCTGTAATTTGTTTTCAGGCTGGGTTTACAGGGATTGGAGTTGGTGCTGCTTACTATGGGCTGCGACCTGTTGTAGAGTTTATGACATTTAACTTCTCTATGCAGGTATATCTTGTATTCGATTTGAATCCCGTGCTAAGAGATCTTTTAATGTTATGTGGTGCCATAGAATCGATTGAGCACTCTACTGCCCTCTAAAATCCTAATCGATTTGGGCATCTATTATATTATTAAAGAATAATGTTTTTTTATAGGGATAAAATATTATATTATTAAAGGATAGTATAAGGATAACACGGTTTTTGTGCTTTTTCTCTATCTGACACATAGATAAAAGTCTTGGCCTGAAGGACAATTGTGTTGCCTCCTGGAATAATTCGAATATGCCAATAAATTTAAGCTTAGGTTTTGTGTTTATTTAATTACAGTGCACATTGATAGGTTTATAGCTAACTTGATGATTTCGGCATTTTGATTTTATTGGTATGATCCACACATTTTATTTTGGTTTGGTATTTTCAATTGACTTAAATATATTTCTTTTTTTTTTTAAATTTTTGCTCAAACAATCTCATTCTATCTTTGCTGCAGGCAATTGACCACATCATTAATTCTGCTGCAAAATCAAACTATATGTCTGCTGGGCAGATATCTGTGCCTATAGTTTTCAGAGGGCCTAATGGTGCTGCTGCTGGTGTTGGTGCCCAGCACTCTCACGTATGTTTCTTTGGGCTTTATTTGTGTACCCGGTGTCTTCTTGGTTACCTGACCATTTCTATGTCATGTCCTTTGATTTGGTGCTGGTGATGTCCTTGAGGACATAGCTTGTTTGAGTTCGTTGCCAGAGTCCCAGTCCTAGGGAGACAAACATTTGGCATGCTCTCTTTAATTTCTTCTTTAATGCAGTGTTTTGCTGCATGGTTTGCCTCCTGCCCTGGGTTGAAAGTGTTGGCCCCTTACTCATCTGAAGATGCTCGTGGACTGCTAAAGGCCGCCATACGAGATCCCGATCCTGTTGTTTTCCTTGAAAATGAGTTGTTGTAAGTACATCAGTGCATTTTGTTTTTTTAATAATTCATTGTTTTAAGTACATTAGTGATTTTTGATGGATTAAGATTGTTCATACTCATCACAACACCAAAAAAGAAAAAATGCTGGATTGTGATCGTGCTATGTTAAGAGGGCTCATACTCAAAAAAGATATATTGTGATTGTTCATATCATGCTAAAACATTGTTAATGTAAATATCGTGATTCAGATATGGTGAGTCATTCCCTGTTTCAGCCGAATCTCTTGATTCCAGTTTTTGTCTTCCAATAGGGAAAGCTAAGGTACTTCAATAATTACCTTAACAATGATTGTTATGATCCTCCTGTGTTCTCTTTATATTATTACTGTTGTTTACCTTGTAATTGTCTATGACTCATAGATTGAGAGAGAAGGAAAGGATGTGACTATTACGGCTTTTTCAAAAATGGTGGGCTATGCACTCAAGGTTTGTCTGCAATACCTGCTTTAGATGTTATTATATAATCTGATTTTCTGTTTCATAGGATGTAAACTGACCTGGCAGTTGTAATATGTGTGGTAATATAATAAAATTCAATAAAATTGTGTAGTTTGTAATATGAATAAATGTATGGCATATATTTAGAGGATTACTAGAGATATTAGAGATATTTTTTGTTAAGTGTAATTGGTTCGTATATTACAACTGCCATAGCTGGAAGCTATATGCTTGAGTTTTACACGCTCTGGCATCTTTTGAACATATTGTTGCATCATCACGAGCGCCGATTGCATTGTATTATCTTGCAAAGGCTTGGTGCTCATATCAGTGTGACATTGCTCTTTGCTGCTCCTCGTATCTTTCTGAGGCTTCCTGGAATGTGTGGTTTTGTGTGCCCGTTTTCCCCAAGAGATCATTTTATGAGAATTTTAGAATTTATGCTCCTATAACATCATTTTCTTTTGTTTGGGCATGGGTATGAGTTTCTTCTTAGTTCGTATCTATGTAGTCTGTTTTGTAGGCTGAATCTCTCTCTCTCTCTCTCTCTACACATACACATGTTTGTTCTCTGTGTCTAGAAGTAATTGTGTGGCTTTATGTTCAGGCAGCTGAGATACTCACAAAGGAAGGTATCAGCGCTGAGGTAAAGAATGAACACAAACTCACTACCTGTTCCTGCTGTTAGTTATGAACGTATTAATAATTAATTCTCTTAATTTTAGGTTATAAATTTACGCTCAATTCGGCCACTAGATAGATCCACAATCAATGCCTCTGTCAGAAAAACCAACAGACTGGTAACGGTTGAAGAAGGGTTTCCTCAGCATGGTGTTGGAGCTGAAATCTGGTTGATCTCTTTCGATCGCTTTCCACTAATATATCTAACCCTTACCGATTGGTCTTTTAGATCCGTTAGACTTATACTGTACTTCTTCCTTCAAACAGCACCTCTATTGTTGAGGAGAGCTTTGGTTATCTTGATGCACCAGTCGAGAGAATTGCTGGGGCTGATGTTCCTATGCCTTATGCAGCTAATCTTGAGAGATTGGCTGTTCCACAGGTCATTTATTACTGTCGATCCCACAATCTGCCATTAAATTTATAGGTTTACAGCTGTGGATATGTTTGTGAGAGATGGGAGTTGATTCAATGATAGTATTCCTAGATTTTAGGTCCATAACGGGTTATTTTACTTTTTTGGTATGCATATGTAAATCCTAATTACAATTCATATATTTACATAATTCTGGGCTCTTGTGGTGGATAGGTTGAAGACATTGTTCGTGCAGCAAAGAGAGCATGCTACAGATCTGTGCCATTGGCTGCAGTTGCCTAATTCCTACCAGATCCATCCTGAAACTTTTCCAAATCCAGGTTATATTTTAATTGGCAACTGCTTGTGGGTAGTACAAATTTTGGGTTTTGAAGTTCTTACCTATCAAAGATGAGTTTCAATGTCGAATGACTTTATTTCAGTTTAGAAGAATTCTTTGGTAGATGTAGAGATTTGTACATTTTTTTTACTTGATCACATGAGGGAGAAGCTGCCTGTTAAAATATATAGCTTTTTCCTTTTCACTCTCTCATCACATGGGGAACAATGACTTGGAGGTGGTAAAATTTATGTGTCTGTATTGTCATTTGATTTGGCAGTTATGTGGAACCTATTTACTTTTGAAAGCCATATTTCAAAAGTATTTTATTAAGATTTTCTATTCAGTGCCATCACTTTCTGATTAGCTCTTTAACTGTATTCCTTAAGAGTTAGTCTTACAAATATATTTGAATATATTTGTTTGATTTGGTAACTCTCTGTCTACATTTGCTGTGTGCCTACACTAAGGATGTTAGAACCCTAGTATTCCAGAAATAATTACAATTTTCTTCTACAAACTACCACCCCATTTTGGTTTAACCTCTGAAACTTTGACCCGGTGCAACTGGACATAATATGAAGTGTCAGTGTCTGTTACCTCTCCATAAAATATCTCCAATAACTTTATAGAAGAAAAAATTATCCTTTATTCCATTGAAATGTTTGTTTTTAGTATAATGGCTTTTGTCTCTTAATATATGTTTCCATTAAAGTTAATGATGATTATTGATGGGGTATATTTCTGTTAAAGTTAGGGTCTGAGTTACAATGAGTTGAAGTTTAGTTGGCAAGTGGCAGTGGGGTGGTCATTCCTGGGGGAAAATGTTATTAATTCTGCAAAAAAATTATTACAATGGGAAGGGGGTAGGGAAACAAAAGCACTAATTGTGTAGGCATGACAATTCTATTTATTACACCCTTTAATTAATATGCCGGTGGGAAAAATTGTATTAGTGTTAGAGCCTAGCCTATCCTGATTAGGAAAAGAAACTTATTTCACTTGAAGTGGTGAGATCAAGGATTTTTCAGTTCATATTTTGTTGTTTGGGATTTGTATTGGCAGCATAACATATAAAACTGGTTTGGGTGTTCTGTAGTTCCTTAGGGTATAGGTGTTTTGTGAATTGTTTTGAGTGGGGGAAATTGGAAAAAAATGGAGGGTGGAGGGGATCTTGCCTCCATGTGAGCTGAATCTTCCCCTCTATCCTTGGCACTGAGAATTATTATCTGCACGGTGTGCGTTGCTAGAGGGGATTTCCCCCTCCACCACTGGTAGGCAAATCCTACCTGGATTCACTGGCAATTATGACAGGGAAGCAGAGACTTAATGGTCCCACCTACCCGATTTGCTTGGGTCCCACACTCCGGGCAGGTGGGCCCCCTTGGGCCTCTTTCTACTTGCCTGAATTGCTCTGCAGTCTGGATGAGGAATTGCTGAGGGCTCGTCTGTTTGAATATTGTATCTGTTGCTTTAAAATTTACAGAGATTGTCCTGGTCTTTTAGATGGTGTTGTTTGGTGTTACATATTGCTCGTATAAATAACTGAGGTACCCGAAGGCTTGGCTTAGGTGAACTGGGCCATTAGATGAGGGACGTGTGTCCCTTTTATCCTGTTATGCGTCACATGCCCCTCATCCATTAAGTTCAGTTCCAACAAGCCATTCTGAGTACCGGATGCCACACAGCGACAAATTATTACTAAAGGTACTGTGTCTAATCTCTACCTTGTTGGTGAGGAAAACACCCAATTTAAGTATAAAAGATGTAAGAATTGGAACATGTGCTAATAAATTTAATCCTATAAGCAATGATCGGTTGCCCTATCATGGCAACATAATGTACATCTATGTCGCATGCAGATTGGATAACTAAGATTGCCAATCCTGTGGATGCTTTAATACCTTGCTAGCTAGAGTTTCTTAACTGACTAGAATGATAAAATATTTGGGGTCAGCAACGAAGTAACTATTTCTCTTGTAAGCATTTTTTATTTGTTCGCTTTTGATTATGAAATTCTTCCAATATGCAGATCATAGTGAGTGTTCGATATGTGGTACATTCTGGAGATGCATACGAGCAAGTGACGCCTAAGCACAATTGCGAACTACAGAAAATAACTTTCCAACCTTCTTGATATTGCTGTGGAATTGAGTGTATATTATGTCAGCTCACAGGGTCAACAATTTTGGGTTTTGCATGCATAAATGACAGAAATGGAGAATGCCATCATATCTTATGAGTGCAACTTGAGTGATCGATTTATATAATCGAAACAATCAGCTAGGTTAGGTTCACGTAGAAACCTAGACATCGATATTTTTGGCTGGCCGAAAGTGATAAGCTAGCAATTGAACAACTGGTTAATTGAAACCTCTAGATCGATGCCATTGGTATTTGGAGTTGAATTAACGGAGTCTCATCTAGAAGTAAAATATAGTGGGAGACTTGAAGGGAGAGAGAAACTTAGGCCTCACTAAACACGGTTTGTTGACCAGAGAAAAGTCTCTGCCCCCTCCTTCCCACTGTTTTCTTTTGTGTGATAGTCTTTGGGAGTCTCTCCTTTACATCCAACTGTCATGCCATTACAAAAGGGATCTTTTGAATTCTTGACACGCTAATTGATCGAGAAACATTCAAGCACACATAGAAAAGTACAGCTTCAATCAACATTTTTTAGTGTGTCCCTTTCTTGAACTAGAAAGGTTAGAAATCCACTAGGTGTTATGAAGGCCATTTTGGAGGAGAGATGGTGACCCAAGATCTCACCTGTCCATGCTGAGTGACAAAGGTTAAAGCGTGTCCGTGCTTCCTGCCTAACTAATTTTTACATTTCGTGGTTTACAATTTCTTTGAAAAAAGACTTGATGTCACGGTCCATGGATGCGCTAATGAGCGTTTGTGTTCATGAGTACAAGTCGATTTCCCAAAAAATTCGTTTGTAATAAGCGTACTTCCGTTAGGCCTAACTCCATTCAATAAACTTTTAACATGACAAGTGACCCTCCATGCAATAATTTCAAATTCGGTTTCATTAAATTGAAGTTAGCTTAATTCCACCGATAATAGAGTTCAAATCTGAACATGGAACTGATAATTAGTGTTATTGCGTCAAGTCTGGTTCGTGCTATCTTTAATGAGTCAATCCTAATCTGTTAATTTTTTGATAAGTCATCCTAATCTGTTAATTGCACGCTGGATTCCATTAATTTCGTGCTGCGTGTTGGATTGAATCATGTCAAATCAAATTCGAATTGTATCCGAGTCAATTATATCAAAAGTTTTATTACGTACAAGTAAATTTATGCATTAATTTATATATTAATCTAGATTTTTTTACATTTAAAATTTAAATTAGTACTATTTTCAATAAAATTTACTTTTTGATCAATTACATTATATTGGTATACATATTAATGTATAAATATACTTATAATTAGATTTTTCCTTATATCAATCCTAACCTTTTTATGGCATATTGTCTTAAAAAGATATTTGTCTTTGGTCTTGCTATATTTGGACGTCAAGATTACTTTGATTCATTTTAAACTAAATAGAGTTTATTATTTTTTTAACTTTTTATAAAATATTAAATCTATATCAATTTATTTTATATATTTAAATATATATTTCAACTTATTTATATTTAAATATATTAGTTATAAAATATTATTATTCATATTTTAATTCAAATAATCTGAAATTAGCTAAAGGGAATGCAACCTTCGAAATTACAATCTTGATTCCAATCAAATCCAAACATTGATCACCTAGATGAGATTTGAGACTCGTTTGGGGAGTAAGAAGAGATAAGAATTTTATAAATAGCAATAAGATAATTTGTAAATACTAGTGAGATAATTTGAATCGAGTATTTTTTAGATTTTGATAAAGAAGAGAAAAAAAGTTAAATAAAAAATATTATAAAGTTAAAATATATTTTTATAATATTATTTTTATTTGAGATTTAAAAAAATTAAATTGTTTTTATTTTTTTAAATTTGAAAAAATTGTAATGATTAATTTTAAAAAGTTATAATAATTAGTTTAAATTTTTTTATTTAATTTATGTTTAAAAAGAAGATATAATAAGATGAAAATTTTAAGATGAAATATTTTATCGAATAAATTTTTATTTATTTATTTATTTATTTCGTGAAAAAAAAGAAAAAGAATGGGTGAGAGCACTGTTTGACTATTGGGCCAATGTTTTCGGCGCGCAATTTAAGTGGGTGGAGACCAATTAAAGATCACCAACATAAACTGAGTGGCATGGCTAGGCATGCTGACATGGCATCATTTCATTCGCCAATCAACTATAATGGGGTTGCATCCTGAAAGTAAAGTAAGAATAGTCAAAGTGGTATTTGAGGGAGTAATTAGGTGATATTAGTGCTAAAATAAAATAAAATAAAATGATAATATAAAATATTATTATGTATGGTAGTAACGTAAGCCCTGGAGGTCTTCCTTCCTTCTGTTCATGACGTGACAATACCACGGAGTCGAACCGGAATTTCTTCTTCCATTTCCAGCTTCTTTCTGCGTCTTCTTCATAGGCTTTTCAATACCTGAAAATTCTCAGAGCTCATATAGTGAGAAAGAGGATTTCGTTGACTCTTTATTGTTGTTTTGGGAATACGAGGATATAGAAGCGATGAAGACTCCGTTTAGAAAGTTGCGAGGTTTCGGGCTTCACAAGCACCAGCACAAGGAGCGCAGAGATATCCGGCCTTTGTCACAATTGGACGAGCTAGCTCAGGCTTCGCTGGTACACTTCTGCTTCTTCTTCTTCTTCTTATATTTTGTTTAGTTACTGAGAAGCAAAGAAGGAAAATAAAATAAATGAGAGCATTAATATCGCAGGAGAGAGCCACTTCGGTTTTTCGCACTCATCTGTCGTGAACTCCCTGGATTTCTTCTCGTTTTCCTATGGTTTCTCAGCGGCCAAACGTGTTCTTAGGTGTTCGTCTCGGTACTGTCGTTTAGTCCTGACCGGAAACTGGTTTGATTTGATCGCAACGATCCCGAATTTTAGGGTTTTTATAAATTAGGAAACGAATTCTATTCCCAGAAAATTGGTTGAGATTGAAGAAAAATAGTTCTTCAAAGCTTGAGACTTTCGTGTTCTCACTTCTCAGAATTTTTTTGCTTAAATAATGTTTGACCATGGCCTGCTGTCTTTTATGGAACTCATAAAATGCATACTATGTATCATCTTTCTAACTCAAGTTCTGCTAGCCCAGCTCGTTGCCCTGGCAACAATCTTCTCCACTAAAATCTTGCAATCAGCAGTCCCTATTAGCTGATGATTTGTTGTCTTTTATTCGTTTTTCCCCCCTTTATATGAGGTGCTTATAAATTATGGGGTCCCTGTTCTCGCAGGACATGCAAGATATGAGAGACTGCTATGATAATTTACTTTCTGCCGCAGCCGCAACTACCAACAGTGCTTATGGTACTTCATTTGTTTTGTTTGATTGTCTGATATGGCTTTTTGCTTATTATTAAAGAAAAGCAGCGGAGAGGGAAATAATCATTCATGCTTGTCTTTAGGGATACACATTATCTATTATTATCATGATATGAATAGGCAATTGGGTCTTGGTCCCTCCATGGATTTGGCTGAAATGCATAGGCAAGACCATGCAGTGGTCTTGTTGGTTGGCACTAGTAATTGGAGAATATAGTACAAATACATCGAAGTGTATTTCTAAGGCACTTGTATTTTTTCTTCTTCCTTGGACACTGTCAGATGTTGTGAAATACCAAAGGCGATTTCTGGAAATATTATAGCATTTGTGAGTTGTATATATTAAATGATGATGTGACTGGTTCAATGGCACAGAATCTTAAGTTTTAAACTCGAGCTTTGACATGATGAAATGTTAATTTTCTCATCTTAAATTGTGCTGTCTCGTTTTCGAGTAATATTCTTATGTAATCCCATTTATTTTTCAGAATTCTCAGAGTCATTGCGGGAAATGGGTGCTTGTCTTCTTGAGAAAACTGCATTGAATGATGACGAAGAAAGTGGTAAAGTGAAGAAAAACTTAATTATTCTGTCCATTTTTCTTAAATGATATAGAAAAAGTGACTTACTGCTGAACTGCATTAAGCTTCACATGAGGATCGAGTCTTGTCATCTTGAGCATTTTTAGCTTTGGAAAAAAAGGAAAGAAAATGTCCCAGTTTTTGCATGTTGGTTTCTTATTATGAGACAGAGCTCTGGTATCTCAATCTCAAATAATTTTCTTTCTTATTTGCCAGGCTAGATATGAAATCGACTTACCCCAGCCCCATGTCACCCTTTAGGCTAGACTTAAATCTTGCTCTTGGATTTTTTTGGTCTTTAAATTTGTTCAAAATGATAAAAACATAATTTGTTGTTCGGAAAGTCTAGCTTATAGGACCTACATAAGAACCCACAGTACAGGTCATTATGTTTTCTTTTCATCGATTTTTGAAAAATGGTGTGTAGCAAACAATGTTTTTTATATTGTCTTTGATATTTTCTTTCTTAAACCTAATTCTCTTGGTAGGGTTGCTATGTTTAAAATAAGACTTTGATGAAGTTGACTTGCACTCGTGTGTTGTTGAACTTGGCAAGTAATTTTGGTTTTCATATCTACTTCTAATTCTGGTTTTCATATGCGCCATGTCAACTTCACATAAAATGGCTTATCAATCCAAACCAATTATATATTATATTACTTGAACTTCAATTTGCTTCTCAGGAATACACATAAAAACAGTGTGGTTGTTTCATCAGTGAGAATTAATCTTCAGTTGCTTTTGTTCTTGTGCAGGCAGAGTTCTACTAATGCTAGGAAAAGTACAGTTTGAACTGCAGAAACTTATTGATGGATATGTGAGTCCTTGTTCTTTTGTATAAAATATGTCAGAAATCTCCTTTATTTTGGTACTGACATTTTGTTTTAAATATTTCAGCGGTCTCATATATACCAAACAATCATAATCCCATCAGAGTCTCTTCTCAATGAACTTCAAACAGTTGAGGTTTGTTCTTGTGGCTTCTTTAAAGCTAATTTTCTTTTGCTTTCCTGTCCCTTCTTGACAATCTGTTTAGTTGTTGGGCCTCTATTTCTGAAGACGGATAATATACTGCTGTGCTTTTTGATTGTCATATATTGTATTTTATTCTTTTGGTCTGGGAACAAGGCTGGAGACAGAAAAAAATGCTGAGACTTGAAGATTGACTAGAGGATTTCAGAGAGAACCAATGAGGGAAGGAAACCGAATCCGAAGCTCCCTTCTTAACAAGTGGCAGCTCAATGAGTGGCTCTATTAGTCTCCCCTTTAAAAGAGGGAAATAAAACCCTAGGGAAACCAGCTCAAGATTGAGGGAATACACAATGGTTGGTTTGGCTTAGTAGGGAAGGCAACTAGCTGGGTACCCTTAGTCTCAATTTGTGAATAGACATAGGAATTTATAAGAGGTGGTGAAAATTTATGAGAGTTCAGCCAGCTGAGTGAAAAATGAGCCAGTAAGAGGAACTTGTGATACTTGCTATTGAGATTCATGTTAGGAAAAGATTAGATGGCATGGTCAATGCTCTGTACTGCCAGTGCTCGTCCACCCCTAAGGACACAAACAAACCTATGGATCCTTTCTTGAAAAGACATACAAAAGATTTTGCAAAGCCTTGAAAAACCTTGAGAAAACTCAGGTAATTCCAACATTGCAAAAGCTTACTGCCGAAATTGCCTTTTAAAACATTTTTAAAGATCTAAATGTGCAGTTTGGGGTTGATGGTAAAATATAGAATTGTTAAGTATGTTTGTTGTCGTTTCCTTTGATTAAAGTTCTGTTGTTTAAGATTGCTTTCTTTTCTGGATTATGAATGTCTGCATCGAATGCTTACCTTTTAATGGGGCTGGATTTTGACATATAGTTATAACTTATATGTACAAATATTGTAGTTTTTAATTGACCATATAAAATGACAGTCAACGTGCTTTTCCTTTCATGGTGATGCAGGAGATGAAGCGCCAATGTGATGAGAAAAGGTTCAAGAATTTATATTCTGTGTGTGTTCGTACATATGTAAATAACTTCTTCTCATTATGGTACTTGATCTGCAGGGATGTATATGATTATATGATAACAAGACAGAGAGAAAAAGGGGGATCAAGAAGTGGAAAAGGAGAGAGTTTTTCCATGCAGCAGTTAGAAACCGCTCGTGATGAATTTGATGAGGAAGCAGCCTTTTATGTTTTCCGGTTGAAATCTCTAAAGCAAGGACAATCACGAAGTCTTCTTACACAAGCAGCTCGTCACCATGCTGCTCAGGTTTTTTTTCTCTCTTCTCATCTTCATCTTTGTAAAAGAAATTCCTTCTTTAACTTGATGCTCTTTTTTTTCCTGCTTGAAAACAGTTGTGTTTCTTGAAGAAGGCGGTTAAATCTCTTGAGGCAGTAGAACCGCATGTGAAATTGATAACTGAACAGCAGCATATTGATTACCATTTCATCGAACTTCACGATGGGGATGAAAGCGATAACGATGATGACAATGACGATGACTATGATATGCATGATGATAGTGAATTGAGTTTTGACTATGGACAAAATGATCTGGAGCATGATGTTTCTACATCCCAAAAATCAATGGAGGTGACTATTTTCCCTGCTTCTAGCGGAGAACTAGTAGACATATGTTTCTTCTCTTTTTGAAATAAATTTATCGGTCAGACAAAATAAATTAGTAATCAACTATGTATATACACTTGCGTGGACACATAGCACCCACACAATGCACACATTTATTTTCTATACATGCTTGTCCCAACTCCAGAGAGCTTCAAGATCATGCGCATATGTTATGATTTTTAGAGTTATTTGTTTAACGGCATTCTTTCACTTTGATTAGTGGATAAAAGAAATTTTGTTCTTTTCCAGTCAAAGCGCCATCCTAATAAATAAAATGGATAGTGAACGTATAGAGATCATACTTATATTTTAAAATTTATGAAGTATTACATTTTTTACATAAGTTCAAATCTCATCTTGACTTGTTACTATACAATGTTTTATGCAGCTCAATCAGGTGGATATTACATTTCCCCAGGTTGCAACTCTGGAAGCCATCAAGGTGAAGAGCCTGTTTTGTTATTGATTCTTTTGTTCATAGTGAGCACGGTACACTGTAATTTTGGTATTTTTTTAAAAACTGCAACATGCTTTTCTGCTAACCATCATATATGCATGATCTTATGATAAAAGTAACCTTGTCTATGCATGCGTGTAATAATATCATGCATCTGGTCACTCTTGAATTAGGATTTTATCAGTCTTCCTAAATTGGGGTCATTAGATTGGATTGGATAGGATTGGTTCTGACAAAACACATTCTATAGCTCATACAGCAACTCCAGAACCTGGATATTTTATTACATTTACTTTTCCCTCAAAAGTGTTAGATCTTCAAGATGCAGAAAACGTCAACATTGTAGTTTCTGAGTATATGGCTTCTTTTTGTTATTTTTGCAGGAAAATCTGGATTGGCCTGACAGTAATTCTTTTACTTACAAGGCTAGGCCAGGTAGTCAATCAGCCCCACTCTTTGCTGAGAATAAATTTGGTTCTGCTGAAAGAACTGGGCAGATGCGGCCATCATCAACACGGAAGTTGCAGACGTATGTACTACCCACTCCAGTTGATATGAAGAGTTCAATTTCTGCTGGAACGGTTAATCTGATGCTCCACAAAACACAGACTCCTCCTATCGACCACGCTAGGAATTTGTGGCATTCATCCCCATTGGATCCAAAAAAATATGAAAAAATTTTTGTAGACGAGAAACTCTCCAGACCCACAGAAATATCCGCTCAGTCTGTACTCAAAGAGAGAATCAACAACACCGCATCCACTCTCTTGCCTCCTTCAGCTGATGGGATTTTATTTCCGCATCACTATACATTTGCAGCTTCTGATCCCAAAAAACTCAAAAGATATGCTTTTTCTGGTCCATTAAAGAGTGAGCCATGGCCCACCAAGCTAGTGTCAGTGGAACGCCCCCATTTGAATTCTGGACCTCTTCTTCGAAATCCAGCATCTTATCTTCCATCAACATCTCCAAAAGCATCTCCTATTACTTCCCCTACTTTTGTGTCCTCGCCTAGAATAAGTGAGCTTCATGAACTTCCTAGGCCCCCTGCAAGTTCAACCCCCAAGTCTTCAAGACCTGAGGGTTGGGCTGGTCATTCAGCCCCCTTGGGGTCCAAGGATCAATTGCTTTCTGCTATAAAGAAATCAGTTGTGTCAAATGCAGCATCTCCATTGCCAACCCCTCCACAAACAATTTCACGTAGTTTCTCCATACCTTCAAGTAGTTCTAGCGTGAGTACTTCCCATACATCGAGACCCCTGCAAGCTCTTCATGGTATGGAGATGGCGGAAGACGTTTCTTCACCCCCTCTGACACCCGTAGCCCTTTCTAGCAGTAGGCTGTCATCATCAACTAATTCTGACACTGTTACTCGCACGGTTGAAATTAGAGGTAATTTTTTAGAACTGTGATTTTGTCTTCTATCTTAAAATATACGCATTAGAGGATTTCATGACTGAAAATACAGATTCTAGGGGCTCATACGAACACTATATGACACAATTTTCTTTTTTTAATAATCTGAATATGCTTGATGACATTTGATTTGTGATCCATCAATTTGTAAGCCCATGTAGTAACTCTAGGGTGTCTCAAGCATCACTCAACCCTAAATACCCCTAAACGAAGTTATGGGTGTGATACAAATGGATTCAGATGTGTTATTGGATGGGGTTTTTACTTTTTATTTTTTATTTTTTTATTCGTGCAATACATTTCCACAAGCTGCCTGTACTTATTCTACACTTAGAATATAATTGTTCCAATTTCAGTTAGCTAAGAAATGTATTCCGGATGTTGATAAATTATTGATGTGGATCTAGTACTCTTTCCACTTGGTGTGCGTATAAGCACATAATCTTCTATATTTAACTGTTGATAAATTTGTACACAGGTGCGGATTGATTCCATTAAATATTCAGTGACAATTTTGTTTTCGATTTAGCTACCAAAGACATGGGAGCAAGAATGCTTGTCACCTTTTCGTACAGCTGAAGATCTGTAAATGTTTCCTTCACCTACAATTTCTACTCATTTCTCGTATCTGCCATGTTCACCGAATAAGCAATAGATTTATTAAATAAATGTAATGTTTTCCATCATTCTTTGGAGAGTTTTGTATTTTCTGCAACTACCTAAATAGTCAATTGCTCTTTTTCTTTCTATCGTATAATTCATGTTGGCTCTCTACTTTCCCTGGCTTTTTAGGTAAAGCAAGTTTTCTTATGAGTTAAGACTATGATCCTTCTTTCTGAATAGTTGAATGTTTCAGAAATTCCAAGTGATGGATAAATCAGTGCATGTTTGGTTGTCCCATGAAACTGCAATCTGCTTCACTCTACTTATGGGAGTTGGAAAAATAAAATGATCTTATTGCAAAATAAATATAAATAAAAAAACAGGATGCATAATTTATCGTGGGTGACTGTCACTATCTTTCATATTTTAGAGTTATTTTATTCTCAAAACAGTATGTAGATGTGTAGAATACACTGGCTTTATTTGATTTAAATGATAAGATTTGATTTACAAGATTTTAAATTTTAAATTTCTTTTCAAATCAAACTATGCCATGGAAGTATTTTATTTAGTGTATTCTAGACACCAACTTAAAAATAGAATTTTCGTTTTTCATAAAGAGAACAACACAGGCAGAATTATTACGTAATCAAATACAGATTACAAAAAAAAGGGGGTAGTTGAAAGTTTGAGACTTGAATATTAAATATGGAAGATAAACATGTCGGTACTATAAGAGGGTTTCTCGGTGTTATAGCTATATATATTAGTGAGACATAAAGCTCTTCGATCTAAAGAGACATTAGACGGAAGAAATTGGCAACATGATATGTATTTGCCTTTCGAGGGTACATCATTCGCAGCTTCCTCCCACATCGTATCTCACGAATCCCATCAGTTCTGGTCCTTCAAGTCTTGGATTATTCTTGAAACTGCACTCAAACAATCAGCAACAGAAGCTAAAACCTCAAAAAGCTTGAAAATTTTATTACTCTCTATATAGAAGACGACTATGGGTGTAAATAATCAATTACCTCTCCTCCGAGAGCTTGGAAAAGGAGCCCGAGGTTGAGAATGTGCCACACAAATCGTTGTGTGACACGTCACTACACAATAATTCCCACCAACTTGATTAGGCCGAAGAAAGTTTGAAGGAAGAGAGAGTGTATATATTTAGAGCAATACTATATACAGTCGTAGAATTGTAAATGTCGAGCAATCGCTTTGAAAAAGAGTGGAGTCTACGATTAAAAAGTTAGTTTTTTTTTCATGTGGGTCTCATATTAATTTATTTTTTTCAAAGTGACTGCACGCCGTTTGTACAACCACGACTGCAAATAAAGAGACGTTTTACACACAAAACTTACAGGATCTTGAGGTTTCCAAGTTTAGTAAGTTCCCTGGGTATTCTTCCAGTCAGGTTATTGCTGTTCAATCGCCTGTATGTAGTGAACAGCAAGCAAAAGATGTTCATCTTTAAATGCCCATAAAAGGGAAATGGATCACACATTAATTACTTGGTCCCACAAATGGGAAAGAAAGATGCAAATGAAATTGGGCACTACATTTTCTAATGTCCACATAAATTTTTCAGACAACATTAAATGAGCAATACTTCATGAATCTATCTCTTTTCCACTTGAATCTCTCAATTTCAAATAAAAACTTCAAGGATCTTTTTCTGAAATGATGAGCAAGTAACAAATACTGATCAGAGTACAGAGAAATGCTTACAGGAACTTGAGATTGGAGAGCTTAGAGAGGGAGGCAGGGATGGACCCAGTCAAGTTATTGTGATAAAGATCCAAGCTAACTAGGCTCTTCAGTCCACCAAGCTCCTCTGGTATGGATCCCACCAAGTTGTTCATGTACAATTCACTGCAAAACAGCAGTGAACACTTACCAACCAGACCGTATTTTATTAAATGCTGCATGCATCTTCCAACATATAATAGTGAATTTAACACCAAATCTATTAGGGTCCATGATCCAATGGGTGATGGGACTAGCTAGCTTGTGGGGGTAGGAAACATTGATGAATGCTTTTCAGCTACTGTATCACCCACTACAAACTTTCACATGGGGCGGGCAGATCTTTCAAGCCTGTTCTGCATTCTATGATTTTTGTTTGCAAAATCATCAAAGTTTTGTCTGCATAATCTATTTTTGGTTTGTTTTTACCGACAAGAATGTATTGCCACATCTTTTTTTAAGTAACTGACTGGTAGACATTTCAGCCAGAAATACAAATATTAAAACCTGGATAGCATTCTTGTAGCAGGAGTACTTACAGATACTGAAGACGCTCAAGCTTCCCCAGCTCTGGAACCAAGCTGCCCGACAGCTTTGCATTTCCGAGGTCACTGCAAATATCATCATGCCCTCTTAAACTCCATAGAATAAAGATTACAACATACGATATGATTTAAATTTTTCATTTCAACCTGCAGTTAAAATTAAACAATATTTTCATTTCTTATTTCCATTTCTTCCTTGTACTGCCACAATGACCCAGTAGTCTCTTGCAGTCTTTTCGTTATAGGATATTAGGATGTTCAAAAATTTTAGTGGCGCAAAGGATAAAGGAAAAGTACAGAATTACACTGCTTGCTCAGAGAGAGTAAAGTTAAGTTTGGACTGGAAACCAATCACCATGGGAGACAGAAAATTCAGAGTTTCACGGGTGAAATAACAACGTCAGACAGCCAGAAAAATAAATTAAGCTATTTCTATATATATTAATATAATATTTACCAAAAATATGTTGTTTATATGCAAATAAAAAAAAGGATAATCAAATAAGAAGGCTTTGACAGTTTAAAGAACTCAAAATAGGCAGAGAAACTGATGAATGAAATTAACACAAGCCACAGTAGTTAGACGTTGAGAAGATAGAAAGAAAAAGGACATGGAAAACAGCAGAGAGCTAAGGGAATATGTGACTTACAGTCGAGTAACTCGATTATCACCGTCGCAAGTAACGTGGAACCAAGTGCAGGGATCCACTAAGGTCGGATCCCAGCTCTCCAGAACACCATTCGGATCCTTCACAGCTCTCCTCATTGCGTACAGAGCGTCCCCTGTTGATCAAAGCACCAAAACAGTATTTAAGAATATTACGCCGGAGGCATAGTCAAAAGAAGTACTGTGTTAAATAATAATATAAATCATGATGCAAGTACACACAGATTTAAGATTCTTTTTTGTACCTTCTGAGTTTGCATTTGTAGTTGCTGAAAGGGTTGATAGAAGAAGAAAAGCAAGAAGAAGATGAAACATGGCCCAGATCTTCATTAGCAAATCTTGGGAGCTGTGGTTAAAGCTCTAGAACCTCAAAGGGAGTTCAAAGTCAAGATGCTTATGAACACACTGAGAGAGAGAGAGAGAGAGAGAGAGAGAGAGAGAGAGAGTTGGCTCTTTTCTACCAAGCAAGGAATCTGAGCATTGTTGGGAGAATTTATAGAGCCCATCAAAAGGAACTGCTAGTTGTGTTGGCCAAACCAAAACGATGATTCCAACTTTTTTCTCAAGTTTTCTAATAAATGTGGGTAAAGTTGAATACATTTAATTCAATTGGGGGGTTGATATTGCATGCTGTAGAACACTTCTTTGTGGGTGTGATTGTTAATAGGAAAAATATAGTTGAAAGTATAATTGTGTACTAATCTGTGTATTAATGTGATGTGATTGGTCAAAAAGTAGATTTTATTAAAAACAATGTTAATTTAAATTTTAAGTATGAATAAATCAATATTGATACATAAATTAGTGCGTAACTGTATTTGTATGTAGCAGAACTATTGTTAATATTACTATTAGAAGTCTTAATAGCATGCTATTTTATAGGGAAAAAAAAAAAACATTTCACTACTCTTTGATGTGATGGATCAGAGTGGCAGGAGTTCATGAAAAAACACATGATATTCATGATGATGTGTATGATGGTACATTCATGAAATGGTAAAGTAGTAGGTAAATTTAATTAATTTGTTAACATCTCTGTCACGAATACCTTTCATAACATGCGTAGATACATCTTTGCCATAATTGCCTTTAATTGATGTTACTTTAAATTTAGAATGAGAACAGCTTTCAGTTATGGCTGACTAGTAAAGTCATGTTGGGTGGGGCAAAATTTCTGCTGGACTCAAAGGACAGTGGTATTGATAAAAGTTTTGTCATTTACAAGTAAATTTACATATTAATATATACATATATATATATATATATAACATTATTTCTTGTAAATCTATCATCTAATGTTACGTCATAGGATAATGAGAAAATCGATAATAAATAGATTTTTTTCTTATATATATAAATTTAATTTAAACTTGTTTTACAAATCAAATATTTTTCATGTGTTTCATTCACATCGACTTCTAAATAAAATAACCCTTTACAAACCTTGCAATAAATAATCCTTATTTGGCATGTGGCCCTTAATCTGAATTTATAAACAGTAAACTTTGATATATTTAAATAGTAAAAATATAATTTTTTTTTTTTTCCCCATCTCCCTTCCCATATGGATGCTTATTTAAATTTAAATTTAAATTTGGTAAACAGAGAGTAGGATGGATATTGGATTGCATGCATGCATGTCAGCATTGAAAGATGAGATCAGAAGGGCAATGGGTGGGAGAATCCAGCAATGTATCCTATGAACTCCAAAAATCTTTTGAACACTGTAAGAGCCAAAAGAGATAGACCAGAATAATTGAGATCCGGGCATCTGTAAACTGACACACTTGCCTGCTTTTGCAGTTTGTATATATTATGTTTTTTGAAAATACTAAGAATATAATATCTATACGGAAAGTCAAATAATATTTAAAGTTATAAAATGTATAAATATTGTATAATTTTATTAAAAATATAAATAAATATATAATTTATATGAAAAAAATTAATTTTTTAATAATGAACTCTATTCTTTTTTTAAAATAATTATACTATAATTATACATTTTAAGATTATATGTAACATTACTTATAATATATATTTATTCTTTCTTTTTTTCTTTTTTATTTTTTTCATTCAAGGTTGGAGAATCAAAAGAGTTGGACAAAGACAAGAGTGCAAGGCAATAGGGAATAATGTAACTTGGGAATTTGTGGTGGTCGGGCCGACATATATTGTTTATTATGTTCAATAAATTATATTCCAGCACTGCTTATTGATGTTAAAAAATTTGTTGATACCCAGATTCGGCATTGAGAGGCTCCATTTTAAAGGAGCTACTACAAGTCAACCGAATTCTATAAATGAAATCAAATCGCTTGGATTCACTCTTATCCACCTCTTTATAATAATAAGTTTCAATGAGTATGATGATATTCATTCCTTCACTAATATTTAATGATATTTATACAATTATTTTATTATTAATAATAATTATTGTGATAGTTTTACTTTATGAAAAGCAATAAAATATTTTATTTTAAATTTTTCTATTCAAAAAAAAATATTTTATTTATATTATTACTCGAATAATAGAATGAAAGAAGATCATCTATGCTGGTTAATCTGGACACAATATTTCTACTGTAATTAACGATGAATTTGTCAAAGTGAAGACGATAGAAACAGAAGAAAACAAAACGAGTATTGGAGAATCTAGCCACCATAACTTAGATCATGGCCAAGAATAAAACCAAAAGGAGCAGTAATTAATTGCTGCATGTGATCAGATACTCGTCTTTTAATGCAGTATGCATGCGTAATTGTTGGGGTCCATGGTTAAATTATATATGAATCTCTATTCAAATTTAAGGGTAAGAAATAGATATTACGATATTTATTATCGTCTATATAAATATAGACTTTAGATAATATTGTCTTTTTTCATTAGAAGTCTTTAAATTTGAATAAGAAACTGAATTCTTTTAGATATGATGTGCATGTGAATGTGTATGTTTGGTTTTCGAAAGAGAAGTGGGACACTAAAGATCACCTTAATTTGTCATATTAGATTGATATTAGGATCATATCAACTATACACGATCTCCTTAAAAGGAGTGATTTGACAAAGCTCAAAGCATCAACAGTACAACTTTCCCGCTTTTTTTTCAATTCATTTCAATTGATGATGATAAAAAGGGACAAGAGGGTTGAAGAAGCACTAAAAGGGCAGCTTCTTATTCTGCTTATCTGTTGAAATAGATTTAAATAAAAATAAATAAATAAATAAAAGAAGCATTGAGTGTAAAATAACTACCCCACCAAGGTCGAATTTTTTCAAATATTCCACCCCCATTCTAAAAATTAAAACTTTAAAAAATGAGTGGATGGTTGACTATACATACATATATATATATATACTCTGATGTGTCATGTTAATTTAAGAGAAATACTATAGCTACAAAATGATTATATAAAATTAATCTCACAAACTGATGTGTTTTAATATAGTTTGTCAAATTGTAAAATTGGTTTTATTATAAGGCAGATCTGACAGATTACGTAAAGTTATGTCAGTTTGTGAGATTATTTTTACATAATCCTTAATGCAAAGCATTATAAATAGACAGTGAGAATCAATCTAGAGGTACTACCCATCATATCTTAAATATTCCATCCACGTGAATTTATAAATTTTTTACATTTTTTTGTCCACTTAATTCAACTACAGTCATGCTTTCATTATTTATTTATAACATTTTTTTTTTGTAATTATATATGAATTATCAAAAGTTAGTGATTCTACAATCCACTAAAAAAGAAAAAAAAATTAAGGGAGCCAGCTTAATTTTTTATACACGAGAATTTAAATGGGGACAAAGCATGCCCCAAAAAAAAAAAAAAAAAAAAAAAAAGAATTATTTGAGTGGTAAGGTTAATTAATGTGGGCTCAAGATAGCAATAATAAGTTTGAAAAAAAGAAGAACAAAACAAGGGTCAAAACGACCTTTTAGTTTAAATAATGAAACTGGACACCATGTTGCAATTAAGGCAGCCAACTTCATAGTGACTTTCCCTCCTCTGACAATTTCAATTTTTTAAAGAATCACCCAAAGTAGTTTTACTTGATCAAATAATGTTATATATAGTTGTAGAATACATAAATATCGTGCATTCGTTTTGAAAAAGAGTAAGCTTTATTATTAAAAAATTAATTTTGTTTTATGTGAATCTTATATTTATTCACTTTTTTCAAAGTGATTGTACGGCACTTGTATACTCACGACTGCAACTATAATTTCTCTTACTTGGTTTGCTAGTTGTCCAAGACCCTCTTATTAACTTTTGAAAGACATATATGTCTTCAATCCATGGACATTTTCAACTCTATAAACTCAAACAACCATTATCTTGATTATACATAAACAAAAGCAAAGAGAACCTAAAAAAAGCAAAGAGGCTTGTAATGATCGATACTTCATAATATAATCGATAAACGCATAACGTGTTGGATCCACTTAATTGATTAACTTTATTAAATTTATTAATCGATTAAATATTCTACTTGTTGAATCCACTTATTAAAGAAAGTTTGACAAACACATAACGTGTGTGTATTAATATGATTTAAATTCGTCTTATAATGGGCAGCTACTTGGTATTATCCTGTTGGTAATTACCTAGAGGTTATGGTGGAGACAATGTAAAGCACGGATGGAAAGAGTGCTAGAATTTATGAGACTAGTGTGGGGCTCCATCAAACACTAGCTTTCATGGATTGCTTTGAAATTCAAGGAAACAAATGAACTATCTCGACAAGATGAGGAGATTCTTCGTTGCTTAAACATGCCAATAAAACAACCAAAAAATGTGGTGGTTAAACAAGTCACATGGTCTTGACTAAAAACAGAGCAGTTTAAACTGAATGTAGACAGTTGTTCTATGGGAAACCCGGGCACTTCTGGTGCTGGTGGAGTAGCTAGAAATGATACAGGAGATTTGGTTTGTGGGTTTGCTTATTATACAAGTTATAACTTGAATAATGCGGTGAAGGTAATGAGGTTGCTTTATGGTCTTTGGCATGTGTGTTCTTTGGATTTAACAAAAGTGGAAATTAAGATGGATTCATTGCTTGTCATTCAATGGTTGAAGGCTAAAAGGTGTGGATTGTGGTACTTGGAAGATTATTGGGATGAGATACTTAAAAGGCTAGAAGGGCTAAGATATTCTATTAATCATTCTTACAGAGAAACAAATGCAGATGCAGATGATTTGGCTCATAGGGGAGCTAAGGGTCGGAATGGTGTGTGGTTTTCTTCTTCGGATATTCTTGTGTTATTGAAAGGAATAGTTAGACTGGATAAGGGGAGTTTTCCTTACCTTATGAAAGTTAGGTAATATTGTTTTTAAGATAGGTTTTTTTTTTTTTTTTTTTTTTTTCAGATTTATGGTTTTATTTGTATAGTGGTTTGAGTAGTATATCAAGTTTTGATGCCTAGGTATGGATTTATTGAATAATTGTTACCCCCAGCTGTTTGGTTGTTACCACAATATTACTCCGTTATAAATAAAAGTTTATCAATAAAATTGAAGTTCTGTCTTCTTTTATAAAAAACTAAAACAAAAAGTTTTCAAATGATAAGTAATTTAACAATAAGTTGCAAGATGGTATGGAGAGATACTCATTTTTTATATTTATATATTTACTGGATTCTAATTTCTATTTATAAATTATTGGGCAGGTCAAATTATAGCTTGACCATAGAATACCAAACTCCAATCACCCTCTCGTATCTGTGTTTACTCCAAAGTCTGAGAAGGGCTTTTCAGATATCAGGTAACCAACGTCCAGTCCATAATCTTTGGGCCTAGCCTGGTTTTGCACACATCAAGGTCAAAGTTAATAGAATAAGCCCATGCCATCATGTTCACGAGGGTAGTTTAGAAGAAATCACAAGCATGTATGTTTGAGAATTGCTTAGTTAATCTTATAAAAATAAACTTTTAAACTGGCTTAATTTGATATGAAATATTATATTATAAAACCTTTTTTTATTATTATAATGTAGATATAACGTTTTACATCAAGTTACATTAACATGTAAGTTTCTTTTACAGAATTCTTGTGCAGACCTTAACACTTCTCTATATGTTATAGACATCATCAATATAAGAGCTACAAAGCAGAATGTAGATGAATCAAGCAGATGACTCGAGCATAAAGAACGGGCTCCAAATGCAATTCATGTATGTAGGATTCTAATGACATCAACATTGGGCTTCAAAGATTGCACTTTTAACTTGAAAGCTACATGGATGGCAGCCTGCAGCAGGTACTATTCACCCTTCCTCCTTTACTACTGTGCTCTTGGTTCTTGTATTATTTTAGTTACCGCAAATCCTGCAACCAATGAAAGAAAATAGAAGTCTATGGATTAGTAATTATTCAGCAGCATTACAATAAGGTATGAGATTAATGATGATGATGATGATGTTGATGATAAGATAAAGAAGCATGTTGGGTCGAGGACCTATAGTTCCATTATTCCACTAAGCTTGTTGCTGTTCAATCTCCTGTAGACATCACTAATCATGGTTTGAGACATAATTGCTCTTAATTATTACCTTCTAATCTTTTATATAACTTTTATGTCTTTTCTCTTCGAACTTATGAGAAAATTAGATAAGTACTACAAAAATCTTGAAAAATATAAAGTATTCAAAAGATGCTGGAATGTTTCCAGAAAGTTGATTATGATAGAGTTTAAGCTAATCAGGATCGTCAAATACCCATTTTGTACTGATACGATTGTGTTGTTTAAATTGAGGTGGTTATATAAAAATGATTTATATATAATATCTTATAAATTGTGCATCGATTGGAGCTAGTCTGATAAACTTATTGGCACTTTTTGGATGATCATGAAAATAGAAAAGATCCCTTTCTTCCTTTCTTAAAGAAGGAATTATTATTATTAGCATTACCGTTACTACTTCTTTGCCTATTGAATTTGGCCCTCGTTAAATTTTCTAATACTTCTTCACCTTGACTTATCTTTAAAGTTTGATTACCAAAAGAAGAGGGTGTCTATGTTTGATTGACAGGAAAAAGAGAGGAAAAGACACAAAATAAAAGAAAAATGAAACAGTTTCTTGCCTTTTTCACTTGTTTGACAGAGCAAAGGCTAATGGTCCGACCAGTGACCACTTGCTTATGGAAAATATTTTCCTCCAAAGCTTATCCCTTTTTGCACCAATAATTTGCGCCATGACTCATGAGTGAAAGGTTTAAACTTCAACCTACTTTCCTACGTACTATTCTTGAAAACGAAAACATTACGAGCTAAAAAATGGTTTTCGCTTCTCGAGAAAGAGTTTTCGGTGAATATTAATAATAAATATAACAGAAACCAAAGTGATCTTAAAAAAAAAAAAAAATCTAATATGTACACAAATTTAATACGTGGAATCCCTTTAAAAAAAAGATTTGTCGTGGGATATTAATAAACAATGGTATTTCCATGTATCTTCATACATGTTGAGAAAATGTTCTTGGTAATGAAATTTTCTGTGGAAGATGAAAACAACAGAAAACATGTACTCTGTTCATTGACGTTTGGGGTGGGGGAGAGATTCATGCACGTGTATCCCGTGGGTTCGTGCTTGTGTTTAAGAGAGAGAGTGAGAGAGAGATCAGAATTATACATTTACTGTGGGAAAAATGCGAGATATTTACAGACAGTACGCAAGGAGAAGCTTCATCTTTTCATGGATTTAACCATCAGTTGCTTCACTAGCCTTCACAAATCGACCCTTGACTCGCTTCCTAGTGTCAGCTCTTGCTTTCCTTGACTCGTACCTTATGTGCTTATCATATCTATCCACGATAAAGTTTTAACCTTTAGAAACTAAACGGAATAGTAGTGAAAGATAAGGAGAAAAATAACCAGATGACAACGCACCTTCGAGTTTTCTTCTTCTCCTTGTAACGTTGCATGGCATTGCCTCTATTCTGTGCCAGTTGCTCCATGTCGGCCTTGGTTGTTGCTGCTGTTCCCACGCTGTCACCTCTCATAAAAAACGATTGTTCCAGAAGCGGGACATCTTTAAAGCCACCAGAACCTCCTGCTTTACCAAATGCTGAACCTGACAACGGTCTTCCCATATGTCTATTGTTGCTATCAGATGTTGCTGGCCCCTGGCTGGCTGATGGGTTGTTTGAGTTATTCTGTATATTCGAGTAAGATTTTGTCAATCCTCTCAACTCTACTAGGATGGTATGTAGCATTGCAGTGGAAGAAGTAAACAACGATTTTCCAATCAATCTTCAAAGTTTTCTTTCCACAAACTTTAGTGTGCCAAATATATAATGCCATCAATACATCATCTACATAGTCTAACAACATGATAACTTTTGTTTCCCGGTTTTATTCATACACAAAACAAAATTTCTTCACATCAAAACATGGAAATGATCTGACCCATTCAATTCAAAAATTGGTCCGCCAGCTCCTGCATTTTTCTTTGAAACTGGATTATAGTCCTTGCATGAATACTGTATTACATATAGACGATGCACTTCTCTTTACTGAAAAGTGGGACTGGCCGACAATCTACCCCAAAGTTGAAGGGGCAAAACAAACAATGATTTGGTATCACTCACATACAATTAACGAACCTAAGGTCTGCAGAAAATTAACAAACAATAAGAAGGCCATCGATATCATTAGGTTATGAAAGAAAATTAGCAAAGACCAAAAAGAAGTTTTCTGGATTGGACAGACATGAGCTACGATTTTTTATTTTCACAATCCACACCACAAATCACCAGGTACGGCATTTTCCAAAAACCAACATTAAAACAACCCAAGGAAAGCCCAAGCCAAATATGGACTTAATACTCCCAAAAGACTAGTCAAAGTATCATTAGGTTATGAAAGAAAATTACCAAAGACCAAAAAGAAGTTTTCTGGATTGGACAGACATGAGCTACGTTTTTTTATTTTCGCAATCCACACCACAAATCACCAGGTACGGCATTTTCCAAAAACCAACATTAAAACAACCCAAGGAAAGCCCAAGCCAAATATGGACTTAATACTCTCAAAAGACTAGTCAAAGTTACAATTTGAGCTCCTTGAAATCATCGTGAAGGACAAGACTTGTCATTCCTAAACAATATGAGAACTCATTCACATCCTCTTATACACAACCCGGGATAGTAAATACATAATCCAAACCGCAGAGTAGAAGGGTGTCAAGAAAGATTGAAACAGGAGCACATGCAGGTCACAATACGAAATATATAATAGCAATATCAGGTTTCAAACACAATTACATATGCAGTGGAAGAGTCAACTAAAAAATATAACGAGTTTTTTAATGCAGTCAGAAAAGACTTACGTTAAAGGCCATATCATCACGTCCAACAGGACAATTCATCCGGTACATATCTCCCAGCAATTTTGTATTATTCCAAGATGTTCCCTCCATTAGTTCCCCAAAATTTTTTATCATAAATTCTGCATCATTTGCATCATATGCAACTTCCATTGTACCCGTTTCTTCCTGTTCCCTCAATCGTCCAAGTTTAAAATCCCATATCTGCAAGGGAACATCAACGAAGTTCAATCATTGCGAGTACTCGGAACCACATTCAACCGTTGTTTTCATGCGTAACTCAAAACAAGTAAACATAAAAATAATTTTTCTGAGAAGTCAGTTCGAAAAGGAATTTGAAGGTCCCATTCCTGAAATTTTTAATTTAAACAGAAAAATTATTTATATAAATAACCCACCTCAAGATGCAGTGTTATTACTACGAGTGTACGAGAGACAAATTGATTCGCCAGCCGAAAAGAAAATCTCAGTTTAACTTGTTTACACAATCTAAAGCATAAACACAGCATCTGATGCAGACTAAATGATTCAAAACATTAATTACCTGCGTGCTATGACCACTGGGACGAGTGTCCCACAACATATCCCCATCAACAGTACGGTTGTTCTCCTTCAAATCCATCGTAAGCAAAGCCGTAAGGGGCGCTTGTGGTAGTGGATGTTGTTTTTGTTGCTGCTGCTGCTGCTGTTGAGCAACACGACTCTCACCCACAAACTCATCAACCTCATCAACCCCATTCCTGGCATTTCCCAAATCTGCTAGTCTCTCCACACTCATTCCCTGCCAACCACCATTCCCCCTCGGCGATTCCGCCGCCAAATCTCTCTTGAATATCTCCACCAGCTGCTTATACATTACCTGCCTCCGCTTCCCACAGCTCGGACCACCCTGTTTCTTCGACATCGTCAAGATCCCACAGCCATTCACGCCGGTAATGGCGTTCTCGCTCGGTACAATTAAGTCCTGAAAACACACCACTCCGGCGCTTGATTTATCAAACACCGACGACGGAGAGTCGTCCAAAGCACTAATCGTCCAGTTCTGAATCGACGTCGCCGACGGATTCATCTTCTTCTCGTCGAGTTCTATGCCCCAGAGGGAAGCGAGCTCGAGTGCGGAGGGGCAACCAGAGAACCCTTCTACCGGGTTTCGATCGTGAGAGGCCGACACCGAACAGCTACCGTGGGCATCACAATCGCACTCCTGGCACAGCACCAGATTGTCAGTGTCGCACCGGACAGAGACCGGCTCCGAGCAGCAGTTATCGCAGATCTGGGAGCGCATGTGTTTCCGGGACAGCAGGTTCGCCGAGTGCACGTGCTGGTCGCAGAACAAGCAGAGCTTGGCGGAGTCGGCCCTACAGTAAAGAACCGCAAGCTGCTCACTGCAGAATTCGCACGGCACGCTCTCTCCATGACTCCCCATTTCAGTTCCGTTTTGTTCCTCAGCAGAACCCTAACTTCGGACACCCTTTCAAAAGTTCGAAGCCCGCCTACCCTTTCCTCTCCTCTCCTCTGAAAGCTGAAAAGCTTGAATCTTGAAGCCTGAAGCTAAGCTAGAAATGCCGAAGGAACTCTTTACCCTTCAAACAACAAAATAGTAAATAGTAAATAATTAGGCATGAGAGGGATATATTGGGAAAGTTTGAGCCCATCTGGAAAAATATCTTTTTTGACCTTTTTGCTGACCTGGTGTGTTCTCTCAGCACATCTTGATGTAACATCACCAGGCAGAGTTTTTCTAATGTACATCAAGACTCCATCATGCTCGGCAGTGTGCCTAAATTTATACCGTCCGTTCGTATCTTTGTGATTTTGGACGGTAAGAGATCAGAAACCCGTACGCTTCGATTGATCCGCCAGAAAAGGGCAAATCGCTTTTATTTGGTTAGTTGGAATCAATAATGCTCAAGAAAAAAGAATTGAGTTTGAGGCGAGTATTAGATAATTAAATATTAAAGGAAAATATAGATACAATTTTTATTTATAATGCCTCGTACAATTATATTTCGTATATTTTAAATAAAAAATATATATTGATAAAATAATTGGTAAAATTAATAATATTTTACAAAAATACATTCAGTTCAAAGCATATAATTATACAAAATATTGTAGATATCTCATTATTCAATATTAAAAGGTCTTAACGTGATACCATGCATGATTTATTAAAAGAAATATAAAAATATATTTAAATAAAAAAAAGTATTCAAAAATGCAAAAGACTCCAACTCCAGACTTTTTTTTTTAAATCTATTTCGTATTTGTGTTTAAATTTTTTTAATAAATCACTTATTATAATATTATGGTGTCACGTCAATAAGACCATCGTAAATTTCATATAGCCGAACAGCATTTCTTTTTAGAAAAAAAATGACTAGTTTAAATGTATAAATCAAAGATTTTGAGGGCTTGAAAATTAGTTTACAATTTCATATTAAATTATTTATTATTAATTATTTATCATCTAATTATTATTATATGTCAAAATGAGAGGATAGTGAATGAATTTAATGGAGACTTATATTTATAAGAAAAATTCATATACTACAATTTGAATTTGTAATTCATAATTTCATATTTCAAATTTAATTGAATAAGTAATAAGTAAAGAGCGACAAACGATTGAGAGTGTGATTATGATATTGAGAGGGTAAGAGATAGGAAAGTAATAATAAGAGAGGGACCCAACAACAAAAAAGTCACGTGGTAATGAGCATTCAGAGTCGAGCAAAGTAACCTTTTGAAAGAGTAACAACAATAATGGGCTTGGGAGTTTGGGGTGGGGGTTTTGATTTGCGGCTCTCTAGGATAAGTTCACCAGTCGTCATCCATGACGTCTTCTCCTACCCTGTTTTATTTGGTGTATATCTGTCATTGAGTACGTCGTACGTTCCAGTTTTTAGCATAGGATAACTATCGAACGTGATTTATAAACGTGAACAATAGAATAAATGAGTTTTTTTTTTCCTTTTTCTTTAAATAACTTTTTAAATATCTTTTATTATTAAGAAAAAATATATATATATATTTATTAATAATCATTTCTTTAATTATTAAAAACAAATAAATAAATAAAAATATATAAATAAACATATTTAATAATTATATTATCATTTTCCCTTTAGCATATTCGTACGACATCCATCCTGCGAAGTGATATACTTATAAAAATTAAAATGATGGGTACAATAATAGTTGGGTGATTAATTATTTATACAAGTTTTAAAAAAATAAATTTTATTTAAATTTTTTATAAAAAAAATATATTTCTTATATTTTTTAAGATGAAGTTCACTTTTTATGAAAACATTAGGCGAAATTTTCTATTTAAAATTTGGACAAATCATTTCTCATTAATTTAATGCATGCAAATCTAAAGTATTTTTTTTAAAAAATATACTTTTAATAATAGACTTGATTTTTCATTAATATGTATTTAACATTAAAAGCATCTCAATGAAATTATATTTACAAAGTCACTAAATTTGTGATGAGAGATCAAATTTATTTTATAATCATTTTTTTATGACATCACGTAAAATTATGTCAATTTATAACTTTCTCTTTATATCATCTCATTATCAACCAAGAATTTTTCTATATAATATTCAAGCATAAAAATTTTAGTGTTTAGGTTTTAAAGTTTTAACCTTTTACATGCAACTTAAAAAAGTTCCAAGTTAGTCATTGGATTAGAGTCATTGATGCATTATTTTGGCATTATATAAATTTATTAATGAAAAAATTCGATGTGACACATGACTAAAGGTTCTGCTTGGCCACTGAGAATTCTCAGATGAGAATTTTGAATTTTAAGATTAAATATTAAAATATTATATTTTAATATTATTATTGTATTGGGATTTAAAAAAGTTAAGAAAAAGTTAAATTATTTATTATATTTTGTATGGGGATTTGAGAAAGTTGTAATGATGAGATGAGAATTTTATGTTTGAGATGAAAATTTCTTAGGGCCAAACAGAACCTAGTTCATATTTAAGATTGTGATAAAAAAATATAAATTTATAGTTTTAGAATTTATAACTAATAACTTAAATAATAAATTTTACTATTAAAAAATTACTTATTATTTAGTAATTATATTTTTAAAACACTCTCAAATATGTTATATTTGTTTATAAATAAATTAAAACATTTTTGTTACATTTTTGAGATAGAATTGACAATTATTTAAATTTTTAAAAATTATGATCATATATTTAAAAGTTTGAAAATTATATGGATATTTTCATATTTTAATATTTTTTTAATTCGAATTACATTTTGTATTATATAGAAAAACATATTTGAGGAAATGATATTTTTTTCAATCTTATTTTTTAACTTATTTGAGATTAAAAATGTTTAAATATATAACACTCAAATAACCTAATTTTTTTTATTAAAAAGTTTTTAAAACTATTTAAATATTTTTTAAGACTTATACGGCAGGACTTGTATCATATATATATATATATATATATTCTAACATTTAAATATCATTTCTCATCTATTAATTTGTGGAATCTTTTGAACGAGGAACATTGTCGTGGGCTTCCCGAGTTAATTCATAAGCAGATTGCATCAGTCCTCTAGAGGGGTCAAACAATTTGGATAACGTATTGTACGGACATAACATGCGAGAGCGGAAGCCAACCCACCGTGACCCAGCCCAGTTAGGCTTGCACTCTGTCAAAGTTGGATTCCTAGACCTTGTTTGGTTAAGTTTTTTATTTTTTATTTGCAAAATTCGTGTGTGAATTCACAGTAAAAAAGCGACCCCCAAAAAAATTTAAAAAAACAAAACAAAAAAACAACCGAACGAGACAAAACTATCTCAAAAGGAACGACAAATTGGAATGAGTGCTAGAGCGCGCGATGAATACAGAACAGTTAAACGATGTCGTTACAAACCTAAAATTCCAGAGGTATATTACAAGCGAGTTTTTTTATTTTATTTTATAAGATGGTACTTTAATTTTATTGATAAACCCACACTTATTATAGAAGAATACTATAGTTACAACTTGATACTTAGGAGTTACAAATAAAGAAGAATATTATAGTTATAACCTAATACTTAGGGATTACAAATAAGAAAAAAGATCCAAATCCAAGCATGCAAAAATAACTAAACATAAACCAAAGAAATCCAAATACAAACCTTACTAAAAAAGACTAAACCTACAGAAAAAACAAACCGTGTAAATATCCTGCACTTACTCCCTTCTCAAATATGGCAAACTATCCTTATCTTAAAAAACATCTAGCCATCCGTGTAAGATCTAACACAAAAGAATAAGTAACATTACTCCCTTTAACACCAGATTTAGCCAGAATGTTAGCAACCACATTGCACTTTCCGCATTGCACTCCCGGCTTAACCATTACTAGTGGGGAAGAATTAAAAGCGGTTGGACTGAAGTAGTTTGTAGTAAAATGATTAAGGCTCCATTTGAATAGTTGAGAATACTCCATTATTATTTATTATTTTATATTTATTTTTCATATACTTCTTTATTTTTTTTTACAACTATTCAATATTTTATCTTTATATTTTTATTATTATTTATAAAATATTTGAGATTACCTTATTATTAAAACACAACCTAAAGCAAGCAAGTAGTCTATTTGAATTGCTACTGCATAGCTTTGGATAAAGCAGTAGTCCCATCTCGATCAAGGCATCTAGATAACCAGAACCGTATTCTTTCAATTATAGTGGAACAATTTGAAGGAGCAACCATGCCTCTATGTAGAGTCAACGGTGAGTGCTCATCTCTGCGGAAATTGCATGAATCTCTTAATTGTATCGATAGGTCAGATGTAAATAGCATCTAAAATCGTAGCCTAGCTATCACGTATTAATCATGTCGGGAGCTTGACCTACTTGCGGCTGGGCTCGATATTCTTAAATTATATAATTTAAATGAAATAAAATGAAGTTGAATAAAATATTATTATAATATAATTTTTTTAATATTAATTTTATTTTTAAATTTTAAAAAATTAAATTATTTATTATATTTTATATAAAAATTTTAAAATTTATAATAATTATATAATTAAATAAAATTTTAATTTTACGTCACCAAACCAACTATACAAAACTTACAAAAATTTTGTTGGGACAGGTCAAACACGAAGATTGAGAGCTTGTCTTTTTCTTTTTCCCCAACTTCTTTTTTATTATTATCTCCACTTCTTGTCTAGGATTTTCATAGCGAATTTTATCTTCCATCTTCCATGAGCCGCGTAAACTGTACGTAAAATCTTCTTGTCTCTATTATTTTCTACAATTTCTTTATTTTCCAACTCATGCATGGGCGCTCATGTACATCTTCGTCATCGACACCTGCATTACGTGTCATCCAATCAACTGTCAACCATTGAGTCTAAAAATGGTATATATCAACCTATAGAAAACGCAATCAATCAAGTAGGACGGAAACTGCCCGGCAAGATATATATTCTTGATGCGTCGGCCACCCTTGCATGCAATGCACCTTTCATCTTATTCCATTAAAGCTTTGGGAAGTATCTACTTTATTCTTCCTTTAAGAAGAAGCTTCTTAAGTTATAATCATGTTTGACATGGCCGGATATTGCAGCTTTATGCGTTGAAATCCGCTAAAACTTCAAGAATCCGTATCTATGATCAGATGAACATGATTCAAAAGGACCACCACACACTCCAACGAAGCATTGCTTGGTGGTAAGGACATTGACTAGCAACTTTTTTTTTTCTTGGTTAGGATAAATAATATTGATTGATATTGGAGTGGAATAATGAGACCACAAATAAGGAAAAGCTAGAGATGGCTTAATCCAGTATCGATAGGGCTTTTGTCAACCCTAGCTTAATCCCAACTTGATCGAGAAGCCATATATTCTCCTTCCATTGTAATTAAGGTCAAAACCCTTTTCTTGTCCACTGTTGTGATAGGGTCAGAGACGCAAAAAAGTGCAGCCATGACCCATGAACAAAGAGCAGTAATTTGCAGAAAAGATGCGGGCACAAAATGACATGCAACCCCATTTCCCCAGGGCCCTTTGGAAATGGCTAATGGTTAGACCTCTGAGCATGCAACGGGTCACGGTAGAGTGACATGTGAGCAAAAGCTTTAGTTTCGTTGATGATAGGCATTTTTGGGAATTAGGAATTCTATCATCCTTATCAATAGCTATCACTGTATGTGGGCGCGCGTCAACATTGGGCCATGCAAATCTCGGAATATATTCCACGACAGCAACCTAGATGATTGATCCTGCTCAAGATTGATACTGGGGGATGCTGAGGCTTCGTCTTGAAAAGTGATTTCAGACTAATATTATATACCACGTTATTAGTTTATTTACATTTCATTATATACGGTGTGGTGCACTTATCATCATTTGATGATAAATAAGTATTCAATAAATTATTATTTAATGGTAATGCTATACACCACACTATCCTCTCACTTGTAAAGTAATATTATACACCACACCATTATCTTACTTGCATCACACTATATATGATGTAACATATTTATCACTATTTGATAAAGAATCATGTAATAAATGATTATTCAAACGTGGTAAATGTGTCACATCTTACTTAGTAGAATGTAAGTAAAATGGTAGTACAATATATATAATTTTTCTTTTGCAAAATGTTTTTATGTGAAAAAAAAAAAGAAAGCCTAAGGCATCCTAATCTTACACGTGGGATCTGAATCTAATGCAAAATTCTCAGTAGCTAGCTATAAATAGATGATTCAAGAGGTAGCATTGTATCCAGCATCCCCATGGAGAAAGACGATTTATTTACAAAGTTAAGAGGAAGAGAGGTCTTCCATGAGGATAAAGAGCCTTGTTTTGTAGCCAAGGATGACTTGCCTGCAGCTTCACGAAGGGCCTAATTATACGAGGACCATGATTTGGCAGCCGGCAGCCGTGCATCAAAGGAACCGACGTCGCACACTATGGTTAGGATCCTTCTGTGGTATACAGGCAGTCTCCTCGGCTAACGAGACGGGCTCTTATCTTTCATGATTGACCTAATCTTCTTCATGGTGCCTAGAAAGCATGGATAGCCATAGGCTTCTGATGAACGAGACGCAAGGAAGGTAAATATATACATATAAATATATCTATGCCTTCCTTTTTATAATAAAGAAAGGGAGGGTTAGTAGAAGTACTACTCTTTTCAATATTTGTTTCCCTCGATATTATAATCAATTTCGGTTCATAACAAGAGCACAACCCTTACTAGTGTCTACATAGCTAGGCGGCCATATGATTGTGCAAGCTGCGCATGCAGAAGAATACATGGTTCTCAGTTTTCAGCTAGGTCGATCGATCTGTAGACTAGGATATAATGAGCAACTTTTGTGCATTGACCTACTGAGCATTACATTACATACGTATATAGCCACTACAAGAAAATTGTTTATTTGCAACCAGTTAATTTCAGAGAAATAATTATTTTTAATTAAAATTAATTATAAATAATCTTTTAGTTACAATAAATTGGTCACAAAAGTCTAATTTTTTAGTAGTGAGGTGTGTAAAGTGGCTAATCTAAAATGCTGTATTGATCGAGGAACGTCTGATCTATATATATTTTTTCTTAACCGAAGGCTCTTATGGTAGTTGTCAACTACTTCATAGTGGATTCCAGGGTTTTCCTTTCATGAATTAAGGCTTTTTTTAAAGGTTTGGCTGTGGATTTCATGTACTTCCTTCATTTCGCACTTCGTACTCGGATTATATTATCTAACAAATTGTTCAACGGCAAACAGAAATCAAGGGTTCACACTGCATTAATGCATTAAATGATCCATCGAAAAAAAAAAAATGCATTAAATGAGTCGCTTCAATTACAATGTTGCATCAACTGCATGTGGTACCTAGTTATCTGAGTGGACATTTAGGAGCATCTGGAGCCATCGCTAGATCAGAGCATGAGGTCAACTGTCAAGCCGCTTCAGTTGGGTCTTTATTGGTAATTAAGAACCTGATTCTCAGACTATCCAGATCTTTGTATATCCCGTTTGGAGAATCAATATGTTTTATTTTATCTTATAATTATAATTTTTTTAAATTTTTATATAAAATATAATAAATAATTTAAAATTTTCAAATCTTAAAATAATAATAATATTAAAAAAATAATATTTTAATAATATTTTATTCAACTTTTAACTTTCATCTAAAACCATCTCATATCACCTCATTATCCAAACCGCACCTCAATAGTTTGTTTGTAGTTAGAATCTAAGAAGTAGAGAAAAAAAAAATGGAGTTGTCCTTCTTCTCTTTAAGATTAAAGGGGATCTATTAATTTCAGCAAATGATAATTATTTTTAGAGGTTATAATCCTGTTCCTGTGTCTTCTAACCCTGACTTTCCCCAAAATGAAAGTGGTACGTTTCTTTCAAATATTAATTCATGCTACAAGCAATGGTTTTTCTCTTTGCTGGATTTATGAAGTTCATGCCAGTTCACATGTGCACCTAATCATACACGGGTCAGCCTTCTAACCCAGATTGCACCATATATTAGATCTTTGATTAAGATCCGACATTGACTCTTTTTTTAGTAGATCAAGATTCCCTTGTACTCTTACTCGAAACTGAAGGTCTCGCGTAGGAGAAAGATAGACACGTGATATAGGCCCTATGATATTTATGGAACATTTCATTCTATCCAAAAAATACAGAGACAATAATGGATGCCGCCTTACTTCATATATTTATCTTTCTCATTGAAAGCCTTAAATTTGATATTTTTTTTCATTTTTAAATATCTTATCGATCAGACTTGAATGGAGTTTTCAGTTTTTTAAAATTTGAGTTATAACTTTGGGATGAAAAAAAATATTTATTTTTTACCCTTAATATATCAAATAATCAAATCACACCACTTTGGGCTTTTTGTCATAGCAGGATGCTAAAACTAACTAAACTCATCAGTGGGCTTTCAAAACAAGGTATGGTAGGCAGATTTGAATCCAATCCGTTAAACAGTGCCCACTAAAAACCATAGGCCCATTTGAGACCCTGGAATTAGACTAGCACCAGTGCCGGTAAAAACCGGAGCTCCATTCATCGTTCGAAGAAAAAAGGCATTTCTTTCTTCGTTGCTTGGTTTCCTTCTCGCTTATGTGTAAGCCTGCTAGAAATGTTTCAGTCGTGCTGCACTAAAATAAGTAATGTTATATATAAGTTTTAAGACTTGCAAATACTTTGATAAAAAATAATAATAATAAAAAATAAATAAATAGAAAGAGAGTAAAACTCATGGTAAAAAAATACTTTTTTCTTGAAGGACTTGCACTAATAATATTTTCTAAAACACCTTAGAAAAGCCTCACCTTTTCAACCCAAGCTTTATTTTCAAACCCCAAGATCGTGTAACTAGTAGTTTTTTCTCATTGGATTTATCTTGCTCCTGATTTTTTTTTTTTTTTTCCTTTCAAAAAAGCATTATATGTTACCTATGCATTTCTCTATTTGTGGCCGTAAAGTATCTATTGGTTCAATTTTTACCCTCCAATGTGTTATATGAGGTGTGGAAATACAATAGAGAATCACTAGTCGTAAACAAGCTTCATAATGCTGATGTCAAAAGAACGAACAAAAATAAAATAAAAATAAAAAGCCACCCGAGATGCAGGTAAAGGAAACACGAATATGTGGACATTAGCCAAAAACATTTTATATAAAGCCTGTCAGAGATTCAAAAAAACATGTAACTGGCTGTATGATTTAAGTGTCATAGAGATCAACCATTGTATTGCTGCATTTCAGAAAGAGAACTGATTCATATACAAAGATTATACAAAATAAACCCACAAACTGAAGTAGTTTCATAGGATCCATTAGGTCTATTTTATAATAAAAATAACTTTACAATTTGACGTACCACATCAAGCCATATCGGTTTGTGAGTTTACTTTTGTTTAATCCATTTTTATCTAAAGTATTTCACTTTCAGAAATATATGTACCGGGAATCTTACTTTACCACTTCATGTAAAGAGAAACGAGTCAAAAACAAACAGACAAGAAACCAGCAGTCATGATCTGAGATCACATCATGCAGGAAATGCAAAGCTCTCCTGTGTCCAATGAGGAGGATCCATCACAGCACATGGGTCTGATTTCTCAAAATCCCCAACCTACATTGAAAATCATTGAACATAGCAAGGGCAATGTAAATTACCATTCAAAAACTTTTGTACATACGGGCATGCAATTATTGAAAGAAAGGGAACAGGAATGACCCGATACCTTTTCCTTGCAGCTAGAGCAGTAGTGATATTTATGCCAGAGGCAATCCATTGAAGGACAAAGAAAGCAAACTCCAAGCATCATTGGCATCATGCAACCGACAACAGCTGCCAAACTCGGCTTAGATCTATATTCCACATGAAATATCATAATGAGAGAGGTCGACCAAAAAAGTATACCACTTCCTGCTATTATTAAAAAAATAAACAAAATTTAAAGTTTAGTAACATTTGTTTTTTATAGGTAACATAACAAAAAGCCAGTAAAATTTAAAACACTATTGTCAATTTTGATTCATTGAATATTCTTCAATTTTGCACTCCAAGGAAAGATGGGTATTAAGACCATTTATTGAAGTCCACATATATCATGGCAAACGAATGTGAAGCAGCACCGGTGAAAAGATCAACGCAACTGGCAAAGAGAAGTTCCCAAAAGCCACATTCACAATGCCATTTGAAATGGAAGTGTGGGGGGGGGGAGCTAACGAGCAGTGATAGGGAGGGGTCATCTACAGATCTCGTAGATCTGAAATGGAGCATCCAAAAGCATAAGTCATCCTTTTTTATAAGTAATTTTTTGTGACTTAAATGAATCAATATAAAAAAAATCCTCAACCTTCGTGTGCGTGCGCGCACGCGCACGTATTTTTTAACTTTATGAAAGATATGGCATCCTTTTGGTTTCTAATTAACAAGAAGAAAAATGTGGAGTTTTATTATTCTTTGTGGTTAGAAAGTTCTGAATGGTTATTTCTGAAAAGAATCTGATATTATGTCTAAAGGTCATTTGAAACTTGAAGCAATATGATGCATGGCCATGAATAGTTATTAACCATAGCTGAGCTCATATGTCAATTCCCTTATATGTATTCGGGAAGATTCTTTGAGAGCAGATTGTATAAGCATCTATCTGACAAAATGGCTGACAGTTTCTGTCATGAGTTGATGTTGTTTATTGTCCATAAGTTCCTTTTTATTCAAGTAGTTGTCACCTCTCATTTGGACATTTTTGTTAACAGAGGAATCTGTTCTTATGGTTAGGATCTTAGTTTCATGCATCATATTGCTTCAAGTTTCAAATGACCTCTAGACATAATATCAGATTCTATTCAGAAATAACCATTCAGAACATTCTAACCACAAAGAATAATAAAACTCCACATTTTTCTTCGTGTTAATTAGAAACCAAAAGGATACCATATCTTTCCTAAAGTTAAAAAATATACGCGCACACACACGCGAAGGTTGAGGGTTTTTTTATATTGATTTCATTTCTGATTTTAAGTCACCAAAAATTAAGATTTCAAACAAAGGAAAAATAGTACTAATAGGCCAAATTGAGTGTTCAAAATATAATAATAAACTCGTTTCTATGTGATTTCTAAAGTCTATTAATAGGCCATCGATCAACCTTCTCTACAAATGGAAAACATCTTAAAAGTTTCTATCTTTCTTGAAACAACTAAGAATAATCTTAACTTTGACAGACACCATATTCCCCTCCACTTCTATTAGGTACTACTTTCTACTCATTTTGGCATTGAGAAAATTCTCACACAGAGGTGTAAATGTGTCAAGTTTGAGTGAGTAAGAAGTGGTCAAGCTCTATTTGTTTAATTTGTATTTGGAAACGATTCAGCGTGGGCTTATAACCAGCTATAGCTTTGTTCACGGACGGTTAATTTATTTATTGAACAAGTTCGAGCTTATTGAGAAGCTATTTAATTTTGACAACATAGATTATATACATTATATCTTATAATTTCATCTGCAGATTTTGACAAACCAACTTTGTGTTTTTGTAAATATCTTTAGACTTTATATCATTGATCATACACATAAGAATTTAAATATACAGTATTAATAAGAAAACTTCCTCTAATCTTATTACATTCTTAATATTTAGATAATGCCTATGAATATAATGTTCCTCTGACAAACATTGTTGAAACTATTTTCATCATTTTTTCTGAAACCACTGCAATATGGACGCAGTCAGTAACAAAAGATTGCTCCCAATATCGGTGTTGGTTACCAAACCTTGGCGTTCAGGACCACGGCCAGTTCTTGACTGTATATATGTACATACACATATATACAAAGCAACGTAAATCATGTAGTTGTGACTAGGCAAATTTGGCAATAAACCATAGGCAACATTAAAGGAACAAGATATACTCTTAAGAGAATTCTTTCCTTAACAAAACCACAAACTTGCATAATAAAACTACTATTCTTGCACAACTGCCCTACGCTAATCCATCCTAAATGTTTCTCATACTAAACTAAATTTTTAAATGCCAAAGCTCTCAATTTATTTATTTTTCTTCCCCCCTCACACCCACCCTTAATCTGAACAAGCTAAGCATCGACCGAGAGACACCGTTGAACGATCCAATGAGGACTCAACAATAAAAAATTTTCAAATTATCTATTGCATGCTTAATCATCTAACAACAGCTATACGGTTTCTTATCTTTCTCATTAGCCAAATATATACGAAACTTCCAAGCAAGATAGTAGGCCAAATAGAATTCATCGAAATAATAATACAAAAGAGAACCAAAAAATTACAACAAAACTTAGAAAAACCTAGAGGTCGAGAACAAGATGAGAAATCTTTTCCAATCATTTTCTCACCTGACGGTCGTCATTCCGGAATCTCCGCAGTAGACGCAGTTGATCGGAGCGGGAGTGTCGCGGAAAATGGTCTGCTGAATCGGAATTCCTTTGGGATCGCCGTAGACGGCGTTTGGTGGGACCGTTCCGTCTTGGTACGGATTATGTCCGACATAGAGCGGAACTCCGACGACCGGTTCATCTGCCTGCGACATTTCTCAACCTCCTCCTTCTCCTCCTCCTCCTTCCCGATCAAATTATTCAAAGCGAATTTGCGCGATTGAACATATTCGAGAGCGAGTGTGTTTCGTTTTGTACGCTTCTTTAACAGTCAACACGCGTTTTCTTTGATTGGAAATTTGGAAAGTAATTTTATGGGTGACCAGACTTATGTCCCAGCGAAAGGATTTATTAGGAAAATCTTTCAAATTACGTATTTACCTAACTCTACGTGTCATTATCTATTAACGAACTTCTGAATTTTTTATTAAAAAAACAATAAATGATTCAAGGGTATTAAAAAATATGTTATATTTTGCGTGTAATCGGACAAAAATGAAATAAGAATATGATCTGTAGCTTTGTTTTATTTATTTATTATGGGCCAAATAGCACTTCCCTCTTAAAAATAAAGAACTTTAAAATTAAGCTATACTTATATTATTAAGTATAAATCATATCTTATTATTTTTATAAGGCGTTTTAATTTTATTTGGCAAGGAAATGTCATCTATCATATTATTCATTGAGTTTCAAAAATATCATGACCATTCAATACTTAGAAAGAAAAATCAATAAAGAAAAAGTGAGTTGTATAGTCGATGTTTCATAAAAGTAAATTTATAAATTAATATTTAATTTTATGTGATATATTAGATCTAATTTATAATAAAAATAATTTTATAATTTAGCATATTATTATGTAAATTTTTTTTATAAATCTCTTTATAATTTACGCATTTTCCAAGAAAAGTTGATACATGCGACAAGATCAGAACAAAGAGGGAAAGGGAAGTCTCAGAAGAGGACTTGCACTCACTTTACAATTCGCAAGTTGGCAAAACGTCTGGGATCAAGCCTCAAGGGAGCTTTTGGTAGTACATGTAATATATATATATATATATATATATATATATATATAATATGTGTGTGAAATTATATTTACAGTTATAGTCTTATAGATCAATCCATAAGCACTACACACTCTTTTTAAAAAAATTAATTTTTTAATAATAAATCTTATTATTTTTTATTAAAAATAAAAAATGTAACGCTTAATTCATAACCATATATAACTTTACTCATTTTCCTTTATAATAACATGCGCACCCGATCGATGGCTTTAGCGAGGGGCACGCTCATAGCCACGGTATATAGCTGCCTGTTTCCCGGCCCCCTTGTGCACATAAATAAGCTCATCTCCTAGTGTGCGGCTGCTGCAACGTTGTAAGATCATCTTCATATACATATATATCCACTAGTAGTACTACTTCAACCATAGCATGTTGCACAAGCGTATGTCAAGAGTAGAGAGGCCCGTTACTTATAAACTGGCGTGTAAATATATCATTTATTGTGAAACTCTTTACGGTTATAAACTTGTAAAGATAACATATAGTCTAAATATCGGAATTTTTTTATGCTATATGATGTAATAATCTTGCACGGTAATGATATTTTTTATTAGTAAATAAATAGAATTGTAAATATATATTGAATATTATTACAGTCGTAAAAATAATTTTTTTAAATGACAAGATTTCACGTAATCCGTTAAATTTATTTTACAGTAAAAATAATTTTATAATTTGATAAATTATATAACATTATATTATGAGATTAATTTTATATAATATAGTTAGAATAATATATAGTATAGTTAAAATAATAATTTGATTTTGAATTTGATTAATCAAGGTCAGTGACCCATTCCTGAAACCATGCAGGTACATACCACTTAAAAAACAGAAGGCCACAACCAAGGAACCCTGCTGGTCTCAGAAGGAATAATGTGGCAGAGAGAAAGAGAGACTCGGGCCATACTGACACAACTTCGCAGAGTTCAGAAGAGATTCCACAATCCAATTGATATTGGAGCGTCTTATTATTAGTTTCCTAATTAATTTATATAATACTATCTCAGTAGCCAGTCATTACAACAAGTGAGGCTGCATGCAGGGCGGCTCACCCAAGACATTCCGCTTGTCCACTCTTGTTTCAGATATTCGTCCCATTCTTCTTGTCTATTTTTTGTACTTACCACTCCCTCCTCACGATCCTCAACTTCAATTCCCCAGTAATTAGTTCATTAATCAAGATCGCTAGCTATTTAAGCTTTCGTTAACCTTTTTTCTTTTAGTCTTTAGCTCAAATCTCAGGTTAAGTAAACTTAAAAAAATATATATATTATTCATCATCGATTTTCTTATCATCTCATAATATAATGAAGATAAATTTATAAATAAAATTTAATAAATAATTTCTAATGGGAGAATTTTTGTCAGGGGCTTAAGGCTCACAGAGACCAGCCCAGACCAGTCATCAGAATGGCCCCTAGTGCCCCAAAAAACCTAACCCAGGTCCACATAATCCCTCATTGGGTCAAAAGAAAACCCGCAACCTGTGTAAGTCAGGCATGATTGTCCAGGTCAGGAAGGGACGTTGCACAAGAAGCATGAGAAGTCTAACTAGAGGAAAGGGAATGAAACATGCCACATAGATACGAGACGAGACTTTATAGTAGAACCGGGAGATCACATTATATTAAATGTGTTTGCTAGACAATCATGCCGCATTAATGACTTAACCCATAGAGCCATGCCGCATCAAGGACAGCATAGAGGAGGGAGCTCCAATGGGACATCCCTTCCCCCCAAATCGTAGAGTATGATGGCCTTCTGACCCTTGATGTTGGGTATATAAGAACCCCCGAGCCTTTAGGTAAAGGGATCGAATCCTTCCAACTAAGTATTATTTATGAAGCTAAATTTCCTACCTCACGAAGCACTAAAAGGATCATTACTGACTAGGCATCGGAGGTTTCTTGAGTTGTTCCAGGGCCGCCCTTTCCAACATTTTCTTTATCATCGCAGGCCCAAAAAATTGAAGATCTGGATTATTGGAAACATGGCCCTTAGGTGTATGAAACATGCTTTCAACATTTTTCAATCATATAATAATATATCATGAGATAATAAGAATATGATGAGGATTGAGATGACGAATATTATTAATCAATATAAAATATATACTGGAATAAGCTCTTGTCTCTCCTATATATAATCGTGATAGGGGTGTACAAATAATGTTTCATGTTAATTGTAGAGTTCCAACTTCTTTAGCAAGTCATTGACATTTTTATAATGTGTCATGTTAATTTTCCTCTATTTTCTATGCTTATTTGGTAAGTTGTGAAAGTTTAGAGCCCATGATCACCTGTAATCGCGCGTTTGCCGACCCATCGTCGTCACACACCGGCCTCCTCACATTGGTCTAAATCATGTTCTTGACTCTCCGTACCATCTGCCCATCAGACCAACACACCTATATATATATATATATATATATCAACAGGTGAGATTTACCCGCTACCTAATTCGACTACACTTCTTTCTTTCTTTTGTTGGAAGAAGACGCAAAGACTTGCTTCTCTTTCTGAAAATATATGTGGAAGACAAGTGCACCAAAAGCTCCATCATTCTTCGAATGACATTCATGCACGATCTAGAAAAATCTTAGAATGATATTTTTGTATAATTTAGAAAAATAAATAAATTTAATCACTAATATAATCAAGTAGTTTAATTAAAAATAAATTTAATTTTATAAAAATTGACCTATTTTTGCTCTTTGAGTCAATTATTAAAAAACCAAATTTATTTTTAATTAAATTACATAATTACGTTGATTAATTGAATTTATTATCTTTTAAAGTATGCAAGAAAATCATATTTGAGGACTATAATCTAGATTTAAATAGCAAAAAAAAAAAATAACTGGATAATAAAACAGTAGTAAATGAAGTATAAATATATCATTATCCAAAAAAGTGGAATCACCATAAAAAAATTTATTTTTTCATCTCCTTCCTAAATTTTTTCTGTTGTTTTTTCAAACAATGTGTGAGTTCGTAAACTATAGGACTCAATAAATTATTTTCCTTTTATTATACTATATTATCTTTTTAAAAAATTTACATATATATACAAAACCTACACCTCTTGTTTTTAATCTCGTTTTAAATAAATAAAATCTTATCGACGGCAACAAAAATTAAAAAGGGCAAGCTGAGTTTCATGGACAGTGATGCCATATTAAAAAGAGTAATACCGTACACTAAATTATTATTATATTTCTATCTTATTATATAAGATGTGATATATTTATTATTATTAAATGATAAAGAATTATTCAATAATCAAATGGCGATAAATGTTTTGCATCTTGTCTAGTAAGATAAAAATGAGATAATGATATGATATATAAAATTTTTTTATTAAAAAATTTTTATTACTCGTTATCCTCACACATTATATATTAGCCTATTAGGTAGGGGTCAAACTCACCGCTGAGGCTCCGTTAAGCCATGTTTATTTTTTTCACATTATTCTTTTAGTACTTCAATTATTTTTTTAAAATCACAATATTATTAAATAATATTTTCTTAATTATTAAATAAAAAAAATGTTAAAAATGGGTCCCGCGTTTCTAGCTTTTTCTTTATATATTATATTTATTTTAATATTTTTAATTTTTTTAATTATATAATATATAGGTATGATGATTAGAATTTTGTCTTTAAAAAATAAAAGAAAGAAGAAGAAAGGGAAGAAGCAAGCGAACTTTTTCAGAAACCCAGAAACTGATGAAGAAAGTTCCGGCATTCTTTTTGGTAACTGCGTTTTTTTAACCGATCATTTTAATCCTCCCAAGACCTTCCTAAACCCAACATAATCAGGAATTAAGTAGCAGCTCTTGAACGCACGCGCACCCATTGCGTGTGTGATGCTCATTCAAAAAAGCAGTGATACGAGACAAGAAGCACCACACAGAGGTCTCCTAGTGCGCCCGACCTTGGCCCACCAAGGTTTTCTTCAAACCACGCGTGTTTACAGGGCGTGACAGACTTCTACCTCTACCCCACTACTAAAAATTCCTCACCGGGTTGTTCCTTTCGCTTAAGCAGTTTGCTCTTGTACCAGTACTACTATATGTTTCACTTCTAAAAGTCTCACCTCCTTAATCTCTCTCTCTCTCTCTCTCTAGATCTCTCCCTTATCTTTCGTCTGTAATATCCTGGAATTTGTTGTTTCACAGAAAAAGTAATGACAGCTCCAAACATGGCGACCATCACTGCTTCTTTAGAGAGGTCTCTTCAGAACTGTTCGCTAAACGACCAAACAAGAAGCGGTACAGGCGCAGGTTTAGGCGTAGGAGGGTCGTCTTCAAACTCAGACGAGACACCGGATAATCATCTCCCTAACTCCGACACCTCCTTAGAGCTCAACTCCCATATGTCCCTCCCTTACCACTGGGAACAATGCCTCGATCTAAAGGTATGTTATAAATGAACCACCCCCTTTTAGTCCCTTTCCTCTTACAGCTTCAATTATTGCGAGACCAGGGCAGATCTTGGGCCTCCCTTTTGTGTCCTTTCTTTTCTGAATGCGTATGGGGGGTTTAGTATTGAATATAGGGTTGCTTGTATTCATTTGCATCGACTATTTAATGCCGTCTTGTCTCTTTTTCACCCAGCGCTCACGCTTAGAATGATCGATAATGTCCGACAGAACCCCAAAAAAACCCTAGGAAAAAGCTTTTTCAATAGCTTTTCGCCTTTGCTTTCAACATTTTAAACGGAATAAAACGGCAAAGCTTTTCTGGGTTGGAGTCTTTGGACCATCTGGTTATTATCTTTAATGTGTGCATTTGGTTAATATTTCTCTTAACGGACAATTTTTTCTGAGAAGCAAAATCTCTCCTGGACTTGGTAAAAAAATGGTCTTCCTGTAAAGATCTTTTTTTTTTTTTTTTAAGGTGTTTGATCATATAGTTGTAGTTTGCAAAAAAAAGATGCATTTTTTGTTATGAAAAAGGAACGCCATAGGTATATCTATGGAGCTTGTTTTTCTTCTTTCTACAATTTCAATGAACAAATGTCGAAGTTCTTTTTTGTTTGTTCCACGATTTTTATTGTCACTGTTAATGGTTTCTTTTGCAGACAGGGGAGGTTTACTATATAAACTGGAGGAACGGCATGAAAGCAAAAGGAGATCCAAGGATAACACAAGAATACAGTGGAGATTTCTACTCAGAAGACGATAGCTCATATGACAGCGAGGAGTCCTCCTCGGAGTCCTCTCCCTCGTCCTCTAGAGAGCATTACCGAGTAGAGAAAGATCATAAAGACCATGTTTTGGTTGTGGCCGGGTGCAAGAGCTGTCTCATGTATTTCATGGTGCCCAAAAAGGTGGAAGATTGTCCCAAATGTAGCGGTCAACTTCTCCACTTTGATCGATCCGAAAATGGATCTCCGTGATGAATGACATTAATTTCTTGTGTGATTTTTTCTCGATTTAGTTTTCTACTCAAATCCCTTTGTGCTTTTGAAAAGTTAGTTTCAGTGTGGATTGATCAATGAAATGGGTGACAAATGGGTTTGGTAATTGGTCTTCTGTTATATATTCTTCCTTGATCTATTTTTTCTTCTAAATTTATTCAGTCTCGGAAGCCATTAATGAAGTGGCAATTCATTCAGATCAGAGATATTGAGACCTACATTACCAGAGGCAAGGTCAATGGTAGAAGATAGAAAGAATGGTATTGGTAATAATTGCGACCTGCATCTTTCATTCTCTTGAGTCCTATATATTTTTCAGAACTTTATTTTTCTCATTAAACAAACACTAACATATATAATTCCTTCCAAATGATTGCAGCCAACTTGCTGGCCGCCACAAAATGTGCAATGCTTTTATATTCTTCTTTTAATATCTATTCATTAAACTGATCTTGCTGCATGTCATGATCATATACATGACCAAAGTATTTTTCTCTTGTATTCGATCGTATGAAGCCAACCAAGCCTTATTAGTAAAGAAAAAGGTCAAACAAAAGCAAAAAAGATTAATCAAAAGTGGGGTTCAACGTGTTAGGTTTTTTCTTTTGTTTTCTTTGCCAAGATTGGGAAAAATATACAAGAAGTGATCCTGAGGATCCATTTGGCACCGAAATGTCAATGAAGCCACAAGGCCAGGGAAATGAATGGTAAACGGCCAATGCTAGAGCTAAACCCTCAAAATTAGTTCTTGATTTGTAGGACTGTTCAAACATTTGGTAGAGTATATAAAGAATATGTGTAAAAGTAACTATATATATAGTAAATTCAATTGATTTTGATGCAATTTTCAGGAAAATAGAATAGATCCAATTAATCAGCCAAGATAAGCAATATTTCAACTTCAAAGCAACACGTAAATTAGTGGCACTTTTTGATCATATATATTCAACTAGCGTAATGGTCATGAGTCCGGTGCATTGGTCAACTACAGCTCGATACAGCATATTTGACCAAGCTAATTACCCGAAGTTCCCCTTTAGTATAACAGGGGGGACTGGTTGAGGGACTCATGATGATTAGACAGCTGAATGTTGATAAAATGGCTACGCTTTTTTAAATCTGTGGATCAAAATATTTATTTATAGACCATTCCGGAAATTGCAGTGAGCCTGAAAAAGTCAGCGCTACAGCAGTTAGACATGCATTAAAACCTTTTTTTTTTTTTTTAATTATTGGAATAATGTATTGTATATAATTGAATATAAAGATTTTATAAACCTTACTAATATTTCAGTTTAATCTTATTAAATAAAGTGTAATATATTTATCACTATTAAATAATAATAAAAAATAATAATAATGAATATGACTTGTCGTTTTATATTAGAAATGTCGTTCCTGATATAAAATGTATCAGAAATGTTTAGCTCCCAAAAGATTTTATAAAAGAAAACTACAAACTATTAATGCATGTGTCTTGTCGTTGAACATTATACTATAAAAGCTCTTAACATATGTCTCATTTAATCACATTATTTTGTGAGTTTTATTATTACGAGACCTCTTTTTGAACGTATCATGACTTCGTATTTAGTATTATTAATCTTAGCATTATAATAAGATTATATTTTGAATGTAAAGACGTAAAAGAGGATTATATATACAATAAACGTTTTTTGAATTATATATAATTATGTATGTAAGTGATGATGATCTCAAGATTGATTTAGAAAAATTTATAGATGAATTCAAAATAAAATATAAATTCATACCCCTTATTAATATATTTGATATACATTATTATATAAAAATGTAATACTATATGTACATGACTTGTAATATAAATAATAACGTATATTTTGATAATGTATACAATCACTGCTTGTATTTTATAGTATCTACCTATCAAAAAATATAAATAATGTATCTTGTGCTAAAATGCCATGATCACTTGTTATAAATACAAGAATTATATATGGCCACTTGCAAGTTCATCTATATATAGTGTTAGGGGGTTTTTCCCCACAAAGACTCAGAGTCTAAGTCCAATACCATGAGGTGTCCAGGCCAACCGAACAATCCACTGACCTAGTTAAAGGATTCCTGGCCCTGGAGCAGAAGTCGGTTTATAGCCTTGGAAACACGGGAAGTCCACCCTAGAGCAAAGGTAGGAGGAGTACACCACCTCGACGGAACTAAATCCCTAATAACCTTGACCGAATAGGTGGGCGCAGATTATGAGGAACCCTTGATCCTCTGACTGGAGGGGAAGAAAGAGCTTGAAGGCGTGCATCCCATGCAGAACAAGGCAGAGAGTCACGCCTCATTAAATGCACCCCCTAGATGACCACGTTGCATTAAATAAGCATGGCAGAAAGAACTACAGAAGGGATATCTCCTCTCGACACGAGAAATGGGCGTTTGACCCTACAAATCAGGTATATAAGCCGATCCCTAGATAACAAGAAGACTCTTTAGTCACTCTAAAGTCTTTACTTTCTTACACTCTGTTTCAAGACGATACTGACTTTGACATCAGAGACTTCCTGGCCACGACTATGGCCCCAGTCTCTTGGTGTTTACTTTGTGTTTGCAAGCCTAATACAGAATATCCAAGTTGCTGACAGCCCAACCCAGAGACATTCAAAACACGATGTTAACATATAGGTTATCTAATTAGCTTAGATTATATAACTTTAAATAATTAAGTAACTAATATAAGTTAATACGAATTTATTATAAAGTTCAATATATAATAAATTAATCGTAAAAAAATATAATTCTATGAAAACATAAATAGTTGAATGGGAAGTTAAGGTGGGCTCGCATTTGAATAAGAACTAAATAAAAAATAATAATTAATTCAAGCTCAATTATTATGACACCATTCATGGTCATGACAGTGTGCTAATTAACTTTTACCTTTTATTTTTTATATATAAGAAATATACTTTATTTCATTCATGAAATTCGAAATTATATCTATGACTGATAACTATAGGGAAATATCTAGATTATAAGCCAAACTATTCATCTATGAGGGGCTTTCCCGTACATAAGTTTCTTTGTAACAGATATTGTTTTAACTTCTATAAACTCTCTACTAAAAAAATCTTATGAGATATGAGATTCTGTAAAAACAGAGATGTCCTTCTCAATTTTTCTGAAATAACAACCATCACACAACCTCTAAAGAAAGAGAGGAAAACCATCCCTCGTCCTCTAATTTTGAAAGGAGGAGAGGGTATCCCACCCTCATCCTTTAAATAATGAGAGGGAAATCCATTCCTCATCCTCTAAAGAAAGAGAGTTCTCTTGTTATGAACAAAAGTCTAATAGTTTATTTCTTTTATTTTACCTAATACAAACAATTGAACTAAAATAAAATTACAGAAAATCAAAATATATAGGAAAACTAAAAATAGATTGCACACGGAAGTTGTAGTGGCCACTCTAGGAGAGTGCCAAGCTGTCAATCTTGAAGGACTCATGAGTGAGGAGCACGCGTCGCTTTTTTTAACGAAACTTTTGTCAATTTAAAAGATTGGTCGAAGTTTACAGTGGAGCGCATGGTGGTGGCTGGCCTCTGAAAAACATCTAAACGTCAATTTTTCATGTTTTGACTCGAAAAAGAAAATAAAAAATAAAAATAAAAAATAACGAATAGCTGGGACTAGAAAATAAACCGCAGCTGAGAGCGAGGGTGGCTCTGGTAAAGTTTTCGGTTTGGGTGAATAGAACTTTAAGGCCGGCGCTTTCAACTGTCTTCACACCTTTACTTTTAACTTGAGAGTTGAGACCACCTTGCAAAGGAGGAGATATTGGCGAAAGACAAAAATCTGGACAAACAATTTGTTTGTCAGAGAATATCTTGCTTTCTAAACCTCGAAGATTGTAACTGATCTAGCTAGGTGTCCCTGTTTTGACACGTTCGAGTTAGAGTTTTTAGCAGCAATCGACTTTCGTACAGAGAATCCTTTACCAGGCCGTAGATAAAATTGACTCCTTTGTGGAAGCCAGAAGCCATTCAACCATACAAAACAATAACATTCCTTGTCCCTAATATTTTTAGAAAAATAACTTTGTAAATTAATTTTTTTCAATTTATTAAAAAAATATTAATTTCCTTGCATGCATACATATCTGTGTGGGGGAGAAGTTTCTATGCGGCCCTTCCTTGATAGTTCAAAATGACCGTTGGTCTTTTTTATTTTTATTTAGTGTTTAAACTTTAAGGAAGTCATTTTAAATATATTGATATATTTTTTTTATTTTTAAAAAATATTTAAATCTATTAAAAAATAAAATAACTAGTAGTCAATTTGAATGGTACTACTCAGGAGGCAAAAAGCACCACTCTATATACATGAGCAGCTCAAAATAAATGAAAAAATAATAATTTCTTAATACTTATTTGTAATTAGGTTGTGATATAGCAGTTAAAATGTCATTTTATATAATATATTATATATATAAATATAAGCGCACACACACAAGAAGTAAGTAGCCGCAAAAATTCGCAATACTATGACAATTCCCATTACTGATCATTTTCACTCATATTCAGCTAGCCCTCTTTCGTGTGCATACTCCTTCCATGAACTGGACAATCCCATCTATTAGAGCAGCGCGCAAGAAAACGCAGGTACGCACTGTCCACAATCTCTCTCCAGATGCACAATTTGATCCATGGTCTCATGGTGGAGAGACCGTACTGCTGTCTCAAGTCTCCCATGCATGGCCGGGATCAATCTCTCCCATGGTCGAGAGGACGCAAATAAATATAGTTATTTTGATTCTTTAAATTGTTATTTTTGTATCTATAACTCGATCGGATCACGTTATCACTATCTTTATAAACTGGGGATTAAATGACTAATTTCGGAAATATGATTTTGTTTTCAACAGTAACGGGCCGGATGGAAACGGGAATATTTTGAGCAGCTTTTCTGATCTGTTTTGCAATTTGCAGGTTCGAGAAGGACAAATGATATAGCCAGTGGTTTCCAACTACGATTATAAGAATTCCAGTGGTTACCAACAACAATCATTATCTTATATCAAGTTCCAGGAGCGTTCTCACCGATTCCAGCGAATATCTGACCGCTGCAGAAGCCTTTTCTTTCATTTTGATGATCTGTTCATGTAAAAAAAAAAAAAAAAAGTCTTTCTTTTAGGTCGTACATACCAGATAATTGATGAAAATGCAGAGAATCTGCAGAATAATAAATGGACAATGTGTATAAAGCTCGTGAAACTACATTTAACGTGTGCATGCAAAAGATTAATAATGGGACATGGTGCAGTTGCATGCACTGTGGAGTGTTGGCCCTTTAGCCCTAAAAGATTCGTTCAGAGGAAGGGAGAGGATGATACAGAGACGGAGAGACGACTGTAGCTCCAGAAGAAAAAAGGAATTTGGTCCAGGTGGACGATGCACTATAGAGCCCCTGCCCGGTCTTTAATTAGCCGGACAGGCAGTACTGGAGAAAACCAAGGCTAGGGAACCTAATTTTCTTGTCGGTTGGCAGCTGAAGGAATCTATGCATGCAATACTACTGAGGTCTAAAAGTTGCAGTACTGCAGTAGCGCACTATATAAGCAAGAAAGAGAGAGAGAGATGGATCAAGCGAGGGTGGGTAGGGTGAGTCAGAAAGAGAGCGTAGTGAAAGTCGTTCTTTGTGGGTCTCCGTCTCTCAATCCTTGGTCAAAGACAGATAAAAGGATGTGATGGTTGCAGGTACGTGACTGTGAAAGTTTGCATTCTCTACGTCTGCATATATAAATCAACTCTAAAAAATGCAACCATACATTGATCTAATTGTAGAAATTAATCGATAGCATGAATCCGCATTGTAGAGAGGAATTACAATAACGGCCTAATTATACACTTCCAAGTTCCAACTATTCTTAAAAGAAACGTATTATATTCATAAAAATGGATTTCTTAAAAACAAACTCATAAACTGATATGATTTCGTGTAATATGTTTCATTTAATATTTTACAATTTGACATTTCACATCGAGTCAAGTAATGAGCTTGTAAATTTATTTTTGTAATTTTTTTTTAATTAAAGCATTTCTATTTGAAAATGCATTTTTATAATCAAACAATATAATTGTGTCACTTCATTAAAAATAATTTAATGTCAAAGAATTATTATTTTATTATTTTCCTTTAAAAAAAAACAGTAATGTGATTCATCATTCCATTAAAGAAAATTTCACAAATTACAAATACAGTCCCATCGCACTACGAGAAATTTGACACTTTTTATCTCTCTTGAACCGACCTTTGTCTTTTAAAAGAAAATTTTTTATTTTCTGATAAGACCAGTAGGGTTAAGAGCTGGTTTGGGCGTAACTCAAATACTTCATTAATATATATTATTTTATTATTACTTTTTATTATTTTATATTACTATTTAATACTTTTTATTACTATTCATAAAGTAATTAAAATTACCTCCCTACCAACACACAGCCTAAGAAATTACAATGATTGGGTCTGGCGTTTAGAAGCTAAGATATGTAAACCGTCTGTCGTTGTCGTTTTCAATTTTCAATTAATACACTTGGGCTGAGAGTGGTCCAAAATAACCAACTTGCATATGCTCGGCCCGTCGTACGCTCCAGAAATTAACGGCCCATTGAAAAAAATTTATATTTTCCCATTCCCTTTTGCTAGAGACATTCATTACACAGGGAAAAGAGAAAAATACAAAGAAGACAAAAATCATATACCGTCGACTAGATTTGTATAATATTTTTGTATTCTTATGTTTATGTGATTTTTTAAAATTTCATCTATGACTGTCTCTAAGATGAAAATTTTGAATTGAGATGAAAATTTAAAATACTATTTTTTAGTATTATTATTGATTTGAGATTTAAAAAAGTTAAATTAGAATTTGAAAAAGTTAAATTATTTATTATATTTTATGTGGGAATATAGAAAAGTTTTAATGATGACATAAAGTTTTTGAATTGCAATTAGAATTTTGAGTTGAGATGTTTTTATCAAAACTGCCCTAAATAGTCTAGCTTTTTTGCTAGAAAAGTGACCTTTTACCATTGACCCTGGCCAATTCGAGAATGCATAGAACGCAGATGAGGTCTCACCAAATTACCAATGTTAACCCAAAAGACCATGTTGGTCTTGATGGGGTAGGTTGATGAGGTTGTGGCTATGTGTGATAGTGGATGAAACTCATGTATCATGTTTAGGTATATCCCTTTCTGTTTGTGAAGAATAAGTGAGACTGTAATTCTGTTCACAGCATTTGGTTCTTTTAGAGTTTGAACAAGAACTCTAGCAGTGATAATATGATAAAGATAGACACAAAGTATATTGCACTTTTATTGAGTATTTAGTGCATATTTGTGATTGTAATGAGAAATATAGCTTGTAATTTTAGGGATTATAGTTTATAACTTAAGTACTATGTTCTGCTATTAAAAAAGTATTTATTGTTTAGTAACCATATGTTTAAAACACTTTCAAACACGTTATACTTAATTGGAAACAAATTAAAAAAGTGTTTTCAAAGGTAGAAATGACGATTATTTGAATTTTTAAAAATTATGACTATTTTTTTGAAAGTTTGAAAGTTGTAATTATTTAAAAATTGTATGGATATTTTTGCCCAATGATTATTTTTTTAAAATTTGAATTACATTCTAATTATCCAAAAAAACGCGTTTTTTTAGTTTAATTGATATTAAAAGTGCTTTAATATGTAACATTCAAACAAATTAATTTTCTGTTAAAGTGTTTTTAAAACTATTTAAATACTTTTTAAGACTCGTACTACAATCCCAAACAAACCCTTAATATTATTTAAAAAATTCTTGTAAACTGTTATAAATGCTATCTAAATCTTCCTTACATGCACGTCAACTTTGTTGAAGGGGGGCATGTGGGATGCGTAAAAGAGCCGGCAATGCAGTTCAAATTCCTTTCGGTTTGTTGAGCAGTTGTTATCAAAGTAAAAACCCGAAGCTTCGAGTTTCCCAGAATGGGCACGCTTCCTTCTAACCGTATATAAAGGAGCTAGGCCGCCCAAATGCCATCGAATGATTGAGATTGAACCGTACATCTTCTCCAAATGAATGTGATTCATTTTGTGATTGGGACTCTTTTACCCTTGAGCAATTCACATAAAAGGGAAATTCATATAATTTAAAAGCCAAAAACGGGTCAAAAGTTTCTCAGCCGGACTTCGGCTCCAATCCCGAACCCAACCTCCTTGAAAATGCACTAAAAGCCGCAAACAGATAATTATCAATATGTATGTTGTATCACTGCCTTGGGGCCCTTGATATCCAAGTTTCTTAATGCAACTCCACATCAAGTTGAAGCAGAGTTTCTTGGAGTCTTTAAGAAAAGCAAGGCGAGGAAGCTTCCTAGCTAGCTATTAGATTCCCGTCAGTGCACGTCGTAGCAAGCAAATGAACGCAGTGCCACTGGGTTTTATATATACATTTCACAATAGAACAGCAGCACCTGAACTTCTGATCTCAACTCTTAACACATTCCACCAGTCAAATAAGCAATGAATTACCACCATGTTTCTCACGAGTCTCACCTTCCAGCTTCAGGCAAGCCATAAGAATTGCGTGTTGATCTATTTCTGCATTTTTTAATTTTATTTTTGTATCTTTATGATTATCAGTATTAATTAGTTTTGGGTAGGTCCAGTGGTCTTTATTCATGTCATGAAGATCAATAAAATCAAGTATTGCATGGTATGGTGATCTTAATTATTCGTGATGTACTGATCATGTAATATTTTCAGGGCATCCAATTTCATATACTAGTCCGCCGCAAGGCTTTCTACCACCACCACCGGGATATCAAGGCTACTTCTACGAAGGGTACCCTCCATCTCAACCCGGCCTAGCCCCTAATTCCCACCCCTATCATCATGAGCATTATAACGATCATGACTCCGGCTGCTCTTCAATTCTAAGAGGCTGGTATGTGCTGTCAATTTTCATGATTACATAATTCCTCATGTGCTTGAGTTTCAATTTTATCTCTCTGAATTTCTGTTTCGTTTGCTGAATATTGTCACTTTCTTATATAAAAGGGTCAGATATAGATGCCTTTTATATATACCTTCAATACATTGGCTGTTTTTTTATATGGTAACTATTTCATTGGAAAATCGGTCATTTAGCCTGAAAATCTTATCATAGAGGAAAGAGGAAGTGAACAAGATGCAAATCAACTTATTCAGTGGGAAAGCCCAATCCTTAGTCCTTACACCTTAGCCATGAAATCCTCCTCGATCTTTCTCAAACTATTTCTCTGATCAACCACTGCACTTACGTATACGCACCATTCAAAGAAAAGCTTGCATGTTGGATTCATGAGTAACAAATAATAAAGGAAAATGCTAGTGTCCCCTCCAAAGTGCCCCCACTTTGAAAGTGTGTTTTGTGTGTTTCTTTTTCTTTTTAATACTAAAATAAATTGCACTAGGGGCAAAGTAGCACCACCCAATAAAAAATAAAACAGCTGCAGTACTGGCCAAGGATCAAGCGTGTTCAAAAGAGAGATTATATCGAGGTTGATTTCAAAACCTTAAGCAAAGGGACGCGGCTGACTAATTGAAAGTAGCCATCACTAACTCGCATGAGTCCAAAATCTCTTATGAACTCTACACTTTAATGTATAATAATGTATAATTAAATTTACATTTGTTATCGATTTAAATTTTTTTGATAAGTGATGATTATACGTAATAATGATATTAGGATAGAGATCACAATTCAAACTCTGAATAAACTCTACAGTCTATCACATTTAATAATATTCCAAGTGTTAGGCTTACTCCTTGATGACGATCGACTCAGTTAGGAATCTAACTCACATGTGAGATAGAGTATTAAAAATATAATACAAATAGTTAAATATACATTTTCTCATTATAATACAAATAGTTTCTCCTTTCTTTCTTTTTTAACTTTTCCCCTCATATGCATGCAGTTTAGCTGCACTTTGTTGCTTCTGTGTGTTGGAGGAGTGCTGCTTCTAAGGCCCTTTCGATGTTTCTGAACATATATACAGAAATGGCATGTGTTGATTCTACTTTAGTATATATAAAAGGTGGGAAGAGATAACTCTGCTCTTGATTTGTTATTCTAGTGCCTTGCAAACTCTCATCAGTGAAATTTGATAATTACTTGATCTATTTCTTACGTTTAGACATTTGAGAAACAAGGTTGTCGTCTCTGTTATATATCAATGATCGAAAACTTAATGATTCATGAAGTTGAATTGTCTTGTAGTTTAAGGATGCTATATCGCTTTTCATTCACTAGATTTTAATTCACTCTTATGATTGATCACAACTGGTAGTTCCCTACCGCCAAGTTAGCGAAAGTTGAAGATCTAATTAGTCCATAAATGTTTTTTTATACAACGGAAGTGAGAGGTTTTGAATTCAGATTTTCTGTTTGAAGAACCAGGCTTTATAACATTAGGCCATCAGACTCCTCGCAACAACAATAAATGTTTGGCTTACACGTATTATAATTTTTTTCAATTATTTTATTAGGTCTAATTTTCATCTTAAAAATTGGTTATATCACTTAGTAGATGCATCGAGCAATTCACATGGGAGGATAAACAGTCGCAAGGCCAGTGATTAGTCGAATTGTTCACATCTTGAGCAAAACTCTTGTCCATGTGAATTTTAGACCATATGTTATAACAATATGCATTTTGTCCTCTTTTTTACACGAAGAGAAATATTTCAATGCTCAAGGTTTTTGGTTTTTTCTCTTTTATTTTTTCCATAGGGCAAACTCCTTATAAAATCCACTCCCGATTGAGAAGCAAGCAGGCTGCTGCAGCTAGATGGCAGTAGATAAATTAATTATAGATTGTTTGAGTATCACATATTCTTTTTGAAAATATGTTGAGTCTATTATTAAAGAATAAATTTTTTAAATAAATTTTATATTTACTCATTTTTTTAAAATGAATATGTGGCACTTACACTATCAATATTTTTTTTCTTAAAAATAATATAATTTAAAATTGCTAGCCGGATTTAAGAAGAATTAATCCGAAATCTGACATAAATGCCAACCACAAAATTCCCTAGACACAGTTCCTCACCCAAATTGAATGCTCCAAGACACTGGGCCAACATCTATGGCTTGGAAATTATGTATCTTGGAGCATTCAATGTCGATAATGTTGGACCAAATCGCACGTTTTTTTTTTCAGAACTCAGAACATTGAAATGCCCCACCATGAGAGTTAAACACAGGCACCTTCGTTCATTCATTCATCATTCAGGATAGTCGCAAAAGCAGTGGCAACCAAAAAGTTATTGGTTTCCCCTCGAAGCAAGTTAAAATTACATTATCTTCTCTCTCTCTCTCTGAACCTTTATTTATTGCAAAGAAAGACAAAAGAACAGGGTGGCAGTGGCACTTACTATTCGCAGGTGTTGCGTGGAGGGTCGGGCGAGGTAAAACCAGTTTGATATAACAATGGCCCACAAGTTTTTATCTTTCTATAATTCGAAATAATAGTTTTCAGCATTAACAAAATTGAAATGCAAGAAATACCTAATGGCAAGGATTTTGCAATTCAAGTATCATTTTTACAAAAATTAAAAACCGATACTTTAAATTGCAAAAAATATGCAAATCCAGATACTAATTTTGTAATTTATCCATTTAAAATAAAAAATCATATCACTCACGAAATTAAACAAAAATCCACTCTACTTTAATTAAGATTTATTTAAAATACAAGGTATCTTAATCAATAATTTTATTTGCCAACTCTATCTTTAAATACGAATAAAAATGTTCATATTTTTTTATACTGCCCATGTTGGAAAAAATATACATTATTTAAAAAAATAATCATATTGATATCCATATTTTAAACTAAAGGTTTCATTTGTTTTTAGAGATAAAATTAAATGAGTTGAGGTTAAAATTAAAAATTAAATAAAATATTATTAAAATATATTATTTTTATATTTAAATTTAAAAAATTGAATTATTTATTTTAATTTATATAAAAATTTAAAATTATAATGATTAGATTATATAAAATAAAAAATTGTAATTATTTGATACCAACAACTTTGGTAACTTTAACTTTCATGGTAATTATTGTGAAAGTGAATGTATACTATATATTTTGAAAATCGAAATGGCAAGTAATATTTCTATTTTAAAATTGGTATTATTTTTATATTTTATTTAAAAGTTTGAAAATTTTATAATGATTAATTAATAATTAAATAAAAAATTATTTTATATTTAAATAATATTTAGAAGAAAATATCGAATAACATATCTGACATACTTTAATTACCGAACTAGCCCTAGAAATTTCGAAAGTGGAGAGAGAGCGCGCCAGAAAGTGCCTTTTTCGGCAGCTTGAGGGGTTATCCTTGGTTCTTAACTGCTAAAGTGAACACGTGGTCTGATACGTTCCAGTCACGTGATTCTTGAGTTTCATAGTCTTTGCGTTCACGTAAACTGCTACTGTGGGCCCGTGAGGGACAGGCGCACCCACCATACCAAATACCAAACCAAAAATATAATGCGCTACACCCACGTGCCTCCATTGAGAAATAAATTGTAAAGCGTGGTACGAATACCAAATATTAAATTATTTCATATTATCTAAATATTATAATTTTTTTTTAAATTTTATATAAAATATAATAAATAATTTAATTTTTTTAAATTTTAAAATAAAATTAATATTAAAAAATTATATTAATATTTTATTTAATTTTTAATAAAATATTTTATCTTATCTTATCTGAATTGTATAATCAAACGAGACCGTCTCAAATAAACCATCTCATGTATAAAATTTATATAAGTTCTTATAAAAAATATAAGTCTTTGCAAAAAGATAGAATCTATATTAAAAAAAAGTATAAATAACTATTTTTTATTAATAAAATCCACTTTTTTACAAAAAATTTATATAAAATTTATCTATTTAAAATTTATACTTCAAATTATTCATCTCCATTACCCAATCAATTCAACCCTTATCTAAATATCTTTACTTCTCCCCCACTTACCCAACCAAACCCACTGTTTGTCCCCAAAGACCTAATTTTGAGTTGAAGGGTAATCCTTTTTGGAAAACTCTTCTTGCAAGTGACTCACGTACCAAATCAAGCACCGAATGTTGAGGTGGAAAATGAAACAAAGTGTATTATTGAAGAGAGACTTTGGGGGCATCTAGAGGGGGAAGACTGAAACTATTCCTATACTCCTCTCTCTCTCTCTCTCTCTCTCTCTCTCTCACCAAAACAAAAATTTTAAGTACAGTCATTTTTATGCACTCTAGTGATATGATTGGTTGGATATTAAAAAAAAATTTAATCTAACCAATCATATCAGTGGAGTGCGCAAGGAATATGCAAAAGTGACTGTATGTAACATTACTCCTCATCAAAATGACATTAGCGTCTCCACCATCGTCACCTATGTAGGATTACATTGATAGAGAATACCAACTCCGGGAGGCCGAGGACTGCCTCTATGAGTCTATCAAGGAGCTCCAGCGCCGCTATGTACAATTACAAAGTTTAGGTTTTTCGTTTGAAAAAATGGGATTTTGGATTAAAAAAAAAAACATAATATATAGGTGAAGAAGAAAATAAACAAGCCACAAAATGTGCACAGATGGAGATGTCGAATTAAAATTTAGGAAAACAGCTATTTTTTAGCCCTAATACAATACTCTTGAAGGTCCCAGACCTTTTGAATGAAGTTCTAGTGCAAAACTTTTACCTCTCTTGCAATCCCTACATGCGAGGCACAAAGGAAAAAACCTAGATTGCCTCTATAAGTCCTTCGCCACTGATTCAATAAACCCCGCCCTTATTTTGGTTTCTCTTTTTCTCTTGCATGTCAACACATCATTTTCAAATAGATTTATTTGTATTTTTTGCATGCTCTGTTTTGGTTAGAACTTGGTTTAATATTGCGCAACCTTACCTTTCTCTCTCTGCCTTTCCTCTTTAACAACCCAAACGCATCTCCTATTTCCCATGCCATTCTAAGAGAAGGAGGCTTATCTGTCACTTATTCATTCTCCAACTTTCTTTACAATTTTCTCAAGTAATTTTATTTATTTATTTATTTTTATATTTTTCTTCTTTAAGGTTGAAAAATCTCAACCTGCTTCCTATTTGCCACCAATAGTTCACTCACGCCTATGGATATATAGAATCCGAAGGTTAGAAGAAGAGATTTGGGAGAGACGAAGGAATATGAAGATTAAGGGGCCTGCGTTGAGGAGGGGAGCTAAGCCATGTCCTTCTTTATCTTCTCTTCATTTTTTTTTTTTTTTTAAATAAAAGTGACATCTGACACGGTCCACATAAACATTGGTACATGGTTGGTACACAACCCGCCTAATCCTTTTTTAATTTATATAAGGAAAAAAAATACTTGGTTTGGATCTATTCAAAATTTTAAGACTATCACAATCGAGAAAGAGTTCTTACTATATTGTTATGGGGTATTTTCGTCAAGACTTAAAGTCCATGATACCGCCCCATATCCATTACTTCATCAGGCTCCATGAGCTCCATGAATATTAGCCAAATCTCAGAAGGGCCCCCTTGGTAGCTTGGGGCTGGCTCTGGACCCGTGCGAATCAAAAGTACTTATCAATATTGAGATGAGACATTGTAGAAGGGCGTGGGAAACCATGATCAGAAAATGCATCCGATAATTCTGCTAGAGATCCACGCTGCATTAAATGATTGACACAAAAGAAACCGTGCTGCATTAAATGCAATATGGCGGTGAAGACTTTAGGGAGATGCGTCCATCTACCCCAAAACACAAGACTTGGCCCTCCTAACGTAGATGACCCAGTATAAAAGGTTGCCCAAAATTGCGAGGTATGAGAATGAATTCAAGTCTATTATGAGTTATACACAACTATTTTCTTCTTATTTAAAAGCATTTTTATCTCTTCTCTATATTAACTTTGACATCGAAGGTTTCTCGGGCCACCCCTCTCTCACTGCAGGACCTATTGCGAGTGAAGACCTGCACCATTGAACAACTCAACCCAAGGAAGTACGAAACACGACGTTGACATATAAAATACAAATATTTATTAAAAAGTAAATAAAATTTAAATATATTATTGTTACTCATTAATGTATCTAGAGTGTGAAATGTGAATTATTAAACTTGCAAATGGAATTTTTCTCCTTAAAAAAATTAAGAGAGGTGCAATTCAGTATGGTGCTTGGATGTTGAGTTGATCTATAAATAATAATATTTTATATGTTACAATGAGATGTATTTAAATGTAAATAAATTAAGATAGTTGTTTGAATATATAACATAGGTTGAGATGTGTTCAACTTTTTAATGAAAAGTTAAAAAAGTAATGGGTTCCATCAATAATTAGTTTGAAATGAGTTAATATATGCTTGACATCCAAACTATTGTTCTTTCATCATCTATTAATATGACATTAAGGCTATGCTTGGGTATTGAGATGATCTAAATTGATTTGTGAATAATAATAAAAAAAATTAATAATTAAATATTGAATAATAGTGTCACTACCCAAACACGACCTAATTTTATATTAGAAAACTATGAAAGCCTATGGTCAAAATAATAATGAACAGCATCTTTTGAAAATTAAAATAAATACAGTTTCAATAACCAAAAAAACTCATACTCATGGTATTAATTTTATATTAGAAAACTCATGATACTCATTTTATCATTTTTATGTCTTGCAATTCTCTCTCACACTACTTTAATTATTCGAAAAAGAACCTGAAAAAGTTAATTATCAATGTTTTGATATTAATTGGGGTTTAATACATGTTTTAAACATTAAACAAAGTGTTGAGTCTTTCCGTGCAAACAACAATTAAAGGAATAATCAAAGTCCCAATAAAAATGTGACTCATGTTGTTTGTTTAGGTGAAAGGAAAAAAATGAACAAGCAAATGCAAGGGAGCATTGAAATGGCTGGAAGAAGTTAGACCGGAACTAATTAATTATCTTCTTACCAAAATCCAAGTCATTAGCATCCAGACCGGCATGACCAGAAAACTGCAACCTCTCTCTCCCAAAAAACAATTGTAGACTAACGCATTGTTTGAAAATAACTTTCATTCAAAAATTTTCATAATTTTCTTTTAAAATATGTTCAAATATAATTTTTTTTTTTATTTCAAATATTCAATTTTCTTGTCTGATTATTATTTAATTATTACAATTTTATCAAATTTTTTAAATAAAACATAAAAAATTATTCACCTTTTTCAAATTTTAAAACAAAATTAATATTAAAAAAATTATATTATAACAATATTTTTATTTTATTATTTTTTCTCTCATTTCTTTAAATTTAATAAAATATTCTTAATTCAAATCATTTTATTAGTATTTATGAATTTCTCATCTAATCATATTTTCAAACGAGCATTAAAAAAAAAAGTCACCTAAATAAATTTATAGTTTTTAAAATTTAAACTTAGTTTTTAAAATTTCAAGGGCTTTTAATTTCTTCTTTATCCTTTTTCACAAAGCCGTGTGCTTTAAGTTTTGAAGTTGGACCAAACCTCTTGCATATTTCTCCAATGCTTGCATAATGCAGCAGGCCTTAATAGGATACAATCCGACGTGGTTTTGATTATATATTCTTATTCTGCATCTTTCACGTCCAAAAATCAAATATACGTAAAAATCTGTTATATCAATTAGAAAAATCTCTTCGACATTAATTTGTTCGTCATCTTATAATATGTTATTAGATGATAAGTTTACAAGTAAAATATAATAAATAATTTTTAATCATCTAATATCACATCATAAAATAATGATAAAATAATGATAATTAAAATGATGATTAGTATTACTCGTCTAACTTTTCTAAAATAAATATCTCCCATCTGTTTTAACTTTAGTTTGTTGAAATGCATTTAGATATTTCTATTTCCCTCGACAACTCGACAGACGAAAAATCACATAAGCTATTTGGTCCAAATTCAAGATTCATAAGTATGCATATTGACGATGACAATGATGCAGGAAGACCACATGTTCTAAATATTTTCTTGCGTGAAGAACGCATCAAAGATGACTCTTTGTCTGGACATACTTACTGCATTCAAAGGAATCGGACAGAAAGGGCATAGACGATGTGTCGTTTCAGAAACTTCCTTAAGTTGAGTTAAGCCGTATCTTAAAACTCTAATCCCAGTACCACCAGACAATTAAACTAATTCTTAGACGACTAATATCAATAGTCTAAAGTGAATTTATATTTGGATTCAAACTTAAAATATTGGCTTTGTTTGGATATTTAAAATATCTTAGTATATTTGTAAATAGTACTAGTGAAATATTTTGAATTAAGATATTTATTGGATTTTGGAAAGAGAGAGAAAACAAAAAGTTGAATAAATATACTATAAAGTTAAATTATTGTTTAAATATATATTTTTTAGGTTTGAAATTTGAAAAAATTGTATTATTTTTTATGTTTTTTCTTTTAAGTTTGAAAATTTTTTAATGATTAGCCATTAGATATAATGATTAGATAAAAAATATGAAAATTCAAAACTGAAAAGTGTTTTGTATTTGAGAATGAAATATTTGAGAATATCTGAAAAATACCTGATAATACTCTTGTACACAAATAGGACCCTAGGGTTCACATGACAACACAATTATTATAAAGTCCTCTAAGATATTTTATTTTCAAAAAGTATTTAAATATAAAATACTTTTTAATTTTAAAGTTTAAACTTTTTCATCTACTAATTACTAATTACCTGATGATTATAATTTTCATAAACTCTTAAACAAAACACAGCAAACAATACTAATTTCTCAAATTTTTTTAAAAAGTATATATACTAAAAAATTATATTCAAATAATTTTTTTAACTTTATAATATTTTTACTCAACTTTTATTTTTTTTTATTTTTCAAAATTTAATAAAATATTTTAATTCGAATCGTTTCTCTATTATTTACAAATATATTATGATATTTTAAATATCCAAATCTAGTATGCACGTGTTGAAAGATTTTAAAGTAATTCAAATACCATTAATTGATTTATGGTTTGAAAAGTATCTAAATTCGATGTGCTGACTAATAAAGAACTGTGGTCCAGCACTTCCCTGGACCTAAGCTTGATAGCACCTCTTCGGACGCCCCCTACCAAGTTCATCTGGTCTTCCATTCATTGGAACAGATTTACAACTTCAATATCTATTTATATTTTACGAAAATAATAATAATAATAATTGATTTATGGATTAAAATGTTACGATCAACATCCAAACAACATTCGGTACAACTACAAAGGGCAAAACACATTCAAAAATCAAGGATGATTATTTTTTTGAATTATCACCTTATATTAGCTGGGCCCGTCTCATTCAGTCATTCGTAACCTCACGAGGAAGACGTGCGGAAATTAGCTCTCTCATTTGTTTCAAATCTCATGAAACTCGTGCCTTTGATCTCTCTTCTCCTTTCTTTTTTATAGCTGCTCCTTCCCCACTCTTTCGTCGTCGTCGTCGTCGTCTTCAACATTCCCTCCTTCATCCGAAAGATTCTTTCTCCGGGGATACCTCCATCATGTCGAGAACGACCGTCGAGCTCGATTTCTTTGGGATGGAGAAGGAGAGTTCGTCTTCCTCCTCCTCCTCCTCCAAATCTCAGTTCCAGAAGTTTCTTGATCGCCAGAGAAGCTTTCGAGGTCGGTTTCTTCCACTATTTTCTTTCCTTTTCTTTGGGCTTCTGATGATATGTGTTTTACGTTTGTGCTAAAAGGTGCTTTCATTTAATTTATTTTTTCTCAGGGATACAGAGTGCCATTTCCAAGATCAACCCTGAGGTTCTGAAATCTGTGATTGCCTCCGCTGCGAACCAGGGCTCCGAAGCCTGCAATGCGATTCCTTCGAAGAACGCGGTTTCGGTGCCTTCGAGTCCGGTTTTGCCTGTCTATACTCCTCCTATCGTCAGGTACTGGATTTATTCTATTAAATTCCTTGTTTTCCTCCACTATTATTATTATTATTATTATTTGAATTATTTACCAGAAATTTTGAATGGCAATGGACTCCATTGCAGGCCTAGTTCAGAGAACCTTCCGGATACCGCCCCTCTAACCATTTTTTACAACGGAACCGTCTCGGTTTTCGATGTTCCTCAAGAGAAGGTTTGTTTCATTAAACATTCTATATTCAGTTTCATTTTTATTTTTTTAAGCATTGGTCTCGCCACGAGTCTGGTTTCCCTGTTTCTAATTTGGGGAAAAAAATGTATAGGCGGAGAACATTTTGAAGCTTGCTGTGGAAGGGACATCTGACCCAAAAGTTGCAGTTCCTTCAAGCGACCAACAACAGCTACTCGATACACTTAGCTGTGGTAAGTGCTAATTATCTTCACTTCTGTGAGATGTTTAAGAGAAATTTCCCAAATACTAAAGCTGATTAGTGATCATCATATATATTTCTCTAATTAAGGAAATTATTTGTAGGCATTGCAGATCTGCCAATCGCACGTAGAAAGTCACTGCAGAGGTTCTTGGAGAAGCGCAAAGAGAGGTAATCCCCCCAAGTTCGAATTTTAATCTTGTGAGCATGTTGGAAATTCTGATTTTTTCCTAGATTTTCGAAACCTCCCCCAGGAAATCTATAGTTCCGAAGTAAACAATCGATCCTTCCAAGTAATAGAAATTGATGATGAGATAATGAGACAGAAACTAATTAGAGCATGCCATATCCTTATTAAGTAATTATGTAAATTATTTTAGCGATATGATATCATAAATTATCTGTAAAACAGTAAAAGCCTCCTAATTTAAAGAATCATTCCGAATATTTCTAAATTTGATGGTCTCAAATAACAATAAACATCCTTTGTTCTCGATTAGAACAGGGAAAAAAAAGAGAAATAATTCAGCTATAAAAATATTTATAAAAATAAACCCATAAATTGATCTAACATATTAATTTTATTATAAATTAATCTAACATATTATATAATAAAACACGTTTAGTTGTTCTGAATGTTGTTTTCTTGGAGCAGTGTTTTTGACTGAGGATAATAACATTTTAGAATAAAAGATCAATTTTCTCCCATGATTTCATTTTTAATATGCAAAAATCATTTAGCATGACTTGAAAAATAAACAATATATTATTATTTTTGTTTGGCAGGTTGACTTGCATCTCCCCTTATGCATGCTACACCTAATCACGCGTTTGTGCGCTTGAACAAGTCATCCATGGAGGACTGTCACAATTCTTAGAACCTAACTAGAAAGATGCTGAAGATAACAAGACAGGACGCCAATATATTATTTTACATATTATAAAGTTGTGTAATATCTTTTTATCTGTTCAAGGATTCTTAAGCATGCAGCTTCTTCAAAGTAGCTTTTTTCCTCTTTTTTCTCTACAGAAAAGAGGTTCCAAATATAATAGCTTGTTGGGTACGGCGGAGATGGTTCCCCCGTTTTTAGTAATGTGCTGTAATATTTCTTTGTCTGTTAGTACTTCTATTATTCCATTCCATGTCTCCGTCCTCTACACTTCCCATGGATTTTAAGCCATTCTTTTATATTTATGTATAAAATAGTTGTTATTGGTGTCACATGCATACCTACCTTTCCTTTTTCTTCTTATATGTTCTTATTATATTTTTCTTTTGGCCTGCGGGTAGAACATCGGGGTCGTGTGATGTTGTCTCAGCCAAGTTCTTCTCTTTCATTATATACTTGTTTTAATGTGCTGGCGAATATTTGTTGACGTCCAACATAAGAATCCTAGCGATCGAACATCATGAGAGGAAACCAAAAAGATAAAACACGAGGTTTGACCTTTTGCTTGAGATTTAAGAAAGGAAAACACGAGGGAAATGAGGAAAAAATTAGATAGAAAGACGAGACGTGACACAAACGGAGAGGAAGAGAAAATATGGAAGATATAGAGAAAATTTGAAATAAATAAGAACCAAAATATTTCTGGTATAAATAAATCTAATGTTTCACATGTAGTTATATCAATTTATCAATTTTATTTTTGTGAATCTAAAGCTTCTCATATTATTCATTAGAACTCATTTATATTGTGCTTAACTAAAGAAATGTAAGAAGAAAATGTACTTGAAACTTCAGATTTCCTATTTAAAGTTAAAGTAGAAGAATGCATGCATATATGATCCCAATTCAAGAAGTTCTTTTTTGGCATGTACATCGTGATTACTAATGTATGGTGATCCCTGTCTCAACCTTGAAATATGTCGTTTTTCCCTTCAATCGTCAGTTTAAGTTGATCCAAAATCAAGTGCCTCAAAGTCCATTCCTTCGCTACTTCCAAACCTCTCATTGCTAGTGATTTCTAGGTTACACGCCAATTAACCCCAGGGAGTCATCCCTAAGACTCTATCGGACTTATTCCGGTACCCCTTCATATAATATTTATTTTCACACGCATATGCAACGCTCTTAGCTGGATGACTAAATTATGTGTTACTTAATATAACACGCAACCGTTACCAATCGTTGATTACATGTAATGGGAAAAAGACTTGGTTTGGAAATCAGAAGGCGTGCAGATGGAGAATTATCTAAAAAATATCCAACTTTTACCAAATTAGACAGATTCCAAAATAATTACAGCTCCTTGTTCTATTTAGGTGAGACAACGGCTTTTTAACTTCAGAAACGCTAAAGTCACACGTGATGGATCCCATTGTGTGTTTTTTTTTTTGCCCTTTACTTAATGATTAAAATTTAAAGAAATATTTTTTAATAATGTTTTAAATTAAATATATATATATATATTAAAAAAATGTTGAAAAAAAATAAAAATAAAACATATATATATTTGAAACTTGATTCCTCGTGAGTGGCTGTAGAGCCACTCTTTGAACTTTCTTCCTGCCTTTTAACTTGTCAAGAGTTCTGACTTTAACGCCTGTAATTCTGTCATGCGAAAATCATTCACAATCCGTGAACTATTATGTCGTAGATTTCTCGAGTCAGTAAGTGCGGACTTTGACATTTAATTCTGTCACGTGAAACGTTTTGGGGTTATTGCCGTATTGGACCCCTTTTATGGATATGAATATAGGGTTAGGCAGGTCCCTAAGATTTATTAGGTCAACTAATTAGACGTAGACTAGATTTAAAAATAAAAAATAAAAAAATTATTTAACCACAAAATAATTATATAAAAATAAATATGTGATTTGATACGTACGTCATATTATAAAATTATTTTTAAATTTAAAATAGATTTAACAAATTTTATAAAATTATATCAATTTGTAAATTTTACTTTATATAATTTTTTGTATTTATAACAGTTTTTTTTTTTTTTAAATATTCTTAACCATTAATAAAGAAATATATATGTATATGAATAGACATAGAAGTCATGCTATCATTTAAAAAAAAATAATTCATATAAAAGCCTAACATTAATGATTATAAATATTATTCAATTAAGGAAAATGTTAGTCCTTCCGAAAAAATCTACCGAAAAAAACTACTAATTTATTTAATAATTAAGGAAATGTTTTTTAATATATTTTTTTAATTTTTTTTAATATTTAAGGGGATTTTAAAAATGTTTAAAAAAAAATAAAAGAACTTTTTTTTTTTACACGTTTGATGACCACTCTTGGTGGGTGTTCTCGTTGAGCGTAGCATGGCCCTTCGATTAAATGATATCGTTCAACTACAACTTCACCGTAAAATCTCGAACGAAAATGTACAACTTTTAAAAAATACTAATTGGAATGATGTTTTTAAATTTGAAGAAAAAACAAATTAAGGAGTGATTTTTTAAAACCATCATGGGAGGTAAGTGCTCGAACTCAAGGCTAAGCGAACAACGCTTACATTCTGATGTGAGAAAAATTACTCGAACCTAGGGTGAGTAAGGATTACTCAACAGGTGCGTCCACATCCCGTCAAAAGAGCTATTCACAAAATGTGCACCTCTCAAAGGCGAGCATTCAAACAAATAACTAAAGTGATCTCACACCCAGAGTAAGGACTTTGCAAAATACTCGCCACCTCGGTCTAATTAGATTTGTTAAGGTTTAAGAGTAATAGTATGATTTTTTTTATTTTATAATAAAAAATATTCAACCAATCATATTAATATAGTGTGCAAGAAAATATGTAAAAATTATTGTACATAGAATTTTTATTTTTTTTAGGTCAAATTTATTTTAAATTTTAACTGCAAACTATCACCCATTTTGAAACATAGTCTCAAATATATCAACATTGTCACTTAAACTTCACTTTGAAACATAAAATACAACGTGCAATTAGATAAATTAAGATGACTTTATATAATATATTAGAAATACTTTATAATATAACGTACCAAATAGATCGATATCGTTCGCCTGTTGTCTTCTTTTGTCATATTCTGTTCTTTCTTATCTCCTTATCCTGCTAACAATACTTTCATATAAAATATTAAAATAAATATATAATATTTATTACCCATTTAATAATATCCAAAATGTTTATACTGCTAGATTTTGGATAGCTTCATGGAGTAATCAGCATTCAATGTGCTAATATTCTCCCATCATCTGCTCAAATAATTATTTTCGCCCTAAGGAAGACGACGACGACGTCGGGTACTAGGTTCGGCCATACATACGTTACCTAGTAATTATAGACTCTGTAGACTGACGGACTCTGGGAGGCTTGAAACCTATCCCAAGTCTGGGAAGGATCGCGAAGTGTGGAAGAGATGCAGTTCTGTTCGGGGGTCGTAGGGACTTAGGGCCGGTGGATCATTGGGCCGAAAGCCCTAAACAATAGATGAACTGCTTTTAAATTTCGCTTTGGTAATTTTAGTAGTCAGTGGGCCTACAGCCCAACTTCTTTTAGTAGAGTCCTGGGGCCTGTGAGCCCAGTTGCAGTTGTTATTGGTTAGCAATCCGTTCCGTGATAGTGGCCTGAGGGATGTAGATTCTTGGCTTTTGGTACGGATTTGTCAGGCAAGCCGAATGCAATGAAGTTGTTATTAATTATTTGTTCTCTCTCTCTTCCCTCTCTCGTCCATCTCTCTTTTCAATTTGTGGAGGAACTCACCCTCGAAGTGAGCTTATTGCCGGTAAGTGTATTACAAAACCCTAATTGCCGAAGAGCTTTCAGAAAATAAAAAACATAAAAAATGCCGCTGTTTTTAGCTCATTCCAACTCTCTTTGGTTGGTTCTGTGCAAATGGCACACTTATGATTATCGTAGCATCTCCGATGAATTCGACGGGGTCGAAGGTGCATGATCGGGTTTTTCTTTCCTTTTCTTTTGGCAGCATAACTCTGCCTCGTATAAATTTCGCAACGCAGTATGGAAAATGCAACGCCCGGGTTTGCTTCCCTCGGACCCTCGGCGTTATTTCTCATACGGAGGGGCCCAATTGACCAACAATGCACCAGTTCTGTAGCGTGGCCGAGCTCAGAGCTCCTCACGCGCACTCTGCCATGCTTCAAGATTGTATCCAATTAAAAGGTGATCCTTCTTCAGGGAAGGTTCTCGACTGTGAGATTCTCAAAAGAGGTGGTTGTTTGGACCTAGTCGGTTACAACGTCCTACGCAACAGTGAGCATGTGTGTCAAATCCGAGTGCTTCTATGGTGTTGTTAATCTGTTCAACGAAATGCCTGATAGAAATTCGATCTCGTCTGTTACGTCAATTCACCGATACGTGCTGTCGTTGCAATTCATTGTTAGTCAATGGTCACGAGCTTGAACCTTTTATTTTTTCTGAGAAGTCTGGAGTTGCTCCTGAGTATGGGATGGGCTGAGCTAGGTTGGACCATTCATGCTTCTAATCCTAAAGCTTGGTCATGACTTTCATACATTTGTTGGGACTACTCTTTTGTATGTCTTCTCTGTTTGTGAGGACGTTGCTACCGCAAGAGCGGTTTTTTTATGGACTTGCTATTATTCTGAGTGATTGTTTGTAAGAGGCTATAGATGCTTTTTCTCTAATGAGAATATTTGGGTTTGAGCCAAATAATTTTACTTTCGGGTGTTTGCTCTGGATTTAATACCTTTAATGCGGAGATGAGCGTTCATGGTTGCAAAACCGCACATTGAGAACTCGCTTATCTTTGAACCGGATCTTTTGTGGGTGTTGCATTACTTGAACCTTAGCTAGCCTGGGGCCTGGGCACATTCTAGGCAGATCAGGCCATCTTGATAAAGCCTAGTGTTATATCTGGCGTGCTTTACTTGGAGCTTGCTTTATCCATAATAATGTTGAGCTTGAGAGTTTCTGCACGGCGTGTGCTTGTGATGAATGGCAAAGATGAGGCGATCCATTTGTTATTGTCAAATATGTATGCTACTGCAAAAAGGTGGGAAGCATGGCTTCCGTTTGGGAGCAAATGAAAATGAAAGGAGTAAAGAAGGAACCGGGCCTAAGTTGGATTGAAAACCAGGGAATAGTTCATTATTTCACTGCTGGAGATTCTCCACATCCCGGCATGAAACTAATTAATAGGATGCTGGAAGTTTTGAACATGAAAACCAGGAAGGCAGCATATGTTCCTAATCATAATGCAGTTCCACTTGATGTGGAACATCTCTTGTCGTTATGCAGTGAAAGACATAACCTTGGGTTAATTAAAATTCCATCTGGGAGACCTATTCACATCATTGAAAATCTCCAAACATGTGTGACCGTCATGCTGGACTGAAGTTAGTATCAACGGGTATCCATCACTTTCTGGATGAAATTCTCTATTCTGGCAATTATTGGGTGATTCTTGATCTTGAACACTATTCTGTCCACGGCCTCGGGTTCAGTGCTAAGAAGCTGGCAGGAACTTGCTCTCTTGTAGGTAATTCTGCATCTTTTATATATAAAAAAAAAAAAAATGCTGTACAGCAGATGACCTGGGATTTCTCTTTAGTAGGGACAAAAATTGTTGATTGGCAATACGTTTATCTATGTGTGCATCCTTGCATGTATATGTGCATGTGTATTTTGTGTATTGACTACAGAAGTAATCCGAGTCTGATATAGATTAGGAACAAGAATCTCGTCTCCTTCTCCCTCTTGAATCTTCAAAGGAAGAATTTTCATTATTTTTCTTGGATTGATTTTTTTTGTGCTTTTCTGTTATTAGGCAACACAAAAAGATATCCTAAAAATTTTGGGAATTATGAGTCAAACCTAACTTAGAATTCTCAGTAAGGGCAATTACCCCTGCACAGTCATATAGTTGACCTCACCCCTGGTGTTGTGCCACAACTATTCTTTCACTAATCTGCAGTTACTTGACAATTCAATGTTCAGGAAACACTGGGGAAGCATAAGAGCTAAAAAGGGGGTAAACAGTAGTCTAATAATTCAAGAAATCTGGGTTAAATATGAAATTCTGCTAATAAAACCCAGTTCCTGGAATGTACCATGTTATTCATTACTCATATATGGGCCAATCACGTATGTTGGTAAGATATTTTGTCTCAGAAGTTTATTTGTTTTTGGATCATCTTTATTTGTTGCACGTGTACTTCTTGGTTTAGCTAAATTACAAGGGAAGACAGCCCTGACAATAGGCTAAAATCTCTGAGCATGTAATCATCTTGATTTTAGGAGATAAACGTGATAAATTAACTGCATTGGACAATATAATATCCACAATTTTGCATTTTGGCTCTTAAGATAACTAAAATTAAATCTAGTTGTAATTTAGAGTTTACAGGATTCAGCATCTTATGAAGTGAACATTCCTTAATTACCAATCAGTGGTGAACTTATAACATTGCCGACATGTTTGGAATGCATTAATTTTTGTGTGTTTGAATGAAATGTTTCAGTGCTGCATGCTATCAATGTTCAATGATAAAACGGAGATAAAAAAATCTTATTGAATATAATGGGATGTCAACTTTTATGTGTGTGTGTGTGTGTGTGTGTGTGAGAGAGAGAGAGAGAGAGAGAGAGAGAGAGAGAGAGAGAAACATGATTGAATGGATATAAATGCGTGGATATTTATATCTTATTGCACAAACACTTGTTTCCTCTGTTATGGATATTTTTACAATATATGACAATAAAATGGAGATATCAGCAATATCTTACAATTCGTCACAGCTCCACTGATCGCAATATTTGGTGTCATATCGCACTGTCAGTAAATGCAGTGTAATTGCTGTATCTATACCATGCTCTACATAAAACTTAACCATTGAATTCATATTTCTAAAATCATCAACCTTTTGACTTTTACGTCATCTTCTGGTTTGGTAAAATATGTTGTAGGTGGTAATGGATTAGAAAAATAATATTTTGCAAGATAACAAGTTTAAAATGCAGGATCTTTGTAATCTGAAACGGATGAAGTTTACTTTTGCATTGCCATAGAGACAGACTTGAACTTCTTACAATTTTGTGCATTGAGGTCATTAGAATATTATCTATTGGAAAGCAACAGTTGATCTTACAGAACAAAGAATTTGATTTGTTGGTAAGGTTAGTCTGAAAACACAATTGACAAACCAACTGCAAAGTTCTCATGATACTCTGTTTCTGCCACTGTCAACTGGTCTGGTTATTCAGCCATTTCAACCAGTTTGAATTATTATTTGACTTCATTCCAATTTTGTCCCAATAAGAATAACTTTTGAGTTCTATCTACCTTTGGATGGTGGATTGTTTTTTTCATCACTTTCAAAGAGATTATCTTTTTCCTTAAATCAACTGATAGCAATTTATGATATATTCCTTATATAAAAAAAAAAAAAAAAAGGAAAAAACACTTTATAATATACACGTATAAGCTAAATGCTACTTTTCCAGGACTGCTTATTGTAAAGATTGCTACTTATAAAAGTAGGAAACTATCCTTGTCAGAGACTTGATGAAGATACTAAAGCTTGCTTCTAAAGTGAGCAAGGCCTAAAACAGTGCAGTATTCCATTTGTGAAAATAGTATTGAATATATCCTTTCAAAATAAAATGAAAAACATAATATATTTTCAATTATCTTTGCATCAAAATCTTTCATTATCTAGCATCAGGAAGTCAATTAATATATTGTCATGTATTTCACTATCTTACCACCTATTACTTGGTGCGGTTAGGTCATAGCTCTAACTGCAAGCAAAAGCTGTCCTTTGTTTTCCCCCCCCCATCTTTTTAAAACAGTTGAATAATTAAAATCTAAAAATCCTATGTGTTTTGGTATCAGGTTGCAGATAATAACTGCTGTGCTGTGAAACCTGTTTCACACTTGGAGTGGAAAAGTCAGCCATAAGAAATGGGACTTGATACTTTGCTTGCAGTCTATGGATATTGCATGGTGAGGTCAGATGCAGAACCAGATTGAATATTCTGAAAGGTAGCTCTGAGTGAAAGCTATATAGCTCGTCATTGTTCGACTCTTCTGGTATGTTTGACTACTGCAAATTCTATTTTGTGTACGCTTTTAATATAGAGTTTATTGGGGTGTCACAGCAGGCTGAAGATATTCTCTTCTGAAATTTTTTTGCATCAGTTCCTCTGCCAGGTTTGGATTTGGGTTTGGTTGAATTTCATCCGAATGGGAAGTCATGTAGACGAGCTGACACAAGATTATTCCTCATTTGTACACTTAACTGCATTTGGGTGTCGTGTGGGAATTTAATGGCTTCATTTTCTTTGATGTATATTGTATAAAAATGGCCAAGGAAAAAAAAATACTGAATAAAAATGAAAGCACAATAATACCTATAGTCCAGAGATGAAACAAGAGCTATTGTATGGCTGTTATCCAACTGATGAAACAGAGTTAGTTTTGAGCTATATATCATGCAGGGAGACCATTCCAATATTCTTCACTATCATTTCCTTGATGGTTGCCCATTCTTTTCACAAGTTTGGATTCAATGCAAATAGAAACAAATTGAGTGTGATGTGATAATGTTGGTATATACACTTGATGAAAAGCATCTATATTTATTATTTCCTCCCCATGGTCGAGCTGTTTGTCACACTTTCAATGGTTTAATCAGTTTAGTCACCTCACAAAGTGTACGTAATTAATAGTTTCCAACCTCTTGAACAAGATCACGTACTAAACAACAGGCTGATTGAACAACTAATCAAAGTGTTGTATTAGGTTGGTACAGGTACTAGAAATATCGAATGTCAACCAACAACGTGAACAATATATTTCCACTTGCCGATCATCGAGGTGAATCTATGGAGCAAGCCCCCCACAAGCTTTTCCCTCGTAAGTTTATTGCGGTAGTACTGTTTGGTTTAGTTTAATTTTTTGATGGCTTTTTATTTCGACCGTACAAGTGGGGAGCCATTGGCATTTAGCAAGATTCACGTTCGGATCATTAGTACTATTATGTCTTATTTTAGAAGTTTAGATGACTCTAATCAAACGTCGACATGACTCAACCATCGCTGCATGCCCCTCCATGTTTAAAGCTGTAATAGGAAATAAAAAAAAAAAAACACAAACAATTAAAGTTAATACTCGCAAACAGCATTATTATTTTTTAATTACAAGGAAACAGAGTTACAGAGGGACCTATATAAAAAGAAAATTTCTAAAAGAAGTTAATATATATATATATTATTTATAGAAGAATTTCAGTGCACTCAAATTCTAAAAAAAAAAAAAAAAAACAGACAATGGGACAAAAGCTGTATTTAACTAAAAAATTTGTAAAACGAGGATCGAAACCTTAAGGGGATGTTTAATATTGGACAGAAATACGCAATGTGGATGATTTATAAAAGAAAATCATGATGTAGGCACTAGAGACAAAGAGTACGTGCGTTCGGATTCTTGGGAAGGAATTAAAGACATCCCAATAATAATAATAATAATAAAAAGGTCTTGGCAGTGCACGCGCAGTCAGGGAGTGGGGCCCATTAAAGAGGGGGGAGGGCAGGCCCACGCACGTCCATGCAAAAATCGTGGAATTTTATGGCAATTTCGGATTCCTTTGCCGGCAACTTCCAGCTGTACGTACCTTACGCCGTCATTGTAAGCCACTCACCATTGCATGCGCCCATAAATTATTAAAAATTTGAAGTGGATTAAGAAGAAAAATTATTAATTGGGTGTTTTAATTTTTTTTTTTTTTGGTCATACTAAGAGGTCTCTTATAAATAGTGTGTTTGATTCACTAAATTTATTAAAGGAAAATACTCTAATAATCTTTTCAATTTGCTCTAATAGCAATGAGAAAAAAATTACCGATAACATATAAGATTGATCATAAATCATCAATTATCTTAAAAATTTAAATTGATGGTAGACCAAAGTCTTGAGATAAAACCATGAGACATATCCGGATTGAATTAAAGTTAATTATAGGATTGAGGATTTCTTTGTCGTTTACACTATACACTTTAAAGGCAAGGCTATGGAATAATCTTGTAAGATAGATGATAGATCGATGGCATGCACATAGACCTTGCAAGTGGGATCGATGGATATAGGTGACTAGCTAGAGTTATACGTATACATTTGAAACGTCCCAAACCTAACTTGGAGAGAGAGAGGGAAAGGAGGAAAAAGGAAATGCAAAAGCTGATCTCCAAGTCAATTTGCGTGTAATTGCAAGTACTCTTTTAGTAGTAAAACCAATAATCTCTTACTAATAATGATAAGAACGAAGAAAGCTGAGGTACGTTTTTCTAAAGAAAGCTATCTCTTAGAATCAGTCGGCCAAGAAAAAGGAGGGTACATTAAAAAAAACTTATACGAAACAAGAAAAAAAGAAAAAGCCCTCGAAATGATGAGGTTTTAGTGATGATGGTGAGTGGGAAGCAGTACTGCTGCAGAAGGAAAAGAAAAAAACAAAAAGGAATAGAAAGAGTGGAATATTTGGGGTGTGGTGACATGCAAAGGTCGATCGGAGTGCGCTGTTTCTGTTACTTTCAATTTATCTCTTTATTATTTTTTTCTTCTTTAGCTAATTAATTAGGTCATAATTTCCTACACATGCATGCATGCTGCTTGTGTACTTGGATTGAACAAAACAAGCGTGCCTTCGCTCTCAGAGATAGATATATATATATATATCATGTGGATGTTGCTGGCGGGGCTGCCCCCAATTTCTTTAACATTCTTTACGTACACTACAACAAATTTTATTTTTAGGTACGAAATATATTTTTGGAGCCAAAATTTAAATTTTATTTCAAAACATGAAAATTTATTTTTTTATTTATTATTATTATTATTATTTTTGTAGAATTAAAGATGACGTCTCTTAAAGAAATTGTTGTAGATCCAACTGATGAATCATTTGTCAACGATGCTTAAATTCTTTCTCAAATTTTTGGATCACGTTTTGGATATTTAAGAGGCTTAAGACATTGCATGAATCCATACTCAACATCATCATTCTCTTCTAAAACCAGATTAAATGGCAACAAGAGTAAAGAATTAGATGAAGCAATACTTGAGATAAAATAATTGAGGTTTAAGGAAAAAAAGTTGCTAACCCGATTAGATCAAACAGCAGATTTAGATACTAGACTAGAAAAGAGGTGGTAATTAAATAACAAAAAAATGTTTGAACACTTCTAATTAATTATGTCCAAAAACCAAATGCCACCACCACCACAATCATAATTCATTTAATTTTTCTTTAATCGCTTTTATGTTATGATGTTCGCAAACATTTGAACAGTTGATGTATATGATTACAATTTGTGTAATATTAATATGGTATTATTAATTAAATTATGATATGTTTGATAAATACTGTTCGAATAGTAAATAACCCGTTCGAAAGGTGAAATTCTGTTTAAAAATCCATTCGAACAAAAATAGACCCATTAGAACAAAAATTCATCCATTCGAACAATATGCGAGAAATACAGTCTGTACATATATTCAAACAATAAAACATTTTTTCGAATAATATTATTATGCGAAACCCCGTTTGAATAGAGAATTTTCAAAAATAAAATATATGTTCGAACGGACATAATTTATGTTAGAACAAAAGTCACTTGAAAAATATAGTGGCTCGAACACAAACATTCTGTTAGAACACTGATCTGTTCATTCGAACATGATCGATCAACTATGGTTATTACTTCGAATAGATATTTCATATTGTTCGAACGGAAGTATCGGTTCAAACCGAATTTTTTCCATTCTAACAGTTGATTTAGATGACTGAGTTTTTAAGATGAAAATTATCTCTAAATACTTTCTGAGACGATCTTTTAGAGACAAAATAGAGATGAAAAAATTTTGTCTCCAAAAATATTTAGAGATAAAATTTAGATTTTTTGAGATAAATTTCTTTTAGTATTGATAGGAGATCGAGTACTACATATGTTTTTTAGATTAGTATACATAGTTAGCTACTACTCATGATAGACCAGTTTCAAGATTACTGCACAAGTACTTTCTCATTTATACTGTACGTACCGCATTTTTCCTACGTACATGATTAGAAAGAGAAAAGGAAAATTATTTTTAGCAGCTTGTTTTACATAGAAGAACGAATTCTGTATATAACATTATGGTATATGACAAATAATTATGTTTTTTTTTTCCTATTTTTACTCTTGTTCGCTTCTAATTCTTACGTTATTTTTTGTAGGGATATTAAAGGAGGTGACGGTCTTTCCGCAGAAAAAGAGTGCTCATTGCCCAATATTGATTTTAAATGCAGGGAGCAGCTGCCCAAATCACTTCGTTAATTTTCTCCTTTTAATAATGCGAAATAGAGAATCATGTTCTAATTAATTTAGACGTGAGAAGCTTACAAATTGCGTTGAAAGAGGGTGCATGCAATGCAATATACTGCGCGCTCATCATCAAAAAAGGAGGAAGTTATACCTGAGAAAGTTGGCCCCCTTTTTATTCACTTTGGAACGATGATGATCAGTATCCCCACAACGTCCCACTAAATTACAAGGGCCATGCCATAACTATCCAACACATGAAGCCTACAAAAAGGCATCTCCATCTCCCATGATCGATTTTATTATCCCCCCCACCAAAGTAGACAGAACCCTACCTTTCTCTCAAAGACCGGTCTCCATCACAAAGATTTCAAAATTAGAAACCATGCATGTTGTGTGTTTTTGTTGTTTGTGCAATGAATTTGTCTAGAGAGAGAGAGTGAGTGTGTGTGTGTATGTGTCTGAGAGAGAGAGAGAGAGAGAGAGAGAGAGAGAGAGAGAGAGAGAGAGAGAGAGAGAGAGATATAGAGAAACTTTTTCTACATGAACCTTAATTAATTTATTAGCTAAAAACGACCTTGTCTGAATCTTGAAGCAAATTTGCATGATCAGAAGTACTTAGGATTTTTCTATTTTTATTTTGAAATTAATATTAAACAATTAAACAACTTAAAGTACTGCTTTAGAATTGTATATAATTAACTAATCTCATGGAGATTTGGGATATTATATGGATTCTTTCTTTATTTTATTTGTATGGTTATCGACATTACATATGATTCCACCAATTGGTGCCTCCACGTAAAAGTCCATATTTGTTGATACGTTACTCTCCATCAAAGAATCTTACTTTGATGATCTCTTCAATTCAACTTATTTTCAAATTAAATCATCCTGAAAATTTTTCTAATACATGAGTATATTTGTATGTCTTTCACGATCGAATACGTTAAATTAATTATCTTGCATTTTATTTGCAAGCTAAGACGTTATTGTATATATATATATATATGTGTGTGTGTGTGTAAAATATTTATGCTAAATAACAGTACCTTTTTCATTATTATTAAGATGAGAAATATTTAGCCATAAAGTAATTATACAAAAAGTTATCTTATGTGCTACACTATATTATGAAGTTATTTTTATTTTAAATTACGTAGATTTTAAGAATTATATGAAACTATATCAATTTGTGTGTTTATTAATTTTATATAATTCTTTTGTGCCGGTAGTACATCTATATTAAGATTCCTTAACGTTGGTATGAAGACCATGCCTACACGCTGATCTAAATAGGTAAAAAAAAAAAAAAAATTCAAGACTTCAAAGACAGAGTCATGGGTGTGCAGCAATATCTCTGTTAAATGTTACCCTACTCTTTTTTGTTGGAGACGACATGGCCGGCCTTGTTCTGTTAAAAAAGAATTGCAGCGATCATTGACTCTGAAATTAGTAACCACGCGTACATGCATACAGAGCCAACGGTAGGCTGTGCAAAACGAACCTGATAAACGCCAAGCACAAATTCTCTCTTTCTCTGTGAAACTTTTTTAAAAAAATCCAACTTTTTTTCATTAAAGAAAAAACCCTTTAAGAATTATCCCCCACGCTGTCACATGTATGGACTGACATAAGCAGTACTCGATCATCATATATATATATATATATACCACATGCACATGCAAACAAACATGCACCTGTTTGATCTCTCTGTTTCTCACTCCCAAACAAATTAAAAAGAAAAAAAGAAAAGTGTAGATCATATATAGTGTATTGGATCACACTCTTTGATAGATGATCCGCTCGATCGTGTTGATCATGATGGCATTGATGATGGTATGATGACGAGATTAAAGTCTATCCCCTTTTATTTTATTTTTCTTTTGTATCTTCCATCGATCGCACTCTTTTACTTAGTGGGTATGAGAAACGCAAACCCCACTAATTTCTGTAATGGCCGGGAACATGCACCTTAAAAAAGCAATTATCATTAGGGGTGTCCCCCCCTCCACCTCTTTATTATTGTTTGCTCTAGAGTACGGTATGCAAAATCAAATCCCATTGACTCTTAAAACGTATGAAATCATCTATCTCCCATCAATATTTGTCACGAGATCAGGATCGGATCGATTCCATGCATATGATTATTACGTAGACAGTACTACCAATACATGATGCTTTATTATATATATATATATCTTCCCATGATCTTCGGCTTCCCTCATCCCTTGGGGATCGTAAGTTGATCATATAATTGGTTGGTACTTTGGTTGGCTACTCTCTTATTGTTTGGGCCTTTTATAATTTACTGACTCTCGATCACTATATCGATCGCTTGGGGCCCCAATTCTGATCAGCTACGTACATATTTTCTTCCCTTTCAACAAGTGGTCATTTCTTATAATAATTCTTTCTTCTTTTTGGTGTCGTTCTAATTCCCATTAGGGTTCCACATTTCATGATGACAGTGCAACTAGCTAGCTAGGAGGGATAGCTTGCTGTTTGGTCGAAAGGAATATTATATGTGCAGCTGGAACTTGGGGATCTCTGGTCATTCTTCCACTGACATATTAGCTGGCCTAGCCTGCTATATACATAGTGTGGTTTATGGACTCAAACAACGATCTAATTAGAAACCATTGGGGCACAGAAAGTTTTAGAAAGCCTGACTCCGGTGAGGGATTATTAATTATTTCAAATCATTTGGCTACTTTATGGGGTTACTCATGTTTACATGACAAGCGAACCCTTCATTGAAAACAAAGATAGAGACAGAATGTACGTACAAGATAATTAGTTTTAGATCTCCTTAACTACTAATTGAATGATGCATGTGCCACACCAAGTTTTACTTGATCATTTCAAGTTTCCAACTTAAAGCAAGTTTATATATATCACTACCACACATCAATTTCATCACAATGCATGAAACATAAATTAAGATCAGTACCATCTCTTTTATTATGATCATGCTCTTACTATCTAATGATGTGATATTAAATGATCAAAAACTATTTATATATTCTGTTTCAAGTGTGGGCTAGCTGATCATCATTTAATACCACACCAAGAGATGTTGAGAGGTTGATAGTACAAAAATTGATGAATAGAATTTTTCAAAAATTAAAAGATTAAATACTTTTGTTCTTATAGCTAGCTAGGCTTCAGTTTATGAGTCATTTATCAATTTAGTATGGTATTAGTAGTGATGCGACCATAATTATATTTTAGTGAGTACAAAATCTAACTAATGAATGTAAAAGAATTATCATAATTGCTACGTACAACCGACGTGTGCAACCGCTGTGTAACTAGTTGACTGCCACACCTGCATCTATCAGAAAAAAAATTTAAAAAAGAAAGAAAGAGAAATTTGAGAAAAGTAGAACCCCAGGAAGAAGATAATTGATTGGACTATAAACATATATATGAGAAAAGTAGAACCTCAGGAAGAAGATCTGAAAAAAGTTTCATATTTGAGTGAAATCATTTTGTACAAATCACATAGAGAATTTACACTGTAAGCATTTCAATCATCTGGGAAGAAAAACGTTATTTGAGTGAGGGCATTTTGATAGAAAGGTGGTGTTGAAACTATGCCGAAACCCATTTTGAAGGAAAGGAAGAAGACCAAGAAAAATACCACAGAGTGGAAGCAACCCATCTTTAGTCATCTTCAACATTTCCACCTTCTTATGGTATGGACAACTAAGACAAAGAACAGTCACCCATCTTCATATATTTATATATATATATATATATATTTATATATATCTCTAGAAATAAGTTCTAAGTCTCCCCTTTTTTTTCTCTCATTCATCTCCTTTCTTTGACTTTCTCCACGATGAGGAGTATAGCATCTTGTTATAGCAAACATGCCGTTAAGGACTCTGATTTGTATTGCTCAGACCCTTCAAACCAGCCTAATCTCTCAACAAAGATGATTCCTTCGATCCCAAATGCAGTGAGATGTATATATAAAGCCAAACTCTCAACCCAAAGGCAACTCCTGGTCACGCTCAATTGGTGCAATGAACTTATGGGCCAAGGCTTCATCATTAACATCGATGACAACACATGCATCCTCCCCCTCCAACTCTAATTCCAGTTGTCAACAATTGCAAAAAACAAAGGCTCGAGAACGAAGATGAGAAGGGAGAATGCCAACAGGAAGGAACACCCACTTCGAAGGAGAAGGGTTATTCAAGAAGGGAGGGGAGACGGGAGAATGTTTGGTTGCAATTCGCATGAGGAATGAAACGGTGTGTTTTGACTTTAAATGAAACACACTGTTTCATCAAACATAAAATCCTGCCCGTGTTGGCTAGATTTTCTTCTACCCCGCCTACTGCAATGTAAAAATGAAACACAATGTTTCATTTAATGACGTGGAGACTCCTCGCCGGTTTATAGGCCAGTTGCAAGAAGTATTTTTCTTTTATATAAGCTAAAACAATTTGATATAAGAGTTTCTACCTTCAACTTTTGAACACAGAAATTCTTTATCCAAAACAAGGTAAATAATTTTTTTTAGTGTGGTGTAGTATTATTAGATTAATCGGCTAGATTTTTTTTTTTTTTTGGAGTTTGAGTTTCTTTTTAGTTTTACATTATAAAAATTCTATGTGCAGACACTTTTGCATACTCTTTTGCGCACTCTACTAATGTGATTGATTGTGCACTTTTTTAATATAAAATAGTTATTTTAGTCAATTACATTAATAGAGTGTTTAAGGAGTATACAAAAATAACTATATGTAACAAAATTCTTTATATTTTGAGCATACTAGCTATAATTTAATAAATTTTGTTTTGTTTTTGAGTGAAAATAATCTTTTAATTATAGTCTGATAACAAAACAAAAATCTCTACTTCACCTAATTTAAATGAAACATTTTACACGTTAGATTCACTTATTAAGTAAACATCCACTCACTAGTGTGGAGAAAATGTTAAATATATACTCCCTATATATCATTGAACTCACCTCCGGCCTTCCATAACTGTATGTTTTTTAGGCAGTTTGTGACTTAATTGTCATGTTGCTTTTAACCAAATTTTTGTCAACTTTCAAGGTGCAATAATAATTTATAAATGGTTAATGGAAACTTTCGCCACCAGTAATAATTTAATTACAATGAGATGAGAGAGAGATCGGGGAAAGGTATAAGCTGGAAGAAATGCATGGGGCCGGTGCCTATAATCTTGAAAATGAAATTTGGGTAGAAAGACATCGCCGTCAAGGCCCCTTGCTTACATATATGCTTTGATTCCAAGCTTAAGTCATTCCATGCCCATGCACTGTCACCAGTACTACTGGCCACGCTTTCCAATATCTCAGGCTAGCTAGCTGCTTTTAGAGAGAGAGAGAGAGAGAGAGCGAGCGCATGACATACATATGTCTGAATTCTAATCCCCCCGGCTGGAACAACTAGAACTTTTTCCTGCATTTTTCGTCCGTATAGGGTTTGGACAAAAACTATATAAATATATATATACACGCATTAACATAAAAAAGAAGATGATAGAAATTATTTATCTGAAGCTTGAAGCAAACTTCATTGCCTATAGATCATGATCAGCTGCAACGACGAATCTAAAAGCATTGTTTACTTTAATTTTTGAGACAGATCAAGAAAGTGATCATCATGCATTCGATCGGCCTAGAATTGTCTTACTAATTTTAGTACGGCCTCTATCTCCAACTATCCAAAACTTATAAGGTGGCTCAAATTAAAAATGCTCCTCATTATTATGGCTTTCCATCTGTATATAAAAATGTCATTGTTTCAGTTAGAGAGTCGTTGATATAACTGTCTTTGAAAAGTCCCTTTGTTTCGAACCAAGGTTTTTCTCAGAGAGAGCGAGAGAGAGAGAGAGAGAGAGTGTGCGTTTAAACGTGTTTGATGGGATGGAAAGAAACTGGCCAGCTTTTCCAGGATGAGAGGCAGCCAGCCAAGAACAGCCACCATTGCACTTCAATTTAGAAATCAGTACTCATTTTGAAACTTTCTTTTCACCATAACAGAGGTTTTAAACCAAAAAGAACAGGAAGAGGATGGATAGACAATTATTCTGATTCCGTACACAGTATGTGCAATGAGGGTGGGAGGCACATGGCTAAACAAAGCCCACGTTGCTGTGCTAACTAGCTTGTATATTTTCTCAGGTTGTGGGGAGACAACATCATGCATGCCCAAATTAAGTCCCTATAATTTATTTCTTTATTTGTTTATAATCCCCTCTTAATCATAACCTATACCCAAATGTACGTGATCCGTCTCATTAATAACTCATTATTGACAGGTAATGCATGTCATTATGCCCGACCAGTACTTATGTGGGCACTCCCCCCCTCTCTCTCAAATTCAGGCATGATCTCATGAAAATATTCATCCATACTGCAGTCCTCTGTTTGATATATATATATATATATATATATATATTTATAATAGCAATTAGTGTCAAAGGATGATAAATGTTACTTCATTTTCTACTCAGAAAGCATCTCGATCGCTAAAAGTACCCATAGCATAAAAAACTTTTAGCTAGGAGTATATATGATGATCATCATCAATATATAAGTAATTCTAAGCTAGGCCATTTTTTATGGCAATATTGATGTTTCCTTCAACAAGTGAGAGCCTGGCCAATTGTATTTGTATGGATGTCGACGGAATAAAACACGTTTAAAAACTCTAATTCCTTCCAAATTTGGCAAAAGAAACCTGCAAAAACTGTCTTTCAAGCAAATTAATGGAGACAAAACTGGCAGCACTTAAGTTGTCTCTTTCTTGCTGTTTGATCATCTATACAAGGAACCTCTATTAGGGCTAAAAAGGGCCTTTTTGTGATATTCCAAAAAGAAAAGAGTTTTTCTAGTAAATTTATCCTTGAAATTTGCCCTAAAGTTGTTAGCTGGCCGAAGAACCCTGCCCTAAAGTTTTCCCTATAGAAAACAGGTGGAACATATATTTCATCTTAAGAAGAAAAGTCAAAATAAAAATATATATCGATCAGTACTACAGTTCGACCTCCTCTAGAATAATAAATATTCAATCTAACTGACTGACCACCATCTCTCTCTCTCTCTCTCTCTCTCTCTCTCTCTCTCTCTCTCTCTCTCTCTCTCTCTCTCCCTCTCTCTCTCTCTCTCTCCTGCGCCTATTTCATCTCCGCAAGCTTCCAAACAAATAAAATTCATGGAAAGTGAGATTTGCAAAGTTTCTAATTCTCCTCTTTGTTCTCTGATATGTCTATGATGAAACAGCTTATAACAACAACAACCACCCTTATCTGGTTAATGGGCATCTCTCTCTTTTTTTGTTCCACAATCCCAAAACATTCTCATGGCTCCAGCGGATCATGATCCCTCTCTCACATATAAAGCCCACAATATCCCAGGATCTTCATTAATCCATGGCTTGCCTTGAGACCGGGTACAAGCTGCTCAACAATTATACGGAAGACAATCACCGAAACTGGCGGGTCGATATCCCAGGCAACCGGATATGACGTCCATGGTTCCAGCTGCTCAAACCCTCTCTAAACAACAACATCTTCATATTTCCGGAGATTATGCTGGTTGTGGTACTGGTGCTAATTATAGAGAAGATTTTGATCTTATGAGCGGTACTGTAGAAGGGTATGCATACTTTAGTACTGAATCTTGCTTAGGATCTGATCCTGTGGTCGGTGATCAGAATATGGCTGAAGATGAATCGAGAACTAACAGTAGCCTTAACGAAGCGGCGACGAGCTCAAAGGATCTTATTCATCAAGAAGAGAGGGATGAAGGGTGGCTAAAATTGAGTATAGGCGGTCACGCCGCCTGCAGCCATAACAGCAAGCATGATGATCATCAGGCAAACCCAACGGCGAGAAGAGGTTCCGGGTCGATCGAGCTTGATCTATTGCCCGGTGGCAGTACTTCTCAGCAAGCAAGGCCATTAGCTCCTATCTTCCATGTTCCCGAATTTAGAGTTCCTCGTGCCACTAGTTTTAGTACATCCTTGTTTTTTCAGCACCCGGGAAGTAGTACTTCAAACTTTCCTCATCACCAAGAGATTAACTGGGCGGCGTTTAGGCCAATTCGGCATAATATAGGGAGTACTGCTTCTTCCTCTACATCATCGTCTTCTTCCTTGATGCCATTCGGGTCGTATTTTGCACAGCCGCCGCTTCAGCTCCAATCTATGATGGATGTTGCCGGGCCGAGCTTAGATTTTAGAGTTATTGATCCTCCTCGGAGGCCCCATTCGGGCATTTGGTTTATGCTACGAGCATCCCAGAATCAGTTAAGTGCATATTATATATCTAAAAATAGAACAGCTGGTAACAAATTTCGATCAATTGATCAAAATATATCTGGTCCAAAATTAATTTTTCTGTTCTCTTCTCCTATAATATCTGTATATTTGGAAGCTAGGCATAGGAATATAATTTGTTTTGTAACAGTTTTCACTTGGTTTCTCATTAATGCAGAACAAAAGAACCATTTTTGCCTCAGATACCAAAGAACTACCTGAGAATCAAGTAATATATCATATCCTCTTTGATTTATCTTCACTTCGTCTTTTTTTTTCAAAAAAAAAAAATCTAAAGCCTTTCTTTTGAGTTCACAAATTAAAACTGAAGTTTCTCTCTCCCCTCCGTCTCTCTCAGCTCGATCGTTACTTATTTCGCTTTTATATGTTTTGGCTTTCAAATCTTCAGGGATGGAAGGATGACAGTTCGATTATTAATGAAGTACTTGGTCAATAAGCTGAAACTGGATAGCGAATCAGAGGTATTTAAATCCATTACCGCAACTTGATCTACTTTTCGTTAGAAATGCTTATATATATATGTTGGTGTTTGATTGGTTCCATGAGCTAGCTAGCTTATTGCTTCTTCATTTTGGTTATTATATATATATATGAGTGTGTGTGTGTGTTCTGACGATTAATGACAAGACATGTATGGGTGCATAGAATTAATAGCAAAATGAACCAAACCCAATCACAGATTTTATCAATCGACTAATTTAATTAGATGAATATGGACATATAGTACTTGTTGTTAGAGGCATGAAAGAAACAGCAGAACTAAGAATTTCTTTATTTCTTCTGTTAAAATCACATTTCTGAATTAGGTGGGAAGTATATATCTGGGGAGGAGCCATCTTCACCTTTTGGATTATTAGCCTTTCAAGTTTGAATCTATTATAAGTAGAATTTGGCTTCAACTGAGAACTTTTCTAATCATGAAAAAGATCGCCATTTCCAAATTGGTCTTAAGTTTTGAGGTTTATATGCTGCGGACATTTTGGTGATGGATTTAGGTGCATGTAAAGTTCAAGTGGAGAAATCTGGACACAACTTTAGAAAACTACCTACCACCCACTTTCCACAAACCCTAAAACAATACTTCCATGGAAAACAGGAGAAAGCACAACCAAATTCAAAACGCCATGTATATATATATATAGATACAGATCCGGACACACACACACGTTCAGACGATACACATATACATGTATATAGAAACACGTACAAACAATGATAGAAGACATCTCCTAATTCTACAATTATAATTGTAATGGCTTTCTGATCATCAAGTATAACCACAATAACACATGTTTTGACCCTTTGTACGTAACACCTTCATCATGCAAGTCTAGATATCAATAACAAGTTAAATTATATATAGGTTTTCTTTTTTTTTTCTTAAAGTCAATCTAGCCAACAGGCCAGGATACTCCAACAAAATTAAGTTCTAATCCTAAGTACCTGGCTAGCAGACCTTTAGATAACCATTAAAATTGAAATCTCTCATTAAACTCATGTAGGCCTGAAAATATGAACGAGTAATTCTAAAATGGGATGAAAGGCTTTTAAGGAACTTAGTCATGCGACTGCATGTTCGTGGAGCTAGCTAGCATTCGTCTTGATAGTTGGCATATATATGCATGCGCGCGCGCGAGCGCACACATAGATAGATATATATATATATATATATATATATATATATATGAGAAATGATATTTGCAGTTGTGGTTGTGCAAGCGGCGTGCAGTCGTTTTGAAAAAAATGAATTAATATGAGACCCGTATGAAAAAAAAAACTAACTTTTTAATCATGGACTCCACTCTTTTTCAAAGCGATTGCGCGGCGTTTGTAATTCCACTATATATAGCATTGCCACATATATATATTATATATATGAGGTAAGAGAATCACAGCGCTTTAAATGGAATGCTAACACCCTACTGGTATTTCACATCTGTTGTGTACGTGTCTGTGCCTGTGTGTGTGGGTGTTGTACGTTTTATGTGGGGGGCGGGGGGGTGGTGGATGGCTAGCTAGGATATAATTAGTATAATTAGCCAGTCGATCGATCCATAGTAATGACCAGCTTCACCATGCTTGCAAGTACTACTCTTGCTGCATGGTAGGCTTAACCATATAAAATTCCATCAATCAGAATGTAATTAATTTTGGTAAGTGTAAATTATTATAAGCAAATTATGAAGAGGATCGAATTATATATATATAATACATTTAGGGAGGTGGAGTTTTGAACTCTACACCTTTATTTTAGAAGCTAGGATAATACCAATAAAGCCACATGTCTTTTGGCGATGATGGAATTATTATATGACTGAAGGTTGTACAGAGTTCTTGGTAATGCTTATAATGATATATATATGTGTGTGTGTGTGTGTGGAAGTAGTACGTACCACACGTAATATATTCAATTAATAAGTAGTACGTACTTCGATGATCTATACTTTAATAAGCACTAGTTTAGCTAGCTAGCTTGTACGAGATCATACATATTGGTAAAAAGTGACATGATTTTTCTAATAGATACACAAAAATTAACGTTGTCATGTCCCCGGCCACTTTAATTATGATCATGATCATACGCTTCATGTACACTCCTGCATGCACATGCATCGAAAGCCAATATTATTTCTTTCCTAGCTAATTATTACTATAAAATATTTTAAGTTCTTTTTATATAAAATACTTGAGCACTATATATATATATATAAACTTATGGCTATATATGAAACAATATATATAATTCAAGTATAATATATATATATATATATATATATATATAATATATATATATATATATATATATATGTTACTTGAGATTTTTCTCTGCATGAAGAATTTGATCTAGTACCTAGCTAATTGGGAGCCATATATAAATTATGACTAGTCTCGATCGGTTTCGCAGCTGATCATTGCATTCAAGTATTTAATTAAAGCACATGTCCACCATTAATTTCAGTTGTTAATATATATAGTTTGAAACTTGAGGTACTTAAATTTCTAAGGTTGATTAAGGTCGGTCGAGAATCAAAACATGATATTCTATATATACCCTTATAAGTACTATATATATATAGGCAGTATGTAGTAATGACCGAACAGTTTTTCAAAGACCTACTTATAATTAATTGCAGTATGCGTATAAGTTTAATTTAATTTAAGAATAACATATATATAATATTTAATTCTTAATTATTTCATACATATTATATATATATACTATATAGCTATCTGATTATTTGGCTTTTGTTGTTTTTCCTTTGGGATCGGAAATTTAGCATATATATATATATATATATATATATATAATAACTTATATTATCATATATTAATGTTATAGGTTAATTTGAGTTTGCGTTTAAGCAGTATATTTTTCTATATGTATGCGTGCTTGGGGAAGGTTCATCACTTTAATATGATATTATAAGAAAAGGAGAAAATTATCTAGAAATTAACTGGATATATAGTATAAGCTAGCTACGTACAAGGAGTAGTACTAACTACTGCATGCAGAAAACAAAGACAAACAATATATATCTGTTAATATATAGCAGAATTTCAATCTTTTACATGATCATCTGCGTACGTACGTACACACACACACACACATAGTATTCTTACCACTGGCGGCCGGTTCTTGAACTTCATATCATATAGAGCCATTATAAGTTGTTGATGCATGCAAATTGTAAAATTCAATTAAGGACATGTTAAAATCACGAAGATGTAAAACCAAGTAGCTAGCTATATATGCATGCATGCAGTAGCCAGCGTTAGAGAAAGTATATATATACTAATTCCGTATTAATGTTTCCTTGAACGTCATGCATATATGCCATGAAGTAATTAGGAGATTTTAAGATAGTATTTTTTTATTTTTTATTTTTTATCACTTACATGAAGTTCTTAATGAAACCGATAATGCAACAACCATGAATCAAAACTAGAATCCTAACACATACACAAACACCTAGCTATATGACGATACACCCATGCATATACTGCATGATGAATATAATATTTATTCGCCATCACTAACTTATAACTACGTTATTAAGGTCAAATTGTGCCATAGATAGGCAAATTCTTCATGGATTGGACTCACTAGCTTCTAAGATATTCTTATATATCTAGAAAACTCCATGCAGCCCCGCATGCAGGATGGATGCCAGCCCCGATCATGATCACCTTAATTTCGTTCACATTAATGTATGCAACTTAATACATATATAGCCAATTATGATTAGGTTTCCGATCATCAGCTAGTGTGAACTATACATATGAGGGTCAACTACCTACATTTAGCAGCCACCCTTAGCGTAAATTTAGGAGGACTTCTCTTTCCAATTATCTTTGTCTTTTGGTATGCTACGATCCCTGAATGCAATCCATTATGTTCATGCATACATACATACATATATATATGCTCATTTTTCTGTTTTTTAAGTGATAATCACTAGCTAGCCACAATAAATTAGAAGCTAAATTACCTTTTAATTACATGGAAGATGAATGCCAGTACTCACTCTTAGGGCAATTATAATCAATGTAGGAAAAGCGAAAAGATATCTCAATTCCAAGGTAGGAATAGGCCCTCCTTTATTAACCTAATTAATATCTAAACGATCTTCAACCTGGATTATATATCTTGGCCTAGCTAGTTGACAGAACTCATTCATGACATAGAAAAAAAAGAAACGAAGTTATTGCTATAGCACATCCAAATTAATCATATCGTAGGGTCATGAAAACCACACGTGTGGAGTACATGTGGAAACTGTCACTCTCAACTCCCCATGATATGTATGCTGCATGCTTAGCTAGCTAGCTAATATGTATTATATTTCGGTCCCTTTCGTCATGCTTTCGCTTCTTTCAACTCAGCTTTCCGACAGCTAATTGTAGGCCCTTCTTCTCTAATTTTCCTTTCTTTTTCCCCATCGATAGTGCTTGAAAAGGCACGTCAAAACCTTAAGTGGTTCGCCTTGGTGGGATTTAAAAGACACCATTATCTCGACCAGAAGCAATCGAAGAGAATATATATATAATATAAAGACGAAAGAATCTTAATCATCTAAACATAGATTTTTTTACGTCGGAGGAAAGCAATGCATGAAGAAGAAATCAAGAACAGAATCATTGCAAGTTGTTGAAAAAAAAAACAACAAAAAAGAAAAATAAAATAAAAAAACGCATGACACTCAGATAAGATCCAATTTAAAAGAAATCAGCATATATTGTTGGTGAATAGGATGCATGCACAACTGAAACTATATAGACATATATAATCCTTACTAGCTAGCTAGGATATATAATTAAATAGCTAGCGACCCTTTCAAAAACAAGGTTTTGCCAGGTCTTCCTCGGCAACTACTACATATAAATATATATATAAATATATATATATATATATATATATTTATATATATATATATATATATGTATGGAGGTTCCACAAAGGAATATTGACCAACATGTTAGGGCTTCTTTTTTTTTTTTTTTTTATCTCCCGAAGCAACGTGAATGAGACGTGCATGAAGATGTACGTTTGGAATTAGTGTGTGTGTATGTATGTATATTATATAGTTTAGCACTTAGGAGGTTTAGAATATAATAAATTAATAATCGTGCAACATTCCACGCCATGCTTTTTGGATCCAAACTTTGTAGTACTATATGTTATTGTATGCTTGGATATCGATTGTGGAATAACAATATATTAAAAAAATAAATAATTAAAGTCCAAGGTAGCATCATATATTTTGGCTTACGAGCAAAGTGATCTGGACCATGGGACCCCTTTAATGATTAAAATTGGGCAGTTCAAGATCGTGGGGGATATTAGTAGGGCAGCCCTCGAAGGTGGGATGACCATTTGGCTACCCTCTCATGACCTATAATTTGAGGGATCTTCGAGTAATAAGGAAAAGAAAAAAAAAAAAAAAGGGAATTTTATGGTTAAAGTAGACGTAACAAAGATTTTTATGGGGCCGGTAGCATGGAGAAGACGTACGTAAGCTATTGACAAAGCATGACTTCATGAGTACCTACATTAAATATATATATTATATATATATATGCTGTATGATTTTTAATATTTTTATTTTTATTTATTTTTTTATTTTTTTATATTAATGATCATGCAGATATGATAGCTATATAATTGTCTTGATCTGGTATTATTTATCCTTACTTACAAGTGACTTAAAAGAGTACGTTAATATTATTGGGTATATATATGACCAATCGATCTCTAAGATCAGATGTCGATATGAGGGATGAATACATGATGAGATAATGCCAATAACGTACTAGGCTAGCTAGCTAGCGATCGCGAAGTTAACTTAAAAAGAAAACTTAAGAAATTAATTAATTAATTGCTTCTTATCACCATCAAGTGGTGAGAAATCGTTGTAATTTATCCACGAGAATTATGATATTCTTGTCATCATTCTAAAGCTACATGATCATGATGTTGTATAGTTTTGGACCACTATTAATATTAATGTACGTATATTTTACTTCTTTTTTAATTATCACTATATATATATATATATATATGCCTAGCTGTAATTAACATGACGACGTATTTAATTTAATTAGTCATGTATGATGTTGATGGGTACAGATACAGATAACATGTAGAGGGCAAGAGCTTCAACCTTTCTTGACGTTGCAGCATGTAAGAGATAACATATGGCAGTCGATTAATTCTAGTCCCCAGAGGCCGCCGGAAGCAGTACTGACTTTGCTTCCTCCAGGCGACTCCTCCTCCTCAACCACGGATGATGACCACGTCATGGTCTTGTACTATGGCAGGAGTGCAGCTTGAAATTATTCACGAATATTAATTTATATTAATATTCATTCACATATATATAAATAATTATATGTTAATGTACGTATCTCTGGTTAATTTATGATAACTTCTTTCTTTTTTTTATCATCTTCATCTTTTTTAGTTTTTTTTTTTTTTTTTTTTTATATAGTTTTTTTTTTCATTATATAATATTTGATCGAGAAAATAGTCTGGAATACCCAGAAATTAACGATCGATGTTTATGGTTCTGGGGTCAATATATACGAAAATTTTGTAATTTCAGGCTATGCATTATATGTGGGGGGGGGCTTGGTATTCAATTATTATTATTTCTTTTAACAATGTGTTATGAACAACGACATACAACTCAAAACTCTCACAGCAAAACGAGGCTACAGCATGCAGCAACGAGTTGAAGGAATATGAGGAAGCAATCATGATATTTTTAAGCAGCAAATTGAGATAACTTCACCATAATCATCTCTTAATATGCCGCCAACCAATTGGATAAATGAGAAATATGTTCGCAATCGAACTTTCCAAGTGGGCTACGGAGGGAAAATGACGATCCAATCTTGGGGATGCTGGCCCAAATAAATAAATAATTATTATGCACGCTTAGGGTTCGGCTTTATCTCTTGGGCCGGTAATTCTGCCCCGCATTCTAGAGAAGAGAAGGAGTTGTTGGATGGCCCAGCAGGCCTATTTGCCTAACTTGGACTGAAGCAAAAAGAATTGAAAAAAAATAAAATAAAATAAAATCATTTTGAGAGCATAGGCAAGAGCTCAGAGTCCATCTCTGCTTTCATCTGATTTTCAAACCACCCTGGTTATTTCACGAGGCTCAAATGACCAACATAGTTGCATGGGCGGCGCTTGCACAGAGATGGAAAACCGGAGGAGAAGGCAGATAAACCAAGAATCCATCAGCTTCTTATTATTATTATTAGTATAAATAAAATAAAGTTTTATTAAAGCAAGAAGAATCGATCAAGTTCTTAACAAAAGATGGGTGATAAAATGAAGCGTATCTGGTCACTAATCTCAGTCTCGACCATTATTATATTCATGTCACCCTGTAAAGGAAAAAAAAAAAAAAAAATCTCTTGGACAAGGCACCGTGTAAAACTGAAAATAGGACCTGAGCTGCCAAAGAAACTTGTCAAGACCAGGCAGGATATGCAGCAACATAGGCAGGCTTAAGCGTTCTAAAAATAAGGTTTACATGCACATACAACATTACCATCTTTCCCAGAAACGTATTTTATGATCTTGATTTATGTCCATGAATTTGCAATAGAGACTCCATAGACTGTCACTTAGGGTAGAGACCAATCTTTTGTAGGTAACAGTTTTATGCAAAAGAAGGCCTATATAATGAATTAAGCCAATCAAGCATGGAAGAAAGAGTGATGCTTACATGAGAATACCCAGAGTCTTAAGATTGAACAAAAGCTCATGCAATGATTGAAAAATTAATCAGATAATACACCTCTACCTACATCTTTTGCTTGGCACCAGCAGCTAAAGTTAGAACAAAAGATAATAATAAAATCAAAGAATCTAAACTGGAATCAACCTAAACGCAAAGTGCCGGTCAGCTAAACTCAGCACCATAACATGAGAGGGGCCCTACCATTCTAAAAGGTTGACAAGTTATTATACTCTTCCAATCCAGACAAAGTGAAAGGGACCTCAATCTATGTGACAAGAAGCTTTTATTGGATCAGTGAATAGCCCAGCATTGGGGCAGGGTGAAACACTTGATTTGAAAATCAATATCTACTCTTTCTGGAAGCACAAAAGAATTTATCAGAGAAGCACAATAGTCAAGTTCTCAAAAGCGCAGTCCTGAACCAAAACAAAAACCTTATTCGTTGGTAACTGAGCCATAACAGAACATTACTAATTAAGGTTTTGGTCAGTACTTAAGATGCAACATAAGAGGAGCCATTCAACATCAACCGATTCTGATTGTAAAATACTGAGTTATCTTAGTTACAAGATAGTCAACCCAATTATCCTAAACATCAGGATACGTTCAGCAGACTCTATGCAAGATAATCGAGCGAAAGTGATTAATGAAACTATCACTCAGCTTGTATGAATTCCTTGCTCCTCTAAAACCAGTTTAGAGCCAGCACTTACAAAAAAAAAAAAAAAATACCATTGTAGAGTCAACAGCATTTGAGATGGGCAGGCAAGAAGCGGATGTGACCAATGATTAGAACCACAAACCAACGCAATGAGAAGCCAATATCTCAATAGGATCAGTAATTGAAGCATATAAAAGCCCAAAAACTTAATCTTAGACTTGGAGAGGTCAGATGAGATAATAAGTAATAACCAACCTCACCAAACAGGTATTAAAGACATTACACCAACATAGTATGATATTTTTACTTAGAAAGTATAAAGGAGATACCATAAGTATAGTGACCAGCTGATTTTTATACAATAACGAATAATCTTAAAATTCTTATCGAACAAAGAACAGATTCTAAAAGTTTCAAACATTCTAAAAATTACATATAGTTTCTTTTCATTCATTAGTAAACATATCAAGAAAGAATAGCTCATGAAAGAAAATCCTCTTTCCCGGATTTCCTACAACAATTCATTAGTCATACATAGCATCTCAAGTACCATTACCAAGGGAAAGATCAACATACAAAACTGCTCCATTTCAAAACTGCTAACCAACAGAAGGAAACGAGATTATAAATATAATCACCTTCTGGTTATTATTAATATCATCATCAGCAGCAGCAGAACGAGGCTCAAACCATCTCAGTCATGCATTTTATCCAATATTTCAGCCATGACCGAGGGTTTATAAGATTAAGATTACAGCTACATTCTTTTTTTCCTTTTAGAACTGAAAGAGAAAATACTCACGAAAACCCCTTGCGAAGCTTTTGAATTGCGGAATACATTTTGCGCCTGGAGCCAATGGCGTTGATTCCCATATCCTTGAGATCCTCCAGCGTCAACATCGGCAAAACATCGTCGTCTACCTCATGTATCTCAAACACCGGCGCGTACCGACTCAACCCCAATTCGAACAGCCACGACCTCACTCCCTCGCTCGTCACGCACTTCCGGTCCCTCGAATCAGACTCGGGGAAGTTGTCCAACTCAACGGCGTCGTTTTCGCGACTCTGCGAAGCCCTAGCGCGGCCTTGCCTTCTAAATCCGTACCACAAATCGAGCTCCACATTGTCGACCGAGTGGACTGGGCTGTGGTCCTTCTGCTGACTGTCCGAGTCCGGATCGAAATCTCTAAATCCTTCGTTTTGGTTGCCGTCTTCTCTGCTGTCGCCCTCAGCCACGGCTCCGTCTTCTATTCTCGTGGCCCAATTAGATCGGACCCGCTTCGTCGCGCCCCGCTTCGCCTTCTTCCGGTTCGCGAATTCGAGATTCCCGTCGCCATTTTGGTTCCTATCTTCTGGAGGCTCCTGGATATCGTGGTAATCGCCGCCGTTGACGAGGTTGGTAAGGGAACGAGCCTTCACCGACTTAGAGGAGTGCTCCTTGGGGAGCCTCAAGGGATGTTGCTTGTTTCTTCGGACGTGAGACTCGTACGAGAGAGTGGCTGGCTGGTCTCCGATTTCGCCTAATCGTACGCTGGGCCGGCGTTGCCGTTTCGGGGCCAAAGCCTGTCCGGGGTTGTCGGTCGACAGTACGGCAGTCGTCTCTTCTAATGCTGTTGTCGTGGTTGCGGTTGCGGCTGTTGGGCCGGCGGTCATTAGGGCTTCTGGTGGTTGTAGCTCAGCTGCCATTACAGTGGGTGTGTAGGAAGTCACAGAGAGCCCGAGTCACTGTGTGCCCAAGCGTGCGCAGGATAAGGCTAAGTGGTACACACGGGGGAGATCGTCTTTGAATGTTGTCTTCCACTCTCCGCCGTTGGATCGGCATTGAAGTTCGTGCACTTATTTTTTTTTTATTTTAAGTTTTTGATATTTAGTAGGTTCATGAATAAAAGAAAATGGCCCGGACCAGAGAAGTAGGGCTGTGCAGACCTGACTAGACGATGGGCCAGGCAATTTTAATATTGGGCTTGAAATTAAACTCTATCTAGCCCGGCAATACTCTTTAAATTTTGAGAAATGATATTTACAGTCGTAGTTATGCAAATGCCATGCAGTCGTTTTGAAAAAAATAAATTAATATAAGACTCACATAAAAAAAATTAACTTTTTAATCGTAAACTCCACTCTTTTTCAAAACGATTACGCGATATTTGTAATTCTAAAATTGTATGTAGCATTGCTTTTAAATTTTACTATTATCTATAATGAAGAGACAGCAACGCAAAACGAGTTACACAATATCTTGAAAATTTTTATGAGAAATGCTTGGTATTTCGATAATAGATCTTGAGCATTTCTTTTGATATTTTTTTTTATTATATGATTAAGTAAATAGTTTTTATTAATATTGTGAATTTTAATTTTTTTAATATTTAAGAGTATTTTAAAAATACATGAAAACAAAAAAACTAAATACATAAAATTTTACATTTGTTAGGATCCAAATTTGGGTCCGGAGTATGTGGCTATAGAACTACTTATTTTTTATACGAATAATAATAAATATTATAAGATCTATTTTATCTGTCAATTTTCTAATTAAAACTTTAGTAACATTATATGTTTGCCTTAAATAAGTAAATAACTTTAATGGAAGTTCTCATGCACTGTTTGCTGAACCATACTAATCTTGCTGGATTTATGAAGAAAAATGTATCATATATACTTTTTTAAAAATAAGCACAATTTTGTATGACTGGTCATGAATTTTTTCTTTTCAGAACTAAGTATCCCAAACTTTTCATCCTTGCTTTTGCACACCATTTTTCATTTTCTAAATAGTAAAAATCCTTTTTACTAATTTTAAAAAATAAAAATACATCAATATATTAATAATCACTTTTTTAATTATTAAATAAAAAATTAAATATATGAACTGTAGAAACAAAAACATAAGACATTCTATCATTTTCCACGTACCTTTCCACTAATGGTGTCCGTGTACCATTCTTTTGAATTTTGAGTGACTGTTACAATGGAAATGCATGCTTTTGAGTCTTGTGACAAGATATTGTACGTGCTTGAATGTCCCCGTAAGTCTCGTGGTCATGTCCCCAGAGCCAACTCCCGCTCCAGGGGAGGCAATCACGCCCATTGCTGAAGGCTTACAAAAAATAAGGCCTTAAAATAAAGTTTTAAAAAAAATATAGATTGACATAAAATGTCACAAATAAAAATATTGCATAAAATAAAATAGAATCCAATTAGTAAAGTAATTGTTGGAAACTCTATACCATTAATCTTTGACGTTAAAGGTTATGTTTAGATGTTGAGATAAATTAAGTTTTGAATAACAGTATTTTGTAGATCTCATTAAGTTATGTTTAACTTTTTAAAATTGAAATGAGTTTAACTTTTTAGGTTAAAATGTATGAAATATGTTGACATGAATTTAATTTTTTATAAAAAATTAAAAAGATAGTAAAATTAGTTTGAAATGAATCGAGTTTAGTTCAAACCAAACACAACCTAAGAGTGGCATCCCATAAACTCTACATCATACATGAACGTATACAAATATAAATGAAAATATATTATTTATAAGTTCCATATCATACAAAAGATTATGAAGTAAACTCAAACTTCCCCACCATAAATAGGCATGGTTCCTCATTTTTTTAGTGCAACCACAACATAAAATGAATAATACTTCATGGTTTACTATTAGCCACGAAGAGTTTTGTTACGTATAAGTAAAGTCGAATACTAATTTGCGTATTAATATTAATTTTTTCATATTAAAATTTTAAATTTATAGTGTTTTCAATAAAATTTACTTTTTAATCAATCAAATTAGATTAGTGCACAATTATATTTGTAACTAGATTTTTCCAGACACATATAGTGAAGTGAATTAAGAGATGGCTAGTGGCTTAACTATTAAGATAAGAGAAATGATATTTACAGTTAAAGTTGTGCAAATGCCGTGTAGTTTTTTTGAAAAAGGTGAATTAATATGGGACCCACGTGAAAAAAAAAACTAACTTTTTAATTGTGGATCTCACTTTTTTTCAAAGTGATTGTACGGCGTTTGCACATTCTACAACTATATGTAGCATTACTTTTAAGAAAAATATAAATATTTAAATCTATTTATTTCTATTAATTTAAGTTTTTGAGACAAATAATGTTTTCACATAATATTTGAGTAGAAGTCATAAATTTAAACTTTGACTTTCAATTTAATTAAATATTTCACATATTAAACTTATTTATTGAGAGGAACTTAGCTTAAATTTTTGGAACAAATTGTGATTTCAAAAAACATCCGTCAATCTGTTTTTGTTGCTCTCTTTGGATGGCATTAATATAATAGTTTTAAAATTAAATGGCATGGGCTTAGGAAAAAAAAAAAATTAAATGGCATGGATGCATCACTCTTGTATGTGCAGAATGAGGTATAATTAAAACTCCAGTATCTGGAGTAATAAGCCCGTCTAGCTCAGCCGGTAGAGCGCAAGGCTCTTAACCTTGTGGTCGTGGGTTCGAGCCCCACGGTGGGCGTTGATTTTGAATCCTCTATTTCTCTGTTTTTTAAGACTTTTTTTCTCTTTTTCTTTTGGAATATCCCTTTTATTTTTATCTTATAGTAAAAATAATATAGCCAAGTGGAGCGCCAATGGGACTCGCACCTGACAATGCCAACAAAATCCCTGTCGTGACAGTGCCAACAAAATCCCGCAAAACCCAATCCAAAGTTGAAAGGACCAACCTTTACACGTTTACGCCCACTTGCCAATCTGTTCACGACTTGCCCAGCCTTCTCTCTCTCTTACTGTTTTATCTGCCCCCATCGCCCCCGGTAACCTCACGTTTCTTCAGCGCGAGACCTCTAATGGCCACTATCTCCGCTATTTCTGCTACCTTTGGAGCTTCTCTTAAGCCATGCTTCAAGAATAATAAGGTGAATAAGGGCCTCTTTTCTTGTAAGTTCATTTTCATTAAATTAGTTGTGTAAAACTCAGATCTGATTCACTTCTTGTTACTATAGGTGTTGAATTGACTCAGATTTTGTTGTGATATTATTGCCTTTTGTTTTGTTCCCTAAGAATACCCAAAACTTCTTCTGTTAATAGGGTGAAAAATGAAGAAGCTAAATCCGGGTTACATGAAGATCTCTCTCTCTCTCTGACTGGGCATTGATTTATTGTTTACTAAGCTGGAAAATTAGTCAGTGTGAATAAATTTAGTTAATTTCTCACCAATTTTTTCTGAGTTCTGGCAATTGTTGAATTGAGAGGACCATAGACTTTTGACAGACCCATTTGTTTAAATTAGGAGGTGGACATAGATTGTGTACCGTGTTATTAGTGTCTGGTGCCTTAGTTTCGACCATCTTGTTGTTTGTCTTCAATGCTTATCTCACTTTTCAGTGGTCTTGTGTGGCTTTAAATTTTTAGATTATGTATCTATACTTTACAATCTTTTCGTTCCCGTTTGACACATTCTCAGGGTTTAGGACTATACCTCATGCCTCCAAGCAAGATTGTAAAATATTGTTTTTGCAGATGAGAGAAGATGAATTGAGGTGAAAGTTAAAAGTTGAATAAAATATTGTTAAAATATATATTTTTAAAATTTTTTTATTTTGAGATTTAAAAAAGTTGAATTATTTATTTTATTTTGTGTGGAAACTTGAGAAAGTTGTAATAATGAGATGAGTTGAGAAGTATTGTGAAAACAAATGAGTACTCAAGTCTGAATTTTTGAAAAATTATTCAGATGAGTTTTAGAGACCCGTCCCCCATTATGGTTATAAGAAAAGTAAAAGTACCAATACATTTTTATGATAGCTGATGTGGGAAGCTTTCACGTTAACACTTCAAATTTTGGGTTTTAATGACTAAAAACTAATTGAGATGGAAGTTATTTAACTCTGAAGTCCTAAAAAGGAGCTTGTGCAGGTGACTGGTGGGACTTCAACCACTCTGAAGATGGTTAGAGCAGGTTGGGCAAAGAATGTCTTCCCTACTTTAAGGACCTCGCGCTTCAATGTTTGCTGCGCGGTATTTCCCTTCCCTTCTTACTTTGGTTCCTTGAATGTTGGTAAATGAAGTCGTATAGCTAACGATCTTTTAATTTACATGTGTGGCAGGCCAAGCCTGAGACAGTGCAGAAAGTTTGTGAGATAGTAAAGAAACAATTGGCATTGTCTGATGAGACAGAGCTCACCCCAGAGTCCAAGTTCGCTGCCCTCGGAGCTGATTCTCTTGATACTGTAATACCACAATTGGGTGCTTAGTTTTGCTTCATCTTCAACTGATAAGATTATTTTAATCAACATGATTATGATGATGAAATAATACTGGCAATGTAGGTGGAAATAGTAATGGGTTTGGAGGAAGAATTTGGAATCAGTGTCGAGGAGGAAAGCTCTCAGAATATAACGACAGTCCAAGAAGCAGCTGATCTGATAGAGAAGCTTGTCCAGAAGAAGCCTTAGACTAGGAGCTGGTTGGTTGGGATGTAGCAGTTTTGTTACTATTTGAGGCAATATCATGTTAAGTAATTTGGAAGGGATAGTTTGCTTTCCCTTCAAAATGTTCCTGTTGTTTTTTTTTTTTTTTTTTTGAATGGGTGTCCCTCTTAATCAGTCTCAGAATTAGAACTGATGTCGCTTTGAATTTGAATAGATTAATTTCAAGGAACATGTAGCTTCTGTATCAGATGCAAAATCCATTTGGTATGGACTTTGATGATTTGGACACCAACGTCCAGCAGTGTAATGAATTTCTCCTTCCCTAACCCCTCTCTCTCTCTCTCTCTCTCTCTCGCTGAAGATCAGAGACAAGGCATTTTGTATTTGTTACTCTTAAAGCGAGTATATCTCAGGTAGGATTCGGAACATTGATTTATGTATTACTATTATTCAAATTAACCGGATATGTATAATTCTTTTTCCAAACTTCACAAGGAAAAAAGTTGTGGATGACCCCATGCCACCAAGAACCGTAGACAGCCGAGCATGCTATTTGGGAATGCAATATCTCTGCCCAGATGTATGGGGACAAGGTTCAGCGACCGAGGTTGGGACCAGCAACGGAGGAGATACCTCAATCTATATTTAGAAGTTTGTCAATAAAATTTGTTTTTCAGCGACTGTGTAAAAAAATGCTGATAATTTTGATTCTCATTTTTCTCTTCTTGTTTCATATTAGATAATTAAAAATTAATTATTATATTTTACTTAAAGTTCTATGATGTTATATCATTAAATGATAAGATGAAAAATAGATTTTTATAAAAGATATTTCCTTCATTTAATAGACGTGACAAAATTTACTTTATAAAATTATTGTGACGAGTACATTAGTATGGTCAATATTCCATCTCTCTCACCCATTCCGTATAGGTGACGTGTACGATCCAGATTCAAAATCTGACGTATCCGTCTATATAATCTCACCTCTTCTCTCCTTCCTCGTATCTCTTCATTCTTGGACTTCATATCTCGTCCGTCTTTCAGACTTCAGTAACTTCGAGTTTTACTTTCTGTAGCTGAGGGAAAGGAGCTAAGAGTCTTAACATTCCAAGCTTCTCAAATCAGATCTGACGTCAAATTTTATCACCATTTTGAATCTTTTTTTCTCTCTTAAACTCGGTTATAATTTATTATGTCAATCCGATCTTTGAGAAATTGAACAAAAACTTTCTGTAATTTGTAAGATCCGGTGGAGATCAGGTCGATGTTGAATTTCTTGGTGATTATAGGATTCTGAATAAGATTTTAATTTATGGTCGTTGCTGGGTCGAATTGGTTTGGGGGAAATAATTGTGAGGGTATCGAGGAAGCCCTAGGTGAGATGGGGAAGGATGAAACTAAGATCGAAGACGTAGAAGAAGGTGAAATTTCTGATGGAGCTTCGGTGGAGGAGATCACCGAGGAAAATCTCAAAAAGCAGGAGAATGCTACAGCGACGACGACGGTCTCGTCGAAACCAAAAGCAGGAGCTAGGGTTTGGACGATGCAGGATCTGTATAAGTACCAGGTCTCTCGTGGCTATGGTTCGAGTTTGTATAATCTGGCGTGGGCACAGGCCGTGCAGAATAAGCCTCTGAATGAGATTTTCGTGATGGAGGCGGAGGTTGAACAGGACGAGAAATCGAAGCGGTCGTCGGCTCCTCCAAATTCTAACGCAAAGGAAGTTGATGAAGTTGTGCTCGATAATGATAGTAAGGACGAGATGGATGCTAAAGTTGTGGATGTGGGGAAAGAGGAAGGGGAATTGGAGGAAGGTGAGATTGATTTGGATTCAGAGCCGATCGAAAAGGAAGTCGAGTCTGAGGAAGTTAAAGAAGACGCAGTTTTGAGCAGTGAGAGTGTGAATGTTGAGAGCTCGGAGATTGTTTTGGAGAAGCGAGTGACTTGGATTCGGGAAACTCTGGAGAGTGCAACGGTGACGGAGGCAGAGACGTAAGTTCGCAATTTGAATGGTATTGGATTTGGAGTATGATGGGTAACTTGCCTAATTGAGACACTTACTTGGGGTGTTTTGGCGACGGATGATTTATTTTGAAATTGATATTTTTGGCTGGTTTTTTGTTGTAGATCATTTGGGGAAGTTTGCTCCCGAGTACACAGCAGTATGGAGAGCTTGCGAAAAGTGTTGTCAGAAAGTAGTGTTCCCACAAAGGATGCTCTTGTTCAATTGTTGTTTACTGCTATTGAGGCAGTCAACTCGGTAAGGCACCCCAGCAGCGTTTTTGAACTTGCCACATTCTTATCACCCCTGGGTATTTGCTTTAAATAGCCTATCTTATGTAATCTTAATGAATTCGACGATCTGGTTTTAAACATGGGAGAGCTTCAATTGTTGTTTGATTTCAGGTGTTCTCTTCCATGAACAAAAAACGAAAGGAGCAGAATAAAGAAAATTTGTTGAGGTTTTAATCATTCTTTGATTCTCAGTTCTGTAATTTATTTGAAACTTGATGCCATCGATTTTTTAGTCATCTCATTAGTTGCATTTTGGTTACAGGTTCATTTCTGATGTCAAGTTCGGTAATCCCCCTCTTTTCTCCTCTGAGCAGATGAAAGAGGTGCGGTTTTATATAACTTAGTTAAAGAAGATTTTCTGGCCTCACCTTTGTTTTAGCTTAGGAAGGTTGTTGGTGTTCTCGAATCTAAAACTTGGTGTCTTTTTCACAGATAGAGGTCATGAGGTCCTCTGTGGATTCTGTTGATGTTTTCTCGAGCACAATAGATGGTGTTAAAAGTAAAGAAATGGCGATAATTGATGCGGCTAATAATAAGGATTTTGATGCTTCAGCCATAAGTGATGGTCACGAATTGACTTCTAACAAGTTATCTTCAGATTCTATTGCTGTTGGATCCTTGGTTCTTAGTAATACAAATATTCTACCTGAAGCTTTGAAGCCAGGAGTTTCTAGTTTTAAAAGTAGAGCAATTCTGCTCCCGCTGTTAGACCTTCACAAAGATCATGATATAGACAGTCTCCCCTCGCCCACACGGGAAGCACCATCGTCTTTCCCTGTACACAACATAATGGATATTGGAGACGGGATGGCTAGACCAGTGTTACCCGCTGCTAACGTGGGGCATGACACAGAAGCTTCAAAATTGCATATTTATGAAACTGATGCACTCAAAGCTTTTTCTACCTATCAACAAAAGTTTGGTCAAAATTCCTTGTTTACAAGTGATAGACTCCCTAGCCCGACCCCTTCAGAAGAATTTGATGACGGGGATGGTGACACTAGTGGGGAGGTTTCTAGTTCTTCTTCCATTGGTAATATAAGAAATGTTAATCCACCCTTTTTGTGGGGACCAACAGGTACTCCCTCCATGGACAGTTCTAGCATGCATGGACCAATTACCACTAAAAGCATCACGCCTATAACTTTTGGGTCCAATAGCATAGTGAGAGCTTCGGCAAAGAGCAGAGACCCAAGGCTTCGCTTAGCCAATTATGATTCCAATGCTTTATATTTTAACCAACTCCCCTTATCATCGGTGCATAACACACCTAAAGTGGAATCCGATGGAACGATAAGCTCAAGAAAGCAAAAAGCTCTCGAGGAGACTACCTTGGAGGGCCACGTACTGAAAAGGCAAAGGAATGGATTGGAAAATTCTGGGGTTGTCCGGGATATGAAAAATGTGTCGGGAAGTGGTGGCTGGTTGGATGACACTAAAACGGTTGGGCCTCAGTTAATGAACAGAAACCAGTTGATGGAGAGTTCAGAAACTGATCCCAGGAAAATAGTTGAGCTTGTAAGTTGTTCTGGCATTAGTTGTGCTAACGCTAATGCAACAATTAGTGGAAATGAGCAGGTGTCTGTGACGGGTACCAGTGCTGCAGCTTCCTTGCCTGCATTATTGAAAGATATTGCTGTGAATCCAACTGTGCTGCTAAATATACTTAAGATAGGACAACAGCAGAGTTTAGAAGCAGATGTCCAGCAAAAGTCTGCTGATCCTGCAAAAAGTACAACACAACCGCCGAGCTCAAACTCAATACTGGGAACAACTCCCATGGTGAATGTTGCTCCATCAAAGGTCTCGGGGCTTTTGCTGAAACCGGCAGCAACACTTAAGGTTCCTTCACAAATTGTTCCCATGGTGAGCAGTTCATTTATCTATTTCCCACTTTTCTGAATTAGGAAACTATATCAAGAATAAGTATGTGCTTTTTTAAGTAGGAGTCTGTTCTTTGTGCTGGCTTAGTGGCTTATTTTTTTATTGTTTTAATGCAGCTTCAACATTCCTCTGCTCTTTTTGCCCATTATTTTTTTAGTTGCATCCAAATTGCAATGTGGTCGGTAACTTTTAGAAGGGGCTTACTTATCATAAAACTTTTACAAGGCGTTTTAATTTCACTTTTATTGTTATTTTTTTCTGAATAATTAGTTTGTTTGATCTTTAAATTGGTTTCCCTTAATGTTAGTTGGTCTCGTGATTAGATATCTCAAGAGATTTCACAATAAACGCACAAACTGATGTGGTTTCATATAGTACGTTAGATGTACTTTATAATAAAAATAATTTTACAATATGACGTACAACATGAAGTTACGTTAGTTTGTAAGTTTACTTTTGTGAAATCTCTTTGTAGCTAAAACATTTCTCATATTTCAAATGCAATTGAATAAGAGTTATACAAATTTAAGAGAACTTTTTCTACTTATCCGGTTAAGTAAGATAAAGTTTTATTTGTCATTCCCTGCTGATGAATTAAGTAAAATTAGACCATATAGTTGATTCTAATATTAAACATTTTAAATGAGAATAAATTATTGCTATGCTTGCTTCGTTTGAATATAGCGTGATGCATACTTGATGATGACAGCGCCTGCAGGAGGACTTGGGTAAAATTCGCATGAAGCCCCGTGACCCTCGCCGGATCCTCCATGATAATACACTTCAAAAGAATCCAATATTGGGATATGAGCAGCCCAAAATTATTGTACCCCTTACGTCAAGCACCCAAAAGCAAGAGTGTCAGGTCGATACAAAGTCAACACCTTCTCAATCAGTAATGCAACCTGACATTGCTCGGCAGTTCACCAAGAATCTGAAAAATATTGCTGATTTTATGTCTGTTTCCCAAGCATCGACAACTCCACCAATAATTTCTCACAGCATATCTTCTGGAGCAGTGCAAGGTAAGCCAGAAAAAGTGGATATGAAAGCTGTAGCTTCAAATTCTGAGGACCAGCGCTCTGGGACAAGTCCAGCACCTGAGATAGGTGTAGCAATTGCCTCTCGTTCAGAAAACATGTGGGGAGATGTTGAGCATTTATTTGAAGGATACGATGACCAACAAAAAGCTGCTATCCAGAGAGAGAGGGCGAGGAGGATAGAAGAACAGAAGAAAATGTTTTCTGCACACAAGCTCTGCCTTGTATTGGATTTAGATCACACACTTCTCAATTCAGCTAAGGTAACAGCTTATTTAGTTTTTTATTTGCCCTTTTTGGCGGCCAATCCTGGGAGAGAGTGTTTATTTTGTAATATCTGTTGTAATTTGACACATCTTTCAGTTTGGGGAAGTAGATCCAATTCATGATGAGATATTGAGAAAAAAAGAGGAACAGGATCGTGAAAAACAGCAGAGGCACCTCTTCCGCTTTCCTCATATGGGAATGTGGACCAAACTACGACCTGGTATTTGGAATTTTTTGGAGAAGGTAATTGTGATTTATTGATCGTTTTGCTTAAATAATTATTGGGCATTTTAGTTCAATTTGAGGCACTCATTGTTTTTCCTGTTTGCACAGGCTAGTAAGCTTTATGAGCTGCATCTATACACTATGGGGAACAAACTGTATGCTACAGAGATGGCTAAAGTGCTTGATCCCAAAGGGGTTCTGTTTGCGGGACGAGTTATCTCTAGGGGTGATGATGGTGATCTTATTGATGGTGATGAGAGAGTTCCAAAGAATAAGGATCTGGAAGGGGTTCTGGGTATGGAATCAGCTGTCGTAATTATAGATGATTCTGTGAGGGTTTGGCCGCATAACAAACTGAATTTGATAGTTGTAGAAAGGTTAGTTACCTGTATTTGAGGTAGAATGTGTGACTTGTGTAGTGATTCTACTTTGCTAGGCAGCCTCACTCTTTCATCGCGATACTGATGCATTGATTTATTGCAGGTATACATACTTTCCCTGCAGTAGACGCCAATTTGGGCTTCCAGGTCCTTCTCTGCTAGAGATTGACCATGATGAGAGACCAGAAGATGGAACTTTGGCATCCTCTTCAGCGGTGAGGCTAATTTTCAACTTGCATAGAGATTTTGCAAATGATTAAACCACACTCCTGTCAATCATTTGTTTTATGTCCCAAACAGGTTATTGAGAGAATACATCAAAACTTTTTCTCACATCAATCCTTGGATGAAGTTGATGTCAGAAATATACTGGCCGAGGAACAGCGGAAGATTTTGGGTGGCTGTAGTATAGTATTTAGCAGGGTGTTTCCAGTTGGCGAAGCCAATCCTCATCTACATCCATTGTGGCAGACAGCTGAACAGTTTGGTGCAGTGTGCACCAATCAAATTAATGAACAGGTGACGCATGTTGTTGCCAATTCTCTTGGGACTGATAAGGTATTATTGCTAGTTTCTCTGATATCTAGAACCCTAGTTGAAATCTTGCTCACTTAAGTCATTTAAAAGTAGAAAAGCGTTGGGATCTGCATGATGCCTGGAGCCATCCTCGCTGCGTGAAGTTCTTTTAGAAACGCTTGTTCCTACAATGAGACTTAGCTTAGCAAAACAGTATTATTTATTTATTTATTTTGGATGTGGGTTTAAAGAAAATATTTGCTTGTCTCTTGTTGTGAACAGGTGAATTGGGCTCTTTCTACAGGAAGATTTGTTGTATATCCAGGCTGGTAAGTTACTTTATCCGAATCATAGACTAGTTTTTCCCCAGTTCCTCTTTTTTATTTTTGATGGAATTGACATTCTCCCCCCTCAACCGGTTCAACCTCTCTTTTTGCTGTAAAAACAGGGTGGAAGCATCAGCGTTGCTTTACCGAAGGGCCAATGAGCGAGATTTTGCCATTAAACCATAAAACAATCCCCTCCCATTGGTAAACTTAGAGCCTGACAAACATAAAATCCAAAATCGCACTATGCTTCCGGATGGGTCATGAGTTCGTGCTAGGTAGGTTCGGGCAAGATTTGAACAGACTGGGGATCTAGGATTTTTCAATCTTTGGGTGGATTACATATTTTAGGCGAAAAGAGTATTTTGAGCGGGGCGGTGGTAGTTGACCAAATATGAATGGGAGGGATTTGGCTGACTGAAATTCCCAATGCGGCAAGGTTTTGGACAATATGGATTGCCGTGAGACCTTGGCTAGTCCCATGAATCAATGCATCGGCCTTCTAGGAACATCCAGAAAATACGAAACGGAAGTTAAAATGGTTAAGAAACAATATGAAAGAGCCACCGAAAACCGACCCACTGGAGCTGCTTTGAAATGCTTCAATGTGGGAAGTCAGAGAGAGAGAGAGAGAGAGAGAGAGAGCAAAAGGCATCCGTCAACTTTTGTTCTGAAATTGTTGTCAGCGTATGCGGGTGTGACTGATGATACTGGCATTCGGCAAAAGTTCACTCTCAAAAGGATCCTGAAGTGGGGCTGGTGGTTGTTTTTCTTAGTTTCTTTGGTTAGCAACCTTTCTTCATTATTTTTTTTTCAATTCGTAACTTAATGGTCGAGGCCTCCCTCGTACACACAAAATGTTATAGTCTTGGGAATCTAAGAGCGTACTTTGAAATGAAATGAAAAAGAAAAGAATAAAGAATGACTTTTAATTCAAGCCTTCGTCTCTAGAAACTCATGTCGAAAAGAGAATAATAGGATTTATTCTGTTATAATGAGAATTGAAACTACCTATAGCAATGCCTTGGTGGCAAAATGTTTTCGTCATACTCGAGTGATTGCCCAGTTGACCGTACTTAAATTGGTCGTTGATTCGGATTAGATCCTTAAGTAGGTGGAGAAATTATTTTTAAGAGAATTTAATTATAATATTAATTAGTTCATTTGTAGTACGGGCTCATACGTGACTTAAGCCTCTCTTAAGTTATACTACAATGAAACTCAATCAGGGACTTGAGTCTTAACATCTATGGTGGAATGGCCTAACCAGAGTGTTTGAAATTCAAGGGGAAGATTGAACGATTGTGGAATGGGGATCGCAGTGAAATTCTTCTTTAGAATAACTAGCCATTGATCCATGCAATGTGGGGAAAATAATTAAAGCATAAGAGTTTAGAGGTGAAGAAGTCAAATGGGGAAATAAATATGAATTAATAATTATAATAAGATGTATAGTTTGTTTTGTTAGAAAATTCATATTGAATTATTAATTATAAATTGCAGGAAATCTTTCATCTCCAGTTTCTTTTTAATCTTAATATCAAAAAATTGAGTAAATTTATTGTTGTATACGATGAAATGTCTTTTTAGCATATAAAGAGTTGGGATTTGTTAATAAAATTAAATGAAAATAAAATATAATGCTAAGATAACTTTATAGAATTGATACCTTTTAGACGATGGATTCAAATGGGAATGCATTATTTTTGTTCTGATTATGAGGATAAAAATTTAACCAAATTAGTACCAAGAGTTATAGGTCTTTTAGATTAATTGTTAGATATTTGACAATTAGCATCAGATTAGAGACTATGTCATGAGCTCGAGTTATGAAGGGGGTGATTTATAGGCTAAATTAAAAAGTTTTTGTATTATATATGGACATATTGTTAAATCATTGAATACTAATAGATAAGCGAAATTGTTGAAAGGGAAATGACTAATATTGGATTAATGACGATAGAGTGGACTATCATGGACTTCAGATTCAGAAGCATGGGGTAATATTATGATTTTAAGGGTTAAAAATTAAACCAAATTAGTATCCAACAATCATTGGGTTTTTGGATCGATGGTTGGATTTTTAACAATCTTCCTCACTTTCTCGAATCATTAGATGACTTATTATAGATATTCAACCTATCGATAGTGATTGATTATGTCTGTGTATATATGTATGTATATATATATTCACACACAAATATGTGCTAGTACCGTGGGATTGCGAGATGTACATAGATAGAGAAATATTTTAATCACAAAGAGATATTACAAAATAACGTAATTTGATATGATACGTTATATTGTAAAGCTACTTTTAATTTATTATATATTTGACGTATCATATAAAATCATGTTAGTTTGTGGTTAACTTTAATAAAATAAATCTCTTTGTAGTTATATAACTTTTCAAATAGATATATGTCAATTCAAAATTGTGAAACCATGGCCAGTTTGGATGTTGAGTTGAATTGAGATGAAAATTAAATAAAATATTATTAGAATATTATTTTTTAATATTATTATTATTTTAAAATTTGAAAAAGTCGAATTATTTATTATATTTTGTATTAGAAGTTGAAAAAATTGTAATAATTAGATGAGATAAATTGAGAGAGATTGAGAAACGAAACGCAGCATTAGGAATCCATCCAAAACGCCGCACCTACGGGTTCGCTTGTCTATTATTAGGCCACTGCATTGCCTGCTGTCACAGATGATCCCTCTCTCAAATCAACCGTAGGCTTCCAGTTACAAATACCCCAATAGATTTTATATGTTTCAGATGGGTAATTGGTGAAGCTCAAAAATAAGTATGGGTGCACTTAACGTTTGTAATTCCACTCGCTACTTTTAGTCTTGGTTTGGTTGCTTTATCTCGGTTTGCACGGAGATACTGAGAAACTATCGTTTCTGAGGCGGCCAGCTTCGAACAACCCTTTATTTTTAATTCTATATATAAAAGAGATCAAATAAAGGTAAATCCAGAGTTTAAAGAAATCCCACCGATTGTCAGATATCACATGCAGAAAGACTCCTAATTAGTCACAGCAGAACACAAAGGGAATAAAAGCCTTATGCACCTGGCTGGCACAAGAGGCTAGAGAACACAAGTCCTTATATTCTACAAAAGAGGACGTAAATCCTGGCACAGACGTTTGTTTTTTTTATTGGGGCTGTGGGAATCAAAATCCAATCCATTACAATGTTTGACCCTGTGTAATGCTCGGTTGTTGACACTTAAAATTAGGACAACGGATATCGCGAGCGAGCGAGCAACAAACATGAGAAAAAAAACATGATGAGAAAGCCAGTTGACGAGGCTTGGAAGGGAGAGAATAAACATGCAACGTATCTTTTAGATTTTGATGAGGTCGGTGCAAGGATGTTGTTGGATGGAGCTGACTGGCGGGCTTGAATAGTGCCAGATAACATCACGGCATCAAAAACCCACCAAATGCCAAATGGTGAAGCATATGTACGTACGACGATATTCTTGCACTAGAGAGTAGCAGCAAAAATCTTAGGACAAAGAAGCATAGAAAATCTGAAGGCCAGGAGGAAGAGAGAGACGGCGAGCGATCAGCACGTACAGTGAGGGATCTCGAAAGGTGGCCGCCCTCTTCTTTATGAAGACTGAAGCTTGGTCAGTTGTTTTTAAAGAGGATAGTACTGTTTTTATAGTCACCGGAGACTATCTATCTGGCTTTACTTGAGCATGTCCAAATTTCTGATCATACAAACTCTGACTTGAAGTTCCCTAAAAGGGCCGGTGACCCTTTTTTATTTCAGACAAATAAATTTCGCTTTAAAAAACAACATTTAGAATGTCATATTCATATCTCCATGACGACTTTGCAAGCAGTATAATTTATACTTAAATATTTATTTATTTTTACATTTCAACTTTAAATTAGCATAACAAAATTAGAGTATTTATTTGAGTAAGGTTAGTCACAATTTTCAAATATATAAGCCTTGAGTAAATTTTTTTTTTTTGTAAAAAAATGAAATTTTTATACTTTTTCATAATCAAGTCTATTTTTTTATAAAAAAAATTACGTGAAATTTATACATTTTAAACTTGTATATATCATTATTCTATTCATTTTTAGTGACCTCTAGTCATAGTTAGTCCAGATTTTTTTGTTTAGTTTATCTTTTAAAGAAGAATGTTTTAATCATAAACAACTACTCAAAAATAAATCTATAAATTAATTTGATTTGATGTATTATGTTCAATTACAAAGTTATGAGAAGTTTTATATTACATACATTCATTTAATCAATATGTAATTTTTCATTTATGTTATTTTATCTTAATGCTTAAATGCATATGTTTAAATAGAATGATAAAAATAATAAATCACATATTAATTAAATAAAAAAATATAATGTAAAACTTCCACTTGACATTTCTCAAAGATTATCATCTTACGTAATCAATGAAGATTTGACTACGATTTAGAGCATTGTTAATGGATTATGCATATTTAAAAGATAATTTTGATGAATATAAGATGAATTTAGATATTAGCTATTCTATTTACAAAAGTCTATATATTGGAATAACTATTTTTTTTATTATATAACAATAAAATGATATAAGATGAATTTGACTTTGACTATTTCTTATCAAATCTCTACATTAGATTATCCATTTATTTATTATATAGTAATGAATAATTAATGATTTACAAAATATTTAATTTTTTAATTATTAATTTATTTAATTTTATTATATTTTAATTATCCATTATTATTATATTTTATTTTATCATATTTTACTATTTAATTTAAATAAACTGATAAAAATTTATAGATGTAGATAGAGAAAAGAAAGAGTGTTATAAAAAATAATAAAATAAGATTTATTCTTTGTACAGTATAAATCAAATTTGATATTTTCTTTTTCAGTAAAATATAGTTATATGTAAAATATAGAGAATGCTGATAAAAATAGAATTTCAATAAATATTGTAAATCATTTTTCTTTTTCAAGCCGCTACGATAATCCCGCTACATTTAGAGGGTACTATTTACACATGTAAAAAAATCTTAATTGTTTCTCTCTACTCTAAATTATTTTTCCCCATAATCCTGAATTTGTTTCATCCCCAGCCATGGTCTTATTTGCTTGTTTATTTGCGTTTTTATGCAGGAGAATCCACCAAAGAGTATTGAAAAATGGAATTGGGTTTATTGGGATGTCAAGGAATTGAAAATTGGAACCGGATTTCTCTCTCTCTCTCTTTTTTCATCCCTCTCTGTTATTCTATAAGTAATTTAAAAGAGGAAATAATATTTTCTCTTTATTTTAATATTTTGAATCAATGTCAATTTTAATTTTACTTGTAAATTTGGATTAATCTGTATTAGAATATAATTAGATGATATCATATATGAAGATTTATTACACAAAAGATACAAGATATTATTAACAAGTAGTACAAATATTTGAAATAAATAAAAAAATATTAAAATTAATTAATTAATATGATTTAAATAATAAAAAAAGTACTAGTTATCTATTTCTCGCAACCGATGGGGAAACCCCCGCGGCATCGAGTCGGATGTGGCAAATTAGAAACGACGCCGTTTCTATCCCACGAAGCCCTCTACATAGTCAGTCTGTCTCAGCGCCTTCAATCTTTCCATTTCCAACGGTCAAAAGAAATGATATTTGTAAACGGTAAAAAAAATGAATATTTGTAGTTGCACGATATTTTAAAGAAAAAAGTTAATTAATTCGTTACTGAAAAAAATTAACATTTTCATCGTCAATTCTATTAATTTTTAAAACGATTATGCGATATTTTCCCCACGACGGTAGATAACATTATTACAAACAAAAATGCTCCTCAAGCACAAAGGTTCCTTCGTCTTTTCCCCAAGCTCAGGTTTTATATTGATCTGCATGTTGGAAGATTGGGCGGCTTCTGGACCTAGTGTTGCATTTATTCTTTACTTTCTCACGGACTGCTTCATTGTGAAAGATATTACTTCAAAGAACATGATATTTATTAGCAGAGCCCAAGATAAGTATTCATCATAGATTGTTTGTAGAAGAAGGGATCTTGAAATTTAATGAGAGGGAGACTATCGTGTTTGCATGTAGAGAAAATTAAAGAAATTCATGGAGAATGGGTCTCCGATTTTCCTCCTACCCAGACGAGTCACGACCACAAATCTGTCTTCTTTCTTCATCTCGTGTTGTTTTCGTCTCTCTCTCTCTCTCTCTCTCTCTCTCTCTCTCTCTCTCTCTCTCTCTTTTCAGTTGGATTTAGATGGAGAATATAACAGCAAGCGAACTGGTCGAACTGGGGGTTGGCACTCTGCTCGCATACAACCATGCATCACCATTGCTGCCCCCAAGAATTGGAGAAAAAGTAAGAGCATTGGGTGGGAGAAAAAGTAAGAGGTTTGGGTTGGGAGAAAAAGTAGACGAAGGAAAATATGCTCGCTGCCATGCACAAACAAGAAGCTCAAACAGAGCTTGAAGAACTAGAATGCGAAAATGTAGAAGTTTCTGGAGAAGAGAGCCTTTTTTGACAGATGAAAGCGCCGAAGCTGAAAATGTAAATTTCTTTTTACTTTTTCTGACAGATGCTGAAGTGATAGTCAGCCGATTACACAGCTGTTGCAAACGCTGGTTGTCGGTGACAGTTTTGTTATTTCTCCTATCGTACTAGCCATTGTGAATGCCGTCCACAAAACTGACAAGTTCCACACTCTCCCGATGAAGCACCTGATGGTCTGTCCCGATAAATAATTTTTATATTAGTTTAATTTTTTAATTTGGTAATTACAAAAATATTTTTTAGTAAATTTTTATTTTTTTACAAAAATGTTAAAAATAATAAAAAAATCATAAAAAAAATAAAAATAAAAACAAACAAAACAAGATTGCATCTAGAGATTCTCTCGTGGCTGTAGAATCACTCTTTCCGTGTTCACAAGTAAACACTCACAGCAATATCTGCACCCTCTGTGTCTAAAGTACAGTCTTGGCGAAGTTTCCGACGAAGACGAGCACTGCCATGATGCCATCACTCTCTTTGCAGTAGTTACCACTACGTGGCACGAGGATCTAGGCATTTTCCATTCGCTTTTCGGACAATAGAAGCTCACGTGCGCGCATTCATCATGGACCGGCGACGGACCGACAGCCCGGTCTACGGCCGGCAATGGAGCAGCGAGTCCAGCACCACCGGCTCCAACCAGTCCTCCCCCTCGCGTGCGTCACACGCGCGCTCCTCCTCCCTTACCACATTCTCCACAGTCAAGCGCACCCAGAACTTCGCTGCCAAAGCCGCGGCTCAGCGCCTCGCTCAGGTCATGGCTTCCCAGACCACCGACGATGACGACGATGACGGCGATGACCTAGATTTCCGTTACAGTGCTCCCCCGCCTTTCTCTCTCTCAAGGACCGTTAACACTACTAGCACCACTACGAAAAAGCCCGAGGTTCCGTCTCTCCGGACCAATAGATCTCCTTCACCTGCGGTAATTTCGAGCTCCAGTTTACTAGAATGTAACTAGGTGTCTCACTTTGTATACTTCCTTGGGCATTGCCTAGTTTCTTTCTATTCAATAAAGATTATTACTTATCAAAAAAAATTTCGAGCTCCAGATTCTATGTTCTACTGTTTTTCCTCCTTTGTAGTTGATGTGCAATGAGATCAGGTAATTATGAGCTCGGTGGTGAATAATGTCGATCCTACTTGACCTGAATGCTTCGGATTTGGTGCCAGATCGCGTTTTCCGCTCTATTTCTTTTTTAGTTCATATGAACCTTTTCTACTGATTTAGCTTGAATTTATTGTCCTAATGGGTTTCGCTTGAAGATATAAACACTATAATTATTATATTTTTGAGCAGATGAGAAATGTGTTTTATGAAGATCATATCAAGCTGATTTTAGGTGAAGTTTTTGAGCTTTTCCATGGGTGCATTAGCTGGCTTAGCATTGCTATTTTGGACATGGTATTTGGGGGAAAGTTAGTTTTGGGCTTTAGTGCAGTAGAATACTAATTGGATTTTTCTCCTATTTTGTAATTAGTCGGCTCGGGACTCGGTAGAGGAAACTCCATCAGTTCACTCGACTTCAACGGGAAGGCCGTCAATGTCAACTCGTGCTGCGGTGCCATTGGTACCACCGAAAGCCCCATTGAGGACTGCCGTTTCTCTGCCACCAGGAGAGCCTCCTGAATTTATGCAAATCAATAAAAGGTGGATAAATTTCTACATCATTATATTCAAATAACCAAGAAAGGAAGAAACAAAAGGAAATCGTTTCTTGCCTCAAATTCCATATGCATAAATATGTTAAAAGGATGATAGTATATTTGGACCAACTACCGATCAAAAAAATAGAAGTATATTTGGACCGTCTGATAATGCTATTCTTGATGGCAAAAACGGTTGTTCTATAATGATGATTCATACTTGTTTAGTCGTCATAGATATCGGGCCTTTAGTTTGCATACATTTTTTTTTTTTTAATTTTATTGCTAATAAAATGGGAGTCATCAAATTTGTAAGTATCATTACAAATGCACAAGCATGCAAAATAAAATTAATCTGTAAAGGTACCTGCAGCTTTAGGAAGCAATTATCTTCCTTATTAGTCCTGTTTGTTCTCTGTGTAACACAACCCCATCAAATCAACGATGGAAACCTTAATGTTTTGGAATCTAGACGTGCATGGTCTTCAGATGATCCCATCCTCAGCATATGAGGGCTACTAGTGTAGAATTACAGAATGTATGTTTCAGATTATATGACGGGTTTAGTAAATTCTATATAATTTGTGATAAATTGGAAGATGGTCAATGGCTTGTTTTGCAGATTCTCATCAGATACGGGACATTTTAAATCTAAAGATTCAGGAGATCAGCGAGAGGCTTCTGCACTTCGTGATGAAGTATGTGAACTACATGAATTTAGTTTTTTATCTGTAACATGCATGTTTGTTACATATAAAACTGAACTTGTGTTGTGAGAATTTTATTTATATACCTAAAAATAGTTTTGCTAGCCCTGAAGAGTTTGTCTTGGAAATTAACAATTTCTCACATTACAGCTTGATATGCTACAAGAAGAGAATGAAAATATGCTTGAGAAGGTGCAGTGTTTTCTTCTTCTCTCTCCCTAAGAAAGTAATTTTTCGTTATGTACATTATATTTCATTTGTAGTTACCCGTAGTTTGGAATTTGATGTACAGCTTAGACTTGAGGAAGAGAGATGTCAGGAAGCAGAGGCCCGAGTGAAGGAGCTTGAGAAACAGGTACTTTCTTTGTCTTCATGCTGTATGGCACAATCTCCAGGTTGTATTTTGTTTCTTATAGGTGGCCACAGAACTTCTCATTTATTGGTGCCCTTGCGCGGTTAAGGCTTAGGTACTGTGTTATCCTGACAGATCTTAGGAGCAGAGTTTGACAAAATTTTGTATCATATATCAGAAGAGCTTGAAGAGTTATATCATTTAATGTTAAGATTATTGGATTTTGGCATATAGGTGTAATTTTCAATTGAAGGCCAATTAACATTTTATTTAAGACTTGCACAATTCATCCTTGATTCTCCACCCATTCACCCCTTCCCTGCAGTGTAAGGTGTAAGTGGTTTCCATTGCAGTTAAACCTGAAATGTTGATGACTCTATTTATTTAGGAGCTATTATTACTTGATAAGAAAATAAACCATAAGGGATAACCAATTAACAGTCACTCATGATTAGAGCATATTCCAAAACCAAATAGATAGTCATTCACTCCAAGACCTGGACGAACCTGAACTTTATATGTGATGTCATTGGCCTTTGTTTTTATTTTTTTTTAAGAAAAAGAAATTGGAAAATTTGCTGAAGGCAATCTTCTCGTAGATCATTGCATTGAGGTTTTTCTAGGCCTGTGGACTATATATAATGGGAGGTAGCTCTCTACCTTCCCTTAAACCTCCCCCCTCTATTTGTTTTGGAAGAATTCAGTGGCGCTTGCTCAGTGAGAAGGGACTACCAATGAAAAAAGGAATGGTCTATGTGCTAAGTTGCCTTGCTAAATAAATTTACCTACTAAAGATCATTGGACGATCTGGACCTTTAATTTTTTAAAAACATTGGAGGTTTAGTGATTTGAATTAAAAACAATCTTTTTGCAATTTCATATTTGAAGACATGATGTATGTTGCAAATTCAGCATGTAAACCTTACTGCTTGATTACAAGTCTGCAGGTTGCGGCTCTTGGAGAAGGTGTATCTCTGGAAGCTAAACTCTTAAGCAGGTGAATAGAAGTCACAACAATCTTCATGCGTCCTCTTATTCTTTATGTAAGTGTGATAACACCTTTATTTATCTGCAGAAAGGAAGCTGCACTGCGTCAAAGAGAGGTAATAAGAGAAACTGGAAATGTACTTTATTTTGGGTATGTAAATGGTATGTGTTAGATAAAATTTTCTAGCCCATCAGTGTTCTTCTACGTTGGTTTTAGCTGTACCAACATAGACTTGTTCAATGGCCCTGCATGAGTATAACTTTTTATCTCAGGAGTTTGGACTGTTAAACAGTGGACTGTTATTGCATCAGATAGTAGTGGATGGTTAAAATATTTCCCTCTTCAAGGGAAAACTCCTACTGATGAGACATTTTTACTTAACAGGCTGCACTTAAAGATGCAAAAAAAGCTAATACTGAAGAAGATAAGGAAATTATTTTCCTTCGATCTGAAGTTGCGGTAAGTATGCTAGCATGCCTTTCAGACGTTCCCTATTATGGGATGTTTTATATGCAAAGTTCTGAGGATATTTTCTACTGCCGCTACCACTGCACATCCCATTTTTATCTTTTATTTCTTGCTTGAATTAGAATGCAAAAGATGAGGCTGCAGCTGCTGCACAACAGCTCCTTGGAGCTGAATCTGAAGTAAAATCTCTTCAATCTATGACACAAAGAATGATACTGACACAGAAAGAGATGGTATATACTCTCACGGTTTTGAGGAGCCTTTTTGTTTTCATTTGGAGATTGATTATCTAGCATTTCAATTTTCAGGAAGAAGTTGTTCTTAAGAGGTGTTGGCTTGCTCGTTACTGGGGTTTGGCTGCAAAATACGGTAATCATTGAATATGCTGTCTTCATTCATCGGGGTGGAAAAGAATCCTCTTGTTGTTAGTATTCTATTATAGCATAATTCGATGACTCATAGTCATGTGGACAAGTGTAGGTATGCAATTCAGCTCTGAAAACTCTATAGACTCTAGAACCCTTTTTCTTTTTACCCCTACACTTCTTATAGGATCTATCATCAACTCTTGAACTTTAGCATTATTGGCATGTCCATTCTTTACTCTTTTAAGCTTTCTATGCCGAACACACCACCACACAACCAGCCCCCCCCCCCCCCCCCAAACAGGGGGTCTCCTCCATCTCCCCATCCCTTTTCCTTCCAATTAGTTGCACTTGATGTTGAGTGCATATCTCTGGCTGGTAATGCATGCATTCTCATCATCTGGTTTTGCTTGAACAAGTGGACGATTACATTTCATTATCATATCTGACTCCTTAACATAATATATTTCATGATTTGTAGGTATCTGTGCAGATATTGCAATGTCAAAGTATGAACACTGGTCATCCTTGGCACCTCTTCCATTTGAGATTGTCCTTTCTGCAGGACAAAAGGCCAAGGAGGAAGGTTGGGAAAAAGGCTAGTAATCCCCAATCAGTCCTTGCAGTAAATTTGTTTTCCTTTGATGGTGTGATGATAGCTGTGGCTGTTTTGATTGTGTCGGTGCCAATGAAATTTTCTCATAGTTGTATCATTTTGTTTAGCAGGTGACGATGATCCTGAGAAGAGGAGCAAAGTTCAGGACTTCAATGATTTAACTGGAGAGGGAAATATCGAGAGTATGCTTTCTGTTGAAATGGGATTGAAAGAGCTTGCTTCCTTGAAGGTTCTCTTATAATCAATTACTCTTGTTACATTAAAACTAAAGTGGTTCAAATCTCAAGCACCATGATCAATTGGCATTTTTCTTTAGGACTGATTGATTTTACATCCTTTGGTGTTTCTTTCTCGTTTAGCTGCTGCCACTTGAACTACCTATAGAAAAACTCCTGCTATATAAACTAAGATATTTAATGATTACTATTTTCAAGGTTGAGGAGGCCATTGTGATCTCACTGGCCCAACAGCGTCGTCCAAATTCTGCTCGACTATCTACTTCAGGTGTGCTTTGTATAATTCTTTCTGTTCCTGCCCTAATTAATGGATTTCCCTGTTCAATACAATTTTTTTTTTTCTTTTTTCGTCTTTCATGTGGTCATTAGATTTTCCTGTTATGGATGATGAGCTGCCAATAGTTGTCCTTTCTATAAGAAGCCATTAGAAGGATAAGCTTAAACTTACCTAAGCCTTGGATAATAGCTATTCACATCAGTAGTTCATATGTTATCTCCTTTGTACACTTTTGCATCAGGGCCAATTGTTTCTCCACCAGTTATATGTATGCTATATGGCAGAGAGGACGGTGATAAACTAATTGGGTTATAGACATTTAAGGTTCTTTTTTTATTGTCTGCAGGAATATAATTATATATTTTTATTGTGGGGCTGAGCCCATAATTTTTTGTTGGGAGGCAGCATATCTTGGGTGATAAATTCACTATTCTTTGTAATGGACACCTGTGTGAGTATGAAACTTTTGGAGTTATAGTCACTACTAAAATTTTCTGATATTAAAGCAAAGAATGGAAACTTACGATGAAGCATGCAAAAGTTGAATGTAGGAGGTATATATACATATTGTGGAATACCTGGATACCGGGACAGCAATATATTGGACATTATATGTTTCATAGTTACTCTCCGTGAGGCTTTTAGCCAATGCAATTTTTGAGATAATACCGTGTTTAAGGTTGAGTCAATAAAGGTTTTTTGTTGTGTTATATTCCAAACTTTTTTTTCCCGGTTGTTTGTCCTCTGCTGGCTGATATTTGGGGCCCTGGGTTCTTTTAATCTCAAGCCAACTTGTCAACCTTTAGCCTCATTTGTGCTTTAGTGGTTAGTATTGCATGCGGGGAAACCGTCTCGCTTCTTTTGCAATCTTGTTTATAGTGCTAATTTTACCTTTTCTGTGTATTTGTATCTACTTCTGTCTTATCTTTTCAATCAACTACGTGATGCTTGTTTATCGATAGTTTGTCTTCTTACCACAATGCATGGGAGTCTTATTTTTATTCTTATTGTAAATTTTGTCCCTTCTATTCCAAAGATTTGTGATGATTGCATGACATCTTACAAGCATTCTGTTATTGGAGTTAGCTGGTCCTGATTCAGTAAACCACATTTTCTTGAGTTAAATTTTGTTTGCTAATATGTGCTTCCTTTTCACCTCTAATGTTTTCAGATATTAAATCACCAAGTGATCCGAAGTTTATGGAGGCATTTGGTAAGTCATATTTGTCAATTCCCTTACATTTTGCTTCAGAATGTTCCGCCACCATCTGTTGGATTTGAGGAAAAAACTACCACTGTCATCAGTTGAAGATGGTAGACTCAATTTATATTTACAATAATTTATTGTACAATACTAATCATCAATTGGTCTTTGCTAGAGGACCAAAATACTTTTATTTTAATAAGTAATCAAGAATTTTATTGATGAAAGCAATAAAATTGATAGCCAATACAAGAAAATCATGGATCTTCAATCCATCAAAATATATCACAATCGACCAATGGAATGAAATATTGAAATTGAAGACTTAGGCTCATACATAGTCCTCAATGTTTGGTAGCATCAAGAATTTTGTTACAACGAGCCCATGATATTGGTATCAATGTTTTGTTGCAGAACTAAGCCCAGAAGAGTCAGAGGATGTTCTATTCAAGGAGGTCTGGATTTATTGTTTCAATTCCCTTAATTAACTATGTCTGTATTCCCCTTCATGTTCCATTGAGTCGACAGCTCTATTGCAATTTATCCTAGTTTTTGCTGCCTACACTCAGAACTTTCTGGCTTTCTTTTTGTCAACCTTTGCTCAACTGCTTTTAGAATCTGACTTTGTTGGGTCACTGACTCTGGCTTTTTTGTCTTGTTTCTTTTGATCTTTTTCACCCACTCGTTAAAGGTATTTTGGATCACTTAGCCGGTGTAATGATTTAACTGGTCTGCACGCAATTAGTCTTTGTGCTTAGTAGTTTTTGGTGTTACTTTTGTGGAATAGATTTAGGGATATGGATGACGTTTTAAAGCACCGAGTGATATTTACCGCATACAATTTGCACAGGCATGGCTTACATATTTTTGGAGGAGAGCCAAAACTCATGGTATAGAGGAGAACATTGCAAAAGAACGCCTTCAGTTTTGGATTAGTCGCAGTGGGCATTCTCCAACTTCACATGATGCCGTTGATGGTAATTTCTACTTCGTTCTTTTTTAGCAGTCTCTGATGTTTTTCATTTCAGCATGATCTAATGTTTTTTTCATTTCAGTCGAGCAAGGTGTCATGGAACTCAGGAAATTGGGGATTGAGCATCGACTCTGGGAAGCATCTCGGAAAGAAATTGAACAAGATTCTTCTACTTTGATTGAACGGAAGGCTGCTGCATAATTGAAGAGTTGTGCTTGAGATGTTCGGGGTTTTTTTATTTTTATTTTTCCATATAGACATGCATGCATGCATACAAACAAATATAATATATATATATATATATATATTATATTAATTTTTGTTGGGTCATCTAGTTTGTGAGCATTTTTGTATGACCTATTTCTGACGAGGGGTATACTAATTATACACGTACGGTTGCGTACCCATATGTAAACTCTATATGGCATGTTTGGATGGTTAAAAGAATTTTAAAATTTTGTAAATAGTAGTGAAATGGTTTGAGTGTATGTTTTATTAGGTTTTGAGAAATAACAAAAAAAAGTTGAAGAAAAATATATTTTAAAATGAGTAATGTTATACACCACACCACCATTTTACTTATATTCCATTATATATGATGTGCATTTATCACCATTTGATGATAAAGAAACATGTAATAAATGATCGTTCAATTGTGGTAAATGTGTTACGTCTTATTCAGGTAAATGTGTTACGTCTTATTCAGTAGGATGTATGTAGAGTGGTAGTATGGTGTATATAATTTTCTTTTTAAAATAAGTATTATATTGAAGTTTATGAAAGTAAACGGATAAAGTTAAAATATTTTTTAATATTATTTTTATTTTTAATTTTATAAAAGTTATATTGAATTTTGTGTTTTGTTTTGAAGTTTATAAATGTTATGTTATATTGACTTTTGTATTTAAGTAATTATTAAGATAATAATTAGATTAAAATGTTGGGTATATGCTCTGTTTCTTAGTTGTCTGTCATTTGATTGTGATCCTACTTTCTCATTTTGGTTAAAATTTTATAATACTCAATGTTTGCCCATTCTATAATTATATTTAATATTTTTGATTCGAATGAAAAATTGAAAATCAGTGACGGCTAGTAATAATAGGTATTGCCGTGTGTAGTGCAAGGTCCCACGATGTGAAACATTTGCAAGACTGGCAAGCAAAGAAAATTCATTGATCTCTCAAAATTGATGTGCATATCATTGCGTAATGGGTTGTCTCCACCAACCTCTATGGAAGTATACCCCTCCTTAGCATCCCTCAATATATGTTAGATTTTCACAATAGGAAGGACCCTCCCACTTTCAATGAGACTTGCTTAGAATAAAAAAAAAAAAAAAAAAAAAAACCATGTGCAAGAAGCTGGGCATTGTACTGGGAAATAAAGAAAAACAAATAAACAAATAACGTTGTACAGATTCCCCCATGTAGAATTATAAATTATCCTATATTATTAGAGAAGCGAAGAGCAAAGGTTGATGGGGATGAGGAATAATATCGCTTGACATAGCCAATAACAAGCCAAAATGAATATCCTTCATGATTGTGCAAGTCTCAAAATAAAAGTATATACACACAGCCATCCACAAACCTAAACGGCTAGAGAGAGAGAGAGAGAGAGAGATAAAAGTGCAAAAGTCTGTAAATTCGTTTTGTCACCTCTCCGATGGAACGTTGTAAATTGGACGTTGGAAGCCGGGAATCATTGAAGTTGCCTTTTTTCTCTTTTGAGAATGAGGTCCCTATAGGCCATATGGGCACTTAGCACGCGCTGCAGCGTCTGTTCTCGCCCCTTTATCAAAATATTACGGAATCATATTGGGTAGTCAATTTGTCTATTTGGTGTGCTTTCAGTATAAATTGTAATTCTCTTTTTATTTTAATATTTTTTAAACATAATTTAAACATTTAAAATATATATATATACTAATAGTCATTTTTTAATCAATAAATACAAAATATATATATTTTAAAAAATTAAATATATGAACGGTCAAAATGAATAAGTATACTAGCATTATTCAATGATATTTGACGTGATAGAATGTACAAATATTATTTTTTTAAACGAGTAAACATGAAATTTATATTAAAAATTATTTTTTAATAATATATTTATTTATTTTTTAAAGAATAATACACGGTAGTTGCATAACCCAGCACTCTATCCACCATTCTCATATTACAAAGCTGAAAATCCCATTGCCCTACGTACTACAAAAGTTGCCTAGAATTAAGGGTTTTAATTTTGAATTTTGCTACTCATCATTCCTGCATATTACATACTATATTTTTTTTAAAAAAAATATTTAGTTTTATTCTTTTTAAGCTAATTGAGTTATTCTACTTATAATCCATACATCACACATTTAGTAAGAGAAAAGAATTAAAAAAATTAAAAAATTATATATAGTATATAGTGTAAGGATAATGAGTAAAATTTTTCTTTAATTTTGAGTAATGATAGACTTACAATCTAATCATAATTCATAGACAGTTTTAAATATAATAATATTTTGTATCAAATTTAAACCCATCAAATCAAATCAAAAATCAAAATCAAAATAAAATTTAAAATAATATTATTTTATTATATAGAGTATCATTTCTTATTTTAACCTTTTTAATTTTTTTTTTAATAAGATCTTTTTAACTTTTCAATTATCTCGTGTAAGTTAAATAGTCTTATGCGCACTCCAATACAAGAAGCCTAAGCCTTTTTTCTTGAAAAAAAAAAGGGTTCTTTTGGTTAAAGGAAGACGCATGGGGAAAGAAGAGAAAGACAAGGCAAATTCTAAAGTTGTTTTTGACCTAATCCACTTCTCTAACATATATTCACTTTATGTACAGTGGCATGGGCCATATCACACATCTTCTTCATACTCTCAGATTAGATGAATGATTCTACTGCATGTGAGGCTAACCATATTCTTGAAACTAGGGTACTGAGAGAAATTATGTTTTTATTTATTTATTTATTTTATGTATTCTTTATACGTTATATTAATATGATTAATTACGTCACTATTTTTAATATAAAATAATTATTTTAATTAATTATATTAGTGAAGTGTATAAAAATTATAGATAAATGATTATACATAACAGAATTATTTAACCTCAAAATATGTATATAATGCTTTGAAGTCTTCTTCCAGTTGTGAAAGTTTGTTTGTATGGAAGTTAGTTGAGAAGGGCAACAGAAAGGTGGGAAAGGCAATGTTCTCGCCGGAGTTGTTTTCCATATAAAAATGTCGGGTGGTTGTGTGTGTCGTGGTAGGTTTTATTATTATTATTATTATTATTCTTTATTTTTTGGGTTTGTCACTACAACCACAACATGGTTGGTGCAGATTAATTGGTAAAATAAAATAATGTTTCACGTAAGATTAATGTCTGTCTTGTCGGGCACGATTCAAAATGTCCTCCAACATCCTCAAGTGCAAATCATTCCCCTCTTGACCCCATCATTAACAATTTTATCTCTATTCACGGACAAATAGAAGTGAAATGTTATATATAGTAGTTGAAATATGCAAGTATCATATAGTCCGTTTAAAAAATAGTAAGATTTATTATTAAAAAATATATATATTTTTTAAATATAAATTTTATATTTATTTATTTATTTAAGTGATTATACAATATTTACATACTCATGACTATAAATATCATTTTTTTTTCTGTCTAATTTCTTACTAATTATATTGGAGTTCCATGCACTTTGATTCATATATAAAATGATGGACCCAAAAACATTTTTATTAAATAAGTGCAATACTTATAAAGAAATTTCATGAAAATAAAATGGCATGTTAAATATACTTTACAATAAAAATAATTAAAAATATAAAATTTTTCTTTTAGATTGAGATGGTCCAGGAAAGTAAAGAAATTAAATTTTGAATCTAGTCTTGAGACAGGGTTTTTTTTACCCCAGACCGACTGAATTTAATATATATAAGTTATTAACTAATTTTTTATGTGATATTTTATAATTCTTTTAAGTAGTTATATAAACTAAAAGCAAGTAATTATGTGAATTTTTTTCTAACTAAATGTAAATAATTATTTAATTTGCTTATAACCTAATTATTTATAATTATATTATAAAAATTAAAGATTCATAATTTTAGAACAAGATATTATTAACTATTAATTATTGATAGTATACATACTATTGACATTATTAATTTATTATACTCAATTAATTAATTATATACTTAGTTAGACAACTTAAGATTATATAATTCCCTTAAATATCTTTTTTTTCATCATTTGATTATTTTTTTGTCAAAAACTTGAGAAAAATGACTCAAACCGAAACATTTCGATAAGATTAGTTGGACCAAACCAAACTAGTCAGTCTGGCCCAAACTTTTGGTATATCGAAAAAATTGGTCGAGTCTGAAATTCTCCTCCACGACCAATTACACCCTTAAAAACAGTGCTATGATATACAGTGCTATGATATAATGTATCATATCAAAAAATATCAATTTGTTGATTTATTTTTCTAGAATCTATTTGTTACTAAAACATTTATCTTCTTATCATGATTGATTTATGAATTCACATAAAGTTTGGTAGAAAAAGAGGAAGGCTCAATCATACCAACATGGATTGAATTATCATGCTCTTATATATATAATCATGCATGTCTAGTCTAGTTGGTAGGCCAAATATAGGAATTGAAAATCGTATACTACTAATTATTAAAAAAATAAAAAAATCAGCTAGCTTTATCATTCCTTCTATACAAATAAAAACATAATCATAAAAAGAGGGCTCTTTGAGTAGAGGGGAAAAAAGTTGCAAAAAGAGAGGTGAAACTTTGCTTCCATTTCAAGAGTCCAGAAAAAGAGATCACACAAGCTTCATTCCCCCTCCTTCTTCCCATTCTAAGTATAAGCATTTTTGTTTGGGTATAATACAAACTACAAGTTTGACTGTTTGAAATTTTTGGAGGAAAGAGCAAAAAGTGTGTAATTAATATAAGAGAAATGTTTTAACTATATAAAAGAATTTTATAAAAGTAAACTTACAAATTAACATAACTTAATTTAATATATCAAATTATAAAATTACTTTTATTGTAAAGTAGATTTAATATATAACATAGTGTTAGTTTGTAAATTTATTTTTATTACATTTATTTATAATTGCAGTACTTCTAGGATCTACTTTTTGAAAAATGCATTCATCTTATTCTATTATAAAACTAGTATTTCGCATCCAACTAATATAATTTGTAATAATAATTAGACCCAAATCTAATCCTACCAAGAATCTACTTTCACATTTTCTAATAAAATAAAATGTTTGAATGATATTTAAATATTGAAATGAGATGAGACTATCTTATTAAAGTTTTGAATACTGTTTCAGTTAAGGAACTGCCGTACTGGAACGAAATATTTCGTTAACGGTATCTTTTTGAGATCGTCTATATATCAAAAAATTAATTATATATGTACAAAATATATTTCAAAATAACATCAATATAACTCTTAAAAAATTAAAACATATACACATTTACAAATGTGAGAATTTGATTGAAAATTATGAAAAAATTGAGATTTTTACATTAATTACAAAATTACTACAACTAGTTGGTAATGATCGAAATGCACCGAAATGGTCAAAAAACTGGCCAATATTGACCAAAACGTATCAAAACGGTCAGTATTTAATCCGATACAAAATACGTACTTTCTCCATACTGTTTACTGTTTCAATACAGTAAATTTCGACCGTAGCTACTGATATGGTACTCAAAACACTCGTCATCAAAACCAACCCTAAACCTTACCTTGTTGTCTAAGAAAATAAAACATGCAATAACAGATCATTATAACTTGTCGTATGTAGTAGCAAAGGGGACAATCTCGCAGCTGAGATGAGGCCCACACATTAACAGATGGAATAGTGGTTGGAGGGAAATGCTCCTTAATTTGTATAATTGACTTTTTTTTTAATCAACTCAAGGAATCAGCCGTCCAAAAAGTGCAATTTTGCATAAAAGAAAAAAATGTAAAGAATGTAAAGGGATTGATTTTGATATGAGGATGAGAATCAAATAAGGATCCTATAAATTTCTTAGGGTTTAATATAGCTACAAGTTTTTATGCTTTAATACACATTTCATCTCATAAAGTAAGAAAGAAGATGTAGTGAAACTTTACAATTTTTACTACAATTATTTTATCTCTCAATTTACAAAATCAAATTATTAAAAAAGTATTTTATAAATTAACATGATTTAATGTAAATTTTTTATTATAAAGATCAGTTCACATTAACCTATAATTTGATATAGTTCGTTAGATTGTAGAGTTATTTTAAATATAAAATAGATAAATTTATGTTAATTTATAAATTTATTTTTATAGAATTTATTTACAAACATAACATTCTTATTTGCATGGAAATACATAATAAAGGGAGGAAAATAAAGAAGCAAGCTTTTCCTAAAAATGCCTTCTGCTACCGGTCCACTTCCCTCGTCATTATTTCTCAGGTTCCGTGACCGTGAGGACCCATTCTCAATTTCACAGCGCGCACAGGCAGACAGAGAGAGGGTCTTGGATTGAGCACGAGGAAAGATTGAAATCTTCAGAAGTGGGAGGGGAAAAAGCCAATATAGACAGGTCGAGGAAAGTAAATAGTAAAATAAGATATTCTTGGATTTTTCAAAGAGTACAACATCATTTTGCTTTTCCCACCAAAATTGTAACCGATATGGTACCATATAATTAGTCGGATATTTGCAAAATATTCTTCTAAATTTGCTTTTGTTGGATTCTCAAATGCATATTTTTTTAAGGTTCAGATATTAGCTGGAAGAATACATATGCACGTATAATCATTCACTGTTAAGCGCAGGAGGGGATTCAAGAAGGAAAGTTAAAAGTACTGAGAGAAAAAGATTTGGATTCAGAATTTCGGATTTGTACTTCTTTTGTCCCTGAGTATTTGTATTTGTACCTGTTCTTTGGAAGCTTTGCTTCTTTTCACTGACATTAGCCTCGTAAGTTCATAATTTTCTGGCATACTTTTCCTTAAATATAATCAATTTTCTGACTAATTTCCTTAGAGATCCACTCATTGTCACGTTCACCCATTTGATGAGAAAAAGCAGAGTACTCCATAATCTGTTACAACTTTTGTGATTCCTGTTACAGTTTTCTATTTTCTTTAAAAAACTTTTACAGTTTCAAAGCAGAAGACAGTGAGAAATTTCTGGCTGACAGTTTGGTCCAACACAAAACCAAAAACCATAACAGTGAAACCTCCAACTTCCATGAATTATTTCACGACTTTAAAGTTGCTCAAAAAAGAAACAAAAACTTCAGGACCACATTCTGTCCATTTTAAGAAGCATTCTACACCCCTGAGTCAGCAGAGAGAGAGAGAGAGAGATAAGAGAAGGAGAGAGAGAGGGGGGTGGGGGGGGACCCAAGCTCACACTGTCATCTGAGTCTCTTACAGCACTTTCAGGGTTCAGCTCCTAGCCCTTCAAACGGGACAAAAGTTCAAATAATGCTAATTACAAAATAGAAGAACTCCAGCCCTGTTGATAATGCCCCCCACTGGGCAACATCTTAGCTGCTCCTCACTCTCTCCTTGAAACTCTCTCCAGGTGCTTTTCTCTTCGGTTTGGATCATGCATTCTCTACCATTGAAAACCATGGAAATGGCTGTAGCTTTGCTTCTGCTACATTTTTTCACAGCAGCAGTATCTTCTCCTTCTCAGGTTGATAGAATTGACAGATTGCCGGGTCAGCCCCAAGTCGGGTTCGGGCAGTATTCGGGTTATGTGACCGTTGATGATAAAAAGCAGAGAGCTTTGTTTTACTACTTTGCTGAAGCTGAGGTGGATCCAGCTTCAAAGCCTCTTGTTCTCTGGCTAAATGGAGGTCCAATTACTCGTTTACAATTTGACTTTTTTTTTTTCCTTTAATTAAAAAGAGAGCCAATGGGCTTATTTGAATTTTGAATGTACGGAAATTTTCTTGCAGGTCCTGGTTGTTCTTCATTAGGAGTTGGGGCATTTTCTGAAAATGGTCCATTTAGGCCAAGTGGGGAGGTACTTGTCAGGAACCAATATAGCTGGAATAGAGGTATGAAAAATTTGTTCATTTGTTTCTGAGTTTGTTGTTTGTTTTCCTGGGTAAATGGCTATTCTGATCTTTACTTGGTATTCTCTCTAATCTGCAGAAGCAAATATGTTGTACTTGGAGTCACCAATTGGAGTTGGGTTTTCTTATGCAACTGATTTCTCCTCTGATGAGGCTGTAAATGACAAGATCACAGGCATGCTTCACCAATTTGATTGTTCAATACTTACTGTGGAACTCTCTACCAAACTTCTTTTCTTAGCTAGAATTTTTTTATTTTCCTTCCCAATTTTCCTTGTACAAGTCTTGTAAGCAAAGAAAGATAAGCCCATTTTTGTTCAGGAATAAATTCATGAATGAAGAAGAAACAAAATTTCTACACCGAAAATCCGAGTCAACTTCTTTTTCCTTTTTCTTTTTCTTCCTTTTTTTATTATTTATATTTATATTTTGTGGTGATTCTTTGTTCTTCATAGGAAAGCTTTTGATTTCTTTCTACACAGAGGACTTGGCCAAAAAGTTCTTTTCTACAAAAAGTTCAATATGTCATTTGGTTTAGCACTATTAATCTTTCACTTTACAGTTATAAGGACCTGACCTTTGCAGAAGGCTACCTTTGGTTTCTGACACTTATAACCTTTATCTTTGTCGTTTATAGCCAGGGACAATCTGGTGTTCTTGCAAAGATGGTTTGAGAGATTCCCACTCTATAGGAACAGAAGTATGTTCATTACGGGGGAGAGCTATGCCGGTATATTATTTTGTTGTTTCAACACGATTGTATGCTTTCCTTCAGTCAAATACGATACATTGGTATAGAGACTGAGTAGCTTTTATTTTCTTTTTACTGCTCATATCCAGGTCATTATGTTCCCCAACTGGCGGAACTCATGCTTCAAATGAACAAGGAGTTGTTCAACTTGAAAGGCATTGCTGTTAGTATTTTCCCAAAACTTCCATCTACTCACTTAAAAACCACTCATATAAGCAGCATGTTAACTTTTTTGCAATGTAATTCTATGAACAGAAAAATAATTCAAACCCAATATTTCTGAGACTTTCAATTTGCCCATAAATTCTTGTTCTAAGATGCGTTTCTCCTCCGGTTGCAGTTGGGTAATCCTGTTTTAGAGTTTTCCACGGACTTCAATTCAAGGGCTGAGTTCTTCTGGGCGCATGGATTGATATCGGATTCTACATACAAATTGTTCACTTCTGTTTGTAACTATTCACGGTATGTGAGTGAATATTACAGAGACAGTGTTTCTCTGATTTGTTCAAGGGTGATGAGCCAAGTGAATAGAGAAACCAGTAGATTTGTGGACAAATATGATGTTACCCTTGATGTCTGTATATCGTCTGTGTTCTCACAATCCAAAGTCTTGAGTCCTAAGGTGAGTACTTCTATCATTTGCAGGCATTTCCATTCACTCCAAACTGGATTCCATGTTTAAATTGCCCTTATGAATCAAATACATATAACTCAATAATTCTGGTTTTCTTTGTCCAACAGCAAGTTGGTGAGACAATAGATGTCTGCGTGGAAGATGAAATAGTAAATTATCTAAACAGGAGAGATGTGCAGATGGCTCTTCATGCACGTCTTGTAGGAGTACGTCGATGGGCTGTTTGCAGCAAGTACTTCTCTTCTAACAGAAATTAGATTAATACGTCGCGAAAGACATGAAATATACAATTTTGCAAGGCTTTACGCTCGAAAGAAAAATGAAGTTTTGCACATTCCTCTTCTTTTAAATCTTTGGTCGTTTGGGGGTGATTTTGTTTCATAAAGTTCTTAAACAACTTATTCTCTGCCATGTTTATTGCAGTATCCTCGACTATGAGCTGCTTGACTTGGAGATTCCAACAATCTCAATCGTTGGAAAACTCATCAAGGCAGGAATCCCAGTCTTGGTTTACAGGTAAATGCATATGGCCTTTACCCATTCATGTTTTAAGGTTACCAACATTAGTTGAATAAATGAATGCAAAAAAAAAAAAAAAAAAACTTTTATCCTGAAGATCATTGTTATTGACGACATATTGATTTCCAAATTACAGTGGAGACCAAGATTCTGTCATCCCTTTGACTGGAACAAGAACATTAGTTCGTAGACTAGCAGAGGAATTAGGACTGAAAACTACTGTGCCGTACAGAGTCTGGTTTGAAGGGCAACAGGTGAATCTAGTTGAAAAATACTCAATCTTAATAATTATTAGGTGTTATTACTGAGAAGTTTGTTGTTGTAAATAGATTTTCAATGGCTTTTACCTTCAGGTTGGTGGCTGGACTCAAGTTTATGGTAACATTCTTTCATTTGCCACCATTAGAGGGGCATCCCATGAAGCTCCATTCTCGCAGCCTGAACGATCACTTATGCTGTTTAAGTCCTTCTTAGTAGGCCGGCCACTTCCAGAAGCATTCTGATCTTACTGATTGGATATTTTACCAGATATCCGATCAAGTTTGTATGTAAAGTTTGATTGCAAAAAGATTAATCAAACTGCATTTGTTTGTTTGTTGGCTTCTTGGATTTGTCCATTCTGTGGATGTAAAAGAATTTTGTAAAGATCTCAAGTGAAAGGGAAAATAAGTGTTTCTTTGGTTCATTTTAGTGCTATTTGTTCTTGTTACATATTTAAGTGAATTAATAATTCAAAACTTAACGGTCGTTTCAAGAGAATGTGAGATTTAAGCTTAAATGCTGAGAACTTCTCTGTTATGAAGGTGATTCTTATCAATATTACTTCAGCCATTGTTAAATTCCTAGTATGCAAAGGGCATTTGAAAAGAATACCTGGATGCAATTTATTGTAGTGAACTTCATTAAATATAGATTCATTCACAGCACTACAGCATGAGAAAAGAATTTCTGCAGTAAGTAATGCTCCCAAGAATTCATAGGGCAAGGGGAACCTACAATGGGTGCTTCTACCTGCATTTTCAAACAACTGAACTTCAAAGCCAATATGGGCTTTGAAAACAACACAGACATGCTGAGATTTTATCCATCCTCTGTGGTTCTTAGCTGTAGAGTGCACATGGAATTGCATCTAATTTGTCTCTACCAGAGTATGGGAATAGACCCTGATGCTACTGCTGTCTGCACTGCTCGCACCCTATATTGGAAATTAGTCAGGAAGCAACCACAAAAATATGCTTGCACCCTATATGTAGAGTCCTTGGGGATGCTTGGGCAGAAGAAAAAGGTGAGTAATTTGGAGGCCCAAGGAAAGAGACAGAAAATCAAAAAACCTGCACTCGATCTGGCAAGAGTAATTTGATGTTTGGCTAGAAACTATGAAAGGAAAATAATATATACACAACCATTTTCGCAACCTTTCTTACAATCTTATTTTAAATGAATGATATTTTTACAAAATAACTTATAAAGTAATACCATTTTATAGAAATACCTTCAATCGAAAACATGATTGTAAAATGAAAAATTCTAGTTGCAAGCACAAGTATGCACTAATATGTATACCAATCTAATGTGATTGGTCAAAAAGTATATTTTATTGAAAATAATGCTAATTTAGATTTTAAATATGAAAGAATCAGTATTGGTACGCAGATTAGTATACGACTTTGCTTATATGTAACAAAACTCTTATAAAATAGGCCGGTATACATGTATCATTATTTAATATAAAAGTTGAAACTTCCACACTTAAGGTAAATAAAAGTCAACATAAAGGCTGCATATGGGTGCTAGGGTGATCTCAGATGATTTGAATTGATATATGAATAGTAGTGTTTTATAGGTTCCATTGAAGTGTGTTTGAATATTTGACATAGGTTGAGATACGTTTAACTTCTTATAAAAAGTTAAAAAAATAATAGATCCTATCAATAATTAGTTTGAAATAAGTTGAAATAGATTTGACACCCAAACATATCCTACTTACTACTGAAAGCTTCATAATCCAATCCACCTTTTGCACCATAATTGCAGATGGAGAACTGTGGAGAACAAAAACCCATCCATTTGAATGCCTTCCTTCAACATCATAGCAAACAATGCCAAGGCATCAATGTCATTTATTACATAAACACATAGTAAAAGTATTTTACCTTATCTCATCTTATTATTACAACTTTTTAAAATTTCTATACAAAATATAATAAACAATTCAACATTTTCAAATTCTAAAATAATAGTATTAAAAAATAATATTTTAATAATATTTTATTCAATTTTTAATATTCATCTTATTATTCAAACCGTACCTTGATATTTCCATTTACAATGGCCATGGTGATGCATGTCACTTCAATACATCAAGATAAAAATTAAGCAAAATTTTATTTAGTACCCCAAATTGCAACTCACTTTCCTAATTAGATCTCAAGCTATCAAAACCAACAACTGAACCATATCTTTTAAAATTAATTACTTCAAAATGTTCTTTCTGAAATCTAGCCAACTAATAATATAAAGGAATGGTATGAAATAACAAAACAAAAATAACAAATGAAAGTACTTCTTACCATTTTACCTATAAGAAAATAAAAAATAAAACATTTTAAAAAATATGAATGAAAGCATAAATGAGAAAAAGAACATAGATATTTGATTGTAGCGAAAGAAAACGATAATCTAACCTCTAGCAATAATTGAAAGTTTGGTTTGGTAGTAAAGAATTTTGATATGAGAATTTTAAATTTTAAGATAAAATTTTAAATTATTATATTTGTTTTTAGATTTTAAAAAGTTAAAAAAAAGATGAATTATTTATTATATTTTGTACAAAAATTTAAAAAAATTATAATAATGTGATGATAATTTTAAATTTGAGATAAAAATTTTCAAATTCCAAATCGAACCAAGTCTTCAACCACGAAATCTGAAAACTAAAAGACACAAGTTTATGAGACTAGAAACAGAAACTTCTTTAAAACTCTCTACATTCTGATCACTGTCTGCATGAAAAGTAAAAGAACAAGATTTTTAACCAAGTCTATTTTTCTGTACTCTCATGTCTTAATGGCTAATCACATGCAATTTATAAACTGCCTTAGACACATGTCCACTTGACATATTTACTCCCATCTGCCTAAGACCACCTTTTGTTAACTTGATTTTCAATATCAATATAATTTGTTGACTTGGTAGTTACAAGCAATTACTTAAAAATCTCAACTCCCATATATAATTTTTTAAAATAAATAATAATATTAATAATATAATAAATTAAAACACCATGACATATGCCTTAAGTCTCGCAAGGAGACTTGCGCTAACAATGAACTGTGGCGGACTGTCGTATTCTAATATTTTATTATTAATAATAATTATTATTATTTAAAATTAAGAGTAAATCTGTAGTTTTAACTTTGTAACAAGGTATTTTAGATCCTTCAAGGACGTTCTATCAAAATTAATCTTTCGGTTGTTAATGTATACCATTCATTTTGTTCCATTGATGTGGCACCACAAGATGCCATGCATGTGCCATGCATGTGACTTATTAAAAAAAATTAAAAACATAAACAAAAAATGATAGAGGGAATATAGGACTTTAGTGTTCATCTTTTTTATATTTTCAAATGCCATTTTATTTTTAATATATAATTTTAATAAAATTTTTAAAAATATATATGCTTATTGATGAGATGTAAATATAAATAATAAAATATATCTCTTTTATAAATTTAATGTTTTTTCATATGCTATAAAAAAATAGTTTTGAGTTTGAATTTTGGAATAATGTTACACATATTATATTTTACAATATGTTTCATAAAAATATTTTAATATGAGGATATTTTTATAAATTGATGTTATTTTCAAATTTTATTTTAGAAAAAAAATTATTTAAAATATCGAAGTGTTGTGAAAAAATATCGTGGGTGAATAATTTTTGCATAAATTAATATAGAAGAATAACACCGAGTGAGTCAACGGGCCTTGTTTGGTTAACCAAAACCAAAAATCTCATCTTATCTCATTTCAACTCATCATTACACATTTTTCAAATCTCAATACAAAATATAATAAACAATCTAACTTTTTCAAATCCCAATACAAAATTAATATTCAAAAATTATATTATAATAATATTTTATTCATTACTATTTAAAATATCTCATCTCATCTCATTTCATCTGTGTAACTAAACAGGGTCTTAAATTTACAACAAATAAGGTATTTTTAGATAGACTAGCTGATATAAGATACAAGTTTGGCGGAATGGGAGTCCTCTACAGTCTTTTCAAAATCAACACACATTACAACACAAAAGTAAAAGAATAAAGAGGGTGATTGGAGCCAAAAGATTGGCTCACACCCAATTCTCACAAAGGGAGACCGTTTGGTGACGGGTTTTAAATAGTCTGATGAAAAGACTATAAAATTGCAGTTAGAAGCCGCAGTACAAAGGGGCGTGCTACAACGTGTTGGTTTAGACTGGTTGGAAGTAACTGTCACATCCACTTTACTCAATCTTTAGTTAAGAAAAGTGGAAACATAATGTAACAACCGAAAACAGTGACGAATTGATGATGAGAAGACTTAATTGGTGGTGGTAGCGCGTACAGACCACGTATGCGCCATAGCTAGAGTGAAGAAAGCAATCGGATTTGAAAGAGAGACTGCAGATCTAGAAACTGCCATGCGTGATGGCAGAGAGCGAGATGTGGTGGTGCGTGAGGATCACGAGCAGTAGAAGCCACGCGTGAGGCAAACGTGCCGCATGAATGGATGGATTTCTTCTGCCAGATAGTCGATCAGCAATTGGAGAAGGGGCATGTGTCCACTCTAGGTCGCCGGAAAGCAACATATCGACAAAGATTAATGGTGCTAACAGAAATAAACTAAAAATAATAATAATAATAATAATAACTGAAAATAAAGGCGTGAACAGTGAGGAGGGAAGGTGGAGCACCAACCCCCCTCCCCCGATGAACGAAAAGTTTTTCTGGGTGGAGCGATGAGCATTCTGGAGAGAAAACGCTGGAGGAGAGAAAACCAAGAAGAAGAAGGAAAAAAAAACAAAACAAACAAACAAACAAATAAACAAAACAAAACAAAACCTAAATTTACCGCGAAAGAAACGGCTTCCCGCCGCAGCGCACGATATCTATTTTTCTTACGACTTTCCCTCCTCACCACCCTCCCTCAGCTCCGATATCCAAAGTCTAAACTATCATAACGGACGCATAAAAGCCTCTCCTGCATTTTTGCTTTCGAATTTTTGCTCTCCAAATTGAGGAAATCCAAGACTACGTAATTCGCCGATACAACATCTGGGTATATCCACTCTCTGCAACAATGGCAGCTTCGTTGCACGCACACGGTGTCAAATTTTCTAGTCACAGATTCATGAACCGGCTCGGATTCTCGAATTCCGTAGCTTCACGCTCTAGATTGTTCTGTGAGAAAATTGGCGATTCTTCTAGGAAGAGAGCGGCCACGATGAAGCTAGTAAAAGTCGGTGCCAAGAATCGAGGGGGAGTGCAGGCTGTGCTTAAAGAAAACGTGATAGGGAAACAATTCGTTGGTGGAAATGCGGAGGGTTTCACGTGTGTGATGAAGTTCGGTGGATCGTCCGTGGCGTCGGCGGAGAGGATGAGAGAGATCGCCACTCTTATTCTCAGTTTTCCCGAGGAACGGCCCGTCGTTGTTCTCTCTGCTATAGGAAAAACTACTAACAAACTGCTTGTGGTAATTTACACACGAACAAAAGAAGAAGAAATTTAAAATTTTTATCATGTCGTATTGCGAGCGATAATTATGAAGTTGAATGCTTGTAATGAAGGCCGGAGAGAAGGCTGTCAGTTGTGGCGTCTCTAATGCTTCGGAAATTGAGCAATTGGGATCTGTAAAGGAGCTGCATCTTAGGTTTGACGGTTACATAATAATTTCTTTCTATTTTGAATTGTTTTAATTACTGTTAGAGAAATGGCGCCCTATAGCCATTTTTCCATGATAAGAAAGTTTTTTTTTTTAATCATTTTCAGGACGGTAGAAGAACTTGGTGTTGATCGCTCTGTGGTCTCTGGTTAGGACTCCTAATTTAAGCGCCTAAAGAGTCTTTCTTTTTGTTTATGGAAATCAGTTACTTATTCTGAATGTGCTAAAGAATTGTCTGATCTTGTCATCTTGAGGTGGGTAATAAAGGTTTATTTTTTATGCTCGCACGCGTGATATTTTACAGCTCTCTTGGAAGAACTGGAGCAACTACTGAAAGGAATAGCTATGATGAAAGAGTTAACACCCCGTACGAAAGACTACTTGGTTTCATTTGGCGAGTGCATGTCCACGAGAATCTTTGCTGCTTATCTGAATAAAATCGGTATTAGGGCACGCCAAGTATGTATTATTCTTCATCATTTGTTTACTCTTGTTTTCCAACCATTAATTTCAGCCGCAACTTACAATATGTTACTATGTGAATTTTGCAGTACGATGCATTTGATGTTGGTTTTATAACCACAGACGATTTCACGAATGCAGACATCTTGGAAGCAACTTACCCAGCTGTTGCCAAGAGATTACATGGTGATTGGGTTAAGGATCCTGCAATTCCCGTTGTTACCGGCTTCCTTGGGAAGGTCTTACTGAACTGCAGTTGCATTCATTTCACTGCTGAGGAGTTACTCTACTCTAATCTTTTAGTATATTAGCAGGATTTTGCAGTCATGCTATGTGCTTTCTCTTACTGTAGGGCCGGAAATCTTGTGCGGTTACCACCTTGGGTAGGGGCGGTAGTGATTTGACTGCTACAACCATTGGCAAAGCTTTAGGCTTGCAGGAAATTCAGGTCAGAATCAGAACCTGAATTCACTTACTGGAAGAATTCATACGTGCACATGGGCAGACTCATGCATGTATTCATAAACACTTTCTATCTGGAACTAATTTTAGTATAGAAATTTTTGTAGAGAAATTTATGTGAATCCTCTTTTGATAGATATTAACAGACTTATATTCCAGCTTAACTGAAAATTTTAACAGGTGTGGAAAGATGTTGATGGCGTCTTGACCTGTGACCCTACCATATATCCAGGTGCTGAACCTGTACCTTATTTGACATTTGACGAGGCAGAGGAGCTCGCATGCTTTGGTGCTCAGGTTGGTTTTATCATTATCTTGCTTCTTGCAGTTTAGAAATTGTTTGTGACTCAAGCTGGAGTAGACCAGTTTGTTGAAGTGTCACAGCTTTTAGAGAATGCCCAGTATGCATATCGGACAGAAGTTGGGATCTAAAAAGAGAGGAGTGTTGCCCAGATGACTAACACAAGAATGGGGGTGGATTGAGTTGTATTAAAAAAATAATAATTATAAATCAAATATATAATATAAAATATAAATAAAATATAAAATAACAATAAATATAAAGAGTAAGGGTAAGAGAGAAGCAAACTCAGTATGTTAACAAGGTTCGGCCCCACTGCCTACATCCTCGCCTCAAACTACCCCTTGAGGATTCCCAAATTCACTATTCAACCTCCTTCAGGTGGATATAGAAACCTATTACACCTTTGAACAACACCGCTACAAAGGATCCGTGTAGAACACCCTCTACACTTGCAATCACCTTACACGTGATGATTCAACTATTCCCCGTGTAGAATACTTTCTACACGCACAAGGGTTATACACACCCTTTTTCTGATACAAAAGCTGATAGTGGGTAGGTTATCAGAAAACACTCCTCAATGAGTGAAATAAGAACAATACAGTGCAAACTATATCTCTCAAAATGAACAAAGATTAATGCTCAATGCTTAGAGAAGAGAGAATGAAAGCTTTGAATGAATGTTGTATGCTCTTGGTGTTGTGAATGTGAAGCTCTCAAATGATCTATTTATAGGCATATGAGACTTCATATTCAAATTTAAAAATATTCACATGTCAAAGACAACATTATTCACTTTTTCAAAAAATTCAAATAAAAGGTTCTTCTTTTTCAATTGTCAAAAACAACATCATTCACTTTTTAAAAAAATCAAACCTAATCTTTTACTTTTGGCATTTGACAAAATGAGCACATTTTCCTTTTCAAAAAATTCAAACCTAATCTTTTACTTTTTGCATATGACAAAATGAGCACACTTTACTTTTCAAATTTTTCAAACAAAATTATCTACCTTTTGTATAAGTCCAAAAAAGTATAAATCACTTTTGAAAATATTCAAATAAAATATGCACATGTGAAAGATGACAATCAATCATCTTTAATATTTTCAAAGTTCAACCCTTTAATCAAGGCATGCACATGTAAAAGATGACAATCAATCATCTTTCAAAATTTTCAAATATAATTTTCAAAAAATATTCATGCACATGTGAAAAATGTATTTTAATGTTTTATGATAAAATATTAATTTTGAGCATTAATCCTAATTTCGAATTTTGAAGAGATTTACAATATTACTCTATAATTTTAATGTGAACTTGTTCCCTTCTTGCTCATGCTTGTTTCCTTGATGTGCTTAACTCCATTGTGTAGACAACTTGAGCTTGAGACTTCTTTATTCTTTGAATTCATTTGTTATCATCAAAATCTATGTGTAAATATATAATTACACAAAACTTGAAATCTTGGGTTCAACAATCTCTCCCTTTTTGATGATGACAAATACTTGATAGAACCTGAAAGCTGTATTAATAGTTAAACTCCCCCTGAGAATGTGCGTTAGTTTTTCAAGCAAAAGTATAAATATAATTCCAAGCATATATAATAAGTTTAGCAATTCAAACAATGTTAATGTTCTAGTCTAATACTTCTCCCCCTTTTGATCTGAAGAAAACGGTGCGTTAGTAGACACTGTAGATAGTTAAAAAAAATAAATTTCATCCGTCTGTGACCCGACAAGTGCGGCTGGAGATTTGAAAAAATCGCCTGATGTTGTTGACAAACGAGATTGAAGGCTCCGAGTTTCTAAAAAAATGTCATTTTCACCGATCGGGAAAAAATACATTACTCTTTGACTTGGATGATAGCTTGTCTTGTTCTTTATGCTATCTCTATAAAATCAGTCCTGAAGTTCATCCAATCCGCATCAAGTTTTCTTCTCATCTCTATAACTCATCTGCATTCTTTCAACATTCTCGTTTTAAGCCTTCTATTCTTTTCTCAATGGCTCATTCTTCTAACATTTCTCTAGATCCATCCATGAGGCATTCTGCATCTCAACCTCCTGTCCTTTCTGAGGCTGCCATTGGTGCCATGTTGCAGCAGGAAAATAATAATCTGACTAATAAGTCAGATTCTGATGCTATTTATGACTTGGTGAGTCTTGGGACTCGCTACTCTTTCTCTATTGTTGCTTTTTCTCAGCGGCTACAAGCCAAAAATCATGAAGTTGAAAAGCTCAAAGAACAAATTGTTGTACTTCAACGAATTGTTCAAGAGTCTCACACAAGGGAATGAATCATTCGACAGAAGAATAAACAGTTGAAATATTTATTAGATTCTTTATTCCATTTGCCGGTTCCCATGGATAAGAATGACATGATATTGTATGAAGAGAATGAGTGTCTTAAATATGAAGCTAAGAATCTCAAGTTTATATAAAAGTATTTAAAAAAAGCTATCTCTATTTTTATTGACTCTAGTCTATTTTTTAAGAGATATTCATAGCATGCATCATACCTATTTCTCTTCTGATTATACATAATCTATCTTCTGGTAAAGGCTTTGTGAAAATATCTGCTAACTGATCGTGTGTGTTTGTGAATTCTAGTACTATATCGCCTTTCTGCACATGATCTCGAAGAAAATGATATCTTATTTCAATATGCTTAGTTCTAGAATGTTGTATTGGGTTCTTTGAAAGATTTATAGCACTTGTATTATCACATTTGATTGGAATGTGATTATACATGAGTTTAAAATCTTCAAGTTGTTGCTTCATGTAGAGAACTTGAGCACAACAACTACCCGCAGCAACATATTCTGCCTCAGCAGTAGATAGTGCAACAGAATTTTATTTTTTACTAAACCAGAAAACTAGTGCATGACCTAAGAAATGACATGCTCCACTAGTGCTTTTTCGATCTATTTTACAACCAGCATAATCTGCATCTGTGTAACTGATTAGATCGAAAGATGTGTGCTTAGGGTACCATAACCCTAGGTTAATTGTACCACTAAGATATCTAAAAGTGCGCTTAACTGCAATTAAATGTGATTCTTTTGGAGATGATTGAAAGCGTGCACATAAGTACACACTAAACATAATATCTGATCTACTGGCCGTTAAATATAATAAGCTACCAATCATACCTCGATATATCTTCGAGTCAACTGGCTTACTGGATTCATCTTTATCAAGTTTAGTTGATGGGCTCATTGGTGTTCCAATTTCCTTAGCATTTTTCATCCCAAACTTCTTCAGTAATTCCTTAATATATTTTGATTGATTGATGAATGTCCCACTTTTTGCTTGCTTAATTTGTAATCTGAGAAAGAATGTAAGTTTTTCCATCATGCTCATCTCAAATTCTTCCTGCATAGTCTTAGCAAAAATTTGACACATATTTTCATTAGTAGCACCGAATATTATATCATCAACATAAATCTGAATCAAAAGAATATCATCATTTTCATATTTAATGAAAAGAGTTGTGTCGATTTTTCCTCTTGAAAAATCTTTTTCAATCAAGAAACCACTGAGTCTCTCGTACCAAGCTCTAGGAGCTTGTTTAAGTCCATATAGTGCTTTTGTGAGTTTGAAAACATGATTTGGGGAAATATGATTTTCAAAACCTGGAGGTTGCTCAACATATACCTCTTCATTTATAAAACCATTTAAGAAAGCACTTTTAACATCCATTTGAAAAAATTTGAAATCTTTATAACAAGCATATGCAAGTAGCATTCGAATAGTTTCTAATCTTGCGACAGGTGCATATGTCTCATCATAATCGATTCATTCTTCTTGATTAAAACCTTGAGCTACAAGTCGAGCCTTATTTCTAGTAATGACTCCGGATTCATCTTTCTTGTTTCTAAAAACCCATTTTGTTCCAATAATAGTATGATTTTTGAATTTAGGAACAAGTGTCCAAACATCATTTCTTTCAAATTGATTTAACTCTTCTTGCATAGCTAGAATCCAAGATTCATCAAGAAGTGCATCATCAATATTTTTGGGTTCAATTTGAGATAGAAAAGCAGTATGATTGCAAATATTTCTAAGAGATGATCGAGTACTTACACCTTGTGAAGGTTCTCCCAAAATTTGTTCCACTGGATGATCTTTCACAAATTTTCACTGTTTGGTTGCATCTTGTATTAAATTTTGATGATCTTTCCTGATGGCTCCATGTTGAACTTCCTCTATTGTTTTCTCTTTGTTGAGATTGAAACTTTCCGTATTATTTATACCTCCTGTTTCTTCATCAATAGATTTCTTGGAGAGTGAAGAATTAGATTCATCAAATACTACATGCATAGATTCTTGTACAGTCAAAGCCTTTTTATTGAATACTCTATAAGCTTTACTATTAGTAGAATACCCGAAAAAGATACATTCATCAGATTTTGCATCAAATTTGCCTAAATTATCCCTGTCATTCAAAATAAAACATTTGCATCCAAATACATGAAAGTAACCAATGTTAGGCTTTTTCTCATTCCAAAGCTCATAGGGGTTTTTATCTAACTTAGACCTTAGCATAACTCTATTTATAACATAACATGCAGTACTTACCACTTCGGCCCAAAAATAATTAGGCAAGTTGTTCTCATTGAGCATTGTTCTTGCCATCTCTTGAAGAGATCTATTTTTCCTCTCTACTACCCCATTTTGTTGAGGAGTTCGAGGAGCAGAAAAATTATGCACAAAACCGTTTTCATCACAAAATGTTTCAATATTTTTATTAACAAACTCTTTTCCCCTATCACTTCGGATACTTGAAATAGTATAACCCTTTTCATTTTGAATTCTCTTGCATAACTTGGTAAAGGCATTATGTGCCTTATCTTTATGAGCAAGAAAGATGACCCAAGTATATCTAGAGAAATCATCAACAATAACAAATGCATAATATTTTCCTCCTAGACTTGCAACTCTATTTGGTCCAAAAAGATCCATGTGTATCAGTTGCAATGGTCTAGTAGTGGAAATATGTTTCTTAGTTTTAAAAGAAGTTTTTGTTTGTTTACCAAATTGATATGCATCACAAATTTTGTCTTTAAGAAAATTTGTTTTTGGTAAACCTCTCACAAGATCATTTTTTGAAAGTTTGGAAATAAGTTCCATATTGGCATGACCTAATCTTCTATGCCATAGCCAACTAGTTTCATTTTGAGCTGAAAAGCAAATAGCATCTTGTAAAGTAATTTCTTCAAAATCGATTGTATAAACATTATTGTTTCTAAAAGCAATAAAACAAATATTACAATCATGATCATTCAAAATAATGCATTTATCCATTTTGAAAGTAACTGTAAATCCTTTATCACATAATTGACTTATGCTCAAAAGATTATGTTTTAAACCTTCAACAAGTAGAACATATTCAATTATGAGAGAAGATTCATTACCAATTTTACATATTCCCACGATCTTCCCTTTCGAGTTGTCTCTAAATGTCACGTGTCCTTCTTCTTTAGATCTAAGATCAAAGAACTTAGTCTTGTCTCCCGTCATGTGTCTTGAACATCCACTATCTAAAAACCACTTATTTTTACTTGTGGATGACTTCATGCATACCTCAATGTCATCTTTAGCCATAAGACAAAGATTTGTTGATTCTTCATTGCTTGCTTCACTATCTGAGCTACTTGAATCATCATCCCATGTAGCTTTCATTGCTTTCTTGCCCTTGTTTCGATCTTTCTTTAGTAGAGGACAATCTGGCTTAATATGACCAGGTTTATTGCATTTATAACAAATTAAAGTGTCATTTTTACCTGAATCTTTCTTAGAAAACCTTTTGAAGGATTTCCTCGGATGAGTTCTATTTTTCTTCAAGAACCTCTGAATTCTTCTTGTTATCATCGCAACTTCTTCATCTTTATCGTCATTTTCCTCATCTTCATCACTTTCACTTTCATGAGAAACAGCTTTAAGCGCTAAGCTCTTCTTTGGCTTTCCTTCTTCTTCTCCTCTTTTCAATGTGTACTCATGGGTGATAAGTGACCCGATGAGTTCATTGACTTCGAGCTTCTTGAGGTCTCTAGCTTCAAGAATCGCTGTAACTTTTGATTCCCAACGTTTTGGTAAAGAGTTGACAATTTTTCTTACTATCTTCACCTTGAAATAAATTTTGTCAAAAGCTGTCAAGCTGTTTATGATGTTAGTAAAACGAGTGTGCATACTAGAAATAGATTCATCATCATTCATCTTAAACATTTCATATTCATGAGTAAGAATATAAATTTTTGATTCCTTGACTTGCAAAGTTCCTTCATAAGTTACTTCCAAATTATCTCAAATTTCCTTTGCCGTAGCGCAATTCGTTATTCTATTAAATTCATTTCCATTAAGAGTATTATATAATAAATTCATAGCAGTTAAATTTAAAGTATAAAGTCTATCGTCTTCACGATCAAACTCTTCTTCTTCCTTTTTGACCTTTACTCCATCAACCACTTTTGTTGGAATATAAGGTCCATTTACAATACATTTCCAGATTTCTCTACCTTGAGCTTGAAGAAATATTCTCATTCTAACTTTCCAGAATGAGTAATTATCTCCACAAAAGAGTGGAGGCCGACTGCTAGATTGACCTTCACCAAATGAAGCTGCAATGTTAGCCATAAGATCTTAACTCAAAAGATAGTTAATCTTATAATAGAGCTCTTAGCTCTGATACCAATTGTTGCCCAGATGACTAACACAAGAGGTGGGTGAATTGAGTTGTATTAAAAAAATAACAATTATAAATCAAATATATAATATAAAATATAAACAAAATATGAAATAACAATAAATATAAAGAGTAAGGGTAAGAGAGAAGCAAACTCAGTATGTTAACGAGGTTCGGCCCCACTGCCTACGTCCTCGCCTCAAGCTACCCCTTGAGGATTCCCAAATTCACTATTCAACCTCCTTCAGGTGGATATAGAAACCTATTACACCTTTGAACAACACCGCTACAAAGGATCCGTGTAGAACACCCTCTACACTTGCAATCACCTTACACGTGATGATTCAACTATTCCCCGTGTAGAATACTTTCTACATGCACAAGGGTTATAACACACCCTTTTTCTGATACAAAAGCTGATAGTAGGTAAGTTATCAGAAAACACTCCTCAATGAGTGAAATAAGAACAATACAGTGCAAACTATATCTCTCAAAATGAACAAAGATTAATGCTCAATGCTTAGAGAAGAGAGAATGAAAGTTTTGAATGAATGTTGTATGCTCTTGGTGTTGTGAATGTGAAGCTCTTAAATGATCTATTTATAGGCATATGAGACTTCATATTCAAATTTAAAAAGATTCACATGTCAAAGACAACATCATTCACTTTTTAAAAAAATCAAACATAATCTTTTACTTTTGGCATATGACAAAATGAGCACACTTTCCTTTTCAAAAAATTCAAACCTAATCTTTTACTTTTTGCATATGACAAAATGAGCATACTTTACTTTTCAAATTTTTCAAACAAAATTATCTACCTTTTGTATAAGTCCAAAAAAGTATCAATCACTTTTGAAAATATTCAAATAAAACATGCACATGTGAAAGATGACAATCAATCATCTTTAATATTTTCAAAGTTCAACCCTTTAATCAAGGCATGCACATGTAAAAGATGACAATCAATCATCTTTCAAAATTTTCAAGTATAATTTTCAAAAAATATTCATGCACATGTGAAAAATATATTTTAATGCCTTATGATAAAATATTAATTTTGAGCATTAATCCTAATTTCGAATTTTGAAGAGATTTACAACATTACTCTATAATTTTAATGTGAACTTGTTCCCTTCTTGCTCATGCTTGTTTCCTTAATGTGCTTGACTCCATTGTGTAGACAACTTGAGTTTGAGACTTCTTTATTCTTTGAATTCATTTGTTATCATCAAAATTTATATGTAAATATATAATTACACAAAACTTGAAATCTTGGGTTCAACAAGAAGCATTAGCGTTAGTTTTTCTATATGGATATCCAAAATCACATTTTGAAGATTGACTTTGCCAATCAAAAAAAACTCCCATGTTGGATTATGCATATTTGAGCCAAAATAATAATAAATTATTTTTTTATTATTAATTTTTTCCTAAATTTAATTAATTTTATATATTTTGCAATTAGCACCCACTACATACATTAGGCATTAATAATACAAATATAATAAAATGATTAAAAGAATATAATATATTATAATAATAAAATGAAGGTGAATGTGAAGGTTTTGTTGTGTTGTCGAGGGAGGAAGAAGAGGAAAGGGTTGTGAGAGAGAGAGATAGAGTGGGAGGTTAGAGAAAAAAATTAATAAAATAACATTTGTAGAGTGAGTAGTACATCTTCAAAGTTGTTGAAATATTATTTATAACTATGTAAAATTTTAAATATACATAATCTAATACAGTCAAATGAAAGGTCTAATTCTGCAAATATATGTTTGCAATTGTATATAGAGACACCAATGCGTCCAGTACTATGTACCAGACAGAAGTTGGGATTTAGAGAGATAGAGGAGCTTCGTTTGTAGAGCCCTCCTGTTGCACTTTGATGTCCATTTATAGGAAACATGAATCCAAATTCCAATAAGCATTTAAGGGGGTCCGAAGATAGGTATAGTAGTAGTGGAGAAAACCCTAGTGAGAGAAACTCTCCCTTCTCTCTAGGAAAAGTTCAGGAAAAGCCGTTTGAGGGAGGTGGAGCTCCGGCTCCTCTCTCTCTCCTCCATCGTCTCATTTCTGTTTTTTTTTTTTCCTTTGGTAAATAAAAGCAGTTTGGCTGTGTTGATGTCCATTGAAAGACCGATGACTAGTTGTTTTTGCTGAGCTCCCTTCATTAACAAATCACCCAACTGGGTGGAGTGACATTCCATGGTGGAGGTGGAGGTTTTCGGCTTCAAATGGTAGGTGTTCCTGACCGGTTGGTTTCGGTCTTCTGAGGGGACATTTTTTAGGTTTAAGGCGTGGGCTGGTCATGGAAGTTGCTCATGGAGATGGTTTAACTTGCTGGTTGGGGTGCTTTACTATGGGTTATAGGAACTCTATTTTATCCATGGAAAACAGAGGTTTTTTTGGGGACGCATGCCGAGATGCATGGAGGGGATAAAGCTTTTCCTGGGTGGATCTCGAGCGCAGCTCACGGTGGTTGTCTTCATGGATGTTGTTTGGAGTTTCAAGCGACGCAGTTAAATGGTGGTTGCTTGTTTTTTCTGTTTTTCTACTTTCGTGCGTTTCATATTGTTAAGAGTTGTTCTGGTTTTTGGAGATCTCTGTTTTTCAAAGAGCTGCTCTTAGTCAAATGGTGAATAAACTCCTGATGCTCTGTGCATGGATGTCGGAGATATCTGGTTTTGCTCTGGCTTTGTCTCTGTAAGTCCAAAATGGTGGTGCCGATTGGAGTACCGGTAATGCGAGAGGTCGAAGACGATGTGAGAGGTTGAACCGGGAGGTGGGGGATGGTTCGGTGCTGGGAGGAGGGCAAGGGCAGCAGCTTGCCAGAGCAGATGGAGAACGTGCATCCCTAATGGATAACAAACCGGTTTTGATGAGAGCAGTGCAGGGCTGAGAAGGTGCCGGGCACGGGAAGATGCAGAGGCTAGGAGGGATGACGTTGGGCGGCGGTGGCAGAGTGTTGAGATAAAACCCTAATGGGTTGGGCCCCCATGCACCTACAAGTTGGGCCTTTAGCTCAGCTGGGCTCATTTGCTTATCGTTAGTACTCCTCGGCTGGGCCTTTACAGCCCATTATCAGTTTTTGTTTTGTAGGTAGTCTATTTTAGTTTTATTAAATAATAAAAAAGACTAGAGTCCCACTCCTCTTTGAAGGAAGTTGGGTGTTTGTCCTACTCCTCTTCTGGAAGAAAGTAGGGGTTAGTACTCTTCCTCATTGGGAGGAGAGAGTGTGGTTGTACTCCTCCTCCTGGGGAGGATGGAGCGTGGTGTACCTCTCTTCTTCGGAAGAAATGTTGTTTTAGCTCTGGTTTGACAGAGCGCCTTCTCTGTTAACTGCTGTCAGGAGTGAAGGTGTAGAAGTTTAGACAATGTCCGTCACAAAGAAATTTGTTAGCAGGGAAGCTCCTGAGCAGTTGCGTTAGTTGACTTATAATCTGGTTCTCCTGTATTGATAAGTCACAATTGTAACTTCGTCTATGAATGAATGCAATGAAGCATATTTCCATCAAAAAAATAAGCATTTAAGGGTGTCTTCCAGGGTATTCTTGATGCAAAGGTAGATATATTTTTAACGTGTACGCACTTAATGAAACATAATTTTGCCAACTTTTGGTCTGGTTCCTTAAGTACCAAGCAACCAAAGCGTGTTTTTGGGTTGAGTCTGTTCATAGCAGTATCCATGTTATACTTTTATGTGCACTGTTGCACATATGTAATTGTGATAAAATAAATTATTGGGATTCGGCTAGCATTTTTCAAAAACCAAAATGTTAATGTCTGAGAGATAAGCTTGGGCTGTTGCACTTCGATTTTTGGTGAAGACGAGGGCACGAGGGAAATTTTCATATTATGCCCTGTATGCAGGTCCTACACCCACAATCCATGAGACCAGCCAGAGAGGGTGATATCCCTGTTAGGGTCAAGAATTCATACAACCCTCAAGCTCCCGGCACCCTCATTACTAAAACAAGAGATATGAGCAAGGTTTGTTGCAAGTGAAGCTTTTTCATCGTAATGTGTGGAGGAATTCAACAGTACTGACCATTTTCTTCACGTAATTAATGAATTACAGGCTGAGCTGACCAGCATAGTTGTAAAGCATAATGTTAGCATGGTGGATATAGTCAGTACCCGCATGCTTGGTCAAGTTGGCTTCCTTGCAAAGGTTAGAAAATGTTTCTTTAACTTGAATTTGTTCTTCCACCTGTTGCCTTCATGGCTTATGCTAGTGGTAATGTTATTTGCTCTATATATTTCTCCCAGTAGGTGTTCTCAATATTCGAAGGTTTGGGCATATCTGTGGACGCTGTCGCTACTAGTGAAGTTAGTATATCTTTGACATTAGACCCTTCTAAACTTTGGAGCAGAGAACTGGTCCAGCAGGCAAGTCTATGAACATTATTTATTTTCTTAACTCCAATTGGCGTATTAAATCCATTTGCACCGATTTCCTATCTGATCAGGAACTTGAACGTGTAGTGGAAGAGCTTGAGAAAGTTGCAGAGGTGAATCTCATGCAACACAGATCAATCATCTCTCTCATTGGCAATGCTCAGCGTTCCTCGTTGATGCTGGAGAAGGTGTTATTCCTTCATAAAACTTAGTGGAGATTATCATGAGCTATATTCATTTCAATATTTCATATACTGAAATTGAATCTTAGATTTGTGTCATTAGCACAACAGATTTTCTTTCCATTTTTTTCATAGGATAAAACCTCCTCCTTGGCAGGTATTTCGTGTTCTACAAAGCAATGGAGTTAATGTTCAGATGATATCACAAGGGGCATCCAAGGTATTTCTATCATAATTCCTGTAAATACTGTAGCATTTTTTCAAAAAGCAATCATGATAAAAAATACTAAGTACTTACCGTTGGTATCAACCAGGTGAACATTTCATTGGTAGTAAATGATCGTGAAGCTGAACAATGTGTGAAAGCCCTTCACCGCGACTTTTTCGAGAGCGATGGTGCTGTGCACCTGAACCGATTATTGGATGGTGAATACAGGAATGGCTCAGCTCTGCCATTGCGGGTAGAAAAGCATTGACCTATCATTGTTTAACGGTCTATTTTAATGGAAAGAAAAAATACTGCATATTACATCCTCGTTTTAACTCTGATCTACCTATCTTAATATCATGACATTATTTATCAACCATTAAATTACTTACTAATAATTAATCTAATGACTGATGAGGAATTAGAGGTGGTATATACAATCTCAAAATAAGAAATGTTGAGTTCTTTTGTACCCTTTACAATGAGTTTGACAATTTGAAATTCAAAAGTGAGGAAATGTTTGTATTTTTTTTTTTTATCTAATTTATTAGAGTTAGTAGTCAAATAATTCCACATTAGACAAGAAAACATAATTAGCTTATAAACAGAAATTAAAATTAACAATTTTCAAGAATCACTAAGAAAGCTGAGTCTCGAATCGCACAACAGATTAAACAATAGAGATTCAGATAAATGACATTTATAGTCCTGTATTGTGCAAGCAGCATCAAACAATAGAGATTCAGATAAATGACATTTATAGTCCTGTATTGTGCAAGCAGCATCGCACAATCCATTTGAAAAAAATGAATAAATACGGGACCTAGATGGAAAGAAAAATAGTTTTTAGTAGTGAATCTCGATCTCCACGACTATATCTAGCATTAATCGTAAAGTAAAAGATCATGACAATTTACAAGGGTATTAAATACTTTCTACCTCTGGGCATATACTATCACTCGAACATTATAGGCAAATTATCTGTACATTAAATACAGCAATTTTCCTTATCCAACCCACCAAAAAAAAAAAAAACACTATATACTACAGTGATTTGCAATTGAACCAAAACTGCGTGTAGTAGACAGTTTATACTGTTAAGCATCGACTGCAAAAGATAAGGGCTTCCTTCAAAGGCCAGTGCCCCCGCACACCCTAAAACGTAGACTTGCCAGCTTCACAACCTGAACAAACGCGATGAGAATAAAATGGCTTCTAAATTCCTAGTTAAATCAGCCATCTGAGTTGAGAATGCACAGCAAAATCTCCCTTATTTTGTCTCTCCCAATTAAGGCAGAAATATTGTGAGTTACATTAAACTAATGTCCAATGGGTTACCAGGAAGTACAACAATCTTTAAGGTTTACCTATAAAATCAGAGTTAATGCATTCCAAACTTATTAACAACCATGTAAAGTCGTAGATACCAAACCTGTTTTTGGGACTCACCCCTGAAGAAGTGTCAAATCATTCAATTATTTTGAACCCATCTTTCGGCGTGCAACTGGTGAGATCTGATTGACTTTGGGATTCAAAGGTTGGGGTCGCATCTTCTGAACCTCCTCTCGAGTATAGATAAAGATCTCACGGACCATGCTACAGAACTCTCTGCATTATATGGAAACGTGATTGGAATTAAAACATGATGATGTGAACATATAAGAAATTAAGTGGGGAGAAACACGGTCTTGGTGGAAGGATAGAAAGAAAGGAGAGGAATAAAGAACAGATAAAGGCAGAACTTGAGTACTTACCGCCAGGGATCATCTCCTACAAGCATCATATCACCCTCATTATCAGTAAAAACCACCATCCACCTCTTATTGGGAGCAATTAATTCACCGTTCAACTCAAACATATGATCCAACTCTGCCATCAATCCGTTGTAGTCGTCAAAGTTGGTAAGATCCACAGACTGCCCAACAGGAACCCCCAGCTTATGAACCTGTTTTCAACAGATACAAGACGATGAATTCTAGATAGAAACACGGGTGAGACTTTACATTCAGTTGTCTAAAAGGAGAAAACCTTGATAAAAGATCTGGTTGAACTGCTCTGGAGCCTGTCCTGGACATTTCTAGAAAGCCGCTCAGAGGCTTGAAAAGACCTCGTTCGTTCATCATCTTTAATTGATATCTCTGAAGAAATACGACACACAGCTTTCTGTGACCCTGGGTCAGACACCAAATCCTGCAGCCGATCTGATGGAGAAACAATTTTCCCTTCTGTCCCATGCATGAAATTTTCATGTGGCGTGGCCGGTTCTGTAGTCAAATGACTACTAATGAGCGATATACCAAAGAGTTTGCAACTGCCATCTCCCTTGGATTTCATTTCTTCTTTTTGCAAAAACAGAGACTGTGGTTTCATCAGTGATGGACAGGGAGAATCCTCGATACTTGTAGGTGGCAGCAGAGCTAACAACCTATTAACTGGATGCTGCTCAACTGCTGGTGCAGGATGTTGCATGCCACATTCCATCATATTAAATGAGGGATGCAACATGGACTGGGAAAATGTAAAGAAATTTGATCTCTGATTCTGATCTAAAACACGCTTCTTCAATCGATCCGCATTATCAGCATTTTGATCAATAAAGGGCCAATGGAACCCGTAAGGAGTCATTGGAGTCAGAGAGCCTGATACTGGACTTCTATAGTTCATCTCATGCATCATTTTAGGGGCACTTGCATCCGGTCCCACTCTTTCACCAAAACTCGATTCAGTTTGATTCTTACCCTGTGTCTGAGTCCATAAAGGGGGGTTTTGAGTAGTGTCCGACTCATTATTCCCAGCACAGATAACTCCCATGGTTGATATTGCCTGACCTTGCAGGGTCTTTAATAACCCTTTCTCTGGTGAAAGGTCAACACTAGATTTAGGCAAACCTGGTCATGTAAATGATGGAGCTTAACAACAGTGTCTAAATTAACTGCAATCACAGCATAACAGAGACAGAGGTGAAACAATAAAGAGTTAGGAAGCAGGCGTCCACCAGTTGTTCTATACCTTCCCTTGTAGGAACAAAGGAATCAGTAGATGATGATACCGTGTTCCCACGAGGCCTCTTTGATCGGCACACTGGATGGGCATCCAGAGTAGGAGTCAAAGCAAGGTCTATATTCCAAGGGGAAACTCTTTCTGGACGATGGATGGGAGAAGTTTCATCCCATCGAACCTGCAAAAGAACACAAGGTTTAGCATGTAAAGGATTATGAAATTCAAGGATTTATGCACTGTAAGTTAGTACCTTCAGGCATCTCCATTTTGATCCGGGCCACCTTACAGAATCAGCATCCTCAGTTCCAATCACTGTGCCAGAGAATCTAGTCCATGGAGGCAACAAGTTCCACAAATCAACCAAATTCTCTTTTCATTTTTCCTCCTTTTTTCATAAAGTTTGAAAAATGATAAGCAGGGTTCAATAAAAGATCATACCTCTGTTCTGGTGCGTCTTCACCCTCAAACCTCATCTTGAACTTCATCCCTATAGCACAGTTGTTCTTGACAGAGTCCATATATTTATCAAAGGGTACGATAAATGCAGCTGGGCTAGTCCTATAACATATCATGTACAAGAAATTCATAGATTGGAAAAGCAGTATGCCAGGGATTTAAAAAAATAAACAGGATTACACCATACACACTCAATTTGTATGACATTACTGCATTCAAAAATATGTATAAAGCTCAATATTTTACAGAGGCATAATTTATTCCATGAATGAATATAGCTTTAGACAATATCAGGAGATCAGAGCACACGAAAAAAACCATGCACTGTAACATGACAGAGACTGACAATTACTTCAGTTGAAATGTATAGTTTAGACAATATTCCTGCAATCAACAATATTCTCATTCTCTACTTTAGACACTCTGAAATTGGCAGTAACTCTCTAGACACGACCTCCTATTAACAACGTTGAAAGTGATTTTTTTCTTTTCTTTCTCCGGCATTCAGGGAACTATTTCTACTTAAATAGTAAAATCTATATCACTTTGTGTGAAAAAGAATGCAATATCTATATAACAAAGACCACACCAACTCATTGACATGTTATGGAATCAATTGCAATGTGTTTCTACATGTGGTTTAAGATATTTTTTTTCTAGGTAGGTAAATGTGGTATATAAGAAAATGTCACTCAATCATAGGAAGGTAACGAATAAATTACGCACCTTGGCTTGTAGTAGACAGTGAACATGGTACTCGTATTAACAGCGTGCCATGCTGTTGCAAGGACACCAATATGCATACTGTGACTAGATATGACAGAAGATGGAATATTACTTCCGTGCCTCATTGCTCTTCTTACCCCCACACGAAGTTCCCCAGTTTCATCTCTTAGAGCAAAAGGATATAGAAACTGATCAGACAAAAATGATCTACCACCACATAACTATTTTACATGTCACATATCAAATGGTTGCAACATGGTACAATCTGTAGTCATTAGTGAACCAAAGACAAGCTGTAACTGGGATCACAATCATAGAAACTGGTTTGAAAATAAAGACAGCAAACCTCAGGAAGATAAAAGCATCCCCAGCAGCAAGCTTTTTGGAGCTGACGAAAAGACTCCATCCACTCTGCAGAAGATGCCTCCTTGGTTGACCTGACATTTACATTTACAATTCACGATTTCTCATTTTAATAAATACATTGTAAGGACAAGTTTCATGCTTCTATCAAATTTTACAACGGATACTTTGGAAAGCGTGTATTGGACCAAGGAATCAAATAATTGCTAGGTCAAGATTTAGGCACCACCATGAGTGACTGAAGGTACTTGATATTACCTCGAAAAATATGACGAAAACGCCATTCATTTCCATGTAAATCCTTGGTAGCCAACTCCTGGGTCGGAGGTTGCTTGGACATGTCCTGCAAAGAAAGGTACAATTTCAATGCTTCTCAGAACTCAAATGAAGACCAAGGGTATGATGCAATTACAGAACAAAAGAAGCGAGCCACTTAAAACACATAAGATGAAGAGCCCAAACCAACCAGTGGAGGTAGGCATTCATCGGCATGGCGTCTCAACACCGAGAAACCACCATGAGTGCTTGTATCGGAGGCCGTAAGCGTCTTACAAAAGGAATATACACGAGGCCGAGGATGGGAAGACGCCGAAGTACCCTTCTCCTCCACCGAGTTCTCGCCTTGCTGTTCAGAACAAACATAAGATTCATACTTTTATTATTTCCATATTTTAAATTTACGTCTGGAATTCCCTAAACGATCACTTTCAGAATCACATACCTGGAGTTCAGGAACCAAAGTCACTTGAGCATACACTTCATCGGTGTCTGGTTCAGCCTTCCTCGATCAAGTTTAAATTTCAGTTCAGTACCAAGAAAAGGGGGATAAAGTAAAAACAACTCAATTGAGAGCGTGAATGGGAGCACCGCAGTAAACAGAAAAGTGCACCTCCAAAATTTTTAAGTGACAGCAAGCTTTTTACCTTCAATTGAACATTGAGCACGCGACAGAGAATTTTCTCTGGAAGATCATAAGCTGGCATCTGCTGCTCAGCCTCTTGATTCATCGAAGCCTCCACCTATATATGCATCCGTACATTTACATATAACATATAGACATACAAACAAAATTAGTTCAACGAAACGCATTGCACATATGCACTCCATATCAAGAATTGAAAAAGAGCAGAAGAAATTGAACAAAATCCGAAGAGATATATATATATATATAGAACCTGCTCGATGTGACCCTGTGGAAAATAGAAAACTAACTCCCCCTGGCGAGGCACCGTGACCAGAGGTCCCGCACATGCATGCCACAGCTCCTTGTATAGCGCATCCTCCTCCGAATCTACACCATCCACCACCAGAAAAACAAAGAGCAGCGATTTTAAAACTCCCGATTGCTTCATATAACAAACAGGTTAATCATCAACAAAAAAACGCAATTCAAAGCCCCTGGAATTGATCAAACTTTACCAGCCACCGGGACACTCGAAGACGCCATTTCTCAGATAAATTCTCAACACAGACCTCTACCAATCCGCAGCCGATTGACGATCATCACCGTCCGAACAATCAAAATAACCTCGGAACACAACAACAGCGGCAACAATAAAAAGGTAAATGTAATTCTATATTTAAGGGCAAACTTAAGACAAGAGAAACCGCATCATCTCCTCGATTCAAGAGCCACTTTCTGCGATCTCTTTGGCCTGTCTCCGACTACGTCCTTTTTCTCTGAGACCGTTTCTGCAGACTGCAGCATCATTGCCCGCTGCCATTACTATTCGTACGTCTGCGGAGAGAGCACCACAACTTTATTCACGCTCTTTTCGTTTTCTCTGAGCGAGTGTGTGACTGACTCTTTCTCTTATATTTTTCTTTTAAATATATTTTTTTATTTTTTTAATAAAAATATTAATTTTCCAACCACTTTTGGAAACGGAACGGAATTATTGTCCTACCTTGTGCATACGGTTACTGTACTGTACTGAGCTCTTTGTCCTCTGATTAACCGGCAAACGGGGATGGTAAACATGACCATTCAGGGCTCACCATAACGTCGTTAGCTTTACGGGGTACGTGTCGATCTTCAATTGGGCAGCACAAGACGACGTCTGTCTTTGAGGGTAGACGAAAAGTAATGCTGATTTCGGGAAGAGGGTTTGTCCTGTTATTAACAGGCAGGATTAGAGGGAGACGGAAGGGAATTGCTTGGGGATTTTAATAAAGAAGCGAGAGTATTTTATAAAGTCACCTGGTTGGTAGATCACCCGCTAATAAAAATCTCGGTTCTTGCGTGGAAAATAAGTGAGAAGATTGTCTGTTGCTTCCATTTTCTCTCCGTTCGAAGGTGATTAGATCAGGGACTTCATGTATATTGACTTAAAGCCTAGGACCAGCTGATAACACGGCTTCGTGAAAGTGACCATTGGGAGAAAGACACGTATCCGGAAATTACGCTCTATTCATTCTTTCTCCAGCGATTTTTTTTTTTTTCCCTCTCTCGACTGCATATTAGAGGGCGTTTGGGTTAAGAATTACTCTCATTAGTCTCATCTTATTATTAGAACAGAATAAATCATTCATCATTTATAATTTTTAATTCAATTTTTTATTTACTTAACTTATATTTAAAATTATTTTATCTTATCTCACTCAAATAACTCTTCTAAAATTTGATTAAAAGTTAAAATTTTAGCTAAAGTTAAAACTATTGAAAATATTAATTCATATTAAACTGTCTATTCTAAATTCAAAATAAGAATATTACGTATTTTAATAATAATTTTAAAAAAATTATAGTTTACAAATACACTTTATATATTAATTAATAATTTATTTTTTACTTAAAATTATTATTTTCTTTTTATTTTTTCTCTCAATTTAATTATCCAACAAATACACTTCAACTAAAGGAGGAGGAAAAAAAAAATTTGAGAACTGAACAGTAGAACCATAGAACAGTAAAACTTGAAAAATATTTTTAGACTTAAAAAATTATTTTGGAGATGAACTAGAACTCCAAACTTGGAGAGTAGTTTCACTTTATTATAACTCAAAAGTGGAGAGTTGAAATTTTGACTATTTTAATACAAACCGCTTTGATAAAAATTAGGCAAAATTTGACTAGACTAATGCTAAAGCTCTATCATAAGAGAAGATGAAAGTGTGTAATCTCTTTGTAAAAGAATATTTACATTTGAAAATTATCAAGATTAGATTGGGTTAAAAACTTATTTCAACAAATAATAATTAATATGATTTTATATAATACGTTATACTTTATAATAAAAATATTTTTATAATTTAACGTATGAAATCATGACACGTTAATTTATAAATTTATTTTTATAAAAAAAATTATAATTAATGCATTTCTCTAATATAAATTATTATATTATTTGGATCAAACACAATATTAAAATATAATATAAATAATTAAATCTATCTCTTTCTATTAGATGATCGGTCTATTTCTCACGCTAATACGAACAAACTTGGGTGCTGAGTAGGAGGATAAGTTTGGCTACACAGAACCATGCATTGCATTACATATGGATGGATGATTTATCGTTAGATGGGGTCGGACGCCTTCGTCTTGTAGCAGTAGTACTGTTCCGTCATGATCAAGGCAGAGAATTGGGGAATCTTAGATTTCTAAAACATGCCATGATTCTATCCACCATTTGCGCGCCTTAGTTTGTCTAAAGCACTGCAAAGAGTATCTGTTTGAGTCACATATCTTTTCATTACTTGCCTTGCTTTTTATTCTTGGTTCATTCATATTTAGGGCTATATGTGAGGATCATATGTTTCCCACTACTTTTTCAAATAATTTTGATCTCTGCCTGCCTATTCTAATACATCAAATCCACACTTCGGACACTCCCATTTTTTGACATTTATTTTTTAGAAATACTATAACCATAAAAACATTACATAAAGATAATTTTATAAACTGATATGATTTGATATGATTCGTCAAATTATAAAGTTATTTGTATTGTAAAATAGATATAAAAGTTAAACACGTTAATTTATGAAATTATTTTTGTATAATTCTTTTATAGATGTAACAATACTCTTTCTGTGTTTGGGATCATGGGTATGGATCAGTTTTCTATTCCCATTTAAACAATATAAGTTATTCAAAACATTCTGAAGTCACTCATAGGGTTTTTTTTTTTTTTTGTTCCTTTTAAAGCGTAGGGTTGGGTTTGGTATGATTTAATTTCTTAATTTTATGTATTTTTTTTAAAATTGAATGATATAAAGAGAGAAGAAAAAAAATAGCATATTTAATATAATATTTAGTTAGAAATAGATTATATAAAAGTAAATTCACAAAATGACGTAATTTAACATAGACATCATATTATAAAGTTCATTTTATCGTACATTTCACATAAAATTAGATCAGTTTATAAATTTATTTTTATACAATCTATTTATATCTATAATACTACTCTAAACTAACCACATGCATCGACAAAGCAAACACATGCACCAAAAAAAAAAAAGGGGGGGGGGGGGGGGGGGGGGGGGATGTAAATACCCAAATGACCATGACTCGTAAGCAAGCCGGTAGGTGGACAAAGCATGGAATATACATCCAACTGGGAAAGTGTTTTTGATAATATTATATTCTTAAGGAAAATGCTTCCCGATTGGCACCATATGTTGGTTTTTCCCCCTCAATGCATGGGACGATTCTTATCTTGTTGTGTATATTTTAATTTGGATTGAACCATTCATTAATGTTCATTCTTGTACGTTCTAATATAAAGGTGGACTAAAGTGAGTTCATGACCCGTGCACGACATGAACTTTGACTCAAGTAGAATACTTTTGGTTTAGAATTTTGTTATATACAGTCACTTTTATGTATTTTTTACGTACTATATTGATGTGATTGGTCAAAGTGATTATTTTATATTAACAAAATGACACAGTCAATCACATTAATAGAGTATAAATGAGTGTGTAAAAATGACTACACATAACATTTTTACATTAGATGTCTATATCTAGTCTAGGATTGAAACTTTAAGGAATTGGATTCTACACAACGGTACTAAATTGATTAAGATTCGAGAATATATTTGAATAAGATATAAGACTTTTGAGTATATCATGACTGTCAATTTCACTTTGCTTTAATAAATTTAATATAATGCCTTGTGCATATATAGACATTGGTTTCTTCCACATAGAAAGGTAATCTCAAATATATAATATAGATTGAGAACTTTAGAAGATCTCATTATTTATTTATCATGTCTCCCTGTCGACCTTCTTTATCATTGTTTATAATGTTATCATAATATATGGTTCAACGACTTGTTTGACAAGGAATTACGAGACAGGCTAATGCAATGAACACCGAGTCATTGAATATGCCTAGAATACTTTATCTCCTCAATGGTAAACATAAGTACCTTACACAGAGATCGTAAAGTCATTAAGGTGGTGAAAATGTTAGACGATCAGCCGTGAAAATGTTAGACGATCAGCCAACAATGCAAATAAAAAAACTTGTAGCCCGTGGCCGTTGGTCTCCGAGGAACTATATAGGCCTAGAATTTACTTATAAATATTCCTACTATTAGGACTATAAATAAATCATTCTATTCGTTAGCTCGCTCAGTACTTATTTGTTTAAACTCAAATCAAACTCGACTTATAAAAAAAAAGCTTACTCGTGAAAATAGATATCCGCTCGATTTGTAAAAGACACATACTCAACAAAACTCGACTCGAATTGACTAAGGCTCGTTATGGCCCGTTCGTTTATGCTCGAGTCGACTCGTTAGCTCGACTAAATTAAAACTCATTTATATATTGATCAATATATATACATACACCTATGTATATATACATATGTATATGTATTATCTAATAATATAAGCATACTACTTTTATAATTAAATATATAATATGTAATCTAATTACCTATGTCTATATAGTGAATATACTTCATAGATATATTTTATAATTTGTATAATAATTAGTCGGTAAAATTTAATAATTTCATATATTAGTATATGGGAATCATATATGAATAGAAATATGTTATCATATTAAGTATATGTATTAATAATATATATATAGACATATAATATATTGTTATTTTGGATAAATATCAATTAGTTAAATATTAATAATTTATAATTTTTTTAAATTTTATAATTCAATAGAGGTTCTACTTGTTAGTTGTATAAATTCAACATTAGATTTTTTTATTTAATTTATTAATTTTTAAATCTTATTCAAAATATAAATAATTTGAGCTCAAACTTAGCTCGGCTCGACTTGAACTCGTTTGTGGGACGAACTCGAGCTTGAGTTGAGAGTTTAACTTATCGAATCGAGTTCGAATAAAGAATAAAAAAAATATTCGAGTATTTTGAGTTGAATTGAGTTTGGCAAATCAAAGACCGGTTCGGCTTGACTCGATTACAGCCCTACCTACGCCGTATGTTAATATCTAAAATAAATAATAAAATCTATTTATTTTTAATTTATTTTATTAGTTTAAATTTATAAAATAAGTAGTAATTTAATATGATATTACGACAGAAATTTTTGACCTACACATAAGAAGAGTGTTAAAATATAAAATAAATAAATATATATATTTCTATTAATTTAAATTTTGATTACAAGTCGTGATTTAATAATATGTATATATATATATATTATATATGGGGACAAACCCAACATCCGTATGCAAGGTTGCTATATATTGCTAGTGAGTAATGACAAAATACAGCCGTTTCATAATTATTTTAAGCTATATAATAAAATAATATTTTTTAAATTCAAACATAGGAAACTTCAAAATTTGTACAAAAGTTGTTTACTAATTGTCTCTTAAATCATCTCTCATTGCCTATTTCTAGCTGACTGCTGTCGTATATGGTGGAGGGATTCTTCCGAGCGAGACAGATCATGCATTTTCCCAGCCCTGGGGTATCTAATCATCACACTCATATTACAATTTCATTCCATTTACGACTAGGTATCATTGTCCATCAATTTTTATATTTATTTTTTAAAAATATAAAAAATCATTTAGTGTGATAAAAGTATCACATTTTATATAATATGATAAAAATAATAGAAGAGATAAAATATACTAGACTCATAATATTTTCAAGGTCCAGTCCAACTATCCAAGTTGGGAGGTTTCGTCAAGAGGGAAGAAAGAGAAAGGAGGGGACAAAAGGCTGTGTATTTAGAAGAAAATGAAAAATATGACATCAAATGAGAGAGGATGAGACATAAAGGAAGAGAGAGAAGAGATAAAGGAGAGAGAATCAAACGACTTCAGGAACTTTTTGGCCAAGTTTTCTTAGGAGCTTTTTCAACCTCATAATGAGAGCTCCATAAATAAGACCTCCACTAGAAAATAGACTTCTAATATTTATTGTATAATGAGGATTAAAGGTTATAAGAGATTGTAAAACAAACATATTATAATCGGTTATCTCCCTCAAACGTCACGTATACGTAGGTAATATGTCGAATTATATAAATTTATGTGTCTCTCTCTTAATTTTTTCTGTATTTATTTTCTATTTATTACTATAAATGTACACACAGACACCTTAAGGTTGCACCGGAGGCTCCACACCACACCGATTGAGGCTCAAATCGTCATAGTGAGCTAAGAATAACTCTTTCTCTCGTTCCAACCTATTGTACCTTTTTTAGGCGTTAATAAATAGAATAGAAATGTTGTGCATAGCATTGTTTGACAGCGAAGAGTAATTCTAAATTCAGTCTATCGAAATTTAGCATATGGAATTACCAAAGGGATTGATTGAGTGTTCATATGAAAGAACTTGGGCCGTTTCACATTTGTCTCGTTCAAATTTTAACGTGCACGTAACTAATTCCTTGAAATTGCATCGTAAGTAAGCCCAAACATCATGATTTTATAATACTGCGGAAACGAAGTTCATATTTAATTTCATAGTTAAGGGCATCATCATTATCTAGACTATACAGTACACTGCCATTCAAAAGATAAAATAAAACTATTCTTTTTAGTGGAACCATCATTTTACAAAATGTTTGACGCAAGACTTGTTTATTAATCAACTGGGACAACTGGCGAAAGGGTTTTGGGGGACATAACTAAGGAAGTCTACCTACAATGGGATTTTGTGGGTGTCTCGGGGAGCAAGGGAGAAAGCTACCAACACTTTGATGCATTGGATGAAGTTGATTCCCACCTGCTTTCACATTGACTTGAAGAGATGAGGTGGCAAAGGTTTTTGGAACTACTCCCAACTTACGTACTACTACTTTCTTGTGGATTTACGTGAGAGCTGTGAGCACACCGTTTTGAGCACACCGTTTTGAAATCTACCCATCCCCTATCTCTAGCTTGTCTCATGGGACCCCAAACTTTTTTTTGAGTCCTGTTTTGGAGGGGGGAAAACAGAAGAGAAAATAAAAACAAGGAGGTGATCCGGAAATCTCAGCAAACTCGTGTGCATGCATTTGGAGTTTTGGAAATGAAAAAAGTTATAATTATAAAAATGAACGAGCCCGTTCTGTTTCGAAGAACTAGAAAAAGGACTCCATTATCTCTATCCCCCACGATTCAGTTCAATGCTCCTTTCCACAGTTTCCATGACTGAGTTCGTCCCAGATGCATGACCTCTTTAACCACTCTCACCCACTCGGCATTTACACAGCAGGAGAATACATTTTGTCAGACTTTAGTCAAGACAAGCTAAATTGATACTATTGCTCCTTTTAGCTGTTTCAGGATCAGAAACTCACAGCCGAAAATTCCCAAAAACAAAGATCAGAACACAAGATGAACGATTTAAAGCCTCAAATGCAAAGGACGCAAACGTGAGAACTTCTAAATGCTGTTATCTGTTTAATACAATGAAGTTGAGAGGAGTTTTATTTGTCGTTTTTATGGTTTGAATGCTACATACCAAGAAGGCACAAGGAGATTCCCTGTTGAGTTGGTCCTACAGTCAATGCGTTAAAGCAAAAGAGAATTGCTGTCAAGTTAAAAAACGATCCGTGATTCCAAAAAAGTATTGTCCAATAAAGACACCCAACCAAACCCCACCATCACCAAGAATGTAAAACATAATAATACAAATGTCTCGGCATAATTACCTGAGCAAAGACTCATCCTCTCGGTTCAAACATTTTCTCGCATGCCAATGTCCTCACTATCAAATATCAGTTATGTACAGACCTCTAGATGCTAAGATAAGAATAATCATACAGATTTGAAAAGAGGCAAGAAGCTAAACAATACAAGATGCAGCAATCACAGCCACAACACCAGGATCAATTTGCAGTTTGTAAAAGAGATTGCTACACATGGATTGTAGGCATGATCCCTTCAAGCATAAAATTCCAATGTTCCAATTCCAAAAATCTACAGAAAACTGGTGATCAGTAGTTTACTTAAATTTCCTTCAAAAACTGTGTAGTTGGGTTAGCATGTGAACAAGCTCATCACTGGAAGGCCTGTCTGCAGGAACGTCTGATAGGCATTTGACAGCTATTCTCATTGCCATCAGCATCTCATCTTCCTCCACTTCTTCCCCTAGAATACTCTTATCTAGCACTTCTCGTGCCTCCCCTGCTTGCTGCAAATGCCTAAGCCACTGTCCCAAACTCACCCCACTAGCCGGCTCTCCAAAGAATGGGTCAGTAGGGTCTCTACCAGTTAACAAAACGCCCAATATCATCCCAAAACTGAAAACGTCACTCTTATCAGTATACCTGTTTCAAACCAAAATATCCACCATCATGCATTGGTACATGTTTGATACAAAACAAAACAACCTAAAATCTCAGACTCAGTTGCAACCAGAAAAATGGGGCCATGGAAAACAACAGGTCCTCAACCCCAATTGTAAGATTAGCAACATAGAGGGGAGAATGTAAATTCTCCAAGTACAATCCCAAAACCCTGACAGCATCAATTGACCATACAAACCAAGAATGCCTCTAAAATACCACTAGTTAATTGGAAGTGCAAGACGAGTGATTAAAATTTTTCTACCAAGTTTAATTTCAATGTAGATATCAGAATCTAAGTTGGTAATTTCAATAGAATAAGAGACGGTACATAACCCACTGAGGTATAAGTGTTCAAAGAAACAAGAAAACAAATAGCAAGGAAATGAATATGCTTCACGTAAAAATCTTGTATATAGGGATATGCTTTAATATCTCTCAACTCTGAAAGTTTATATATTATCACCTGCAATTTTGGAAACACTCCGGAGCAATGTAGCCCGAAGTTACTCTATCCAAACTGGGCATGAGCTTAGCCAACCCACAATCCGCCAACCTGGGTTCAAAATCTGCATCTAACATCACATTTGTAGGCTTCAAGTTATAGTGAAGAAAATGAGAGTCACAATCGAAATGAAGATACTGAAGCCCTTTAACAACCCCAACTGCAATCCTCAGGCGCAGCCCCCACCCAAGCTGCAACTGATTATCTCTAACTCTATGCATTGCATCCTCGAGACTACCAGTCGGGACATAGTCATAAAGCAAAGAAAGCCCACCACCGGATTCGCGAACATAAGCCCTTAGGCTCATTAAATTTCGGTGTCTCAAACTGGCAAGCATTTCCAGCTCCTGCTGTATCATTCTCTTCAGGCACTTCTCCGGGGAACCGGTCGGCAACTGTTCGAGCCTCTTCACCGCGATGACAAGCCCGTTGTCGAGCACAGTCCGGTAGTATTTCCCATTAGAGCTTGATCCCAACAAATGGATTTCATTGGCGAGAGCAGCTTGGAGCGTCATGGGAGTGATTTTGGGGGAGAATATGACGGGGCCTTTGAGAAGTGGGGTCCGATTGAGGTACCGGATGACGCTGCGGACTATCAGAGCGAACAAAAGGGCACCAAGGAAACCGGTTAGTGCTCCTAATGCAATGCTGAGAAGAATACTTCGAAGCCCATTTTGGAATTTGGGTGGTGGAGGCTGAGAGGAGATGTGCTTAGTCGTTTTCTCTCGGCAGTACGCAGCGGCGTGGTGAAAGCAGAACGAGACCAACAACAAAAGAAGAGGAAAGAACCTGTCGTTGTTAAAGGAGTGGGTGTATTTTCCTCTTTTCTCCATTTTCCTTCGTGCCAAGCCAAAGAGCTCAGAACCGAGAGAGAGAGAGAGAGAGAGAGAGAGAGAGAGTTCTTTAAGCTAGATGATGTCCCGGTGTTATTTCATTTGTTTTTTAATTTTTATTTTTGAGGATTTCAGGTGCCTGAATATCGCAATGGGAATCACAAAACGCTCACAAAATTCCCTTTGCGGGCCTTTCCAATTAAGTTTGCTTGGAAATCTGATAAAAAAATGGCACCTTCAACCGAGTCCTCAAAGCGCTTCAAATGTTCAATCCCATAAAAGAAAGCTCGAAGTGCCTAAGACTGGCACGTATAGCAGATCAAAAGAAGGCAAAATAAATGGATTTTGACCCAAAAATCTTCACAGGAAAATCGCAAAGAATCATTTCTTCTTGGAGTCCCTCCATCTTTACTTCTCTCTCACATGAAGAAACGGCCTTTTTTACCAATCTGAACTTGAAGGTGAATCTGCAAATCTAAACCTCTATAAAATTGCACTCTTTACAAAATACCATAAAGATTCACCGTCAAAGAGGTGTGGTTGCTTGATTAGCTCCGAGTTGAGGGCCCCCAAAAATACATTTTTTCTCTGTTAAAGATAAAGATTGATAAGCAACATCAAAACAGGGCACCTAGAAACCCTTTTTTTTCTTTTTTTCTTTTTTCTTTTTTAGTATTTAAACTAGCAAAAGCATAAGGACTTGAGATTCGCCACCTCCGCCAACAACTACCACGACCATAATCGTCCTAGAAAACTCGAAATACAAACAAAACCCCGAATGAAACTTTGGCTTGCCTTGCCTTGCCTCGGTCTCTCCCTCTCTCTGTTATAGTGTCTATGCCTGACCATTTCTATGCGCACAAAACTGGGGCGTCCCGCCTTTAGGAGATATACCGTACAACGTGTAGGATTCCAGTGCCATGTCGGATGAAGCATTGCTGGCCGGGCGTCCCCATCACGAGGGAGGGGTGCGAAAGCGAAGAGACATCGAGCTGTGTGCAGGAAGAAACGAGGGGGGCTTCGAGGATCTTGACCGTTGGCTTAGTTAAGATATGATCAGGATCGTTGAAAGGGAAGCCACTGGAGTTTGTTCTCATGCTTATGCTGATGCAAGTGCCACTGTCTTCTGGCGAAGATTAGGTTAGGCGTGGCCGGACAGTAAATAGAAAAATTGAGATAAAAGTTAAATAATATATTATTATAATATTATTTTTAATATTATTATAATTTTAAAATTTGATAAAGTTGAAATTTTTTATTAGAAAAATTGAGATAAAAGTTAAATAATATATTATTATAATATTATTTTTAATATTATTATAATTTTAAAATTTGATAAAGTTGAAATTTTTTATTATATTTTATGTAAAAATTTAAGAAAATTATAATAATAAAATAAAATAAGATAAAGTAATTTTACTGTCTGCCTAAATAAAGTCTCTCTTTTTCTTTAAGATGATGCTAGAGTGGCTCTCGATAATGTCTATCAAGAAGGCTAACTATCTCTATTTGATGCATTTTTTTAATATCTTCATACATTTTTAAAAAATTACAACATCAATAAAAAAAAGCACATTTATTTAATCACGTAATTAAAAAAAAGAAATGCTATTGGGAGAAATGCTCATTTATCTTTTCTTTAACTTTCATCGAACAATTGCTTTTATATTTTTTTTTATATATTTATTTTTAGATAAATGATATTAACAGTCATGAATTGTGTAAGAGCCACGTAATTTTTTTGAAATAAATAAATAAATACGAGACTCACTAAAAAAATAAATTTTTAATAATAAATAACTTTTTTTAAAGCGATTGTGCAACTATTATGCACTCTACAACTATATATAACATTACTTTTCTTTTCAATAGTAAAGCTTTCATAATGTTCTTTTGCACACCTTACTAAGGATGTATACATTTTTTGAATATACAAACTTCTCATGTTCTCATTAAAAAAATAAAGAAAAATTAGAAACACATTTTAAAAAATCAACTTTTTTGTGATGAACTTTATTGTTTTTTTGGAAATATTGGGCGAAACTTCGTACCCTAAAACTATTTTTAACATTACTCAATCATAAATCACGTAATAATAATATGAGAATATTGCCTACTTCAATATATTTTAATTATCAAAACATATTCATCAATTTTTAATATAAATTAAGATTAAAATAACTTTTTTTCACACGCCCATGGGTAGTCCAAGTGGTAAAGGAGAACTCGTGTGGGTAAGCTCCATGCCACAAGTTTGATTTCTCAGAAATAAAACTACAACTTAAGTAGGAGGTCATGGCAGTGCTGTATTCTCCCAGAAGTTTAGGTTCTATGGATGAGCCACGTCAAACAAATACTTAAAATTCAAGTAACTCTCACAAAACTAATTTCTTCCTAAACAAATTTTCAATAGACTCCAACTAATTTGCAAATTTTCTTCCTACAATTGAATGGGTTGAAATATTGCTTGTATGTTTCTAGGAAGATTTTTACGAGGCACTGATGCAGAATGCATTGTAAATGTCATTGCTAAGATAAATAAAATGACTTTCGATTAATTATTTTAAATAAAAATTTAGATACACAAATGCTATAAATGTCATATCAGCCACCGGTCATTGGAGACTCAGTTCGATGGTCCCTATTTATTAAGATAATTGTTACTTATATAAAGATAATAAAACGGGATGAGGATCTTCTGAAAAAATTTACCCATAAAAGAACGAACAAAAGCACACACATACCTTTTTCAGCACGACATACAGCATTGTTCCAAACCACGTACAAAGAGACATTTGTGCATTCAAAGAAAGACTTGCGGCCACAACAAAGCTGAAAGCCTCGTTAAAACAAACCAATTTACAAATACACAATTCCTCGAACCATTTCATCACAACTACTTTTTATAAAATAAAAATAAAAAATTAAATCATCACAGCTTTCACAAAAGAGGGAGCAAACAAACTGAATGAACAAAAATCACATGACCTTACAAAGCCCTTGACTGAAAGGCTGCCAGTGCTCGACTCTGGCCAAAGGCACCTGTCTTAAACTACATATCCGGGGACTGATTTGCAGTGAATCCAATGGGAGTAGACATACCGACCTACCACTCTAAATCCTCAAAAAACAATAGTGGAATACCCTCAATGTAAATACTATGTCAATAATTACACAAAATTCAATACAATCGTATCTCTCTCTTCGATTACCCATATTTAATGTAATTGGCCTTCAGTAATTTCTTGTTCAAAAGAATCTTATCCATTTGAGTAAGCTAATAAAGCAAGTACATCACTATCACCGAAGTTTGACTCTACTGCTAGCTCAAACGGATTTATACCTTTGCAATTTACAGCTCGGGGATCAGCTCCTCTGCCAATACATTAGAAACCCTTTAGTGGTATTCTATAAGTAGCGCGGAGTAAAAAAATTAAATGGATTGAAATAAAATAAAACAAAATGAAACACCAAAATAAAAAAAAAATAAAAATAAAAAAGAGGCCAGAACCATAGGAGGTAGAAGAACGACTTCTATGAATGCATACAAACTCACAGAAGCAATAATGATAAACGCACCTTGTAAGAAGCAACTTCACATATGTGGTCCTGCCTCTGCAAATGCAGTGGTGGAGTGGCGTTTGGCCTCTGCAATCAGTTGCATTTATGTTTGCACCATACTGTAGGAGGAGTTCTATCATGCCTATGTCTGCAGTTTCACAAGCTAGGTGAAGCAGGGTGCATCCATCTAGATTCTCCAGGCTCAGGGCTTCACTTGTACCTGCCAAATTCGTAGAACTAGTGAAGGACCTCTCCATTGAATCCCCTGCTAAAGAGGACTCACAAGATGTTTGCTTGTATGCAACATTCACATCAGCTTCAGAATTAACAATGTGACGGTATACAGCTTTCTTGTCATTAGCACGCACACCCTCCCAGATTTGTTGTGCGACTAAATGAGGATATTGCCTGTCTTTTGACTTGCGAACAAAAAGCTTTTCTGCATACTGTGATCAAATGAAAACATCCACCACTTAAAATATTTATACAGCAGTCTAAAAACTTTGCAAGTAGCACAGGGTGCATAACCTTAATAATGCACACAAAAAAACAGACATTTGAGAATTTTCAAATATCATTATTGCATCTCCAAGACAGCTAAGAGATTTCCAGAGAGAAATGGCATGCAATCTGACTACCCTCTCTCTCTCTCTCTCTCTCTCTCTCTCTCTCTCTCTCTCTCTCTCTCTCCTTGAAAGTCACAAGAAAAAAATAACATCCATGGCCCTCAATTTACTGAACTAATAACAAACTCAGATGAAAACCGACTGATTTACTTATGCAATTCAGTACCATCTGGAGCTATTACTTCATATAGATCATTTTCATCTCAAGAAAATCGTCATTTAGAAACCAAAAACAAGCTGAAGTTGGTTCCATAGCATTATGCTACTCTTAAAAACAAGTTACAAGTGAATCAAACATATTCTAAGTATTTCCTTATCTTTCCAGTTCTAAGATATCAACAGTTGGCTGAGCTGATTTCTTAAAACTAATGAGTTGTCTAGCAATACCTCTAAAGAAAAACATAAAAAGCCTAATAAAAAATATCACATACACTTAAAAAATGCAATGCTAACGACAAAAGATAATGTTAAAATAGATCAAAATATATAAATCCGGTCATGTACATGTTTTTATTTACAGTGGAAAATTGTCACCAACAACAAGATTAAGATGTAATTATGACGTTCATGGGAAAGGCATTAACATCACTGCACGTATCTCATTACACAAGCCACGGGCAATTATCTTTGGTTAAAAGAGAGCGACTCAAATGAAAATACAAAATAGAAGACCTGATTGTCACACCTTTGCATGGATGAACTTTTCTTTCACTGATATAGAATCAGTGTGACTAGGTTTACAGAGAAAAATCAACTGTGATTTATCGGACTCGTATAAGCTTCAAAAACAGAACAAAAAAAGTAAATGTTAGTATACCTAAGAAAAATAATATAGTTCTGTGGAGCTTAAACAATCCTATTTCAATGCTTAAATTAGATTCCTCACCCCACAGGGACGAGATCAAGCTGGAAGCCACTTCTTGATTGCAATAGTTCCTCCCAGACCGAGTTCACAAATGTATTGCCCAGAGACTGAAACAAACTTATAACCGAAGGATCCCACACCTTGACATCAAGTGTAAGAGATCGTACCTGCAATAGCGGTCAACACAAATGAGCATACCATCATAAAACAGAAGCTTATCCAACTGTAACGATACTCATCACAACCATTCAAATATATATGAGTGCAGCCCCGGGGGGGGGGGGGGGGGGGGGGGGGGGGTTAATTCCCGCTAAATGAGTTACTCAATATTCTCTTTGATTCTCAATTTAACCATACATGGGATAATGCATGCCCATATTATCATGTCTAAAACAGAGTCCATCAATTGCATAGGGGGAAGATTTCCCAGCTTCTTTGTCTTATTATATCAGTTTAAAAAATGATCAAAAATAAGAATAAGAAAGAGCCTAAGTACATGGGACATATACAAGAGTGGGACCTAGACACTATTCTTTTAACAGAGAAATTTGAGAGTATAATTAATCATCTAATTGAAGAGTTAATAGTTTGATATACATATAAAAATTAATAATACTATTATCTTTTAGAATTTTCAAATCAAAAGATCTATCTCCTAAGAATCTGAGACCGTCAATGCAGAAAAAAGGAAAACAAGAAAACTAACAATATGTTTGGAGGGATGTACATGGATAGAAGGCAAAAGGGCGTGGATGCATAAAATAAGAAAAGAGCAAACTTGTTTTCAGCAATGCAACAGTAAATCTACGTCCCTGTTGTCTCAATTGTATGAGCTACATAACCTTCTCTAGTTAGATGATAATAGAAGTTGGACCTTAGTTTGGGACAAGCATCAAAATATCTTGAAGCAGTCCTACTTACATGCAATACCAGCACTCAAGTCACAGAACACTACTACAAGTCTAAAGATGACCACTAGAACTATAGCATAGAAACTTATTTTGAAGATTAACTGGTATCTGATAATATGTAAACTCATGTGAAACTTCTATGGGTATGTTCATCGTTGAGCATCCAGATAAAAGATTCTGCAAAGCTATAGAAATTTCAGTCAGTAGCACATTGTTTGCCCCAGAAACAAGGACAAATAGAATTTACCTTCGATATGTGCACCCCAAGATTACGGTGAACACCAGAACATTGAATACAAACAAGAACACCAAGATTTAATGATGCCCAATCTGGTTCAGGGGCACCACAATCAGCACATTTATCATTTCCGCAAACTCTTCGCAATACATCAGTTAGCTTCTCACTTTTTATGCAGGACCGTTGTGGTTGCATATTTCTTATTGGGCGTTCATGATGTGCAGTAGCATGGCTCCTCTCTGATGTATATTCTTCAACTGTGCAGGGATCAAAGTCAGAACTTTCAAACGAACTACTCTCACTTGCAGACCGATAATGACTAATTCCCATCAGATTAGCAGACGGACACTGCAATATGGTGGAACCTTCAGTCTTCTAAACAATGACGAATATAATTGGCACAATCGTGATTTTTCAAAAAATAAAATAAAAATTACCATCTCAGGAGCTTGAGAACTAAGTAATGAAGCAATGACCCCTGTGATCTTTTCAATCCAATCCTTTTGATCCAGGGCACTCTCTGCCTGCACTGACAAGCATAAATAAGTGTTATTGAGGATCTTTTACCAAACATAAACCCTCCAAAGTACACCATCCTCTTGTCAGAATCATCGAGCAAATTTTTAGTTCTGAAAGTTTGAAGTTCATAAAACAAAACCTAAAGCCACAAGGACATGCTACCCCTCGAGTCAAACCTGCAAAGTGTAGTTCTTTGTAGGTGAAATGATCCTGAAGCAAAACCTAAGATCTGATTGGTCAGCATCAACTTTGATTGTTGATGTAAGCAGGTTCACTGTGTGACGAGCAACAGATTTCTCATCGTGTACCCCACCACTATGGTAATGAGATGAAAGCCAGCGACTCAGCAGTCCAGAACCAAGCTCCGAACTATGCCTCTGACCAGAAAGTTGACTGCTAGAGGCCTAAAAGATAGAACAAAACACAAGCATGAAAGGTAAGAGTGGTTGGCCAGCAGAGACTTCAACCAATATGCAGAATGACTAATACCATAACAAAATACTTACAGATGGTTTGCTGCACTGTTTCCGATAGTAATACAACATTCCTCGGCTATCAAGAACAAAAAACCTTCTTTTCCAGTCACCCCTTAAGTTTGAGGAACGCTTTGAGAGATAACCTTGTCGAATGGTTTGAATCTGAGAAATTTCTTACAGCATTAGAGAAATAGGAAACAACTAGAAAGATGAGAAAATGTAAATTGGAAAACACAGATAGTCTTAAAGACAGTTTTTTTATAAATTAAAAAAATAATATTAACCTTTCCGTTTGCAGCAGACTGCATGACTGCCTCTATCATTTTGTGTGAACTTCTAGCAATGGCTTGTATACCATCTCCATTAGGAGATCTGTTCATACCATAGGAAGACCACCTACTCTCTCGATCCACCTGCCTTTTATAATCTTGCATCCTTTCAGAAAGTGCAGCCTGCTCATAGTTAGACCTTTCTCTTGACTGTTGTGCATAAGTCAAGACCTGGAAAACAACAATAAATCACAAATTTCAATAAATTGCCATGCCAAGACAATATTTAACATGAGAAATGTATGAATTCTCTCAGCTTATGAACCATATTCCAATTCCCCACTATCTTGAATTGGCCAGACAAAACTGTTATTCCCATTTTGCTCCTCCTAAAGTCAGATTCACATGGCCTTGATATGTTAACAATCCCAGCATCTACAGCACAAGCTTTTCTTTTCTTTTTTATGCACTCCCTAGAGATGCTCGTACCATTTTGCCAAGTCAGGCTATGAAAGCCTACTAAAACTTTTTACTCATCATAATTTTAAAATACCTGATTAATGTACGGTTCCATTTGATGCAACAACTCATATCCCTACATATAGTAAAAAGTTCAAGATGAGCATATCTATGCCAAAACATGTGAAAAGGGCAGAAAGTTCCAGCCATATCATCTACCTGTTTGAAGTAACGAAGATGTGCATCCATTGTCCCACTGACTGCTTCCAAAAATTCAAATCTCTTTTTTGCCTCGACATTAGAAAGTGCAGTTACCTGGACAGAGTGATCTAATTCATAAAAGGCTAGGACTAGGAGGAATCACTAATACAAGATCAAGTAGTCGGGTTTCAGTGATCATGGGAACATTCATTTCTGGTAAAAGAAAGGATCAAGAAATTAAATTACCAAATTGAAACGAGCTTGCTCAAATGTAGACCTTGCATTATGAAGCTCCTGGAATTTCTTGAAACTACATTAGAATTTAAAGATGGAAACTTTCCAGTTCTGTGAAAAACAAAAAACTAATGTCACACGATACCTCCTCTAAACCAATTGCCACTTCTGTCTTTGTGCCTTTCCTCAGGGACAGAAACTTTTCACGAGCCTGTGTCATTATGAGCAATATGAAAAAGTAAACATTACTCACCAAAACAATATCACATGCATCATTCATCTCAAAACATCCTTCAAATATCCAACTCCATGGTGAAATTATTGAAAGAAGATGGCAGTTTAGCCATTTGTTGCTGTATCAACATGCATGACCCAGATTTATTCACTACTACCTAAGAAATTAAGAAAACCTATTTAATTCCAAGATGCACAAAGAAAAGAGGAAAAATCACATTTATAAATCACAAACTTAGAACCTCATTCTTTACGACAGTATGAACATGACAAAATAGCAATGCTGCAAGGGTTTTGGATGAAACTAGAGTTAAAAGTCACTTTTAGCCAACCTAATGCTGTATGAACATAGACTCATTTTAATAAAGAAACGATAACTGTGAGGAGTTTTTCCTGAGATGCATGCAGATGACATCAACTAGAACAACAAAATTATTAAGAATTCAAGACAAGGGATGCACCTGGTCATAAACAATACTAGCCTTGTCAAAACGCTTCCGTGCTTCCTGCACTAAGAGAGATCCCTTAAACCAACTTTGCAACAATAAATATTAAAAACCAGTCTAAAAATTCTCTATTTGACACAAGTCTCACACCTAGAAGGAAATCTTAAGATGATAAATGACATGCTTGATTAGGGGTGAAAATTTTTTGGTCTGGACAAGAAAAACCGACCGGACCAGACCGAATTCACCCGTACTTGGTCTCGGTACATGGTGCCTCCAAAATTTGGTTTTCAGTCCGGTCCCGGGGTGTGGTTTTTTGGGACCAGACCGGACCAAAACCGACAGAATCACTTACATATAAATTTTTTAAATATTTATATATATAATATATCATTTATATAGTAGTTGTATAAGTTAATTATATAATTTTCTCTAATCTATCACCATTGACCATATAAATGTGTAGCTCATATGAACCGACTGAACCAATAGCGATTCAGAAAAAGGATGGACCAAAATTTTCGGTCCATGACCCCAAACCAGACTAAACCGAACCAGACTAGACTCATTACACCCCTCAGCTTGAGTGGGGATTCAAACCTCATTGCATAAATCGCTTATAAAAAGAATATACCATATAGAAAAATTGTTGTCACAGCTCAACAGGAGGCATTCTCTGCACATGCCTAAGGCTCTAGACTGAAGTAAGATCCAAAGAATTTCATTTCAACACGAAAATGGGGGTAAGTACAGGTCAGCACCAATAGAATGAAGTGCACAAGCTGACAAACAGATAAACAGCTTCCCCTGCATTCCAAATTATTCATAAAAGAATATAACAAAATTTTAAAGTTTCAGCTTTCATGAGACTCTTCTCCACCCTCCTATTGTAGAAGATTATAAGGAAAATGAAAATTATAAAGCCAATGCAAGACCAAATGCCCCCACCTAAAGAGGTGACCACGAGATCAACAATTATGTAGATGTGATAACATTACTACTCATGCCACAAGTGGTGGAAGCAATAGATAGTTTAACTAAGTAATATCAAATTGCGTTTAGACATGAAATTTCTGTTGTTGGACCTAAGCTTAAGTATTATACCATATCCAAATTGATAGCTTGTAAAAGGTTATTATAATGTATATCTAAAACGCACTAAGAGTTAAACAATTCACAGTACCTTGACCTCGTGCAGATCAATATTGACAAACTGCAGTAATCTGTCATTCATCATGTGCTCAACCTGAGAGGTAAAAAACAATTAAAGCATGTCAAGAAGATTATTTGTAACATAATAGCAATTGAAAATATTTAACTAAATAAAGATAATGACTACTCAGTAAATAAAAAATACATGAGAAATAACTTATCAAAAAAAAAATACATGAGAAATAATTTATTTGAGGGGAAACACACACAGAGAGGGAGGGAGGGAGGGAAAAATCTTAGATTTCTCAATAACACAAAACTTGATCATTGTTTAGACAACAAACTTACTATATATAAATTCACCCTACTATATGTGAAAAAGATGACGGAACAAACATTTTCAACCATGCATCATGTTACATGATGCTTTGCAGAATTCTCTCTAATCGTCCTTAAATCTTAAAGTAAGAATAACAAACGCAGTAAAATATAAATTATAAAACAAAGAAAACTAGAGCAGTTTTACAAAGGTACACATGACTTATAATTTTCAAAGGTCCAAGTTAGCTTCCATTTTATAGGCAATAAGACAAGTTGAAGTTGAATTGATGCTGAAAAATTCTTTTTAAATCATAATAAGATTTGTTTAGATCATATTAATGTGATTATTAGCATAGAATGGGATAAGCAAGATTTAATCCGTCAAAATCCTAGTTCAGTTAAACTCAACCCCCCAAGACCACTTCCTCCATGCCTCATCCCTCCATTCTTGATGATCACCGAGTCTCCCTCCCACCAAATTCTCAGAAAAACACTCCGACTTGATCACATATTTCATCTATATATTTTTCCCTCTGCCAACTCCTCAACACACAACAAACAACACAAACCCAAATTTAGAAACTGAGCCTCTGTTTCATGTAAACAAATCGAGCCATCCAGCCACCATGATTCCCTACCGCATCTCCTTCATCTCATGTTTCACCACCACGTTCGAAGGAGATCCCAGTCGCTACCGGCGTAGATCTCCTGTGCACCCTTGTCTCAATAGTCGGGTGGCCTGCATTGCTAAAATTACACGAGGAGGGGAACTTCCTCGCGATGACTGAAAACTAAACTCCTCTCCATCCGTGGATTTAAAGACTACCTCTTATTAAAACAATCTACAAATGCACGATTCTGGGACAACCAGTCCATTCCCATAATCACGTCAAATCCGGACATATTAAATACGATCAGTTTGCACATAGAATCCTCCCTTGAATCTCTATTGGACATCCAATCAAAATAGAATCACAAACGATATGCTCTCCTTGAGGGCGCAACAACAAATATACTAGGTTCTAGCGGCTCTTCTCAGTCAAAGGTGCATAGTGATTGGAAATAAAAGAATGAGTGGCACCATAATCGAATACAATGGAGGCATGACGTGAAAATAATGATAATGTACCTATATGAATGTCATAATGACTTAGAACTATAAAGATCATATAATTTATGCATCATTCTATACATATCTAAACTTAGGATAGCATAAAATTTTTTATGAAAACCTTACGTTTATTATGTTTACATTGTGATGAGTTTCTTAACTCATTTTAGTTTTATTTCATGTTTTTAACCACCCAGCTAAGGATGATGACAAGAAGCAGGCAGGCCAAGACTAGATGGAGCAATCAATTAACTCCCAGACTTCTTAGAATAAATTGTTGTTATGACGTGAATTTGTTCAATTTATTCATTTAATATTTTCGGAAGACATTTTTATTAAATAATTATTTTATGAAATAAATGCTAATTGCATTTTATTAAATGTGAAATCTCTTGCCGGGCTATATTTTATGAAAACACGTGACACTCCTAGCCTTAGGGAAGGGGGTGTTACACTTTTCTTCTCTTTTCTCGACTTCGTGAAAGTCAAGAGGAGCATGAGAAAACAGTTGACAACGTAAGCCAGTAAGTATGGACTGTAAGTCAAACACATTTTGAGGTTCAATTAGCAAGTAAAAGCTATAACAAAAGATAGAACAGGAAGTGGAGATGAGATGGCATTGGTTGAAAATTCAATGCCCTGGGACCTGGATCAGTAGGAAACTAATCAAGAATCATGTACAGGAGCTAGGATTGAAAGTTCTTAAGAAACAATTCAGGATTTTCACCTGTGATCGAAGAAGTTCTTTGTAAGTCCCAATTTCTCTCAGCGCAATAGTAAATTTGGTCATAACAGGGCCTGTAGCAGCATAGAAATTCAATTTAAATTAGTAGACACCTCAATCAGCAATTTGAGAGCCATGAATCATGGATATTCCAGTATCAAAGTGCAATCTCTAAAAACTGTCAAGGCAAAGAGTTAATTACCATTTAGCAACTGGAGAATATAGAATAAAGCCCAGCATGAACAAATTGACATACCTCCAAAAGCCAAACTAATAGGATCATCATGCCCTCCACCAAAAGTTTCTAGTGCACCCACAAAAGCAATATCCCCATCATATTCCTCCCCAAGTCCTTCACTGTGGGAGGACAAAAAAATGCAATTAAAACCCCTCACAAACTGAAGGTCCATAGGATAGCAAAGATTACCTTATGCAACCAAAAACATCAGGAGCGACTCAGAAACCGCTAAACAAAGCTTAGTTTCAAAAACAGGATCTAGGTAGAGATTCTAATTTACATTGTCAACAATTTTATTCAAAATGAAAGCAATAGCTAGACAATTGAAAATTTGGAAAACTTTCTATAACATGAATCTATGACTTGAATTTTGTTTTTAGTAAGTACTAGAGCTTGAATTAAATTATTGAGGGATGATATAGAAACACGTTTATAAATGTGGACATAGGTACTAATCAAAAAATAAATAACTGTGTACATACGTGTATTTTCGGCACCCTTTGTAAAACTTTAAACTTCGCTCCCTTAATGATTCAGCACTTTCCTCCAAGCTTTGTATCTGTTTAACAAGAAATCATCAACAAGCCACAATACTTCAGAGCAGTGTATAAATCATGAATGCAATAAATTCCACCAAATTATTTCAACCATGTTAAAAGGAAGTCAGTTGATAAAAATATGCTATCCATCTCAGACATGGATACCATGTCAACTTAAAAATTCAATTACAGTGATGGTATCTTCAGAAATCATTAACAATTTGCTTCAAGTATTTGAAAAATACAAACCTGGAATGTCATGAAGTTGACACAGAGCCTCTACCTTCAATCTCTCACAATCAGGAGTGTTTCCACCACCGACTTGACTCGACTCAACTCAACTAAACATTAATAATGACTGCATGGGGTAGCCACAATACCTAGACCAAGCTACCGGCAAACAAAACTATAGAAGGAAATTAACCAACTCAAAGTTCTAATCGTATCATATTTGAAGCTTCAGCCTTCACATATAAAGTTGTACGACTTATACCATAGGCTCTTAATAAGCTTCAAAGCAATATTATCTAGGCTAAACATTTTAGCATCGCGGAAGCAAATATAAAAAATTTCACGAACTGTTAAACAAGTAAACAATTACGGACAATTACAATCAAGTAAACTGCAAACTCTTACAACCATAATTTTCATATTACTCAGATATGTTCAATTAATACAAATTTCCTTAAAACTTTAAACTCTAAAATATAGACATACAGGTAATCTTCAATAGTAAAATTCGAAAGTTCCTATTGACTTTCCTAGATTTCCCCAGACGGCAAACAGAGCATTGGAACGTGCTCTCATCAGTTATACAATTAAAGATAATTCAGCTGTGAGCATGCAAGAACAGAGAGAGGAGGGACCTGCTTGCGAAACATAGGAGAGTCATCGAGCTTTGCGAAATGCATTTTTAAGACCAAGATTCTTGCTCTACTCAGCGCAAAATATTAATCTACCATTACATCCAAAGCTCGGTCTTCGCTAATCAAACATATAACCACCGCGGAGCAGCACGACTCCGAGCGAGATCTCGCATTGTACTCCCATCTTATTCGCCATTCAACCGAAACAAACAAAACGAATGGTAAATAAAAGAAAACACCTCCAGCACTTGAAATCACGGCCCTGAGGCATATACGAGATAGATTTGCATAAATTTCACAACCACTAACGCCTACGGGAAAATAAACTTTCTGAGTCCCGGATCCTTTTTTTTTTTCCGTTTTTGCTTTTTTTTTTCCTATTTACATCTTTCCAATTCCAGTTTTGGTATCGGAACCCTAGAAGAGCAGGCAAAATGGCCGGATTAATAAACCCTGGGAAGAACAGGCAACATGGAGGTTAGATTAGCGGCTGCAGCACATCAGAGGTGGTGTTTATTGGGAACCGAAAAGGGATTCAATTAGGAAATTTCTCTTTTAACAAGAAGATGTCTAAACCATGCGTGCGAGAGAGAGAGACAGGCACAGACATAGATAAAAGCGAAACACACGAAGAGAGCCACCTTTCTATAGCTTCTCCACCCCACAATTTAGAAAACAAACCCAAAAATAAAAAAAAACACAAAAACGTTTCTTTTCCTTTCTTCGTGTAATTTCCTTGCTTTATTTATATCCGGCGGGCACTATAATAGAAAATGCATGGATTTTCGATCCGGGAAACAAGTGTCAGAGTCTCCCGACGGATCTATATCTATAACCAAGTTTGGTTGCACGCCGAAATGAGATTTTAGTACTGTTTGGCACGTAAAATTTTTATTACAAACGTAAAATTAGATATAATTTTTTTAAATTTTTATATAAAATATAATAAATAATTTAATTTTTTTCTATTTTTTAAATTTTAAAATAATAATATTAAAATATAATATTTTAATATTTAATTTTAAAATTCAAAATTCTCATATAAGAATTTTATGTGACCAAACAGAACAAATTAAAGTTAAAAATTAAATAAATAGTTATATTATATAAAATTATTTTTATGTATATTTTATATATTTTATTGATGTAATTGATTAAAATATTTATTTTCTATTTAAAAAAAATAACGTAACCAATTATATTAATTGAAGGAATAAAAAATAGACAAAAGTAAATGTACACAAATTTTTATATTTTTAATAGAAAAATTATATCATTTATTATTTTATTGATAGGACAAGACTTACAAACGAGATAGATAATGATAGACTTACTACTTTTTTATTATACAGTGTATTTGAAATTTTATATTCTATTATTATTTTCTTTTAGGTACTTTTTTAATATTCTTAATTATTAAAAAAAATTAAAAATATATATATAATTTTACTAATAATTTTCTGTTCTACACCTCTCCGACCTACACGCCAGCCAAAACTGGAGCTTGCCGATCTATAAGACTAGACAAGCGGTGCCCTGAGATGAGGGCCACATGCCATCCAAACTAAGCACATTCTACTCCATTTTCTTCTCCAACCTCGGATCTTTCCAAATTCACCAACGCCTCCTCTCTCTCTCTCTCTCTCCCTCTCTCTCTCCAATCGACGCATTTGATATACACATCATCGTTGCCCCGCCACACAACTCGGATACTGCCATACACCAAATCGACTTAATTAAACTTTTCTAACTATTTTACTACTTTCCTCTTAAACTATAGTTGTTGTACTCTCTAAGCGACAAAAATCATCGAGCTACTCCAAAAAAAATCTCTAAAAACAACTTGCAGAAGAGAACGTGACTCAAAACAATTCATAAATTTCTGAACACTAAAGTCTATTGACTTCTTCAATGAATGAAATGTTGGGTGGAAGTATTTATTCACCTTTTTTATTTGAGTAATAAGATTTTTGTTGGGCCATTCAAATTCGGACATACGACATGGGTCCCAATATGAACCAGAGACACGTGTCTCAAGTTCCAACTAAGCTAGTATATGTTGGTTTTGGATTGATTTGAATTATATAATCGTGGAGCGTGCAAACATCTAGAGGTGAAAACCGACCTATCAGTGCGGTTTTTCGTCCAAAACCGAAACCACACCGATGGGTGAAAATGACACAAATCTCGACCGAAATCGGCTGGAGAATAGGGAGGAAATCGTCGTCCTTGATCTCGGTGTAACTCCAGTCGGTTCATCAGCTTCTTCGATTACTATATGCTTCGTGAGAGAAAGCGAGAGATGGTGATGAAGCCACAGTGAAGCTACAGTGACTAAGATTTTTGAGAGATTATATAATATATACACTAAGAATACTCACAGAAACCGGAGGCGGAGGGAGTCATGGAGGCCGGAGGAAAATGGGGATCACCAGTTCAGCTCTGCGGCGCTGTTCAACGAAGAGTCACAGAGTGAAAGACTTGGAGAGAGAGACAAAAAATCAGGGGGGAGGGCGGCAGAAGAGAATAGGGAAAAGGAGAGGGGAACTGGGAACGGAAAGGGTAATAACCCTAACTCGTTCCCAACCAAATAGCATCGTGGCTTTTATTTTTTTGTTACTCATTTAAACAAAAAGATGCCGTTTTATATGAAATGACATCGTTTTTATATAAGATACATATTAAAAATATATATATAAGGTCAATCGATTTATCGGTTTTGTGTGGTCGAACAGAGACCGAGCCTACCGATATCGGTTTCTATTTATTTCTACCGCCGACCAACCGGTTCTTCTCCGGTTCTGGCGTCTGACAGTTAGTTGCCATCGGTGGAGGTGGGTTCTCCGATTTCTTGTACACCCCTACAAGCATCGTATAATTATTATTTTTTTAAAAAAGTAGAATCAATTATTAAAAAAAATTAATTTATTTTCATATAAGTTATATATAATATATTAATTTATTTTTTTAAAGTGATTATATTGTATATGAATATTCACGATTGTAAATATTATTTTTTTTTATAATTATCTTACTTTTCTTATGAGAATCCAAATGATGATGAAAGATCACTACATTATAGTATAATTGAAATATATATTATAACTATGGGATCAATAATTTATACAACATTAATATTAGAAGCAAACCCTAATCACTTTTTCGACGGTTTGCACCGCCTTTACTTTTCTTTTCTTTCTTTCCTTCTCTTTTGTGTTCAATTTCAACAAAGTTGATTACTTTATAGTCCTTTGCCTAACGGGACGGACATGCGTTGTTAGTTCTTAAGTAGGAATAATGATTGATGTAAATGGCACCTTCTAGGACAATTGCGAATTTGCATGCGTTTCTCAACTTTATCTTGGGTGTTGACGTACAGCTCGCCGGAGAGAAAAACAGCACATTCTCAATTTGTACAGTAGCGCTAGCAGGCATAAGATAAATAGGCTCCGTTCGGATACAAAAGGATACAAAAAATTATTAATCTTATATCATCTTATTATTATAATTTTATCAAATTCTCAAATAAAATATAATAAGTAATTCAATTTTTTTAAATATTAAAATAATAATTATATTACAAAATAATATTATAACAATATTTTATTCAACTTTCATTTTAACTCACTATTTAAACAGCACCTTAATATCTTTTAAAATTACAGTAGAAATACAACATTTTATAACAAATCTTTTAATTATAGTTGTTAATGCCAAAAAATAGTACAATGGGCCGAAATGAGAGAAAAAATCATTTTCGACCTGCTACAACAATTTGGGTCTTGATCGGTATGGTTTAGAGTCCTCGATGGCAATTTGATATGATTGTACAGCATCTATATGTACATACATATATACATGGAAGTGAGTAGGAGATAAATACAGAAAAAATATAAAAGATGAAAGCATAGATTTAAGTAGTTTCGCATAATGCTTATGTTCACGGATTGTGCGGAGAGTAAATATACAATTATATAATTATTTTACAGTCTCTCATCCTTATTATATAATAGAAGTTCATAATCTATTTTCTAAATGAGATATTTTCTCTAAAGCTTTCTTTGCGAGATTGAAGAAGTCGAAATAGAAATCTTCCCTAAGTTTGAAAGAAGTCGCTCATTTTCTTCTACCATTTTCCTTCTTTACATTACATTTGTCGCTCCTAACACTCTTTCTTTTCTCTAGCCTTTTGCTCTCTCTGTTCTTTTCTCACTTCCCTCCTGATGAGAACTTCACCATTAGGCTGGGATTGGAAGGTCATTTTGGGTCTGGAATATTTAATCACATTCAATGGTGTTTTAAAAATGATGTATTATTTATTTAACAAACATATAAAACACTTTTGAAATTAATTACAATGATTTTTAAAAATATAGCGGTATTTGCAGGAATTTTTTAAGAGTTCGGATTTGATGTGTTTTTAATAATTGGACGTTTAGCTTATTTTTAAGTGCTTAGAGCACTTTTAATGAACTTATCAAATATATTTGTTTAAAACAAATTCTTTTAAATTGATAAGAGCTAAGCTTTTAAAGGCAAACCTAAGCCTGCACTTAGTAGCTCTTAAGGTCTTGTTTGGCTACCTAAATAATATAAGATAAAATGAAAGTTAAATAAAATATTATTAAAATATTATTTTTTAATATTATTTTTGTTTTGATATTTAAAAAAATTAAATTGTTTATTGTATTTTATGTGATAATTAGAAAAAAATTATAATGATAAGATGAGATAATTTTTTTAATTAAAGTTTTTCTAATAAATCATAGTTGAGATTATTATTATTAAGTATGTATATATATATTTTTAAAGAATTTACCTATACGTAGCTATCACCCGAGAAATATGACAATAGATGTTCCTTTTGTCGAACATATGCTGAAGCACATCGACAACACGTGCGGCGCATTAAGCGACAACCAAGGACCAAAGTGCGGTGAAGACCGAATGGCGAATAGAAAATCAATTGATGTGAAACTCTGAAAGCTACAATAAACTAATGGGTAGGGTTGATAGCCGCATAATACTACAGAGGCATAGTCACCCCTCCTCGGCAGCTCGCTCTCTCACTGTTAAGTCTCATATTTTTTAAATAAGATTTTTGTATTATTTTGACATCTTATATAAAGATTAGTTGAAGAGACTAAAACAATACATATACAATTTTGTGAACAAGTAACAAATTATAATATATATTTATAGATATATAATTTGTAAAATATAAATATATATTATATAAGTGGAAATGAGGTGTAGGGCGAGATTGCGCCTTGTCTGCCCCCGTCCCTGCTCGGGGATCAGATGCAAAATGGGTGGCCCGGCCACCTACATTTGATGGATGGGGATCCATCCCACCTATGCAGAGGCTAGGCGGATGGAGGTGGGATAGCGAAATACTAGGTCCCACTAAATACTAGGCCCCACTACCCACCCTTATTATTAATGGGCACGAGAAAGAAAGGTAATTGGAATAAGGAAAGTTAGAAAAGAAAACAATAAAGAATAATCAGACAAACAGACACACCCCATATGAACGAGGAACCAAGGGAAAACATTTTGTCCTGCTTTTCAACTCCAAAAATACGAAACGCATGATGCTTCTCGATTAAAGTACTGTATGTTTGTGCAATTATTATTTTTTTAATGGTATAATATTGAAAATATAACTTTTCTACTGTTGAGAACTACCCATTAATTATTCTGCTTTTTCTTTTAATAAGCAGACAAGTTGGCTTTTTAGCCTCATGCTTCTTCCCGTTTAAATCGGCAGTACGTGATGCTGATTCGGACATTATAGGGACCGCTGATTATATTTTGAAAAAGAGATGCATTAGATATATAAAAATATTTTATAAAATAGTATATTTTTAATAGGATATATTTGTATTTATTTTATTATAAAAATAATTTTATAATTTAAAATATCATATCAAACCACAATAATTTGTAGATCTCTTCTTATAAAATACTTTTATAAACTGAACATTTCTTTTAAAAAATGATAAACTTATAACTTTATTTCAAGTAAAAAATAATTATATAAAATTAAAATTAAAAATAACTAAGTGTCACCAATACATTGATTTATCATAAACAAAACTGTAAATAAATGTTATTCATATATCTTAAAACATAAATAGAGTACCGATATGAGATCCTTTAAACTTTTACCAAGGGCTTGTTGATGTTGTAAAAATTGCTCAACACGCCGGAGAGAGAAAAAGAGTCATTCTCGGTCCATTGATATGATTCGGGCATCTATCGGTGTTGTTTGGGGCTCCCATTAGTGTTCATGCATAGTCGTACAATATCGGTGCGTACAATGTAGATAAAATAGAGAGAAATAAATACACAGATTTACGTAGTTCTGCACTAGGCCTACGTCCACTGGGTTTAGAGAGAAAAAATTCATTATAATATTCTTATTTACAGACTCTTATAATCTCTCATCTCTCATTGTACAAGAAAAGCCATGGATACATTTTCTGGAGATGAACGCTTGTGCCGAAGTCCTCTAGAGTTGAAGAGGAAGACTTAGCCAGAAGAAGTTCCGACCCCCTATTGGATACTTTTTATATATCCCTTTGTTGTGTGTGCTAATCTGCAGTGATGGGACCCTACCCCTTTGCATGCACCAGCTTCCTTCCTTTTCTCACTTCCCTTTGACTTGCTCTAAGGCCTCCTACCATTTGCCTACCCCATGTCTTTAATTGTCCTCCATTGTCCTCTAGCATCCAACCAGGTGGGTTGGGCTTGAGCCAAGGGTCCTAATATTTTACCCCCTCACAGTACCCGCGATTCTTAAAGTCTACTTGTGCCAACAAAAAACTTTGAGAATCTGTTAGATAAAATATACAACAAAAATCGTTAATAAGGAAACAAAATATTTTGCCTATGTTAGTCCGTAAATCCTCATACTGGAGAATTTAGGCGGGAGGCACGTGTGGCCACGCGACGTACGAGCATGGAGCTTGGATGCGGCGGGAGGCTAGCTCGACAACACAACGTGCAAGAGCGGAGCTCGAATGCAGCGGGAGTCTGGCTCAACTATGCAACCTGCGAGCACGAAGCTCGGATGCGGCAGAAGGTTGGCTCGACCACACAACGTGCGAGCTGGAGCTCGGATGCTGCTGGAGGCTGGCTTGACCGCGCAACAGAGGAGGCTAGCTCGACCCCACAAGGTGCGAAGTTTGGCGGTGTGTCGTTTGTATGTTTATTATTGCAGGAAAAAGTATATGCTTGTTTTGTGTCTTTGTTTTTGCTTGACTGTTAGTGTTGGAGTTGGTGCAAAATAACTCACGTAAAGTGGTCAAAGGGCCCGTTGACCACCTAGGTTCACCTTAAGCAGTTGTCGGGCTTGTCAACCCGTTCTCAAAGGTAACCCGCACAAGACGGTTTTGGAGCTCGAAGGCCCACTAAATCCGAAGGCTTGTTCTCAAAGGAAACCCACTGGCAATGGTTATGGCTCGAGCGTGACGCTTAGTGTGGCGAGTTTAGGGACTCAGCTTTATTGGAATGGGGTTCTACCAGTCTTGGGACTTGGCCTTACCCTGAGGCTAGTTGTGAGTCGAGGGATTCGACTTTGTTCGATGGGGGTCTACCAGTCTAGGGACTTACCCTTACCCTACGGTTGGTTGCGAGTCGAAGGACTCAACGAGTTTAGAGATTTGGCCTTACACCACGGCTGGTTGTAAGTTTAGGGACTTGACTTTGCTGGACGGGAGTGCTTGCTCGTGCTGAATTGCTCTATCAAAGTGTGGGGTCTCGTGGCCAATGTTCTGCACTACAAGAAGTGTGGTTCACATGACTTTTTAGATAGATAAACCAAAGAGCTGCTACCGCTGTAGTCGATCCTTTAGTTGGACTGAATTATTGCTTACTGTTGTTTGTGATTCCTCTGTCCTCTTGCTCCATTTCTTCTTCTTCTTTTTCTCTTTTTTTTTTTTTTTAATTACATATATCTTTTTTTTTTTTTGAAGAGGCCATGTCTGCTCACTGGTTCACGTCAAGTCTCGCAACCGAGCCCATGGTGGTCATGCAGTGCATGGCAACTGGATGAGGGATTGAGTGTGCGAAGTTGTGTCCGTGGTGGAGCTCGGTTGCCGAGTCATGAGGGCTCGATCCAAGCCCGTGCATGACTACTGTGTTGTGGTGTTTCCTGAGTCACGTGCAATCTCGTCCTTTGAGTTTCTGAGCGGTGTGGTGAGGACCTTGCCATTGGGTTTCCGAGTTGGATGGTGGGGGGTCTTGTGCCCCTAGGTTGCGGAGTCGGATGGTGGAGGGGTCCCATACCCCTGGGTTGCCTAGCGAGTAGTGGATGAGGCTTTCCATGGCGATGCCGAGTGCCGTGATCTTCCTTGAGCAAATGGGGTATGCCCCGATCCGTGTATTCGAGTGAAGGAGTCCTAAGTGGTCTGTCCGAGCCCACTCATGTTTGCTAGCCGAGTCCCGAATGGTCTGTCCGAGCTTAGGGGCTACCGAGTCCAGAGCTCGTGTATGTTCTCCAGTCGAGTCCCAAGTTGTCTGTCCGAGCTAAGGGATTATGGAGTCCCAATCCCGAGTTATAAGGGGTCCGGCCCGACCTAAGTTGATGAAACGAGGCTAGTACCTGCAACTGGGAGGAGTCCATGGAAGTTGGGCTCGTCGAGTCTTGCAACTAGGGTGTTGAACCCAAGGTTTCAAGTTTCATGTGATTATAAATCTACACATGGATTTTGATGATAACAAATGAATTCAAAGAATAAAGGAGTTTCAAGCTCAAGTTGTTCACACAATGGAATCAAGCACATCAAAAAACCAAGCATGAGCAAGAAGGAAACAAGTTCACATTAAAGTCATAGAGTAATGTTATAAATCTCTTAAAATTTGAAATTAGGATTAATGCTCAAAATTAATATTTTATCATAAAGCATTAAAATACATTTTCCACATGTGCATGAATATTTTTGAAAATAAAATTTGAAAATTTTGAAAGATGATTGATTGTCATCTTTTACATGTGCATGCCTTGATTAAAGGGTTGAATTTTGAAAATATTAAACATGATTGATTGTCATCTTTCACATGTGCATGTTTTATTTGAATATTTTCAAAAGTGATTGATGTTTTTTTAGACTTATACAAAAGGTAGATGATTTTGTTTGAAAAATTTGAAAAGTAAAGTGTGCTCATTTTGTCATATACAAAAAGTAAAAGATTAGGTTTAAATTTTTTGAAAATGAAAGTGTGCTCCTTTTGTCATATGCAAAAAGTAAAAGATTAGGTTTGAATTTTTTGAAAAGGAAAGTGTGTTCATTTTGTCATATGCCAAAAGTAAAAGATTATGTTTGATTTTTTTAAAAAGTGAATGATGTTGTCTTTGACAATTGAAAAAGAAGAACCTTTTATTTGAATTTTTTGAAAAAGTAAATGATGTTGTCTTTGACATGTGAATCTTTTTAAATTTGAATATGAAGACTCATATGCTTATAAATAGATCATTTGAGAGTTTCACATTGACAACACCAAGAGCATACAACATTCATTCAAAGCTTTAATTCTCTCTTCTCTAAGCATTGAGCCTTAATCCTTGTTCATTTTGAGAGATATAGTTTTGCGCTGTATTCTTCTTATTTCACTCATTGAGGAGTATTTTTCTGATAACCTACCTACTATCAGCTTTTGTATCAGAAAAAGGGTATGTATAACCCTTGTGCGTGTAGAAAGTATTCTACACGGGGAATAGTTGAATCACCACGTGTAAGGTGATTGCAAGTGTAGAGGGTGTTTTACACGGATCCTTTGTAGCGGTGTTGTTCAAATGTGTAATAAGTTTCTATCTCCACCTGAAGGAGGTTGAATAGTGAATTTGGGAATCCTCAAGGGGTAGTTTGAGGCAAGGACGTAGGTAGTGGGGCCGAACCTCGTTAACATACTGAGTTTGCTTCTCTCTTATCCTTACTCTTTATATTTATTGTTATTTCATATTTTGTTTATATTTTATATTATATATTTGATTTATAATTGTTATTTTTTTTTAATACAACTCAATTCACCCCCCTCTTGTATTAGTCATATGGGCAACAATTGGTATCGGAGCTAGTTGACCTGTACTGTTCATACAGGCAAATCACTCATGGGAACTCTCACTTGTGACTGTGTCACCGAAGCAAGACTCTCCGACCATGAGTGACGGTGCATCGGTAGAGACGGTGGCCGGCTAGTCTGGTAGGTACAATTGTTAGATGACATAGGTGCGGCCTATAATCAGTAACAATTGGTATCAGAACTAAGAGCTCTATTATAAGATTAACTATCTTTTGAATTAAGATCTTATGGCTAACATTGCAGCTTCATTTGGTGAAGGTCAATCTAACAGTCGGCCTCCACTCTTTTGTGGAGATAATTACTCATTCTGAAAAGTTAGAATGAGAATATTTCTTCAAGCTCAAGGTAGAGAAATCTGGAAATGTATTGTAAATGGACTTTATATTCCAACAAAAGTGGTTGATGGAGTAAAGGTCAAAAAGGAAGAAGAAGAGTTTGATCGTGAAGACGATAGACTTTATACTTTAAATTTAACTGCTATGAATTTATTATATAATGCTCTTAATGGAAATGAGTTTAATAGAATAATGAATTGCTCTACGGCAAAGGAAATTTGGGATAACTTGGAAATAACTTATGAAAGAATTTCGCAAGTCAAGGAATCAAAAATTTATATTCTTACTTATAAATATGAAATGTTTAAGATGAATGATGATGAATCTATTTCTAGTATGCACACTCGTTTTACTAACATCATAAACAGCTTGACAGCTCTTGACAAATTTATTCCAAGGTGGAGATAGTAAGAAAAATTCTCAACTCTTTACCAAAACGTTGGGAATCAAAAGTTACAGCGATTCTTGAAGCTAGAGACCTCAAGAGGCTTGAAGTCAATGAACTCATCAGGTCACTTATCACCCATGAGTACACATTGAAAAGAGTAGAAGAAGAAGGAAAGCCAAAAAAGAATTTGGCACTTAAAACTGTTCCTCATGAAAGTGAAAGTGATGAAGATGAGGAAAATGAAGACAAAGATGAAGAAGTTGCGATGATAACAAGAAAAATTCAGAGGTTCTTAAAGAAAAATAAAACTCCTCCGAGAAAATCTTTCAAAAAGTTTTCCAAGAAAGATTCAGGTAAAAATGACACGTTAATTTGTTATAAATGCAATAAACCTGGTCATATCAAGCCAGATTTTCCTCTGTTAAAGAAAGATCGAAACAAGGGCAAGAAAGTAATGAAAGCTACATGGGATGATGATTCAAGTAGCTCAGATAGTGAAGCAAGTAATGGCGAATCAGCAAATCTTTGTCTTATGGCTAAAGATGACATTGAGGTAACAAATCTTGATAATATTGAAGATCATTCATATGAAGAATTGCAAAATGTTTTAGAAGAGGTTTATGAGAAATTTGAAAAATTGGGTATCAAATATACTGCTTTGAAAAAGAAAAGTTTTTCTTTAACAAATGAAATTGATATTTTAAGAAAAGAAAGTATCATTTTGAAAGATGAAAATCTTGAATTGAATAAGAAGAAAATCGATTTAGAAAATATTGTTGAAAACTTTACTAATGGAAAAAGAAATTTTAAAAAACTTCTTGGTAGTCAAAGATGTGTTTTTGATAAGGCAGGTTTGAGATATATGCCAAAACAAAAATACAAACCTTATAAAAATTTATTTGATAATCATTCTACATCAAAAACCAATAATCAAAATTCTTTTCATAAAAATAATTTTGTCAAAAAAAGATATTATTATAATCATTCAAGTTCTTCATATATGTTACATGCTATTTGCAATTTTTATAATAGAAATGGTCATAATTATCATACTTGTCCTATTAGAAGAAATCATACAATAACTATTAGGGCCATATGGATACCTAAAAATCTTGTTTCTTCTAATACTAATAAATAAAGGATCCAAAGAACTTGGGTACCAAGAAAAATCATTTTAATTGTTTTTATAGGTATGCATGAAGTCATCCACAAGCAAAAACAAGTGGTTTTTAGATAGTGGATGTTCAAGACACATGACGGGAGATATGACTAAGTTCTTTGATCTTAGATCTAAAGAAGAAGGACACGTGACATTTGGAGACAACTCGAGAGGGAAGATCGTGGGAATAGGTAAAATTGATAAAGAATCTTCTCTCATAATTGAAGATGTTCTACTTGTTGAAGGTCTAAAATATAATCTTTTGAGTATAAGTCAATTATGTGATAAAGGATTTACAGTTACTTTCAAAATGGATAAGTGCATTATTTTGAATGATCATGATTATAATATTTGTTTTATTACTTTTAGAAACAATAATATTTATACAATCGATTTTGAAGAAATTACATCACAAGATGCTATTTGCTTTTCAGTTCAAAATGAAACTAGTTGGTTATGGCATAGAAGATTAGGTCATGCCAACATGGAACTTATTTCCAAATTTTTAAAAAATGATCTTGTGAGAGGTTTACTAAAAATAAATTTTCTTAAAGACAAAATTTGTGATGCATGTTAATTTGGTAAACAAATAAAAACTTCTTTTAAAACTAGAAAATATATTTCCACTACTAGACCATTACAACTGATACACATGGATCTTTTTGGACCAAATAAAGTTGCAAGTCTAGGAGGAAAATATTATGCATTTGTTATTGTTGATGATTTCTCTAGATATACTTGGGTCATCTTTCTTGCTCATAAAGATGAGGCACATAATGCTTTTATCAAGTTATGCAAGAGAATTCAAAATGAAAATGGCTATACTATTACAAGTATCCGAAGTGATAGGGGAAAAAAGTTTGTTAATAAAAATATTAAAACATTTTGTGATGAAAATGGTTTTGTGCATAATTTTTCTGCTCCTCGAACTCCTCAACAAAATGGGGTAGTAGAGAGGAAAAATAGATCTCTTCAAGAGATGACAAGAACAATGCTCAATGAGAACAACTTGCCTAGTTATTTTTGGGCCGAAGCGGTAAGTACTGCATGTTATGTTATAAATAGAGTTATGCTAAGGTCTAAGTTAGATTAAACCCCATATGAGCTTTGGAATGAGAAAAAACCCAATATTGGTTACTTTCATGTATTTGGATGCAAATGTTTTATTTTGAATGACAGGGATAATTTAGACAAATTTGATGCAAAATCTGATGAAGATATCTTTCTCGGGTATTCTACTAATAGTAAAGCTTTAGTATTCAATAAAAAGACTTTGACTGTACAAGAACTATGCATGTAGTATTTGATGAATTTAATTCTTCACTTTTCAAGAAATCTATTGATGAAGAAACATGAGGTATAAATAATACGGAAAGTCTCAATCTCAACAAAGAGAAAACAATAGAGGAAGTTCAACATGGAGCCATCAGGAAAGATCATCAAAATTTAATACAAGATGTAACCAAACAGTGGAAATTTGTGAAAGATCATCCAGTGGAACAAATTTTGGAAGAACCTTCACAAGGTGTAAGTACTCGATCATCTCTTAGAAATATTTGCAATCATATTGCTTTTCTATCTCAAATTGAACCCAAAAATATTGATGACGCACTTCTTGATGAATTTTGGATTCTAGCTATGCAAGAAGAGTTGAATCAATTTGAAAGAAATGATGTTTGGATACTTGTTTCTAGACCCAAAAATCATACTATTATTGGAACAAAATGGATTTTTAGAAACAAGAAAGATGAGTCCGGAGTCATTACTAGAAATAAGGCTCGACTTGTAACCCAAGGTTTTAATCAAGAAGAATGAATCGATTATGATGAGACATATGCACCTGTCGCAAGATTAGAAGCTATTCGAATGCTACTTGCATATGCTTGTTATAAAGATTTCAAACTTTTTCAAATAGATGTTAAAAATGCTTTCTTAAATGGTTTTATAAATGAAGAGGTATATGTTGAGCAACCTCCAGGTTTTGAAAATCATATTTTTCCAAATCATGTTTTCAAACTCACAAAAGCACTATATGGACTTAAACAAGCTCCTAGAGCTTGGTACGAGAGACTCAGTGGTTTCTTGATTGAAAAAGGTTTTTTAAGAGGAAAAATCGACATAACTCTTTTCATTAAATATGAAAATGATGATATTCTTTTGATTCAAATTTATATTGATGATATAATATTTGGTGCTACTAATGAAAATATGTGTCAAGTTTTTGCTAAGACTATGCAGGAAGTGAGATGAGCATGATGAGAGAACTTACATTCTTTTTTGGATTGCAAATTAAGCAAGTAAAAAGTGGGACATTCATCAATCAATCAAAATATATTAAGGAATTACTGAAGAAGTTTGGGATGGAAAATGCTAAGGAAATTGGAACACCAATGAGCCCATCAACTAAACTTGATAAAGATGAATCCGGTAAGCCAGTTGACTCGAAAATTTATCGAGGTATGATTGGTAGCTTATTATATTTAACAGCCAGTAGACCAGATATTATGTTTAGTGTGTGCTTATGTGCACGCTTTCAATCATCTATAAAAGAATCACATTTAATTGCAGTTAAGCGCATTCTTAGATATCTTAGTGGTACAATTAACCTAGGGTTATGATACCCTAAGCACACATCTTTCGATCTAATCAATTACACAGATGCAGATTATGCTGGCTGTAAAATAGATCGAAAAAGCACTAGTGGAGCATGTCATTTCTTAGGTCATGCACTAGTTTCCTGGTTTAGTAAAAAACAAAATTCTGTTGCACTATCTACTGTTGAGGCAGAATATGTTGCTGCGGGTAGTTGTTGTGCTCAAGTTCTCTACATGAAGCAACAACTTGAAGATTTTAAACTCATGTATAATCACATTCCAATCAAATGTGATAATACAAGTACTATAAATATTTCAAAGAACCCAATACAACATTCTAGAACTAAGCATATTGAAATAAGGTATCATTTTCTTCGAGATCATGTGTAAAAAGGCGATATAATATTAGAGTTCACAAACACACGCGATAGTTAGCAGATATTTTCACAAAACTTTTACCAGAAGATAGATTATGTATGATCAGAAGAGAAATAGGTATGATGCATGCTATGAATATCTCTTAAAAGATAGACCAAAGTCAATAAAAATAGAGATAGATTTTTTAAATACTTTTACATAAACTTGAGATTCTTAGCCTCATGTTTGAGACGCTCATTCTCTTCATACAATATCATGTCATTCTTATCCATAGGAACCGGCAAACGGAATGAAGAATCTAATAAAGATTTCAATTGTTTATTCTTCTGCCGAATGATTCATTCCCTTGTGTGAGACTCTTGAACAATTCGTTGAAATACAACAATTTGTTCTTTGAGCTTTTCAACTTCGTAATTTTTGGCTTGTAGCCGTTGAGAAAAAGCAACAATAGAGGAAGAGTAGCGAGTCCCAAGATTCACCAAGTCATAAATAGCATCAGAATTTGACTTATTAGTCAGATTATTATTTTCTTGCTGCAACATGGCACCAATGGCAGCTGCAGAAAGGACAGGAGATTGAGATGCAGAATGCCTCATGGATGGATCTAGAGAAATGTTAGAAGAATGAGCCATTGAGAAAAGAATAGAAGGCTTAAAACGAGAATGTTGAAGGAATGAAGATGACTTATAGAGATGAGATGAAAACTTGATGCGGATTGGATGAACTTCAGGACTGATTTTATAGAGATAGAATAAAGAATAAGACAAATTATTGTCTCTTCAAATCTTATTTAGTCAAAAGAAATACAAGATATGCTGGACACACATTGTCAAAAGTTTTCTTACTAAGCCAGCGAGATTAACAGTAGATTGTCCATATTTTTCTAGTAAACTATGAACCTCTACTGTTATCTGCCGATGTTGACCTTGTATCTGGATCATTTCTTGTTCCAGCTCCTCTATTCGTGGTTGCAGATCATGAGCATACCAATCTGTAAATTTTTTCAACTTTTGGTTTTCTTGCTTTAGCCTTTTATTTTCACTATCCTTATTAGCAAGCTTCTGTCGTAATTCAGATATTTGCATGTTAAGATGATCAATCTCACTCACCCTAGCCATTAACCTCCGAAACATGATCGTAACAGATGCAGCATATTGACTACTGAGCATTCTTGATTCTGCAATAATCTTAAAATCAGCCTTACTAGAAAAATGGTTCACTGCTCTTATCATGGTATTGACGGCCTCAGGAGAGAAGATTGATGATTGATTCGTCAAGGATTCCTGATTCAAGTCTAGAACATTAGTGGAAGAGAATTGCTCAGCCATTCTATCGTTGTGGTAAAACAAAACTCAGGTCAAGAAACAATTATTTTTTTGGCATCCGATAGATGAAAATGATCATTTTTTTATAGCAACTCAGAGCCTTCAATCACGTTTGTTAACAACATCAGGCGATTGTTTAAATCTCTAGCTGCACTAAATTCATAGAGTTAGGCCTCGAGACTTTGCAGCATTTGTCAGGTCACGGACGGCTCCTTTTTCAACTATCTACAGTGACTATTAAACGCATCATTTTCTTCAGTCCATTTACTTGCTGCCGATCCTTTTTAATGATGCCAAAAGGGGGAGAAGTTTTAGACTAGAACATTAACATTGTTTAAATTGCTAAACTTGTTATATATGCTTTGAATTATATTTATACTTTTGCTTGAAAAACTAATGCATATTTTCAGGGGGAGCTTAAGTATTAATACAGGTTTCAAGTTCTATCAAGTATTTGTCATCATCAAAAAGGGGGAGATTGTTGAATCCAAGGTTTCAAGTTTCATGTGATTATAAATCTACACATGGATTTTGATGATAACAAATGAATTCAAAGAATAAAGAATTTTCAAGTTTAAGTTGTTCACACAATGGAATCAAGCACATCAAAGAACCAAGCATGAGCAAGAAGGAAACAAGTTCACATTAAAGTCATAGAGTAATGTTGTAAATCTCTTAAAATTTGAAATTAGGATTAATGCTCAAAATTAATATTTTATCATAAAGCATTAAAATACATTTTCCACATGTGCATGAATATTTTTGAAAATTAAATTTAAAAATTTTGAAAGATGATTGATTGTCATCTTTTGCATGTGCATGGCTTGATTAAAGGGTTGAACATTGAAAATATTAAAGATGATTGATTGTCATCTTTCACATGTGCGTGTTTTATTTGAATATTTTCAAAAGTGATTGATGCTTTTTTAGACTTATATAAAAGGTAAATGATTTTGTTTGAAAATTTTGAAAAGTAAAGTGTGCTCATTTTGTCATATACAAAAAGTAAAAGATTAGGTTTGAATTTTTTGAAAAGGAAAGTGTGCTCCTTTTGTCATATGCAAAAAGTAAAAGATTAGGTTTGAATTTTTTGAAAAAGAAAGCGTGTTCATTTTGTCATATGCCAAAAGTAAAAGATTAGGTTTGATTTTTTTAAAAAGTGAATGATGTTGTCTTTGACAATTGAAAAAGAAGAACCTTTTATTTGAATTTTTTGAAAAAGAATGATGTTGTCTTTGACATGTGAATCTTTTTAAATTTGAATAAGAAGACTCATATGTCTATAAATAGATCATTTGAGAGTTTCACATTGACAACACCAAGAGCATACAACATTCATTCAAAGTTTTCATTCTCTCTTCTCTAAGCATTGAGCCTTAATCCTTGTTCATTTTGAGAGATATAGTTTGTGCTGTATTATTCTTATTTCACTCATTGAGGAGTGTTTTTCTGATAACCTACCCACTATCAGCTTTTGTATCAGAAAAAGGGTGTGTATAACCCTTGTGTGTGGAGAAAGTATTCTACACGGGGAATAGTTGAATCACTACGTGTAAGGTGATTGCAAGTGTAGAGGGTTTTCTACACGGATCCTTTGTAGCGGTGTTGTTCAAAGGTGTAATAGGTTTCTATCTCCACCTGAAGGAGGTTGAATAGTAAATTTGAGAATCCTCAAGGGGTAGCTTGAGGCGAGGACGTAAGCAGTGGGGCCGAACCTCGTTAACATACTGAGTTTGCTTTTCTCTTACCCTTACTCTTTATATTTATTGTTATTTCATATTTTGTTTATATTTTATATTATATATTTGATTTATAATTGTTATTTTTTTTTAATACAACTCAATTCACCATCTCTCTTATGTTAGTCATTTGGGCAACATAGGGGAGTTGTCGAGTGGTAAAGGCCCAAGCTGTGAGTCACCGCTCCATGGTGTGGGGCTCGGTGGTCTGAGTTTCCTGACCGTGTGGTTCCATTCCATGGAGAGGGGCTGCCTCTGACCAGGGTGACCGAGGAAGAATCCGAGAGCAGTCGTGCTGCTGGGTCAGGGGGATGAGGAGGTGCCGAGCTGGTGGAGTCGGCAAGCTCCATGTTGTGTGCACGGCATTGTGCAGTTGGATGCACTATTGTTGCCCACCGCGAGCCAGCCTCTGGTGTCGGGGACATCACAGGTGTAGCTAGACAATGTCGACGAACCACAAGAATCACTGCAAGTGTCCCCTCTGACTGCAACATGACTGGGCTGTGCCATGGCCAACGAACTCGGTGGACGTGCTCACGCAGGATCACTTCTAGGTGGAGGGGGCGGTCGGCAAGGTGCTGGTGGAGGCAGACAACATCGTCGACAGACGTGGCGGACGCTGGTGTCCAGTCGTGCGGTGATCTCCCGCGCTCTCGGGTGTGGTGTGCGAGAACACTATTAACGTGTTGGGACCTCGGTCAAGCCTCCAAACACTAAGAGTTTGATCCTCTCCTTGTTGCTCCTCTAGTGATCGATATGACTCATTTGCTTGGTGTAGATCACAAGTAGTCCAAAGGGAGTTTGGGTGAGATGAGATTAGGGTTCAATGGTGGAAAGTATAGATGGTGTTTGAATTAGGTGATCACGAGTTGGGTGATGATGGTGCACGGCTAAGTGACCCTTGGGATGCTAGGCACCACTTGTGTGCTAAGGTTGGATGATGGGCAAAAATAGGATCTAGGGTTTCGGCCAAGTCAATGAGGCTATGGCCAAATGGTGTATTGTGAGATCTAGGGTTTTGTGGCTTGTTTGGTTATGGGAATTGGGAGGTGGCGTGTAGGGCTTGATGTGAGGCTAGGGTTTTGTGGTTTGAGACAATTGAAGGTGGCGTGTATGGTAAAGGATAGGGTTGGCCGAATTGCTTGTTTGGGAGATCAGAATCTTCAAAAAATTTCAAGGAAATCTTATAAACATGTGAGAAAACACATGAACATAGGAGATCTAGCAAACCACAGCACAAACCGAAATCCCAATGAAGGATTCGGCCTCTTCACTCCTATTAATCCACAAATCTCCAACAAAAGCACAAAGAGAGAAAATAAAAGAACAAATGAACCAAACAATCTTTGATTCACAAATTGTACAAAGAATTGAATGGAAACATCAAATATATTAAAAGATAAATCGAATCACACATATTCACAAATTGCAAGGTGTGATTCTCTCATTGGGAATTCATGAATTGCACTCCAAAAGAACCCAAGTGCATGAAGCATCGAAAATGATAAACTCCAAGCCTCAATGGCCGGACACTCAATGTTCAAAATGCTAAAAGATCTTGATGAAATGTCTAAGGGTCCTATTTATAGAATTTACAAAGTGAAAACCCCTAAAAGGTCACTAGGTAAATTAAAATAAATAAATAAAGCAAATGAAATAATAATTAACAAGTCTTTAAATAAAATAAATAAAAATAATAAAATGGATAAATTAACCATGGTGGTCGTGACATGCAAGGCCCATGGTGGGCTATGGTGGTGCATGGCTCACGGTTAGGCTAATCATGGTTCGGTCTGCAGCTCGCTGCATGACATGGCACGGTGCTATGCGTTGGTCAGGTGGTGGGCACGACATGGCACTGTGCATGGCCTGCTGATGGTCGACATGGCGCTGTGCCAAGCCAAGGCCTGATGGTGGGCACAGGGTGATATCTTGCTGTTGTTGTGGTGTCTAGTCAAGTGGCTTAGGCGATGGTCCTGCATGGCCCAGGTTGGTGGCCTGGGCGATGAGTATGCATGACCCAAGCTGATGGTCTGGGCTATGGGGCTGGAGTCGTGCGCTGGTTGACATGCCTGGTGGGCATACCACTAGCCTCGACTGCAAGGCACGGGCTGGAGTCTTGCGCTAGATGGCGTGCCTATGAGGGCACGCCACTAGCCTTGCCTGTAAGGCAAAGGCTGGCACCGTGTGCTAGATGGTGTGCCTGTGAAGGCACGTCACTAGCCTCGCTAAGTGGTGCTAGGGCACGCATGTGCACGCTCAAGGGCATGCGCAAGCCTGCACACATGGTCTACATGCAGCCAATAGCCCCCATGGTTGCCCACTACATGTCATGGTCTGAATCAAACCATGCAAGCAGGCTAGCCATGTGACTGTCCTGACCCTCCATAAGTCGTGTCGAGGTATGGTTCCGGACAATTCTCCTGAGGGTTGTGACATAATGGCTCTCATCAAGGGAGCCGTGGTCACGAAGGTAGAAATGTGCTGTGAGGCTCGGGTATACCCTGGCTTGCTTCCGAACGCTGTGCATACATGCCGAACATGCATGCACAATGGACATGCATGCATGCATGCCTGTCCAACGTGTATGGTACTGTGCTCAACATTGTGCACATAAAACATCTCGTGCGTTATCTGCCCACTAGCAACTCAGAAGTGTAAGTGTTCAGGCTGTGTGATCTTTTTGTGTGATGGAGTTATTCAAGTGTATGGGTGAAAAAGATATACTATCCGCCCATTTTTATAAACATAAAAGTTAAAAAATTAAAAGTACTCATCTAGAAGGGTGTTGTTCGCTCGTCTGGTAATTATCCATCGTGCTCGTAAATCATCATTCTCCCACCTTCAACTTAGAAGGTGTTCAGATCCTACAGACGGCGCCAATGTTGACGTTATAAAAATTGCTCAACAGGCCAAATGGAGAGAAATAGTCATTCCTGGCCCACTGGCGCGATTCGGGCATCTATCAGTGTTGTTTGGGGCTCCTGTTGGTGTTTTGACTAGGGGTGTGCAAAATTCCAAAAACCTCTGATTCCGGCTGATTTCCACTCCGACGTAATCGGAGGCTTCAAAAGTCGGAGTCAGAATCGGAGCAGTTCTGACTTCGTACGGAAGTCGGAGTCAGAATCGGTAAACCACTGGTTTTGAATTCTGACTTAAAAAAAAAAAAAAACAAACCCATAGATGCAAAAAGACGCCGTTTTGCATCTAGATTTTGTCTACCGATTAACTGGAACGGTGTCGTTCCATTTAAATGGGAACGACATCGTTTGAATCACGGCTAAATAGCATCCGCGAGGGCCATTCTTCCTCACTCGATCATCTCTCCCCTCACTGCTCACTATCCTCAGCACTCAACCTCTCAGACTCATCTCGCCGCACGACGCCATAGCCCCCCACCAACCATAGTCCGTCGTAGATTGGTAGAGGTTGCTGTCGCCGCAGTGCCAAATTACAACCAAAAGTTTCCAATCTGTAAATTTAAATTTTGCATTGTGTATTTACTCCAAATTTTTTATATTATTTATTTGATAATTGAAAATTGGATTGTCTATTATTAGTCATTTTTTATTGTTTTGTTTTCTACGTTGGCCGTGAATGTAGTGAGGATCCGTTTGTGATTTTCAACCGTTATTTGTTTGTAACTTTGGACTTTGAAGGCTACGCGTTTGTGGAAATGTCACAAAGAAAAAAAACTACGATGATATTATTGACATGGAATTCATGGGAGGGTATTATTGACATGGAATTCATTTGGGGGGGGGGAGAGAGAGAGAGAGAGAGAGAGAGAGAGAGAGAGAGAGAGAGAGAGAGAGAGAGAGAGAGAGAGAGAGAGAGAGAGAGAGAGAGAGAGAGAGAGAGAGAGAGAGAGAGAGTCCCGGAAAACTTCACGAAAAATAATATGGGAGGGTATATTAACTAAAAGGTTGATTTCAAGCAAAACATGGAGAAAGATCAGTCAGAGAAACAATTTTTTTTTTTTTTTTATAAGTAGTCAGAGAAACAAATTGCATAAAGATACATAACAATGTCAACCTATGCTAAAAAATATTGAAAAGACTTAGATTTTAAAAAGTGTGAGTGTGAGAATACTACCTCAACCTCCATTTGAAGGTTCTTTTGTTCTAAATACAAGTCAACAGATTTAATGGCATTCTTGATGCCTCCAGCTATTGATATATGATTATCTTTTATCAAGACCTTATCGAATAAACCCATTCTATGGTTCTACCCTCCTCCAATAAGTACCTATAAACAGGGAATTTTATAAGATCAACCAAAATAATTTTACACAAATTAAAGGAGAATTGTAACCATTATGTAAAAATAGGAAGTGATTAATACCGCCCACTTATCTACCAAACGTAAACCTAGAGCAGTTTTCCTTGTCTCTAATATACATGCAGGGCATGTAGCATCTGCCATTTTCTGTAGAAAATGAGAACATCATCACAAATATGCCCTACACTTAGCCCATATCTGTCAGAGATTATACTATTAAGCATATAGCTCAGTGTAGTGGGCATGAAATCACTACAGTTTATTGACAATCTAATGTGGATTTTGTAAACCAAACTTGTGACAAACATTATAGACGAAGTAAGATGAAACAGCAAGAAGGATATAGAGAGAACCAAGTAATTTTTCTCTAAATAAAAATGGTATCCCTTCCCAACTGAAATCCCTATACCTTCATAAAAGTTGAACAATGCCCCCCCCCCCCCCCAAACACAAAAAAAAAATGCACGTCGGCTTTTACTTTTTATGGGAAAGGTACTACCTGCCAGAAAATGCAGGCAGTTCCCTAAGTTCCCAAGCCATCATGATTCAAATAAAAATTCAGACATTCTGATATGGAATTTATTTTTAGCATGAAAAAAATGTGGTTAAAGTTTCATAGCAACATCTTTCTTGATTTCATTAAAAAAAAAATTACAAGTAGAAAAACGCCTTTGTTAAGGTTGCTATTCCACTCATCCTCTGCATAAAGTTTAGTCCTACCCTTTTAGCTACAACGATGTTGTGTGCCCATCCTGCGCATGAAGTGGTAGGGATTAGAAACATCCCTTGATGAAATTCTAAAATGCTACTGACAATTCTTTTTTCTTGGCTTACCAAAAACTTTTCCAAACTCAAGTTGTAACAGCCCGCTAGAAATTCAATTGTGAAATTTCTATTAACTTTAGGAACCTCGTGAAGATCCCATAAGTTTTCACGAATCCATTAATCGTATAGGTTTTTGTCTAACTACATAGTTAGTGTTATTATTTACTATGGTATCAAAAGTGTATTTTTGATTATTGGAGATAATTAGAAGTGTCAAAATGTATTATGGTTTGTGCCATTAGACTCGGAGGGTTATTTAAGGTCTTATGGCGCAAAAATATTTTTTCATATTTTCGGATAAAACGTCTGTTCAAAACTGTAGATATTATTGGATAAAAATATCTTAAGCTAATTTTGTGGATATTATTGGATAAAAATATTTTAAACTAATTTCGTGGATATTATTAGGTAAAAATATCTTGAATTGATTTTTATAGATATTATTAGGTAAGAGAGTCTTACACTTAACTCTCACTTCGGGTAAGAGAGTCATACACTTAACTCTCACTCCAGCCTCATCTCTTCTATATCTCATCCATAAGTATCTCCGGCCACCCCTCCCCATAAAATTATCTTCATTTATACTTTCCATTAAAAAAATATCAAACACTCTCTCAGACAGCTTTTAGAAGTTCTTTTGCACGCCCATTTCGAAGTTTTTGTAAGTATTTTATCATAAAGTCTCATTCATATAAGTTGTTCCTTTTTTAGTCTAGTTTACGTGGATATCTTATTTGTCCCATTTGAAGATCATTTGGTTAGTCAAATATTATGTAAACTATAGAAAGGTCATTCTGGAAGATAAACTGGAGAATATGTTATAGTTTGGAGTTTTTGACCAAGCTAATGGATAGATATTGGTCCGAAATTTTTATGGAGTATTGTTAACATGTATATATGACTATTGGTTGAGGATTTTTACATGATTAAAGATTTTGATGAAAGATTTTCTTAGATTTAGAAACTTAGAAACTGGAAGAGGAAAAACAGTTTCTGTTTTGAGAAAGTTTAACTCTTTGGTGGTCTAAACCTATTCCAATGACTTTGATAATTTTATTGGAAGATCATAAGCATCTTATATACATGTTATATTATTATTTTGAAGATATTTGATGTTAGTTTCAAAGATATGAAATTTTATGCAAAGAGATATTCAGATAAGCTAAAGTGTGGATGTTCTTGGCTAAATTTATGTTTTGCTTAATTTTTAACCATGTGATCTTGAATTATAAGCTTATATATATTTTAAGATATCTTTTTAAACCATGTGATGGTTTGGTTTGAAGATCACATCTTTATAAGTCATAGATCAAAAAGTTAATCAAAACAAGTTAGAAATAAAAATCAATGGAAATAGCATATGAGAATTTCGACCCTATGGAGTTTTAATAGTTGTGATTAGCTTTAAATTTTTCTAAATTGATATTTGAGTTGAGGATAAAATTTACATGAGGCATGTAAATTTTGGTGACTTTTGGAATTAATATGCAAAATCCTTAAGTTATGGGTAAAACGGTCATTTTTCTACATGTAGAGAGCAAAATGGAAATTTTACTCTTTAAGTTAGTATTTTCCATATTTCAAGTTATTAGTGATTTAGTGCTAACTTTTAGAATCACTAATTACAGTTCCTCGTGATCGCGCTTGAGGTTTTATAAGAAACGCGGAGATCGAGGTAAGTTAGCTTTTAACTTACTAGCAGTCTACTGTGTATGTGTGCTAAGTAAAGGAACTACAATGTATGTATGTGTGTTATCATATATGTCATGACATACCAAGTTATCACGTAATTGTCTATTATACAGAATTTATTCTGTCATCAATTTTTATTTGTTACATAATATATTCTGTCATGTATTACTGTACCTTACAAGTACGCCATGCTAAGTATGCCATCTATTACATGTATGTCAAGTCATGTAATATTCACTGTTGCAAGTATGTCATGTTAAATATGTTGTCTATTATATGTTATGCCATGTTATGAAATATTTCTATCTCAAGTTGGTCATGTATTTCAAGTTATGTTCAAGTCACGTTATGTTACTTCAGGGTTTCAGTCCTTTTGTATTCCAGTCATGTTTCATCTTGAGTACATTCAGTTTCGTGAGGTCTACAACATCTGTGGCACACGAAGTATGAGGTCACAACAATTGTGACGCATACACTACGTGAGACACAGCAATTGTGACGTGTAAAATACATGGGGCCACAACAACTGTGGAGTATGTATTTACACGTAGAATACATGGGGCCACAACAACTGTGGAGTATGTATTTAACTGCATTGTGATGTGTATAATACATGGGGCCACAACAACTGTGGAGTATGTATTTTTCATGTTAAGTCAAGTTTGTGTAGAATACATGGGGCCACAACAACTGTGGAGTATGTATTTACACGTAAAATACATGGGGCCACAACTAGCCAGAGAAGGATCGACCTCATGAAATACCAGATCTGCAAGTGCAATGCCAGCAATAATACCATCTTCCTTTGCCAAGAAATTAGCTTCCACTTCCATGTCAACTAGAATCGTGGCCATACTTGTCACATCCCCAACAATTATACCATGAATTCATTATAAATAATACCATCTTATAAGTAAGTACCCCTTGATTTTAATGAATTCATTATGCATGTCTATAGCTGATTGTTTTACTCTTTCAAAGATGTAGTCTTGCATTACCTATTATATGTGTCAGATTTTTTTATTGTTTTTTTAATAAACTTCTTAATTTTTTTTTTATATATGTGTCATTTTCAAGCTATGGAAGAAGAACCATATGGGACCCCAGAACAGGATCAGGATGTCATAATTCCGTTCCCAGCACTGAGATCCAAACCCACTTCTAGAACATAAATTTCATGTGCAAGTAATCGATTCCCACTCCTGATAAACATAGAAGATGATGATACATTTAATGAGGAGGATAAGATGGGTATTGGGGATGAGCCGGATGTACCACCTCCATTCGCGAGAGCCAGGCCACCATGTCCACTATCTAATAAAAAAAGATTGTGGATGTGGGAACATTTCACTAAGGTTGACGGTGATCCCAAGGAACTGCACGCGGCTTGCAACCATTGTGACCAAGAAGTTGCATGTCATTCAAAAAACCAATGCACTACTTGTTTGATATCACATCTAAATGGTTACCAGAGGTATAAGATAGCGAAGGGATTGGTGGCCAAAGATCAGACAACGCTAAGTTATGAAACGTCTACTGCGACTGATGGTACGTAACTTAAGAAAATGATCATCCCTCAATACAGTGAGAAGATGTTGAGAGATGCGTTTGTCGAGATGATCATTGAATATGAGATGCCTTTTACTACAGTTGAGAAAAGAGGGTTCCGAAAGTTTATCAAACTCATTGAGCCACGATTCCCATTGCCGTCACGGTATACAGTGATGCGAGATTGTATGAAAATGCATTTAAAAGAGAAGGCTGAGATGAGATAAATGTTTGTGACGACTAGCCAGAGAGTCTCATTTATGACTGACACATGGACGTCTATACAAAATGTTTCCTACATGTTTATTACAACACACTACATTGACAACTCATGGACTTTGAAAAAATGGATTACTGGATTCAAAGAAATCAATGATCATAAGGGTGCATCAATTGGGACGGCGACAGATGATTGCTTGAAAGATTGGAGAATTCAGAAAGTTTTATGCATTACAGTTGACAATGTCAGTGCCAATGATACTGCAATTGAATGGTTCAAGTGAAATACGAGAGTGATAGATGATGTCATCCGGGACCATGAGTTTATCCATATTCGTTGTTGTGCGCACATAATCAATCTGATTGTGACTGAAGGGTTAAAAGAGATTGATGATTCCTTTACAAAAGTCCGCAACATTGTGCGGTATGTGAGGGCTTTCCCCCAAAGGCTGAAAAAATTTAGGGCAATAGAAGAACAACTTGGGTCACGGACGCTGTGCTTGGACATTCCTACTCGATGAAACTTTACATACATGATGTTGGATGTAGCACAGAGGTACCAAAAAGTGTTTGAGCGGATGGAGGTAGAGGATGGGGCCTTAAGTATGCTTTGTTGGAGCCTGCAGGAAAGGGACTACTTCTGCCGGACACACATGATTGGACGAGTGTAGGATTCTTTGTCACATTTTTGCAGATTTTTTATGATATTACAATGAAAATATCTGAATCCGCATACACGATTGCAAACTTGTGGTTCAGTCAAATCTCGACACTACACCACCACTTGGAAGATGGTTGTGATGATCCTAGCGAACAGTTATCTGGTATAGCTCAAAGGATGCTATCCAAATATAATAAATATTGGGAACAAGTTGAGAAGATAAATAGATTATTCTTTGTGGCTGTGATCCTTGACCCCCGAATCAAGTTGGCTGTGATAGAATATTGGGCAAATTCCATCATTAGGAAAATGAAGGCTGCAACATTTATTATAGCGCTTAAAACTGATCTCGATGAATTGTACAACCACTACAAAAATAGTGGACAACCTTCATCTTCAGCGGGTACCTCACACGTGACTCCGACACCTCCCTCTGATGAACTTAGCCCAGTAGGTGCATTGCCTCAACGCTGTCAGAATTACGACATTATGAATGAGTATCATCAGCTTGTTGCATCGAAAAATATTATGGGGTGTACTTCAGAGGTTGAACGATATTTTATGGAAGAGATTGAGGCACCTAGTCCTACATTTGAGATATGCATTTGGTGGAAGGCTAATTCCACCAAGTATCCAATCCTTTCCCGTATTGCTCTAGATATGCTAGTCATTCTTATTATGACGGTTGCATCTGAGTCGGCGTTTAGCATTGGAGGTCAAATGTTGAATGCTTTCCAGAGTTCTTTGTCACCGTCAACCGTGGAGGCCCTCGTTTGCACACAGAACTGGATCAGTGATACACCCCTTAGACTAGATAACATGGGCATTGATTGTGAAGCCCCCAAATTCCATTTGGGATCGGACAGACATTTGAAGCGTTAAGACATGCAACACAAGGTTACCTGCCCCCGTTCATGACATATAAAATGCAATGTTCCTAACATCCATCTAACATTATGCAATATTCGCAGCGGATAATTTTTTTCTTTAGCAATACTATGCACCAAATTGAAAATATCCCAAATGCTTAAAGCATATTTCATACATAAAGACCCATTGAGTAGATCACAACACTAGTCCAAAATGGTTATGATCCAAAAAATACTAAAGATGCAACTCCATTGTACAAGTAGTAATTTACGTTAACTACTATATTAATATTGACGTCGCACCGTCGCTTAGTCAACTGTATCTAGTTGATCAGCTCCTAATTCTCCTTCAGGTCTTGTAACAAGATCTACCATTCGGGGGGAATGGTAGTTGGGACTACCAAAGTGAGATTTAATTACAAATCTCAGTAAGTTAACAAAAAACTTCCATACAAGCTAATGATGCATGCATGACAGTAAAAGCATAAATGCATAATCAAATTCATAAGTAATTAAAGCATAACTTGACGTACAACATAACATAATTGACATAACTTAAATTGAAATATGAACTGAATTTGACTTGACATGAACTTGATCTGAAACTTGACTTAACATGAAAAATACATACTCCACAGTTGTTGTGGCCCTATGTATTCTACGTGTAAATACATACTCCACAGTTGTTATGGCCCCATGTATTCTTCACAAACTTGACTTAACATGAAAAATGTATACTCCACAGTTGTTGTGGCCCCATGTATTCTACACAAACTTGACTTAACATGAAAAATACATACTCCACAGTTGTTGTGGCCCCATGTATTCTACGTGTCACAATTGCTGTGTCTCACGTATTGTATGCGTCACAATTGCTGTGACCCCATACATAAGTAATCAAGATGAAACGTGACTGAAATACGAAATGACTGAAGTCCTGACGTAACATAACGTGACTTGAATATAACTTGAAATACATGACCAACTTGAGATAGAAATATTTCGTAACATTGCATAACATATAATAGACAATATATTTAACATGACATACTTGCAACAATGAATATTACATGATTTGACATACATGTAATAGATGGCATACTTAGCATGACGTACTTGTAAGGTACAGTAATACATGACAGAATATATTATGTAACAGATAAAAATTGACGACAGAATAAATTCTGTATAATAGACAATTACGTGATAACTTGGCATGGCATGACATATATGATAACACACATACATACACTGTAATTCCTTTACTTAGCACACATATACATTAGACTGCTAGTAAGTTAAAAACTAATTTAACTCGATCTCCGCGTTTCTTATAAAACTTCAAGTGCGACCACGAGGAACTGTAATTAGTGATTCTAAAAGTTAGAACTAAATCACTAAATATTTGAAATATGGAAAATACTAACTTAAAGAGTAAAATTTTCATTTTACTCTCTACATGTGGAAAAATGACCGTTTTACCCATAACTTAAGGGTTTTGCATACTAACTCTAAAAGTTTCTAAAATTTACATTCCTCATGTAAATTTTGTCCTAAACTTAAATATCAATTCAGAAAAATTTAAAACAAAACACAACTATGAAGAACACACTATGGCCGAAACATCCATAGGCCATTTCCCTTGATTTTTGTTGCAATTCCTTCCAACTTCAAAACTCATGTTTAAACCAAAATTTTGTAACAAACATATTCCAATCCTAAGTTCAAAACCATACTTAAAACATCCATTTAGAAAAAGCTAATAATTAACACCAAACTTTTTTGTAAAAAGATCCAAGCACTTGAATCACAAGTTTTGACCTTAAATCAAAACATCTCCAAGAATTTCAAAAATCAAATCTTACTTCTAACATATTCATAATATCATTCTAACATCAACCATGCTTTAAATCATCAAACTAAAGTCACCAAAATCACAAAATAACATTTGGAGTTTTTGGTTTTACATTTAGTCCAAAAACAGAAACTTTTTCCTCAACTAGTTTTGATAAATCTCTTGATCTATTACTTATAAATATATGATCTTCAAACCAAACCATCACATGGTTTTAAAAGATGTCCTAAAATATATATAAGCTTCTAATTCAAGATCACATGGTTAGAAATTAATCAAAACATAAATTTAGCCAAGAATATCCACACTTTGGCTTATCTGAATATCTCTTTGCATAAAATTTCATATCTTTGAAACTAACATCAAATATCTTCAAAATAATAATATAACATGTATATAAGATACTTAGGATCCTCCAATAAAATTATTAAAGTCATTAGAATAGGTTTAGACCACCAAAGAGTTAAACTTTCTCAAAATATCAACTGTTTTTCTTCTTCCAGTTTCTAAGTTTCTAAATCTAAGAAAATCTTTCATCAAAACCTTTAATCATGCAAAAATCCTCAACCAATAATCATATACACATGTTAACAATACTCCATAAAAATTTCGGACCAATATCTATCCATTAGCTTGATCAAAAACTCCAAATTATAACATATTCTCCAGTTTATCTCCCAGAATGACATTTCTATAGTTTATACAATATTTGACTGACCAAATGATCTTCAAATGGGAAAAATAAGATATTCACGTAAACTAGACTAAAAAAGGAACAACTTATATGAATGAGACTTTATGATAAAATACTTACAAAAGCTTCGAAATGGGTGTGCAAAAGACCTCTTAAAAGTTGTCCGAGAGAGAGTGTTTGATATTCTTTCAATGGAAAGTGTAAATGAAGATAATTTCGTGGGGAGAGGTGGCTGGAGATACTTATGGATGAGATATGGAAGAGATGAGGCTGGAGTTGAGAGTTGAGTGTAGTTTTCTCCTACCCAAAATATCTATAAAAGATTATCTTATAATATTCTATCCAATAGTATCTACAAAAAATCAACTTAAGATATTTTTATCTAATAATATCTATAAAAATCAACTCAAAATATTTTTACCCAATAATATTCATGAAAATTACCTCAAGATATTTCTTTTTATCCAATAATATCTATAGTTTTGAACAGACGTTTTGTCCGAAAATATGAAAAAATGTTATTGCACCATAAGACTTTAAATAACCCTCCGAATCTAATGGCACAAACCATAATACATTTTGACACTTCTAACTATCTCCAATAATAAAAAACACACTTCTGATAATATAGTTAATAATAACACTAACTATGTAGTTAGACAAAAACCTATACGATTAATGGATTCGTGAAAACTTATGGGGTTTTCACGAGGTTTTCTAAAGTTAATAGAAATTTCACAATTGAATTTCTAGCGGGCTGTTACATTGATGATGAGAGCTATAGACTTAAAGAGAGTAACCTTATTTTACTTGTTTTTTTATTATTGATTATTTTAATTATTTTTATGATTTCATAAATCTATTTAATTTATATTTTTTTTATCATTTCACATATGTAATTGTGAACCTCAGTATAGTTGCCGATGACTGATGGAGTATAGATAAAGATAAGTTGATATCAAAATTAATTTAATCTTTATTGGTATTAATGGTAATTAAATTTAACTTTTACTGTGTTCAATTTTTTGGATCTATATTTGGTTACATTTATTGATTGAAAACTTTTTTATTTTAATTTCAGGTACTTCAAATGACCAAGTATGATGCTGCAAATGATTTTTTTTTTTTGTTGAATCAAAATATTTATTCTTATGGGCTGTTTAATCAAACTTTGAAATAGACTATTATTTCTATTATTAATTGTTTAGGACTTTCTGAATTATGTTAATGCAGTCTAACGTGTTTAAACATATTTGACATTTTGGGATCAAAAAATAAAAATATTGTCCCAGATACTCGTTGTATCAGGAAAATTAATTAATTCATTAATTAATTATACAATTTAACGTGTTCAAACTTTTATATATTTCAAGAAAATTGAAAATAAGAATGAAATCTATACAAAAATACCTCAAATTAATAAAAACTAAAGTTTTACTTTTCAAGTACCAAGCTAGCATCACTGTCACATACAAAAACAAAAAAGAGAAATATTAATAGAGTAGAAAATACTTAATATATATTCAAACTCAATTCAATAAAATAATTCCTATTTGTTTAATTGAGAAATACTAAATAAGAATAATTTATATATAAAGTGAGTTTTTATTAATGAAGGATAAAATAAATTTAAAAGAAGATAAAACCTATCAAAATAAAGAAGATTCATACTTTACAGTTGGAATTCCAAATTCCGGCACTGGTCGGAAGTCGGAATTCTGAATTCTGATCGGATTTCAGAATTTCGATCGGAATTTCGAATTTCGATCGGAATCGAAATCGAAATCGGAGCTCGATTTCGACTCTGACAAAAGTCGGAATCAAAAGTCGGCATTCCGATTTCGACTCCGTCGGAGTCAGAGCACAGCCCTAGTTCTGACGTAGCTGTACAGTGTAGAGAAAATATAGAGAAATAGATATACAAATTTACGTAATTCGGCATTAGGCTTACGTCTACGAGGGTTTGGAGCGGAGAAATTCACTATAATATTCTTGTTTACAGCTTCTCACGACCTCTCATCTCTCACTGTACAAGGAAAGCTATGGATACATTTTCTAGAAGGAAAGCCTGCGCTAAAGTCCTTTGGAGTTTAAGAGGAAGATTAAGCCAGACGAAGTTCCAACCCCCTTTTGGAGGCTGTTTATGTATCCTTTTATTGCGTGTGCTGATCTGCAGTGATGGGACCATACCCCTTTGCGTGCGCCAGCTTCCTTCCCTTTCCCACTTCCCTCTAACTTGCTTTAAGGCCTCCTGCTATTTACTTGCCCCATGTCCTTCATTGTCTCCTCTTGTCCTCTAGCATCCAACTAGGTAGGTTGGGCCTAGACTTGTATTTTACCCCCCTCACAGGGCCATTATATATATATATATGTGTGTGTGTGTATATTTTAAATAAGTACGAAGGGTTTTTCTTTAAATCTTCTTGATTTCTCTTATGAGACTTTTCATTGTGTTTAATTTTTGAATTAGTCTACATATAATCTCTATTTGAGGATTACTCATGCAAGCCCATGCAATTATATTTTAAAAAAAATTTTAAATTATAATAATATCATTTTTGAGACTGCACACATAGTCTCCCAATTCATGACTGCAAATAGAATTTTCTTAATTTTTTATATGGAACCTTCTTATAAGGAGTCTTAGGCCTAGTTTGATTACACAAATAAGATAATAAATATGTGAATAATAGTAAAATTATTTGAGTTAAGATTTTTATAGGATTTTAAGAAATAAGAGAGAACAAGTTGAATAAAAAAATTCATAAAGTTAAAAAAGGTTTAAAATATAATTTTGTACTATTATTATTATTTTAAAATTTTAAAAAATTAAATAATTTTTTATGTTTTGTTTAAAAGTTTGGAAAATTTGTAATGATTAAATAAAACAGTTAAAATTTAACAAATTTGTAATTGAAAAATATTTATATTTAAATAATAAGATAAAATAAAATAAGATAAGATGTGATAAGTTGGTTTGAAAGGTTATCAAACCAAACCAAGCCTTAGAGACCTTTCATCGTGTTTAATTTTTCATTTGGAGCCTTCTCAAGGGAGTCTAAACTCTTAGGTGAGACTGCATTTAGATGTTAAGCTAGTTTCAGATAATTTGAGTTGATTTATAAATAGTAATATTTTATAATTTTTATTTAAATATATTTAAATATAAATAAATTAAAATATATATTTTAATATGAATTTGACCTCACTCAAACAATCAACCACAGCTTAATAACTATCCCTTCGAGTTGGAGCCACGAACGAGGTTATCCTTCTTGGCTAAATGGGCTCATAATACAAACTAATGGGCTTGAGTTAAATATGATCCAACCACCCCCCATCTTTTGTTGCATGGTTTCCTTGCTGGCTGGCCCGTCTCAAGAAAATTAGGACGGGACGGCCGAATATCGAAACTACCAGAACACCCCGCAAGGAATAAAAAAATGTTCCCCCAAGGCGGTGCTTCTGCCTCTCGTTAAAAGCAACGCACGCACCGGCACCGCGACCTAGACCCTCAAATTTCATTCTAATGGCATCCTCAGAATCCATGGACATGGACGACAGCTTCCGATTACGTGTGGAGAAGGTCTTCGGATCCCTCGCTTCCTCGAAACCCTCGCCTCTGCAATCTTCGATATGGTCCCTAACCGACGATGAGGTCGAGCGAAGGGAGTGGAGGCGTGGTACGGACAACTCTGATCGTGACGACACGCCGTGTGCGGCCTCATTCGATGATTTCGCGAAGGAAAAGAGAGCTTCGAGAAGGAAGCTTCGCAGAGGGCTCGAAGAAGATCCCGATGATCTCAACGACCACGAAGACGATGGCGATGAGAAGCCGGATCGATCTTTTAGAGGAGGCGACGAAGAAAGTGAAGAATGGGAAATCAGATCTTCTATCGGCCTGGACCCCACTCTAGATAACGAGGTAATTTTATGCTGTGAAATCTCTTTTTAATCTATCAGATTTCTCGATATTAGAATCAACAGGTACGATTATAACGTCTCGGTCGAGTTACTAGAAAATATAGAGGACCCTAATTGGGCGAGTTAAGGAATTAACGCACGGGGCAAGTTGAGTGTGACACATAAATTATAGCTATGAAGCTCTGGCAAATCTGAAAGCTAAGTTGATGGGTATGACATGGATGTTATAGGGAGAAAAAAAGCAGCAGTAGTTGTCGATGTTGTCGTAGCATAACAGTAAGAGCTTGATTTTTTATTCTAGCCGAGAATGTGAAAATGGTGCAATGGAAGTATGCTTGTTGCCTGTTGGGTTGAACAATCTTAGTTGTTTTAATTTGTAAGTTAAGGTAAAAAAAATGTTTAGAAAAGCCTCTGAACACAAGAATGCTTAGGAACATAATTTATATTGTCGTAGGTTTCTTTTCCTTTTTTCTTGTGCCTTGTCACTATCCACCAATTTTTTTTTTCTCTTTAATTTGGCTGACTGGTGCAGGAAGAGGAAGATGAATATGACAAATTGGCTACGGGGAGAGAAAATGTTGGTGAGCGCCTGTTCATGGGAGACATTGCTCATCATGGATCTTATTTGAACTCTCACAATGTGCTTCACACTTCATTACGTGGTACCAGTAAGGACTCACGTGCCAATCATCTGGCTGCAAGAATTAGGCTGAAAGAAGATGAAGCTGAAGCTGAAGCTCAGAAGTACAATTCTAGTGATACTTATGACTCGGAAGTTAAGGAGCAGCATGATGAAGCATCTAAAGGCTGTAGTCAGTTGAGGTCTATACTGAAGAGGAAGGAGAATAACACCGTTTCCAAGTCACAAAAACGTGTCAGGTTTGACCCTGGTTGTAAATATGATTCTGGAGAAGTATTAGAGAGGTCTGTGAGTGACCTCTCAACTAAGGCTAATGTTTCAGATGATGGAACTCTGAGAGCCCAAAACAATTCGGGGGTTCCAGACTTTTTGCTAAATCCTTCCAAGTATACGCGTTATAGTTTTGATTCGACGAGTAGCATTGATGAAGAATCTAATGCTCAAGCATGTATGGAGTTCTTTAAACTGGTAAATAAGCTAGAGCCTTCAAAGTCAGGGTTAGAGACTGCAGATTCTTCAGCCGATCTACCAAAGTCTGTGACCTTTATTCCAAAGAAAAAGGTTATTGATGCCAAAGTGGTGAGTGATAGTGGTGTGTTAAAGCAAAACAAGGAAGAAGATCATGAGAAGTCCCTGCATGGAGCAGGCTTTCCTGTAGGAATTGCAGCTGGGGAAGCCCACGATGTAGTTGGTGCCATGGAGGAGGATGAATCAGAAACAATTGCAGCAGATAGGAGTGTGAGTTTTGTAAAACCTGGTCGGAGGTATCGGACAAAATCAATGTCAGATGACCTTGATTCTTGAGGCTATCTGGATCTTTGATGTGCTCAAGTGATGGTACTTGTTAGGTTTCTTACAGAATCTCACAGCAGCGGACTCTTTCTTATCACATAAGCTTGGTAACTGATTGTCTTTCTGATTATAGCTTTCTGAAATTACTGGTCATTAAACAGTGGGGCATGTGACACTACAAATGTCATTTTCTAGCGGTAACTGGTAAGTTACAAAACACATGCCATGTCTTTTTTAGAGAAAAGCTCATGCCATGAGTTCATATCCTATCCCTAGTGTGTATAAGAATGCTATGTTTGATGAGATGTCCTTTATATGAATCGCATCAACATGCATGTTTTTACCCAAATTGATCTATTATGTTTCGAGATAGAGTTCCGGTTTGGCAACCCGGTTGTTACTTTTATTTAAAAAAATGGGTTTGGCAACCATGTAGTGTTTTTAACAGCCACATGTATGATGCTGCTCTCAGTTGCCTGATATGGTTGCCATATTTTCCCAAGTACAAATAGCTATAATATGTTCACCTTGTTTACATCTGAGCTCTGGTTACCCTGCCGTGTTCATGTCGGAATCCATAATCTGTCTAGTCTTCCTTTATAGACTCTTCATGCTTTCTACCGCCCCTTCTGCATAAGTGAGTTGCATCCGTGGTATCATGTCGATTAAGGTACAGAGGGATGGTATACATCTATTATAAGCTAGGGATTAATTGATATTTTTGTGATAGATGTCCTTTTTTGTTATATCAAAATTTCTGCTGGAAAGAATCATGAAAATCTGGGATCGGACCAACCTTTACCCCTGATTCCAGTCCTGAAGCTATTAAAGAGGGGCTTTCCTGCATTCGTTTTCCTCTCCCCAAAAAAAAAAAAAAACTAGTTGGGAGACAATATTAACATCTAACCATTTTTCAAACCAATTTCTATATATTTGCATACCGTTTTGAGTATCAATAATCAAACAGTTAACGTACTCTCAAAGTGAAGAAATTCTAGATGGAAACTTGTCATACTTGTTCAAGGTTACGCTTCAGTAAACATCTTCATTGCAAAATGATAAAATGAAGCCGCTCTTGGCTTATGACGCTTGAACATTTCTAATGGTCTCTATTTTTTTAAATAAAAAATAGCCAAGTTACTTCATCTATTTTAGTTTATGGTTTTTGAAATGTAGTTTACACCAGCTTGTCTATTATTTTCCATATCATTTAAATATTTCTTTGTTCCATTAGAAAAGAAATGTGATTGTGTGAAATATAAAGAGAGGAGAGGTGAAAAAAATGACACTTTTTTGACATTGTGTACCTTCCTGATTAGTCAGGATGCTATTTCCGATCCGACACCCAGTGCCAATAATAATTTTTTTAACATAAATGAATAGTATTTTATCTAAATGTAAAGAATCAATACAACTCAAATATATTTTCATATGCTTTAAATAAGCTGATAGAGATCATTATTTGAACCATTGGGTAGTCATGTAAAATGGATAAACCATTGTGATTGCTCTAGATATGAAACAGAAACCGTACAGCCGCTGATACATACATATCCATATAAAACTGGAGGTGTATAACAAAAACAAAGCATAAATGTGATAATCTCTTAAATTTTTTCTATAATCCATCTCTTTGTATGGAACCTATAATTGGAAAATAAAGAAAAGAAAGAAAAAGAAAACCATATTTTGAATGGCACGTTGAATGCGATCTCCAGATATATGATTGAAACTTCCGATCGGTTTCTTCTGCCTCCTCTATAATCTATGGGTGTGGGAGTGAACCTTCATTATGTACAGCGTATTCGGATTCCCCCTTGGCTACAACTTGTCAGCAATTCTTGCTAAGGCATCCGAAAGTTTATTGAGGACACCAATCAAGCTATTAACATCGTCTTTCCGCTGTTCACGATCCAGTTGGAAATTTTCATTGTGAGCTTCAAGTTGAGTAGTCAGCATTTGTCCATTCCTTTCCAGAACATCAATAAGCTGAGTCTGCAGACTAACTGTTTCCTCGTCCTCTTCAGCTGCAACCCTTTTCCGCTTCCGGTCCTCTAGAGAAGTGGATCCTATCTCAGGATTTGAGGCTGGCTCTTTCTCATTTGGGGTTCCTGCAGACAAAAAAAGTGTCTCAACAATATATAGTTCTACGTCAATTGTCCATGAATTCGGCACTGCAAAAGACATGTAACTAGGATATACAAGCAAGAAGAGCCCCGCTATAATAGAAAAAAGTACTCTTGAAACGGTTATCATATATATGGAAGTAATTGACACATTTTCTCACCCAAGATCCACAAAAGTGGTGTCATAGATATGGCCAGTCGAACAATTTAGCAGATTTTCAGCCACAGGTTAGAGAAGAAGATGACATCCCCAATTATCCCAAATCTCACAACGGGGTGAACTGGGAAGCAAAAGAAGACCACATATCTGATAAAAGCCACTCAGGGCCAATCTCTATCTGGCCAAAGGAAACCATTGTGCGCCTATGTTACCTTTCAAGAAAATGTCTACCTCAGACTATTATTCCTTTAGGCGTAGGACTTGATTCAAGGTTAGTCTCTGTAGAAGTGTTTTTTTTTTTTTTGATAAATATAGACTATAGAAGTTTAAAACCTGATTGCTGGTCGATATCCTGAAAATGGGTGCTACTTGTGGGTTCATGGGTTTCAGCCACTACTAAAAGGCACCAACTTGGCAACTTCAACACAGTCAACCCTCAATTCATTAGTAAACAGACCCCCATTACATGATTTAAATCCAACATGAGCATGGCAATTTGCCCAAAACCATGGTATTTAGAGATTTTATCACGCCAACCAGCACAAAAGTCTGTGATCTGTTCATCAGACTCGCACTTCAGAACCCAAATGTCCACCTCATTTCATCAATTTTCAGTTTGCAACATGCGCTGTTCTTTACTCATCTGCTTATTATTTTCTCAAGTAAAACAGGCTGCTAATAAATAACTAAAACACTCGGTTTAAAACATAATCCTATGTTTTGTGAATTTAAGGACTTTGAAGGTAGGCAAATAAAAGCCAAATTGCGTATGAATCAGAGCTAGACAGCAGTGTGATCTAGAAAGTCACACATATCAACTACTAAAGCCTTTTTTTTTTTTTGTTACCTTGACCATGAGAGCCTCGTAATACCGGTTGATAATGCTTCTCTGTCAAACAAAAAAGAGATAAAAAACCAGTGCAAATATCAGCAAAAATATTTCCAAGACAGTTGAGCATTTCTTCAAATCCATTGTTGTTTGTGAGAATTAATCCCAACACACAAACAATCCCTAGAACCATAACGAAAAGAAGATAGAGAGATTAGAGAGACAACAAGTTCTCTGTTTTTCAAGAACTTCATGTTTTTTGAACCGGAAAAGAAAAAAAGATTGGTTCTTAAAATTCTATCGAAATTCATGTCACCCCAAGTTCATGTAAACTCCAACTTACCTGAAATTGGCATAGGAGCAGGAATTGAAACCTCCATCGCCTTCTCGGAACTCCGACCTGAATCCTCCTGTTCGAAATCCGAGAACAACCCATCATCCGCAACGGCGCTCCGCTGACTGTCAAACAAGCCGCCTGCCTCATCCGCGTCCTCGGCCACATGACCTGGAGTCGGGACCGGAGCAAGAGCCAAAGCCGTAGCGGGCGTCTCCGGAGCCACGCTCGACCCGGTTTCCAATATATCATAAACCTCCTTGTCAAAAAAACCAGGCAACTTCCTCTCCCTCCTCAAATCGTTCCTCATCACCCAAAACGACTCCGTTCCCTCCTTCGCCTGAGACTCCCATTCCCTGATTTTCTTATAGTCTCCGGCCAGATTACTCCACCTTTTACGGCACTGGACTGGCCCCCGGTTCACCCCATGTCGCTTACAATACGACGAGACCGAGGACCACTTGGGCTCCAAATGGCCCGACCCGAACGGCAACCCTGCGCTCCTCCCACTCCCCCGGGTCTCCGCGACCCGCTTTCCCTGTATGAGCACCAGAATCTCCTGCCTCGTCCACCGGGGTAGTCGCGGCGTTTTGTCGCCGTCGACGGTCGTTGGCCTGGCCTGAACGCCGTTTCCGGCGCCGTCTGTCTCGCCGTCAACGCCATTTTGTGCGAGGCTTATTAGTTGCGCCTCCAAAGCCATTATAGATACACAGAAACCCAAACAAAATAAAAATAAAAAATAAAAATAGTAGTTGAAGACACGTGGCTTAAGTAAACGAATTTGTAAGAAATAACGGCGTTATGAGTAGGGTCCCGTTACGGCGTTTAAAGGAGAGGGCAGTGAGCTCATCATCGACAGACACTGTGAAGGAGAGGCGAATGCCGAAAGAAATGGAGGGAAGCACTGAGCAGAGACGGAGAGAAAAACATAAAAGAGGCCCCTTTTTTTTTTTTTTTTACACGCTTAATACTTTTCTGCTCTGGACCATTGGACCCTTTAACTCCTTATTCGGGCTTCTTTTTTTCTTTTGTTTTTTTTTTTAATTTTTTTATTTTTTATATATATTTTATTTTATTGACTGGTTATTATTTATTGGAGATGGTGCTTGTCATCTTATGTCACATATTTTACATATTTTAATATTTTTTATTTTATTTTATTTTTGTTAAATTACTTAAATTATTCTACTAATCATTCATATACCACATATTTATTATAAAAAAATAAAAAAAAATAATTATAATGTTTAATATGTGAGGATGACAAGTAAAATTATTCATTATTTATGAGGGTCATTTTCTTTAATTCTTAATTTAGAGGGAATTTACTTTCTTTAACGAAAGGGTTACTTCCTCCATTTGGAGATCATAATATTTAAGGACAATTAGTACCTTTCTTAAGCCCCAAACCATTAACGTCATTTTCTTTTTAGACCTAATATCTATTGAGTCTGTTCATATTTGAATTTTGAAACGTTCAAATATTAATATTTTATTATTATTCTTATTATCATTTTTTGAAGATGGTTGTGGTGAAATCGGGAAATGCGAATATATAAGGATCATCATCACAAGTAGTAATTTAGTGGTCCTCTAGATGACCCAAAATTGTGGTTTATCGTCATAAACCATAGCGGTAGACTAGCCTCGTTTGTTTTTATAGTTGAGATGAAGTGAGTTGATATTAAAATTAAAAGTTGAATAAAATATTATTAGAATATATATTTTTAATATTATTCTTATTTTAAGATTTGAAAAAATTAAATTATTTATTTTATTTTATATATAAATTTAAAAAATTATAATAATGAGATGAATTCATCACAATCCAGACCTAAACAAGTTGATAAGGGCATCCTACCCTACCACTTTAGTAAAATATTTGTCCAAGTTTGCTTTCCTTCTCAACCCCTCTTAATAAGTCTTTATCTGTCTCATTGAATCATTTGCTCTAAACTTTTTAATTAATGACCAATCGCTTACGGACGGCCCTATCAAATTAAAGCCACTTTTTTTTTTCTTTGTTCTTGTTAGGACTTTGGCCATATTATTGAATGAGGGTACCACAGCTTCCCCCCCCTACATATCAAACATCAACATCCCAAGGCTTTCCTTTTGGGTGCTCTCTCTCTCTCTCTCTCTCTCTCTCTCTCTCTCTCTCTCTCTCATGCCCAAAGTTTAGTTATTAGTATAATCGAAAGGTTACAAAATAGGGGTTTGGAAGCACTTGTGTTGTTGGGGGCTATAGCCCGAGGAGTTAGTAATGGGTCATATTCTTCTCCCGTTGTCAGAGATAAACGTATTTGTACATAATAGAACTCACAATATTATTATGGGTGACTCTAGATTTGACTGGTAGGCTTGTTCTTAATATAAATTAAATTTTTTTCTTTTTTTTTTCTTTTTAAAAAAATATATTTTAAAAATATCAATATATTAATACTCACTTCCTTAATTATTAAGTAAAAAATAAAATATATAAACGGTCAAATTGAAATGACATTGCATCAATATCTCTTTGTAGCATATCAATTTATTTGCATTCCAACCCGTAATGACTATCTTTGTCATACCATAATTTGATTAGTTTGGGCTGGTCACAATAGTTTTTGGAAATTTAATTAGAAATAATTAATTACTTTAAAATAGTTTAAAGAGAAAAGAAAATGTATGACGAGTTTAAAAACAGTGAGACCCTCGACAAAGCGAGAGTGACATTATAAGGGTCATGATACAATCATTTTAACTACCATCTATTTTTTTGAAAGATATTGACCCAATCGAGATCGTGATGCTTTAGGTCATATTAGCCCTAAGGAAGATTAAAGAAAAATAAATATCAAACTGGCTGTAAAATACAAAAGAAAGAAAAATGTTTTAATTATAAATATATTTTATAAAAATAAATTGATAAATTGACGTGTCTTGATTTATTAAATTAAATTATAAAATAATTTTTATTATAAAATAGATTTAATATATAATATAAAATAATATTAATTTATGAAATCTGTTCATAGCTATAAAAGTTATAAAAATTAAAAAGTTATTAATTTACGCAATTAAAAAGAGAGAATGCAAGAAAAAGTAATAAAAGGAAATCAATAAAGGTACAACATTTTAAGCAATCATTTTCATAATTATTTTTTAAATTAGGGATTATTTTTATAAAATAATTTATAAAAGTATTAATATTTGATTAAAATATTTATTTTAAATTATGGTGACGAAAATACCCTTTTCCAAGTATATATCTGAAGATTGAGCTTTTCCTTTTTCGAGAAGCATCATCTTGTTTTGCCTTTCTCTAATGATCTACCCCAGCTTCGGACATGAATACGCTACGACTTTAGTGGCAGACAATTAGACAGAGACTAAAATGTCTTTTATGATTAATTTAGTATTTAGGCGATTGATTGCTAGTTGGTACAGTCTTTGAGCTTTCCTTACAATCTTTTATAAAAATAAAAATTTCGTAAAAATAAATTTATAAAGAATATAAATATATTTTATAATAAAAATAATTTTATAATTTAATATATCATATAAAATTATATTAATTTATTTTATAAAATTTATAATAATGATTCAATTCTATTTCGAGAGGTTCATATAAAAAATAGTAAAGGCTGTTATTTTTCTCGCAAAATTGTCAAATTTCTTAATTTTACACTGCAAGTTTTTTTTCACTATTTATTATTATTTAACATTTTATTATTATATTTTTATTATTATTTATAATCATTCGAGATTACTTACTATCCAAACATAGTCCAAGATGAATTGAAATGATAAGGACAAATGCACAAAAAAGAAAGCAATTTGTTCAATGTACATCAAGAATGTTTGTTAAAACGGCCCGATGTAATAGTCTTCTTAATACACTGGTCCAGATAAGAGTCCACATGTTCAACATGGGCCGGTATTATAAGGTGGGATTATGGGCCTGAAGAATTAGAGAGGGAAAGCTTAATCCTAATTCGATGGGGATTGATTTTATAAATATTTTACAACCAATCCATGGGCCACATTTATTCTGATTTAAATTGCCCTTCCCGAATTCCTGCAGGTTGGAATTCGAAAAGGCAGGCTTTAATCGTTGAAAACAATTTTATTTTATTTTCCCCAGTCCGCCCAATACCCGTATTGGTCCTAGGAGCTCAGAACAAGGTTCTCAAGATTTTGACCTTTTGTATTAACATTATATGAAGATAATAACATTCCCAGTTGTAACCTTTCTACCCTAAAAAAGGGCATTCATTGGAAATGTGCTACGTGGATACTCCATTTTTTAGCCTTGTGGCCGCACTGTAAAGGAATACTCCATCTTCCATCTCTCTCTCGCGAATCACTTCCTCCTTCGACTTCGAGCCCGAGCTCCATCTCCTGAAAGTCCCGTCAAGACTGAGCCCCACCACTCCCTCCCTCCTTCCCTCCTGTGGAGCCCTAGCCCCACCCCTACCGCCCTCCAATCTCTCCCTCTATCCTCTTTCTCTCATGGGAAAACCCATTCCATGAGGAACCTGACCCTCTCTGCCCCCCTCTTCATCGTTGCTCCTGGCCCCTTCTTCCATTGTTCCTGACCAGCACAGAAACCCCCATCTCCAGAAACCTCCTCACTGCCAGCCCCTAATTGTACCAACTCCCATGTCTTACTCGACCAAAGCCAGATAGGGTCACGACCTGGATTGCTTGTGCCTTTGCACATCAAAACAGAGCTGCACTACTTCCTGCAGGTGGTGGCTGGTTTAGCGTGGTCTGGGCATGGTGGTTTACAGAGTAGTAAAACCCAGCTGCTACCGAGAAGTGGAGTTCGACAGAAGACTATGGTGCTTGGTGGTTCACGGCTATGTGGTAGAGTGGTTTCGTGCAATGTGGGTGGCTTGGTTTTGCTGCTTGTGATTTCTGAAAAAGGAGAAGTGGTGGTTCATAGTTGCACAAGGCTAGCGATGCTCGTTTCTTTGACTTACATGTGGAGAAAAACTAGGTTGTGGCAAGAATTTAACTAGGAGAAAACATGCATGTATTTTGATCGTGGTTGATGGTGCAAGGAAAGAAGCCAAGTACAAGGAAAACCTGTCGCTGAAAACACTGAGTAAGAAACTTTGCTAAAAACATGACGTAAGGCAAGGATTCAAAATGAAAGAAAATAACCACGTGAGTCGGTGTAAAGGAAGGAAAATTCTTCCACGATGCTTCGGTGGACACCAAGGAAGAAAGAGAAAAATAAATAAAAGAAATAAAAAGAATCTTCCTTGGTCATGGGGAGGTTCGCTGGGCTGGGGAGGTGTAGCGGTATGGAGTGCAAGGGAGTGGTTTCGCTGAAGAGAATATGTTCTCGATAACTTAAGTATTTGATTTTTCTATCATGTAACGTGGTTTGTGAGAATTAGATATAGATGGCTAACGTGTCCATTTGTTATTTGTTGTCATTGAAGGACTAAGAACAGTGTAGCCGTCCAGAAGAGCGACTGTTATATGCAAAAGTTAGCACCAATGTCCACGAGTTAAATGTCGGGTTTGTGTTGAATAATAAAAAAGAGTGGCTCTACAGTTACCAGGACCCAAATTTGGATTCCGATAAATGTAAAATTTCTTTTTATGTATTTTTAAAATACTCTTAAATATTTAAAAACAGATTCACAATATTAATTAAAAATACTTATTTAATCACTAAATTAATAAAAAAAAAAAAAGGGTGACAGAAGAAATACTCATATCCATTATCGAGATACCAGACATTTTTCAACAGGAAACAATGCTACGTGCATCGCTCACATAGGCTCGGGTTAAGAATGTCCATTTTTTTAGGCCAAACTGATAAATTATTTATTTGAAAAATTAGTAAAAAATAGAGATTATAAGTTGAGACAAGTGGGTAAAGAATTGAGTTTAATTTAAAACGCAAAGAACAGTCAGATACTAACATTTGGTCTTGAACAAAGTCTAATATTGAAAATATATAAAACAGATGTTAGAGTATCCTCAATAAATTAGCCAAATGCTAAATTTATCTCATATTTAGCTATTAAACTCTAAAATACCATCAAAATAAATTAGTCAAAATCTAAATATTTGGACTTTAGCTATAGTAAACACCAAAACTATTTCTAAATTTACTTGCTGCTGTAGCTTCATCAAATGTTTATTTTATCTATTATTTATCTATCTTCATCATTCCTTTTATCATTCCACTTAACTTCAACCACCCTTTCTGTGAAAAATCCACCACATACAACTCAAATAAAATAAATTAAAAATGGTAAAAAGTGATAAAATAAAATAATATATATTTAAAAAATATTAAATATTTTTTAATTATTAATTATTTTATTACTATATAGTAAATAGATAATTCAATATGAAGATTTGATGTGAATATTCAAAGTAAAATTTATCTTATATTATTTTATTATTATATAATGAAAAAATATCTATTCTAGTGTGAGACTTATGTGAATGGAATAGTCAAAAATTAAAATTTATCTCACATTCATCAAAAGTATCATTTAGTTTTGACTAATCCATTAAAGATGCTCTTAGTTCGCTATGTCATTTGATTTTCAGAATATTGAGAGGCAAAGTAGCTTTTTTCTATTGGGAGCGGGCTACTCTGTCGCTTAAGTAGTACCGCTCCATTTTTTTAATATATTTAAATATTTTAAAAAAATAAAAAATATATCAATACACTAAAAATTATTTTTTTAAACACTGAGAAAAAAAAAATACCTAGCGGTACACTTTGGAACGTAAAGTAGCTTTTTCCTATTATTTAAAGATACAACGAAGGACCCACCTAGCACTATATAGGAAAAATATAGTTACAAACATAATTGTGTATTAATCTGTGCACCAATGTGATGTGATTGGTCAAAAAGTAGATTTTATTGAAAACAGTGTTAATTTAAATTTTAAGTATGAATAAATTAATATTGGTATACAGATTAGTGTACGACTATACTTGTATATAGCAAAACTCCACTATATATTGTTTAAAATATGTAAATGGAATCGCTACTATTATGGGTGTTAAAAAAGTCAGAAAATGGGTTTGGAACCAGTTTTCAAAAATGAAAACCCAGTCGAAATTCGGTCCGGTTTCGATTTTGGACATTTTTGGCCCTGACCGAACCAGTTGTAGTTAATATATATTTTAAAATATTATATAATATGTTTTATATTATATATGATATATAAAATAATATAAATTATAATTATTTATAAGATAATTTTATTATAATTTATAAAATATAAGTTTAATCTTAAAGATAAAATTTTAATTGATCATATGTTTTAAATATAAAATATATATATTAATAACATTTTATGGCCTAATAAATTAAAATTATCAACATATTCCTTTTGAATATTTGATAAATACTTACTAATATATATTAGTATATTAATTACATTTTATGCCTATTAGTATTAGTAATTCACTTTAAGTCTATATATAAATAACTATATAAATCATTATACTATTAGTAGTTATACTAATACTATAGTGAATCATTGTAAGTCTATATGACACTATAGTGAATCAGTGATATAGTTATACTAATACTATTATATAGTTATACTAAATTAAAATCATTATAACAAATACTAATATGTAGTTATACTAATCAATAATTACTGTAACTTTAACTAATATTTATACTAATACTAATATAGTTATACTAATCACTGATTCACTATAAACTAAAAGTCTAAATCCTTATAACCATATATAGTATTAATATCACTATGACCATATATTATTATATAGTATTAATATCACTATTGGTATGGTATATAGTATTAGTAATAATTTAGTATCAATGTATTATTATATAATATATAATATATATTCCACTATAACTATATATTGTATTAATGTTAATATAGTATATAGTATTACTATTACTATTAGTTTTGGTATAGTCTATAGTTATTTAGTATTACAATATATAAAATTATTTATTAATCATATACAAAATGTAAAAATTAAAAAGTTTAATATATTGAGTTATTGACAATTATCATAATACATCGACATACTCTAAGTTAATAACAAATTAGAAATTAACATCATATTATAATTATAATTAATTATTTTTTTAATGAGTTAATTGAACAATCCACATTAAATAGTTTACTTAATTTTGATTTTACTAATTTAAATAATTACTTTATGTGCCTAAAAGATAAAAGAATCACAATTTAAAAATACATCTTATGTGAAAAACAAGAAACGGTGCCATTTAAGTCCACTGGCCGCCAGGGGGAGCATTTTGAAATTGAGTAACTCGGTTTTTTTTTCCTAAATAAACCATATGTTTAAACGGTGTTGTTTGGGTCCAATTTCAATTCAAACGGCACTTTTTCATTTTCAATTTTCACTTCCCCTCTCTTCCGAAAGGCTAAAACGGAAAATCCTAGCCCTCCTTCCATCACATCCCCCCCTCTTCAGCCCCTTCGTGACTTCGTCAAAGTTCTCTTCATCCTCGCCGTCGCGTCTTTTCGCTGATTGTCGATTAGTATTCTCTCTCTGGTTTTGAATCTTTTGATGGTGTTGAATTTAGGAAAGTACTTGCCTTGGCCTCGTGGTTGACGAATCTCAGGTTATCTAGTGTCCACTGGTATGCTCATGATAAACAATGGTATTGTGAAAACACATATATACTAATCGGCAATCAGCTACCTTTAGTTTTCATTTGTTAAGTTTATCTTATTACCTATTGTTTTTTGTGTTTTTAAATATGGTTAGAATGCTTAGGTCTCTTTAAATTATTTTAAACACCACATAATTGCTTTCAATCAATTTGATGACCTTTTTCTTTTCTTTGATGCGATTGAGAATTAATATTAATTAAGAGTATGACTTTCATACACATATAACACAAATTCATATGAATGCAAGGCAGTTGGATTGAGAGTCTAAACTGAATCTGTTTGATTTTTCATGTACAACATGCCATTTTGAGGGTGCAAGAACTCTAATAAAGAACTCCTCATTGGTTGATTGGTTGCCAAGAAAATAACGAGAGAAAAAAGAATGTATACAACTTTTTGAAGTTTTTATCACTTTTCCTATTATGTTTTGGTATCCAAAGTCCAAAAAAATGAACCATTTAACATTTTCTAATTGGTTTTGGTTATTGTTCTAGCTAGAAAAGAACTCATTGGTTGATTGGTTGCCAAGAAAAGAACGTAGTCTCGTGGGTATGTCTCTGCCAATATAAATGTAGTCCCTAATTTATGGGTTGAGCTAGTTTTGGTTATTGTTCTAGCTAGATTCTAGGTGCATGGTAATTGTCTTCCATAATCTTGGTATCAACTTTGAAAATATTCTAATACCTTGCATAAAGGGTTGCTATATATATTGACTCTAAAGAAAAGACCTTATACTCTAATAAAATTGATTTTTTTAAATCATTTTTTTAAATAGATTTTTTATGATAAATTTATTTTATTAAAACTGAAAAACTATATCAAACCAGACCGAAAATTGGTAAAACTTAAATACCGATTTAGAAAGGTAATCGGTGCGTAATTGGTTTTAAAAATGTAAAATTAGTATTTATCGATTCGATTCTAGATTTTTGCTCATTTATGTCCCTAGTGTTAATTATACATTTTTTTTAATTTATTAATATTTTTGAAGTCAATAAGAAAAAAATTAAAAATGAAATTAAATACATAAAAGATTAAAATAAGTATATAAAATAAGAAGCATACTAACATTATTCATATATAAATAATAAATTCATTAAAAAAAGAAATTGTGAGAATATTTACTTACAAATAAAATATGATAACACGACACATTTACAATATATTTTATAATAGAGAGTTGCTACACAGCAGCCTCACACTCAATATACCATTATTTTTTAAGTATGAAATAGAAGAAGATAAAATAGTAAATTTACATTTTTTAATAGTGTAAAAAAATATGAGGCTGCTGAGTATATTTTTTCTTTATAATATTATAAAATAAAAATATATTTATAAAATAGACATTTACAAAAATATCCTGAAACAGAAACTGTACAGAGACTGTCTCGAGGAAGTATTGGGATTGGATAAAACTCGTGAAAGGAAATATACGGGAGAATCTTATAGGGTGGCTGAGCTCATCAGATAAGGAACAAAACCCCATAGCAATACTTATCATTACTCCCACGTGTTCCTTCCCATCCTTCTCTATTTTATGAGCTGTTCCCATGGTACTCTTCGAGAATCCCCTTACTTATTTGCTCACAGTAAGATTCCTGGCACTGCAGACAATTATCTTTTATTTTTTACGGTTCTGGTTTAAGCGCCAGATGAAGGGTTGACCAGAACTCTACTTTTAATTAATGATTAATCGTCCTAATATATGTTATGATAGCAGAGAGCAAAGTTTTAAAATTCGTTCCGTTCTGGCCGGAATGGCCGGAATTTTTTGTGCCGGAACAGTGACCGGAATGGGATAGGTATCTGTTCCGTTCCGGGTCAAATTCCGGCCATTCCGGTCAAATTCCGGCCGTTCCGGTCAATTCCGACCGGAATTCCGGTATTCCGGCCGGAATAGTAATTCCGGACGAAAAAAAAAAAAAAACTTTTAAATAAGTTAAAAAATAATGAATAAAATTGTACATTAAGAATTCAAATACCCCTTTCCGTGCATTAGAAGTATTGTTACTTTTAATAATTTTTCTATTCTTTAATTTTTTTCCTTTATTTTTGTGTCTTAACTCAAGTTTGTGAATTTTTTCAATATATATTCATTTTATAAATCTTTAATTCTTCTATATATATACACATATATATATCACACACTTACATATATGTATTTATTTTATTAATTGTTAGTTTATATATACATATAAATATTTATATATAATATATAATTAATCTCGAAATGGTACACCGAAACGTACCGGTACCGAAATATTCCGTTCCAGTAGCTCAACCGGAATGGTCTCCGGAACGGATTTCAAAACTTTGACAGAGAGCCCTGAAGTAAGATATAGGGGTGGAGTTCGAACCATACTTAATTACTTCAAACCAACTTTTACTAGCCCTTTGCCCTATAAATTTTTTGACCACTTTGACTAGTGACATGTGATGGTTGTCCCAAGAATTTGGCTGCTTTTAGTAAAGAGATATGGTTGTGTTTGGGTATATAGTTGATTTGAGATACTCCGTTAAATAGTAATAAAAAAATAATAAAAAAATATTAAATAGTGTCGAATAATATTATAAAATAATAAATAATAGTGAAGAGAATACTTTAACACCTAAACCAGCATACTCATCTGGGTAGTTCCATTATAATCCCATACTACTTTTATATTATGATTAATCAAATTAAGGATTGGTTTAGATAGTAAAGTTGTTTTAATTAATCTCATCTCTTCTTGTATTATCTTAATATTCAAATACCACAAATATAAATATTTTTTAATTTCATATTTTCAAATATTTCATTTTAATTATATCTTAATCATTACAACTTTTCTAAAATTTCAAATAAAAAATAAAAGAAATTATTTTTTTCAAATTTCAAAATAAAAAATAATATTTTACTTTTATTTAATTTTTCTCTCTCATTTTTCAAAATTCTATAAAAAAAAATTAACTCAAATAATTTTACTATTATTCATAAATCATTTTATCTCATCCCACTATCTAAATGAAGCCTTAATAATGTTATTTCGGATCTAATACAAATATAACGAGAGTATAAGTATATAACATAACTCCGATATGATGAGGGATAAGAATAATTTCACCCCAGGAGTACTAGTTGCGAGATTATCCTTTCAATTCTTTGGAAAGTCTTACAAATTGCTATTAGAGAGATACTGATTTTTATGTTATCAAAATCTATAGAAGAAATTCTTATATCATTACTCAAAATAAAAGAACTAGTAGCACAAAATCAACAATGCTACGAAGTTATCCCGTAGAAATTAAGGGATGGCCAAAACAACTTCAATGACAACTTATGCTATATGGAGCATGAGCATTGTGCGATGCAAGAAGAAGAATGAATAGCGGTAGATTTATGGTCTTTCGACCAAGCATGCCTATCTTAGATCTAGATTTTTAATGGTGAAACTATCAAAGTTCACATTGACATTTCCAAGTCTAGTCTCAAAACTGGCATTTCCAAAATCAAGGGTAGAGTCATAAGAAAGAGAGATAGACCATAAGAAGGGTGAGAGAGAAAATTGAGATGTTACGCTATTTTGGGGGTTTCTCATAGCAGGAACAAAGCACCATTACTGCTTTAGTCTCAAATTTTAAGCTCATATTCCCAGATTTGGTAGTTTGACCCTAGTGGACTCCGCTTCTCATCCTCATATTTCTTCTTCTCTTTGCCTCTATCTCTCCAATAAGAAACAGCCCGCCCCCTAGCACTACAAGTTCTTTGCTCTAGGAGGACTTGCAAGCAGCGGCACCCGTTGGCTCTCCAACCACAACTTCACATCCCTATCCTCGACAACTAGCTCACCAACCACAACATCGTATGGCCATCTCTCTCGCCTCACCTAAAGCTCGATGACGGTAACTCCACCTTTCTCATATTGATCTATGTGAACCTAGGTGCTTCTGCTTTCATTCTTGATGTCCTTTGGTTTATTTATGCACCTTGTGTCTTGTGGTTTTGTGTTTGAGTATAGGTAAGGGTGTAAATCGGTTTGGCCCGGTCCAGGGGTGATGTATTGAAATTTTTGGTCCATCATTTTCTTCGGATTGGTAGCTATCGGTCCGGGCAATTATTATTATTTCAAATAAATTAATAAAAAAATTATTTAAATTACTAAATTAAAATTAAGTGAATTATTAATATAGATTATGTAACAAAAAAAATATTTTATATGGTCAATGATAATAAATTAGATAAAAATGACATTATTAACTTATATAATTACTATATAAAAATAATATATTAAATTATTAAAATTATTTTAAAAATATATATAAGAGTTCGGTCCAATCCGGTCCAAAATTTATAGACTCTAAGATCGGATTGAATGGTCTCGGTCCATAATTTATTAGACCGAGATTGATCGGTCTAAAGTTTGGTCCAGTCTGGTTGGATTTTTTAGTCCGGACCAACCAGCTTAGAGCTTGCACCTTTAAGTATGAGGGGGCCTTTAGGTGTTTGGTGTTATGCTGGTAAGGTGTATAAAATTTCCCTCGGTCGAAAAATGATTTTTGAGTATTGGAAGTGTGGAAGTGTGAGATTTTTGTTCGAACAATAACCAAGTAAGCATCGAGTGGGAGGATCTGGCTCTAGTTACTTTTGTGGAAATTCTTATCAGGTAAGAACAGAAGGTACGGCGTCTAAACTGTTTGATGAAATGCTTGAAGAGAATCCTAACATTCCTCATGTGTTCTCCAAGACCAGGTTCCTAATTTTGGATGAAGTAGATAGAGTTATGGGAGTTGGCTTCAAAGAGGAGTTGAGGTTTGTCTTTCAGTGTTTGCCGAAAATTTGCCAGACTATTATTCTCTACAACGATGACAAGTAACCTGGAAACACAGCTTGAGCTTCCGGCAAATAAGACATACTTCCACGAGGCATATGAAGGCTCTTAGATGGGTGACACTATTAAACAATAGTATGCTTTTGTTCCAAAAAATGTGAAGGGCGTTTATCTGATGCACATTCAAGGAGTTGAGATAAAAGTTAGTTTTGAGAATGATGATGTTGTTTCAAGCTCTATCATCGTTATGTATCACCAAGTGGGGGAAATTAGGTAATGCTCGTTGGGTATTTGAGCAGCCAGAAACTCTTATTAAATTGGTTTTGCCTAATGAATGTTGCCAAAACTCTTGTTGAATTGGGTGCCAATGTCAATGCTTATTGTCCAGGGGCTCATACGGGCACTCCTTTATATCATGCAGCAAAAAGAGTCTTGAAGCAGTCTGTAAAGTTACTTATTCCCATGGAGCAAACGCCTTGGTGATGAATGATGATTGTCAAACTCCACTTGATGTGGCTAGAGTAAAAGGGCACACTAATGTTGTTCATGCAATTAAGAATCAAGTTTGCTATTCCTCTGGCTGGTTGTGGGGAATTTATTGCCCAAGCTCTCTTGAACCATTAGCACCTAAACTGTTATCAAGAATAAGTTGGGTTGTTCTTATACCTTTTGGTTTTAGTAATTCTATAATGTCTCTCAAAATGAAGTTCATAATATATCCTAATTTGCAAGACATATCGCCTTGTTTAGTTATTGCTTATTGGAAGGTCAAAATTGAGAAAACCGTTTTTCAGCAAAAGGACCCAGCCCCAACTATGGTTGACTAGTCAAACCAAAACTTGGTATAAGTTTGCATCCGCTGGTGAGGGTAATGAGAAGGTACAAATTGAGCAAGTTGAAGAAATAACATTGAAGCCTGATTTGGATGGGCTTCTTGTTATTGGTGGAGATGACTTCCACACAAATACCTACCTTCTTGCTGATAATTTTAGGGATAAGAAATTGATAACTCAATCCTTTATGATACCAGTTCACTGGCCGTTTGATACAAGAAAAGAACTAGACTATTAGATGAATGTCCTTGTGTTACCACCTTTTGAGTCAGCTTGTAATTTGAAGGATGAAGTCGAAGCTATTAAGAAACTGAAGGAGGAACTTAAAGCCATTCAGAATAGTATGATTGTTTTGGAGAGGGTCTTGGAACTTCGGGCACCGGTAAAACCAATAAAGATGGTAAAAACTAGCTTGTCAGAAGAGTCCATACAAGCATTATATGTTGGATATATGATGTCTCAGGACATTCAGGGTAGGATGTAAATTGGTTCGATCCGGTTCAGGGAGTGTAGGGATGTAAACTGGATCGAGGGATTGATATTCGGTGCATCATTTTTTTCAAACTGGATCGATAGCTATCGGTCTGGTCGGTCCAATCTAATTATTATTTTTATTATTTTTATTTTTTTCAAATAAATTTAAAAAATTTATTTAAATTATTAAAGTAAAATTAAGTGAATTACTAATATAGATTATATAACCAATTCATTAAAAAATAGTATATGGTCAATGATAATAAATTAGATATAAATTACATTATTAACTTATATAATTATTATATAAAAATAATATATTAAATTATTAAAAATATTTTTAAAATATATATAGGAGTTCACTCTAGTTTAATCCAAAATTTATAAACCTCGGACCTAACCAAATGGTTATAGTCCATAATTTATAGGATTGAGACCGACTGGGGCTTACACCCCTAATTCTAAGTAATTCAAGCATTGATATTAGAATGCACAGGAAAGCCATGGCCTCAAATGATCGTGATCTATAGGAGGAGGCACTTACTGCAACTAAGAATTTTCCGCAACTTAGGACGGCTAAGCCACTAGTTTTCAAGGACTTTTATGGTTTAGGTGGGGCATTTGAGAGAAATAGTGTATGTAACGTTCTTGGTGCCAAGAGCACTACTGCAATGCCTTTAACAACCAAGAACTAAGAGAGAATGCAAAACAAGAAAATTCAAAATTGAACGAAACACAGGATGACTTGAATGCAAAATTTCCTTCGTGAATCTTGACAGGGAATTTTTAAGAAATTCCCAACCTCCAATTTCTTATTGAATTCAAATGATCAAAGTTTGAGAATTAAACAAGCCATGCACTGCTTATAAACACGCAGAGCATGAAAGGGATTCCAAAATGCAAGACTAAAAACATACGCACTATACTACCTAACAAATGAAACACATCGTTTCATTAACGCAAAACACAACTCAAAACAAGCTAAGCGACACCAACTCTATTTATATCAAAACGCAATTTATTACTAAGAATACTACTACAAGTTGTATGCTCTTATACTTACAGTTAAAACCATTCTTGTCCATCATTTCCTTCTCTGTTATCATTCTTCCACAGCTTAAATGTTCTTCTCCTCTTCAAGAACCTGCCTCCAAGCACCCGTGACAGTATACAACAGTGTTAAAAGTAGAGGAAGAGGTCAAGGAGTATGCCATGAGTCAAACATGGGCAGTACACAAAGAAGGCATTATCTGTTATGAGAAGTGTCAGTTCAAGAATTGTGAATGGGGTTTGAAATGGGAAAGGAGTCCATATACCAGGTTATTTAGGAGACTAGCCAGTGATCTAAACCTTGAGGACAAGGTTTTTAAAAGGGGCGGCAATGTAACAAACCCACTTGAAGTGCTCAGAACTTATGGCCCATGGGCAGCAGTTATCTTTTTATCTTGCATTTCAAATTTTCAGCCTTTATATTAGTCGTTAGACTTTAAATTTTATTAATTAGTGGGTTTAGGCTTTAGTTTTCACATTGTGGTTTTATTATCTTTCTGTTGCTTATGGCCCAATCCCATTACTTGAGTTATATGTATCGAGCAACTTAGCTATTAAGATTTATGCAAAAAGAAAAAGTTCCTATCCAAAAAAAAAGAAAAGAAAAGAAAGAAAGGGTATTTTCTTCTTTTATCTTCTTGTTCTTTCTGGAGGACGCCTTAAAGTGAGATTAGCCTTTCAATTCTTTGGAGAGTGTAAAAAGAAAAAAACTGCTTTCACGTTCACAATTCCCTTATCAATAATTTCCAAAATTAAAATGTGGGACGAGATAGGGTATGCAATTATCATGCAATATGCATGAAGCCCAAGCAAGTTTGTAACTTTCCGAATTTTCACCTCATAATGAGCATAAGAATCAATTGAGGGAAATGTGGGGCTTTTTTTGGGGAATTCAGTTGAGGTCACGGCCCACCGACACTAAGCACCTTTTATATTTATTTTTATTTTTCTCCTCAACAATTGCTTTGATTTCAGTCAATAGAGTTTTATCTATAAAACCAATAAGAAAACAAAAGAATAGGAAAACAATCAAAGCCAATAAAAAAAAATTGATTGACATATAATAATTTTTACAATAATTTATATTTTAAAAATTATAAAAATAATTATGCTTAGATCATTACTGGCCGCACGCACGCGCGTACAAGTTATCCGAATGATAATTAATTAAGATGTACATGCATGTCCTCTCGTTAATTTACGTTATCTAGAGCAATTTCTAAATATTAAATAAAGGATGATTACCATTATACAAAATATAATAAAAATAATATATTTTTTTTAATTTTTAAAATAATAATAATATTAAAAATAATATTTTAATAATATTTTTATCAATTTTTAATTTTTATCTCAATTCATCAAATTTTAATTCATCATTTAAACTGTACCTATATTCGCTTTAGTTTCCCATAAAATATTTCGTTAACCTAGAAATCTGTTGCATTAATTAGTATACAAAGTTAATTTCTTTTATGATTAACGTAGTACTATAAACTTTGTGTACCATTTATGATTAACCTACAAATTAAAGAGAGTTTACATATGGTACCAAACCCAACCCCTCAAGTATTTTTGTCCTATTGAATTATTAATAGAGAAGACAACGCCATTACCAAAAATCGGAACAACCTCAATTTTATGTAATAAGAATTTTATGATATGTATTCTTTAATTATTAAAAAAGTTAAAATAAAAATCATAAATTAACATGATTAGATATAATATATTAAATTATAATATTATATTTAAATATAATATATTATATAAAATATATCACATAAAATCACGTTAATATATATTTTATAAAATATTTGTAGATAATATTTTTACTAAGATTTTTATAATTTTTTGATAAAATAAAAATAAAAATTTGAATATTTTCAGCAGAAGTCTCGTTGCTTCAATAATGTAAACGATCCTAATGACTTCAACGGTATCAATAATTCGACCATACACCCCTAAAAAAAAAAAATAGAAAGAAAGAAAAGAAATCGATCATACCTCTCAAGGTGTTTATAGTCATTTCAATCTCGTAACAATCAACTTCCTGTCTCGGTTCCGCCAGCGTGGCAAGAAGACGGAGAGATAGCCCTTCCCCAGACCTTTGCCTTCACCGACCAGAGAGAGGATTAGGACTTAACGCCGTTAAACAGTAAACGGTCACCAGTGTTTCCATTACCACCATTCCTTTCTTTATCTTCGTTGGCTCACTTACCTAACGGTCCCCGGACTCTCGCTTCCTCTCTGTCTGGCGAGCCCTCGGAATCCCGCCGGAGAATCTCACTTGGTTGCCCGAAACGCCACATATTGCGACTTCTTGAAATTACAGCTGAGCCAAAGAGGAGAGGAGAAGGAGAGAGTGGAAACTTATCTTTGTGAGAGAATTGTGATGGTATAAAATAACTTATAAAATAGGGGGACGAGGTGGGGTGGGTGGTTAACGTGCAATGCAGGAAAAAGGGGCATCGAAGCTTTAGAGGATCTTACACGGCACAGATACTTAGATGATCCCCTTCCTCAAGCCCCTTGCCTTATGCCATAATTTATTCCATTCTCCGTCGCATTCCGACCTAGTTTTTTCAAAAACCTATGTCCCTCCCCCCTGTATATAAATATCTTCGTCCTCGATTTTTTGCTACTCCAATTCCGGTGTGAAAAAGATTTTCTTCAGCTCTTGAATTCTGGTCGCAATTTGATGCGTTTGGGTGAATTTTTTTTCCCGATCCTTTTGAATGCTGCTGCTCTTCGAAGTTCAACCATTAGATTTTAATTCGTGCTTGCGGCTAGTTGTGGAGGTAAACTGTACCATCGGATGCTGAATTCTGTGTTTATTTTTTATTTTTTTAAAATCGCTCGGGTAATCTCTTCTTTTGATCTTACTGATCCTCCTGAAATCTATGAAGAATTTTTCGATTAGTTAGTTGCATATTCATATGAATTGTAGATGATGCTGGCTATTAATGTCTATTTCTGTTTATCATATATATTTTGATGCCTTATGCCCAAGATCTAAGCTAATCTAAGTTAGTTGGTTTTTAATTTTATGATTATACCTTAGCTAACATGTCTATGCATGCTGTGCTACCACTGGTCTGGATTGGTGTGAATATCCTATCTTACTTGCTCACCAGATACCTACGGTGCAGGTTTTTTTTTTTTTCGCTCTTTTGTTGGAGGGAGAATTTTGAACTACATATAGAGCCATAAATGTGGTTGTCGGCACGGAGGTGGAGATTTTCTTTTGAGGGCGTTTCTTTATTTGGAAGGTTTTACCACTCTTAGTCATCGCAATGCCATCTGAAATAATGGACCTACCTGACTTTTCATCATCACCATCCTCGTACTTCTCAGATGATTTATGTTTTCCCAACGAGGTACTGAGTTACTGCTTCCCTGTTTATGTTCCAATTTTGTCTTAAGTTTATATTCTATTATTAGAATTCATGGTTCGTTGTAGTCTAAGGGGGATCTGTGCACCAATTTGTGTATAATTAAGAATGCAACTTTTATAATGTCCTTACCGTTGAGTTTGTTTTTCCAGTTGTCCTTATATTTCTTTCCATTTTCTATGCTTGGCAGAGAAAGTTTGGTTTATGGAAGTCAGATAAAATGCGTGGTGGCTTTGGTGAGTATCATTAATTTAGAAAATGAAGATCATGCTATTTTTGGTCCATAAACAGAATGCTAATGCATTTTCTGTGGATTTCTTTCGCCATTTTTTTTCACGAATGTACAGTTTTTCCATTTGAATTGTTGTTGGATTTAGCAGGTATTTAATGTATTTGTCAGAATATTTCTGAACTCGAGAGTTCCAATTGCAACTAAAAGACCTTAACTGTTTTCTACTTTCTGTCTCAATCCAAGCATGAAATATGAATGCGCTCCTCTCTAAATGTCCGTAGCTGTGTCGGATCTTTTCTGTAGGTCAAAGGAGTATTTAGTCTTGGCTGTGGTTAGCCTTTTAGTTTGAACACTGTAAGAAGGGCAGAAGATGCAGATGTGTAATAAAGTGTAAAGCTAGGAAGCTGGAAATATCTAAAATCTAGAGAAGACATGATCTATGTAATCATTTATTTAATGGTTCCTATTTGTGACAAAGGTGTGGTGTTTTAGATATTATTTAATGGGTAGCATGCACTTTCATATATGTAATTATTAATTGGTTAATTTCTAGTGTGTAGCGTCTCAGGTAATTTCAGAAGCAACTTTTTTCTTTTTTTTTAAATCTCAAATAGGATATTTCATGTTTTCATCAGTAAAAAAATAACCTTTTCAAGGCATGCACTCTAATTGAAATGCTTTTCCTTAAAACTGACACCTGTTGTTTTTTTTTTGCCAAGTGCACTTATGTGGTAACATAATCAACCTGCTTTCACTATCTATTGTTACCACTATATGTAAATTGGCATGGATGAGCTGTTTTGTGTTTTTACGGATTTAATACGTGAGAAGCTGGCTGCTTGGAACGCATTATTTGCCCAAAGCATGGATGAAACTATGGGGGGACTGGGAGCCCTCAGATCAATCAATATAACTTGCAGGCGGCTACAACTAATTACTCAGTTCATATTGTTGCTACTTGGATATTGAAATTTATTATAAATGAATACTTTTTCATTTTTTAAGGTTAAAACCCTATATAATGTGATGAACAGCCGTGGAAGCAGGGAGAGCATCCAGTCATTCAGCGAGTTTGAATGTACAGCCGATATCTTATGCTATAGAAAGCAACAGGGGTAGTATGGTGGGTACTCAGTATGAGAGCAGTCTCTTCTCAAGTTCGTTGTCGGAGTTATTCAATGGGAAGTGTAAGTTACCCATTCGCTTCACTGCTTCTGTTCTTGCACTTTGCTTGTGCCAACTCATAACCTGAACTTTAAACCATGTAATACAACTAGCTTCATTGATTTATAGATTTTGACGTCTTAGCTGTAGGTTTCATTATAATACTGTTTGCTGAACCTCTAATTTTATTCCCTTTACTTCAACTTATAAAAAAAAGTTTATACCCTTTAGTTTTGTATGAATTTTGTTGATGCAGTGAGATTATCATCAAACCATGCTCTATATGGCCATTCTGTTGATACTGTTGCCTCCCATTATGAGGAAGAGGAACCTTTTGAATCCCTTGAAGAAATTGAGGCCCAAACCATTGGAAACCTCTTGCCTGATTATGATGACTTGTTTTCTGGAGTGACTGATGGGCTTGACTGTATTGTCCAGCCAAGTGGTGGGGATGATGTGGAGGAGTTAGATCTTTTTAGCAGTGTCGGGGGAATGGATTTGGGAGATGATTGTTCATCTGATGGACAAAATAATTCTGACTTCCGTGGGGGAGTTTCTAATGGTCAGCCAGGGGAATCAATTGGGTCAGTAGCTGCTGAACACCCTTCCAGGACGTTGTTGGTTAGAAATATAAATGGCAATCTTGAAGACTCCGAATTGAAGACCCTTTTTGAGGTGCGTACTCTCCTTTGTTTTTTATGGCGTTTTAATTCTCTCTTAATGTGTGTGTTTGCTTGGGCATTATTCTACATAGAACACTGACTTATAATTTCCTATCTTTAATGCGAAGCAATATGGAGATATTCGCACTCTTTATACAGCTTGCAAGCATCGTGGTTTTGTTATGATTTCCTATTATGACATTAGAGCAGCCCATAATGCAATGAAAGCACTCCATAACAGACCAGTGAGGTGTAGGAAGCTTGACATCCATTACCCGCTTCCAAAGGTGGGATTCTCTATGTTCATCCTCGTTTATAGATGTTATTGCTTTCATTAATTGAACATCATCATAGCTGTATTCATGTAAGAATGATGTCTTGATTATCATTATATTGCAAGTAGTTCATTCTAGTTTTATTAGTCTCTGCATATCCATTTTTGCTTGACTTCTTGCCACTTTGGTTGTCTTCTGGCAGGATAACCCTTGTGAAAAAGATATCAATCAGGGCACTCTTGTGGTATTTAACCTCGATTCCTCTGTTTCGAATGATGAACTTCATCAGATTTTTGGTGCCTATGGAGAAATCAAGGAGGTAAACTTGTGTTCAGCTTTAATCCTTGACTTCCGAGATTATGATGGGGGGTTCTAATTCATGGTCAGTTCTTGTTCATGGATGTGTAGATTCGGGAAACCCCACAAAGAAGTCTCCACAAGTTTATTGAATTTTTTGATGTAAGAGCTGCAGAGGCTGCTCTTCATGCATTAAACAAGAGTGATATTGCAGGGAGACAGATTAAGCTTGAACCAAGCCATCCAAGGGGATCAAGACGGTAGCACAATAATTCTCCTTTTACTGCTTGCATATTATTTCTTACTTTTGCCTTTTACTTCAGCCCTTGGGGGCAGAAGATTAAGTAGGTAACAGGAAAAAACTTGTACTTTTTTCTCATGAAAAAATTTGGATTGATTCACTTATTGTAAGGCTAAGGTTACAGGACATATGCATTGATATTTGCATTTCTAATTAAGGTCTATGCTTCTTACTAACTATGTTGCTAAAATTGAACAGAGGACGGTGCTTTTATTGCTGATGAAATGACCTTTGCGTTGTTCATTGCTTTGGATCTACTAACACTTTTTTTTTGGTCTTTCTTTTCGGTGTTCATTTGTTGCTGCAGTCTGATGCAACGGTTCTCTTCAGAGTTGACACTTGATGATCGTGGTCCCTATCTGCAACACAATGGCCCTCCTGTTGACTCAAACACCAACTTCCCTGGTAATTACCGATAAATTATTGCTCTTTAGGTAATAATTTAGGCCAAGGCCAAAAAAAAAGGGTAATAATTTAGGGAAAAAAGAACAATTATGTTGTCTCATAAAGTCTTGTTGACGCTACCAGCTCCGCGCGGAGAAATTGCTTCTAGTCGCATGGATCGTGGAACTATTTTGGGGGTGCACCCTACAATTCAAGCTCCATCCATTGAATCCGTGTTTCATCATGGTATCTCTTCTAGTGTGCCGAACAGCTTACCCTCTCTGGCGAGAGTTGAATCAGTTGGCAATCAGCCTGTCCTTGAGTCTGGACGTTCACCAGGACAACTGAAATTTGATATTCAAGGCACTTCGACTTTCCATCCTCATTCACTTCCAGAGTATCATAATGGCTTAACAAATGGTGTTCATGTGAATTCTCCGGGCATCATCACTGCAAACATCAGTCCCAGTCAACCAGAAAGATTTGATAACTGGCAGTTCCACAGAGCAAGCTCAAATGGGCACCCAATTGAACTCAAAGAAGCTGGCAAGTGCAATGGACAGCTATTGCATTTTCTTTTAATGATTTCCATTATACATTTTTCAGTTTTCTAATTGTGCCAATGCCATGTGGTGCTACCAACCATATTGGGGATCTTCTTTCTAAGATGAAAGAAGAAAGATAAGTTTTTGAAAGAAATAACAAAAAGCAGAAAGAGTTGGGGCTGACTTAAATGTTATACTGGGTTTATCAAACTGGCTTACTTTCCCCCTTGACGCTTGAAATATATCTGAGCACCCAAAAATACAGCTATTGGCTGGATGGGACTTAATCGTGCCCTTTGTTCTGGTGCTGCATCTGATATTCAATGAGGTGCCAGCACTAGAGAAGGCCAAACCTGTCAAACCCCTTCATATACTTGGTTTAATTGATCCCTGTAGTGGTGTTGGATGTTGTGATTTGGTACACTATCACTTTGCTTCATTTGCAATTGAATCTTCGTGTAGCATTGCCAAATTTAGGTTATACACTTTGGTTGAACTGCTTTTCCAGTTGGAAGGAAAATGAAATTTGTAATTATTATTTATTAACAAAAAAAGTCTAATCACTTTTGTTTTTTTTCTATTTGTTGATGGGTTGATTTTAACTGGTTTTCCCCTCTCACTCTCTCCTTTTCTCAGTTTTTCGATCTACTGGTAATGGGAGCAGTTCTCTTCCTGGACATCATTATACATGGAACAGCTCCTATCACTCTCAGCCTCCAGGCATGATGTGGCCAAACTCACCATCGCTTATCAATGGCATTTGTGGAGTACATCCTGCACCAAGATTGCATGGATTCCCAAGAGCACCATCTAATATGCCGAACTCAGGTTTACCTACAAATAACCACCATGTTGGATCGGCACCATTAGCTAATCCTTCACTCTGGGATAGACAACATGCCTATGCTGGGGAATCCCCTGAGGCTTCTGGATTTCATCCTGGTTCTCTTGGGAACCTGAGAATTTCTAATAACTCACTGCATGCAATGGAATGTGTTTCTCATAGCATCTTGCCTCATGTTGTCGGAAACGTTATGGAACTGTCTATTCCCCAAAAAAATGTTGGATTCCAATCCCATCATCAGAGGTGCATGGCATTTTCTGGCAGAGGCCCAATGATCCCCATGATGAATTCATTTGATCCTTCAAATGAACGGGCTAGAAGCCGTAGGAATGAAGATGGCTCTAGTCAGTTTGAGAACAGAAAACAGTTTGAACTTGATATTGACCGGATAATGCGAGGAGAAGACAACAGAACAACACTTATGATAAAGAACATTCCTAACAAGTAAGAAACTCCTTGCTTCTTGAGATAATCTTTGTACTGGTTGGATTTTACTTCTTTCCGGTAAAATTAAGTAATTAAGTACTTCTCATGACCCAGATGTGGTGGTTTTTAAGACAAGTAAATTAAGCTAACTTTGATAGTGGAATTTTTTTTGCTATGAATTTAAAAATTTCAAAGGATAGGAAATGGAGTATAAATTTCACCATACTAGACTGTCCTAGAAAATGCGTACAATGCATATTTGTTCCAATTTTGGTACAAATAGAAGGATTCCTCTCACTGGTTAGCATGCTTAACTGCATTTCTTTTTTGCCATATTCAACTTTTGGTTCGATATGGTTATGATTGTAGGTATACATCAAAGATGCTTATGGCTGCAATAGATGAACGCCATCCAGGAAGCTATGATTTCATTTATCTACCAATTGATTTTAAGGTAAATTCAGTCTTTGGTACAAATACCTTTTAATTTTGTGGATGAGGATTTGGGATATGAGAAGAACAAGACTTCCTCTGTGATTCTACATGGATTTCCTATCTATATTATTTATGCCCTTGGCTTTTCTTGCAGAACAAATGTAACGTGGGCTATGCATTCATCAACATGAAAGATCCTAAGTTGATCATTCCATTCTATCAGGTTTGTTATACATGAGTCTTAGGGTGAAAGGATAAATAAAAAGACTAAAGCTAAAAGAAAACTCTAATTTTGGCAGGCATTCAATGGAAAGAAATGGGAAAAGTTTAATAGTGAAAAGGTGGCATCACTTGCATATGCTCGTATACAAGGTATAGCTGCTCTCATTGCACATTTCCAGAACTCAAGCTTGATGAACGAGGACAAGCGGTGCCGACCAATTCTCTTCAATACCGATGGTGCCAATGCTGGTGATCAGGTATGAAAATCACAACAAAACTTGCACTTTAGATTCTAATTAATTATGTATTTCCTTAGCTACTTGAAAGATTGTCTGAACCTAACCAACCAACCAAATTCACGATGCCCTTTCTGTTTTGTATATTAGTAACATACTTATTATTGTTCATATTGTTGAGAGAGAGAGGGAGGGAGGGAGGGAGGGAGAGGTCTCATGCCGACCATTTCTAACATGTGCAGGTCCCCTTCCCAATGGGTGTTAATGTTCGTACTAGACCTGGAAAAACTCGGACCAACACCCATGAGGACATTGAGGAGAACCAACAAGGAAGCCTACCAAAATTTGGAAATGGGGAGGATCCTGCTGGAGATCCATGTTCTTCAAAGGAGTAAGACTAAGGCAAGCATGTATTTTTGGCGGCCTAACTTACATCACCGGGTAAACCAAATCCTACCTCAATCCCATTAACTTTCGCTGGATTGCTTTGGGGGGGGGGGGGGATGGGATAATGTGGTGTTAATGTGGTGTTTTTTAATAAGCCGTTAAAAATATTCAAAGGAATACCTGACCAAGGCCAAGTACATTTTTAGTTTTCTTATCAATTTTTTAGACTGACAAGGAAAAAAAAAAAAAAAAAACATCAAGAGGGGCTTTGAAATTTTGGATGAACTCAAGAGGATTATTTAAATGGCGTACATATGTAAAGGAGTTTCTTCAAGAGATCTTTCATTGCGTTTTGTTGCAGGCATCTCTGCTATACCTCTTATTATCATCATTAATATTTGCTCTTTTATTTTGTTTTTTTTTTTCCCCTCTCCTGGTATTGTTGTTTCTTGATTGCGGGCTTGGAGCCTAGCTGTAACTGTTGAGACATTGGAGTCAGGATTTTTGCTGAACTAACTATATATGTATTAATTTTGCATTTGAGAGATGAGTCACCTGCAGATACTCTTTGATGTCAAAATGAGATACCTGGTTCTATTGATATAGTACGATTGACGTACTTCAACCCACAATGGTTCCCAAATAATGCTTTGAATCTGATTAGGTCTATTCCAATCCAAATATTTAGTGTTAGAATATTACCATACTTATTATAGAACTCATCTCTTCTCCATCTCCTTTTCTATTTTATTGTATTGTCTACATCTACTATTCAGAGTGATATAGATGTAACATGTGAACGTCACATGTGGATAACATGGACTCCAATGTTATCCACGTGCAACATTTAATGTTGTCTCCCTCCGAATTTATGCAAGTATTTGAATTAAAGACTGCCTCCATAAAGCATCCTGATAGTGATACATGAGAATGCAAGGGAGAGCACTGTTCACATTGTCCCCATTGGCGCAGTTTTAGAAGTTTTTTACCGTTGACAAAGAAAGTTACAGCGTGAACAAATAACGAGCCTCTGCATTCACCGTCCGGCACCAGATGTTCTGTCGATATAGAACATAAACTCACATTGTCTTCAGAACCAAATTCGAGGCCTGATTCACAAAAGGCAGGGCATTTCATTGACGCCTGGTAGCTACGTCGAGGCATGAGGATGCTGCCATCACCATAAGGTTAAAAGGCCATTGAAGAGTAGGACATGCCCATCAAGCCGAATAATACTCTCCACTTGGAGTTCAGTTTCAGTGGGTGAACCAGGACGCCTGCCTCCATATATTTTTGCAATAGTTAACGTAAATAAAGGTTGTAATAAAATTAAAAAACAAACAGTTAAAAATCATCTAGTTTAAAGTTCTTGTTGAACTGTTAATTCCTTTACTGTCAAGTGTGTCTATGTGCATGAGTGTATATTTATACACATGGATCCTCTAACTAACCTCTAGTAGAGGGCAATTGGCCCGATCTCCAAGGACGAGCAAGAAAGTCTAGGAGATTCAAATAAGTGATTCAATTTGATGAGTGGTTTTACATATTAAAATTCACTTTACGTATCTATTTCCCTTTTACTTTAATTATTGGAGCAGAAGTTTGGGCTATAACTGCTACGTGTTCTTTTTTATAAAACGAGAGTTGTGGCCCTTTCTCTCTTGAACGCTCCTTCTACCCAACTAGCAAAGGCTTCAAGCTCGTTGTGAGATATTGAAGGCTCAATGGGTCTACGGAGGTTTCATTTGGATCAAAAGTTGATCTCAATTTATCTCATTATTATAATTTTTTAAAATTTACATATAAAATATAATGAATAATTTAATTTTTTTAAATATTAAAATAATAATATTATTAAAAAATAATATTTTGACAATATTTTATTTAACTTTCAATTTCCATCTTAATTCACCATTCTCTGTAATGTATACCTTCACGAGCTTCTATGCTCTCGTTGCATATTGCAGGTTCTCCTCCTACCCACAACTATGATGGAACATATGCACATGAGAATCAGAATTAATTATTTTTGGATAAATTTATCCCTTTTGATGTGAATATAGATTACCACAAATCACATTCTTATTTCTCTAGGACTGCTTGTTTAGTTTAAATGGATAAGAATAATCTAAATACATTTATTTTTACTAAATCCCTAGCAAAGATGTGATAATCCAGATTCCCTACTTTTTTGCTGCATTGTAACTACTTGTTGAATTTGTATGCAAAAATGTGGTATTATTTTGTTCTACAGAAAGTGTTGATGAACATGCTTTATTTGGTTAGAAATAATAATAATTATAATAATAACAATAATAAGTCAAACAGCATATACTTCTCGTATTATGTTTGGATCATCCTTCATTTTTTTCAAAGAGAAATTCAAAGATGGATAAAATATTATCATCTCACTATAATACTTAATAAGATAAAATTAAGAGTTTTGATATATACAGTCACTTTTACATATTTTTTGCATACTCTATTAATGTAATTGGCCAAAACAGTTATTTTGTATTAAAAAAATGATACAGTTAATCACATTAGCAAAGTGTGTAAAAGATTATATAAAAATAATTGTAAATAAAATTTTTGTAAAATTAAAATGGGGACGTGGAATGGATATCAAATAAATAATCTCATATCATCTAATCATTACAATTTTTTCAAATTTTCATATAAAATATAATAAATAATTTAACTTTTTTAAATCTCAATACAAAATTAATATTAAAAAATTATATTATAAAAATATTTTATTCATTATTATTCAAAATATCTCACATCATTTCATCTAAATTACGTAACCAAACTGAATTTTCCAAAACATTCCTGATGGACGGTGCAATTCCAAGCATTAGACTGTACTAATCAAGCCATGACCATTAATTTATAGAAAAGACTATGCTGGGCCATGTTGGGCTTAGCCAGATTGATCCTCCCTTACTGGGCTTTCGTATTGGCTTATCTCATTCCACGAGACCACAGCTGTTTCAAACACTATTTATTTATTTTTAAATATAATTTTCGTCATTGAATTAGCTGATACTCCAAACGCATTAGTAATGAATCAACACTGAAAAGCTTACTCCATCATTTACATTAAAAAAAAAAAAAACCATACTTTGATTTATTTTATAATTATAATGGATTAATGAATAACATAATTGTGTACACACTGATTTGTAATAAAATAATTTATTTCTAAAATAAAAGTCGTGGACAGACCAATACCTTAATCAATTAGGTTAGTCTACCGATTGGTAGCTAATTAATTGTCGGTCTCTGTCGACGTCCCTGATGTTGCGTGGCCTAACAATTATGAGCCGTGCTACTAGCCCGACAAATGAGCGGCTCTATAGCCACCGATTTGACATCTAAATTTAGGTTTCCTTAAGCGTAAAATTTTATTTTATGTATTTTGAAAATATTTTTAAATATTTTAAAAAATAAGAATAAAATTCATAATATTAATAAAAAAATATTTACTTAATTATTAAATAAAAAAAAATACATCAAGAAATCATTGGAACTCATTATTATCGAAATCTCGAACATTTCTCTCGACAAATATTTCTACTAAATGTATTTTTTTTATTTTATATATATATGTTTTAAAAAAAATATTTTTTAATTATTAAATATAAAAAAAATTAGAGAAAGAAGCATTATTCAACAATTTATATATAGCAAGCGACATCAATTGCTGAACGGGCCCCGTTTCGAGGTTGGACTTTGGGATATTCAAGCTTGGGGCTAAAAAGTCCAACACTTCAATCCCTAAAAATTTTGACTCTCGAGACAAAAAGATTTCTTAATTTATAAATCTACTTATAAATACATTTTTAATACGAAGACATGTGACATGTGACATGTGCTAGCATAAAAAATATTTTACATTTTATTTTTAATAAGAAAAATTAAGTTGATGTGTAAAACGGGCTTAGTAAAAGTATTTATATAATATAATTTGAATTAAAATATAAATATAAATATTTTAACATTATAAATTAAATTTTATCATTTAAATAATGATGTGAATTGTTTGCTTTAAATATCAAATTGAGAATAAAATAATTCTCTTAATAATTATAATAAATCTCTCGTTAAGTAATATATAGTTATACACTAACTTAATTTTAATAAATAAAGACATCTCTTAAAAACTATCTTTTGCTTGATGATTGTAGCCTCCGGAATTGTGGAGTTGAACCGAAATTGCGTTCAAAAGATCAGTACTGGAAATGTCAAACATCTTCAAATTAAGAATAATGGATGCATTGAATATATATATATATATATAATGCTAATAGTCAAGTAGTTCACAACATGCATATATGCCAACAACAACTAGACTTGATTTGTCTCAATATATTATGGGTAATGATGACACATTTATAAGAGAATTATTACAGCCGCAAAAAATTATAAGAAAACTACTACAATCGTAAAAGATTATACGAAATAAATTTATAAACTAATATAATCTTATAAAATTTGTTAGATTTATTTTATAATAAAAATAATTTTACAATATAACTATATAATATAAAGTCACATCAATTTGTAGATTTTTTTTATATAATTTATTTATAATTAAAAATATTTTTTTAATATTACAAAATTATCCTTCATTTTATGTATAATTATAAAGAAATTGTAAAAAAGTTATAATTAAATAAAGTGGATGGGATTGTTAATTATTATATGTTAAATGGAGGGATTAAGATCACATTGACATGAGGTGCATGCATTTAATTACTTGTTAAGGAAAGAGAGCAACCCCATCAGAAGAAGAAGTACTGTCTCCACTCAAAACCCACTTAGGATTTTGGCCCACCCTAGGTAGGTGAGAAGGCCGGTAGGGTAGGGTAGGGCAGGGCAGCAGTCATGTGCGCGCATGAACATTACCCGTGGTTGCAGCCAATTATATATATATAAATTATACATATCTTTTTGAGGGGACAAAGATCACATGCATGAAGGAGATAAAGCACATAAAATGCGAATTATCTAAGAACATGGTGAATATCATCAGACGCGATCGTGACGTGGTTTTTTGTTTTCTTCTTAGTTCCCAAAAAGCAAGCAAAATGAAGCGCTTCAACAGCCTCAAAATTTACTGGATTTTTTGGACCTCTAATTCTAAGAATCAAGTTCAAACATTAATTTATAGCTAATATTTTTTTATTATTTAGTAATTATGAAATTATTTTTAAATGATGTTCTGAATTTTTTATTTTTTTAAAAAAATATTAAAAATAATTGAAATATATATATATATATATAAATAAAAGATTGCATTTACAGAATCTCGCGCTGGTAGGGCTACTCATATTTTGGAGTTTCGGATGTTTTCGTCCTCCGCAGTTTGGAGGAGGAGGAGGTGGAGGTAGTGGATATTTACGATGGGGTTGTCTGAATATATGTGTCATTGCAAGTGGGCTTTGTTTTTTTTTTTTCCGAAGAGTACTTCGATGTCAGGAAAGGTAGAGGATCGTGTGTTCCTGAATGGCATTTAATATTTATGAATGAATACAGACGTACGGATACGGCTCCCTCGGGATCTGCTAAGAAAGACACAGATCACAGTGTGTCAACTTTCTTGGAGACGCCATGTGCATGGTGACAACACATAACCACTGGCTATGCGCTTTTTTTTTTTTTTTTTCTTTTCTTTTCTTTTTTAACACATTTTGTGTTTTTATTTTAATTAAAAAATAACTTTACCATCATAAATTTTATACACTACAGTACATAATTTTTATTTAAAAAAAGTTATTTAGTTTTATTTTTTTTAAATAATAACTTTTTCTACTAATCATCTATATACCACACATTTAATAAGATAAAAAAATTAAAGATATAACAAAAGAGTGGTATATTCTGTATGAGATTTATGAATAGATTTGTGGGCTAGAAGGATGTTGTTTATAGGAGAGCACTCCCTATGCTCCATACTATAATTTTTTTTTTTAAATATAAAGAGTTTTTTTTTTTTTTTAAAGTGACATTCAATGAATTTTGTATTTCATTCTTTATTTTATATTTTACATTGATGTGGAAGGAACTATTTATAATTGTAAACATTTTAAATTAATTTCTTTCTCCTATTGTTGATTTTCTATTGGAAGAAAAATATTAAAAAATATAATATTTAAATGATATGAGTAAAAAATAGATAAGCTGATATATAATATATCATAAAAATCAGTATGTAAAATAAAAAAAAAAATAGATTTTAATGATGTATTTTGAAAGATATGATGAAAAATCTATTGTGAGTACTCTTGGCAAGTTTGGCAAGTTGATGAGACATGAAATTTTTACCTCATCTCATTATTATAATTTTTAAAATTTTCACATAAAATATAATAAACAGTTCAATTTTTTTAAATTTTAATTTAACTTTTTTCAAATCTCAAAACAATAATAATATTAAAAATTAATATTTTAAACTTTCATCTAAAATAAAA